>NC_064645.1:534559666-535202478 GCF_023864345.2 Schistocerca serialis cubense
ACACACACACACACATACACACACACACACACACACACACACACACACACACACACACACACACACACACAAAACAAATGAAAAGTATCAAACGAACATCCACACCAGAAACAAAAAAAGAAAGATAAACACACAGCGACAGATGCCAACGGTACACACCGTAAACACACACATGTTGATCACAAAATGTAAAATGCAAGTGATACAAGCGATGTGTTATAGCAAATGTGGGTGAATGAACTCCAGAACTCGGCCAGCTGGAGCACGGCGACTAGTGAAGGCATCTCCAGGATCACACACATAGGCTAACAACGCCGGAAATCGTAACACAGAACGATAATTTCATCTCACGAAATTTGTGTTACAAAAGTTGATTCTAATCTGAAAAAAAGAGAAAAACATGGCAAAATGTAACATAGAAATATATTGTAACTACAACATAATACACTTATCATACACTACCGGCCATTAAAATTGCTACACCACAAAGATGACGTGCTACAGACGCGAAATTTAACCGACAGGAAGAAGATGATATGCAAATGTTTAGCTTTTCAGAGCATTCACACAAGGTTGGCGCCGGTGGCGACACCTACAACGTGCTGACATGAGGAAAGTTTCCAACCGATTTCTCATACAGAAATAGCAGTTGACTGGCGTTGCCTGGTGGAACGTTGTTGTGATGCCGCGTGTAAGGAGGAGAAATGCGTACCATCACGTTTCTGGCTTTCATAAAGGTCGGACTGTAGCTTGTCGCTGTTGCGGTTTATCGTATCGCGACATTGCTGCTCGGGTTGGTCGATATCCAATGACTGTTAGCAGAAATTGGAATCGGTGGGTTCAGGAGGGTAATACGGAACGCCGTGCTGGATCCCAACGGCCTCGTATCACTAGCAGTCGAGATGACAGGCATCTTATCCGCATGGCTGTAACGGATCGTGCAGCCACGTCTCGATCCAGGAGTCAACAGATGGGGACGTTTGCAAGACAACAACCATCTGCACGAACAGTTCGACGACGTTTGCAGCAGCATGGACTATCGGCTCGGAGACCATGGCTGAGGTTACCCTTGACGCAGCATCACAGACAGGAGCGCCTGTGATCAACGACGAACCTGGGTGCACGAATGGCAAAACGTCATTTTTTTGGATGAATCCAGGTTCTGTTTACAGCATCATGATGGTCGCATCCGTGTTTCCGTGTTTGGCGACATCACGGTGAACACACATTGGAAGCGTGTATTCGTCATCGTCATACTGGCGTATCACCCGGCGTGATGGTATGTGGTGCCATTAGTTACACGTCTAGGTCACCTTTTGTTCACATTGACGGCACTTTGAACAGTGGACGTTACATTTTAGATGTGTTACGACCCGTGGCTCTACCCTTCATTCGATCCCTGCGAAAACCCTACATTTCAGCAGGTTAATGCACGACCGCATGTCGCAGGTCCTGTACGGGCCTTTCTGGATACAGAAAATGTTCGACTGCTGCCCTGGCCAGCACATTCTCCAGATCTCTCACCAATTGAAAACATCTGATCTATGATGGCCGAGCAATTGGCTCGTCACAATACGCCAGTCACTACTCTTTATGAACTGTGGTATCGTGTTGAAGCTACATGGGCATCTGTACCTGTACACGCCATCCAAGCTCTGTTTGACTCAATGCCCAGGCGTGTCAAGGCCGTTATTATGGCCAGAGGTGGTTGTTATGGGTACTGATTTTTTAGGATCTATGCACCCAAATTGCGTGAAAATGTAATGACATGTCAGTTCTAGTATAATATATTTGTCCAATGAATACCGGTTTATCATCTGTATTTCTTCTTGGTGTAGCAATTTTAGTGGTCAGTAGCGTATCTCTTGATGATTCATGTTGTACCCTACCAATCTAACACTTCTTTTAGTCAAGCTGTGCCATACATTTTTTTCACCCCCTTTCGGTTCATTATATCCTTATTAGGGTTTCGGTCTACCCACCCAGTCTTCGGTATTCTTCTGAAACATTACGCTCCAAAAGCTTTTATTCTTTCTTTGTCTGATTTGTTTATCATCCACATTTTACTTCCATACATGGATACACTCTTCACAAATACCTTCAGGGCAGGTTTCCTAACACTTCAGTTTATATTCGATGTTAAGAACTTTATCTCTTTCAGAAACTCTGTTTTTGCTAATATTTGTTTGCATTGTAATCTTCATTTCTTCTGCCCAAATAGAAAAACTCATCTACCTTTTCAGTTATTGTCTCTCTTTTACGCCCTTTGACTCCTTGTAACAGCAACTGGTTCCTTTCCTTTCTATATTTTACCTCAAGTGACTCAGGAATTCAAAGAGTGTATTCCAGTCGACATAGT
Source organism: Schistocerca serialis cubense (assembly GCF_023864345.2). Classification (NCBI taxonomy): domain Eukaryota; kingdom Metazoa; phylum Arthropoda; class Insecta; order Orthoptera; family Acrididae; genus Schistocerca; species Schistocerca serialis. Next base: position 534,562,026 of record NC_064645.1, read on the forward strand.
CAAGAATTTTCTAAATGTACAAATACTGTAACTGTTTTTACCTTTCTTCGAACTATGTTCTAACTACAGCGCCTTCTTCTCATCACCGATTTCGTCCAAGTCTATGGCACGCGCAAGTCTTGACCAGAAATGGAAGTGGCGGAGATGCGAGATGGCAAAGCGTTTGAAAAAAAAGAAATAAGTGTTGGTGGTCTGGGGAGGCATGAGCCATTTATATTAGCGACGAGAATAAATTGCCGGTGGCGCGCCGGGAACAGTACAGAGCAGTATTCCGCTGTCGTGGGATCGAATCCCTCTGTGGACACTTTTTTATACTTTTAATTTTTATGTTACTTGCACTGCAAATAAACCGAGATGATGTACATTGAACTGTGTTTGATAAAATCAAACCCTGCGTGTAGGAGAACAAATTCTTTCTGTTGACTCATATGGGGCACAAACTGGTGCACAATTACACAACGAGATTATTCAAGATGAAAAAGGGTTGTCATCCTGCAGTATTAAAGAGATTCCCCTAAAAATCACGCCACTAGTGTTTATTTTCATCGTCACGTACTTATCTCGTCGAGACAGAAAAAAGAAATCACATCCGGAGGAGACTGGACCGAAATAGTTTCCGCTGTACGCCTTCAGACAGCCACCCCAATACTTGTGGAAACAATGCGTTAGGCAAGGATTGCTGCCAGAGTGTGCGATGAAAGAGCATCTCTTGTGAATTAAACCAAGCTTATTTATCTACAGAAACTTTAAAACAACCATGTAATTGTAAAAATTTGGCATTTAGATGACGAGGAAATTATTGCTTTCCCTGTTTACTCGATGAATATTACCTCAGGATGTGTAAATCAACAACCGTAAAGCAATAAAAAATGGCTCTGAGCACTATGCGACTTAACTTCTGAGGTCATCAGTCGCCTAGAACTTAGAACTAATTAAACCTAACTCACCTAAGGACATCACACACGTCCATGCCCGAGGCAGGATTCGAACCTGCGACCGTAGCGGTCGCTCGGTTCCAGACTGTAGCGCCTAGAACCGTACGGCCACTCCGGCCGGCTTAAAGCAATAAAACCGTCTAATTTTATATAAGAAGCTGTCTTGTACATACTACAACCCTTCCTGGAAAATAATTGGTAACCCAAATTTCCATTTGCCATTCCTTTTCATGCCGTTTGAAACCTACCCTTAGAAAAATTTATGAATAACTGTGCTGATAAATCCCTTACGTTATTTGATTTTCAAACAGCTGAGCAAAACTGAACGTACTCAGACATTTCTCTCTTTACTTATTCTGATCATCACTAAACTGACACAATATTTTTAGCGCAACGCAATCTGACTTTCAATAATCCGTACAAAAGAATGGCTCTGACTAACAATAACCTATAACTTTCATGAATCACTTACCTCACAAAAATCTTCGTTACTCGAACTACTGCAATACAGCGAGCGCCAACACTGCCAGCTAAAGAAAAGATTCTAACTATTGAAGGCACTAACTACTGATAGGCATAGTTAGCAAATGAAAGATTTTGATAGAGAACAAACAATGTATTTACCTTAATAGCGTTCAAAAGTCATAATATATGTATATCAGTTCATGACAACCAGTCTTACAAATTTACTGTCTCTGATGGACACACGTCCAGATCATCCACTCTCAAAACTCCGCCATCTCTCTCCTCACATCCACCACAGCTGGCGGCTCACCTCCAACTGCGCAACGCTACGCGCTGTTCACATCCAACTGCCCAACACTACAATAGCGAATATTACAACAATGCCAACCAGCCACAGACTGCACACAGCACAGCCAGTGATTTTCATACAGAGCGCTACGTGGCGTTACCAATATAAAAACCTAAACAGCCTACTTAAATGAAACTTCGTGGCAGATTAAAACTGTGTGCCCGACCGAGACTCGAACTCGGTCCCGGCAAAGGTCCCGAGTTCGAGTCTCGGTCGGGCACACAGTTTTAATCTGCCAGGAAGTTTCATATCAGCGCACACTCCGCTCCAGAGTGAAAATCTCATTCCAGCCTACTTAAAGTTTATGAAAATATTGATGAGTATATGTACTGAATATTATTCCGTTATATTTGCAGTGTGTGTAAAGTAAAATTTGTGATAAAAAAGTTTCCGAATAGGTAGACGAACTCACGACCTTCAATTTACTGTTCTACATTCTTTCCACTACGCTAGTCACTTTCTGGAAATTACGCTAAGATAAATGGCTAATGTCTCGCCAAATCCCCGCCAAAAAGTGTTTTTTTTTTTTTCTAAGGGGTTGGCCATCTGGAGCACCCACTTCTGTCAGTTTCATTTCTGGCCAAGACATGCACATACCTTAAGTTTGGATTACATCAGTGATAGCGAGTAAATGCGGTCCCTTTGTAAGTCGTACGGTCAGTACTGCTTCACGTGTAAGGCACACAGCTTCATTGTTACGTACAAAAATCTTGATGCGCAAGTGGTACTTCACCTTTGGAAACAACTGACAGTGATTTGGTTGTGGTATGCGGGCTGTGCGCCAACATTTGCCGCGTCTAGGACTGCAGCAGCTGTCTGCCAAGAACAGTTTGTTGACTGTGTCTGCCGTCAGGCAAACAAACACCACGCTAGAACATTCCTCGCCGTTTATTCCCGATAATCGACTTCGGTTTTAATATTCGATGTTAAACGTCTGAATTGACGATGAGGAGTTGGTGCAGGGGTTCCTTGCCATGGTAAAACAAAACAAAAAAGAAGAGGTTCCTTACCATAGCAAAAAAAAGCATTATCACACTACTGGCCAAAACCAGGACGGTTAGCAAATAACGAAATTTTATTCATTGTGCGCAGGCGGTATGGTAGGAAGAACACGTGACTGAATTTTCATGTGAATTGGGCGTATACAATGTAATACACAGAGCTGACAGCTCTGGCCCCAACAACGGCTCTTACCTTGCTAGGCTTTCAGTCCAGCTGACTTTGGATGACACATACAGCTACGTCAGTCCAAGCTGCTGGAATTCATCAATCGTAATGCCTGGTGAATGAGGGCAATTCATGGGCAGACGTTTTCAGTGGATGAGAGATCTGGAGAACATGCGGGCCAAGGACGCCCTCTTTACCGGGGTAGATCAGTAACCTGCAGTGGTGCATTATCTTGTAGACAGGTAACGAACGTCATGGAGATAGTGCGAGCCGCTGATCTTAACACGCCGGAAATGTAACGACTGCTGACCAAATTACCAGCTACGCGAACGAGAGGTTCAAATGCCTCTGAGCACTATGGGACTTAACTTCTGAGGTCATCAGTCGCCTAGAACTTAGAACTACTTAAAGCTAAGGACATCACACACATCTATGCCCGAGGCAGGATTCCAACCTGCGACCGTAGTGGTCCCGCGGTTCCAGACTGTAGCGCCTAGAACCGCACGGCCACTCCGGCGGGCGCGAACGAGAGGCGATCCTGTTTTGTGTCCAGTGGCACATACCATCACTTTGGTTCTGGGCCCGTATGATGATGACGAATAATTCGATTCTCTTCGGAGTCAGCATCACGAAATCGTCCGTCGTGATGCTGTGCCCAGAACGATGACTCGTTTGGAAAGATGACGTGGTGCAAGTCCTGTGACGAGCGTTGTCATTGGACGCACTACTATTCGGCGCGTCTGTTTCTAGTCTATGTACCTTGGCGCGAAGGGAACCTGTATCAGTGGTCGCCGTCGTGGCAATCCGCGGTGCTCCAAAGTCGTTGCATAGTTCACGTCGATACTTATTGCACAGCATACAAGCCCATTTCCTGGCTCAAGGTATGTAATATCCCTGTACGAGGCTGTATGGCTAAGCAAGTATAAGGGGAGCATTCAATAAGTGATGCAACATATTTTTCTCGTCCAATTTCGGTTTAAAAAATGCAGAATTTGTTGTGGGGCGACTTGGAATATTGCCGCTTCAGCTCCTATGGTTTCATGAAGTTCCGATACGTGACAGCGCAATATGTAGCCTTCAGAATGCCGTCTGTAAACGAAGGTGCGTTCCAAGCAGAGAGCTGCCATCGAATTTCTTTTGGAGAAAAACCAGAGCATCGCCGATATTCATAGGCGCTTGCAGAATGTCCACGGAGGCCTGACAGTGAACAAAAAGAACGGTGAGTTGTTCAATGAGGCGTCTGTCGTCATGGGCAACGAGGTCGCTTGGATCGATACTGGCCTCAGTCACAATGTGCTCCAATTTCAATAGTGCCTCGTGATGACTGGGTGTTGTGTGATGTCCTTAGGTTAGTTAAGTTTAAGTAGTTCTAAGTTCTAGGGGACTGATGACCATAGCTGTTAAGTCCCATAGTGCTCAGAGCCATTTGAACAATTTTTTTTTTTTTCAATAGTGGGCATCCCTTTCAAGATGTCCTACGTCAGGGAATTTTATCTCGCACGCAGTTACGTCTTGGAGGCGGCTAGAGATCGGAACACATCGGCTCGACGGACCTATGAAGCTCTCCTAGGCTGTCCACCAGCGCACAAACTGGAAATACGAATGCCAACGGTCGTCTGGAGGCAGGTATGGGCTAATACTAACAACCCATTTTTGCCATCAGACATCAATTCGCTGTGCTACAGAGTAGTCAATGACACCTTTCCGACTAAGCAGCGACTAGCAGACATGCACCTTAGTCAGACGAGCGAATGCAGCCAGTGTGGAGATGCCGACACCAGAGACCACCGTACAGAGTGCCGCTACGTGTGGAGGGTATGGGAGTTATGGTGATTGATGGTGGGGCTTATCAACCGAACTGCACCTTCCAGTGTGACACCAACGTGGATTCTCTTTCCTGACTTTAAGCTGCACCCAAGAACGAAGTGCAACGCGGGGGCCCGGCTACTGGGACACACTGCCCACGCCATTTTTGAGTTACAACGCAGTGACGCTCTGCAGTACATGGTCTACCTGTGGGAATGTCATCATGCGAGGTGCCGGGGCTAGAAGTGTATTTAACACTAAATTCTTTTCAAATCTTCATATGGAAATGATGCTCTAAGCCCCCCATTTTCTAACTCCTACTTTTGCTGTTGCACATGGATTAAGAAGAAACGCGAACTGACTGTAATCGATCCTGCAAGTGGAGCAGAAAAGAGTTTGGCGCCTGCAATAATTTAATTGGGTAGAAATTAAGGAAAGTTTCATTAAGGTAGTGAGGAATGAAAGGGTTGCTCTACCGATTAACAGAATGACAGTTCTGTCCAAAATAACAATTTGATTTATTATGACTAAACTCAAAATAATGAACAAAACACACGAAACATTCACAATACATCAAATTGGATACTCAAATAAAGGGTGTGAAGGTGAAGTTGTCTATAAACTAGATTGTGACATTTATGACCAAGTGGTATGTGGAGCCAATTCCTTGCAACTCAAATCTTAAGAGAAACACCCAGCCAACCCAACATTAATGGTTGCTACAGTAGTGATGACTCAGACAATGAACACCCAAGGCAGAACAAAGTTAGAAAAAACGAACAGGCGCGCTCTGCTGAGCTCTGATTATCACCTAACAAATTTGCCTGCTTTGCCGGTGCGGCGGACGTACATTATCAAGCTGTCTTCTTAACTGCAAGGACACGATCTGGCATACTGGAGGCGGTGGCTGGTTGCTTCGACGTCCCGTCGTGGTGATGATAATGTCGCGAGTGTAGCCCGAAACAAATTCTCCTGGTCTGGTTGTTCCAGACTAAAGACTTCCTAGCAACACAAATACGCCTCTGAGGGAGACGAAGAAGGCCCGCCATACAATCACTGACGGTACAGGATTGATTTTAACAAGCGAAGTCACACAGTAACTCCGATACAGTCAACTTTAGCCAAAACTGCTCAAGACGGACAATATAGGCCGCTTGTACGCAGAACACTCAATTGCCAACTGTACTGGGAAAGTTACGTTGAAGTCAGAACTTCAGCAACTTCGTCAAACAGTTACAATTAAATAAAAGTATATTAGACAGCCAACGGAAGGCAGGCTGTCCAGAGCAGCGCGAGCTCAGTCTTGTAACCTACTCCGACCGAAAGGCGAGAGCCGACTCTCTCCAGGAGCACCCGTACAAGCCGAACACAGAACATTCCCGCCCCCACGACAGTGGTCGTGGTTAAACGTTCCAATCAGCAACTCGAAAACAGGCGAAAAATTCCCCTCTATTGCCGACGCAGTACTATTATTCCACCAATGGAGATACTCGGCGCTAATTTCAGCGCCGATTTTGCTACGTCACGGAGCTATTCCCTGAGCAAGCCAATCACAGTTATGATTTTACAGAAAACGCGGGAATTTGCCTGTCAAGACTGCCTGGGAACACAAGTCATTCCCACGCCTCGCTGGTAGCCCGCCAGAAACGGTTTTCACTAAGTTTCTGCGAATTATCAAAATCTCTAGCCCAGCCGCCCCTTCTGGCCCCTCTGGACATGTCGCTCCCGCTCTTACGACTATATTGGCGTCTGGAAAGCATCCACTCGACTCCCTCACACCCGTCGGCTTAACCCTTTCAAGCTCAGCAGAACTCGCCTGTCACCGGACCACCCGGGTGTCGAGAGACGCTGTGTGGGAAGTCCGCGTGTGAAGGAATAGCAACTTTTCACCGCATGCAATTAGAGAGGAAAATCGAATTACTCAGAGTAAGATAGAAATATGAGAGGGGGCTCATGTCACCTCTCAATCAACGATTGCACCGTTCACCAGCGAACATTTTGCCAACACTTTATTAATTGCGTTACTGTGTGGATATCATAGGATGTTTCAGTTACAGTGAATACTTTCGCTAGACTCTCTTTATTTCTCTTTTCTCATTAGAGTTTTCCATTTTCTCTTATTTCAATTTTTGTTTTAATTTCACAACTCATACTGATTTTATTAGAATTGTTACCGAAAGCTCTCTGTGAATAACTTGTCACACATTTCAATTGTATTTGATTTAGTTCTGTTTTCTTTAAAGGATTTCGATTATGTAAAATATTGACCTGTTATTCAAATTTACTTTTTCCTGTTCCTGTATTGTGATAATGATGTTATGTTCATAAACCAGCTGGTCCCGGCGGAGGTTCGAGTCTTCCCTCGGGCATGGATGTGTGTGTTTGTCCTTAGGATAATTTAGGTTAAGTAGTGTGTCAGCTTAGAGACTGATGACCTTAGCAGTTAAGTCCCATAAGATTTCACACACATTTGAACATTTTTTTATGTTCATAAACAAATTAATGAATTAAAAACAAAATCTCCCGCGTGCCTGCGGGCCGGACACATATGTGATTCTTGCAATGTTACAACATGCGGACACACTCATTTGAGGTGATCGACGGATCACAGTTAGACACCTAATAGGTGGCCCAATGAAGAATCCACTCAGTCGTAAGCGCTAGGTGAGTCAAGGGAAGGTTATTGACGCAGAAGACGATGGCTCCGCCGTGGTGCTATGTGGGCATACAGGTCCTCGCAGGTAAGGTGGCATAAAACCGTCACATTGAACGGAGATTATGTTGAAAAATATGGCTTTGTAGCCAAAATAGTGGGGGATAATAAGGTGTATTGCAATCATGAATAAAACCAACTTGTTTTCAGAAGAAAAATGTGTTGCACTGCTTACTGAATGCCCCTCGTATGTCTGCCATCTCGGCTACGAGTCGCCGGGGAACACTGAGATCCTGTGTGACGTTGACTATGACTCTGTTGAACCCATCGATTCCATATCCGCACGGCAGTCGTGAGATTGAGATAGAGAGATCAGAAGCAACGTTTAATATACTACTGGCCATTAAAATTGCTACACCAAGAAGAAATCCAGATGATAAACGGGTATTCATTGGACAGATATATTATACTAGAACTGACATGTCATTACATTTTCACGCAATTTGGGTGCATAGATCCTGAGAAATCAGTACCCAGGACAACCACCTCTGGCCATAATAACGGCCTTGATTCGCCTGGGCATTGAGTCAAACAGAGCTTGGATGGCGTGTACAGGTACAGCTGCCCATGCAGCTTCAACACGATACCACAGTTTATCAACAGTAGTGACTGGCGTATTGTGATGAGCCAGTTGGTGGGCCACCATTGACCAGACGTTTTCAATTAGTGAGAGATCTGGAGAATGTGCTGGCCAGGGCAGCAGTCGAACATTTTCTGTATCCAGAAAGGCCCGCACAGGACATGCAACATGCAGTCGTGCATTATCCTGCTGAAATGTAGGGTTTCGCAGGGATCGAATGAAGGGTAGAGCCACGGGTTGTAACACATGTGAAATGTAACGTCCACTGTTCAAAGTGCCGTCAGTGCGAACAAGAGGTGACCGAGACGTGTAACCAATGGCACGCCATACCATCACGCCGGGTGATACGCCAGTATGGCGATGACGAATACACGCTTCCAATGTGCGTTCACCGCGATGAGACCGTATGCGACCATCATGATGCTGTAAACAGAACCTGGATTCATCCGAAAAAATGACGTTTTGCCATTCGTGCACCCAGGTTCGTCGTTGAGTACACCATCGCAGGCACTCCAGTCTGTGATGAAGCGTCAAAGGTAACCACAGCCATGGTCTCCAAGCTGATAGTCCATGCTGCTGCTAACGTCGTCGAACTTTTCTTGCAGATGGTTGTTGTCTTGTAAACGTCCCCATCTGCTGACTCAGGGATCGAGACGTGGCTGCATGGTGCGTTACAAATGTGTGTGAAATCTTATGGGACTTAACTGCTAAGGTCATCAGCCCCTAAGCTTACACACTCCTTAACCTAAATTATCCTAAGGACAAACACACACATCCATGCACGAAGGAAGACTCGAACCTCCGCCAGTTCCAGGCGCACAGTCTATGACTGCAGCGCCTGAGACCGCTCGGCTAAGATCCGTTACAGCCATGCGGATAAGATGCCTGTCATCTCGACTGCTAGTGATACGAGGCCGTTGGGATCCAGCACGGCGCTCCGTATTACTCTCCTCAACCCACCGATTCCATATTCTGCTATCAGTCATTGGATCTCGACCAACGCGAGCAGCAATGTCGCGATACGATAAACCGCAATCGCGTAAGGCTACAGTCTGACCTTCATCAAAGTCGGAAACGTGATGGTACGCATTTCTCTTCCTTACACGAGGCATCACAACAACGTTTCACCGGCAACGCCGGTCAACTGCTGTTTGTGTATGAGAAATCGGTTGGAGACATTTCTAATGTCAGCACGTTGTAGGTGTCGCCACCGGCGCCAGCCTTGTGTGAATGCTCTGAAAAGCTAATCATTTGCATATCACAGCATCTTCTTCCTGTCGGTTAAATTTCGTATCTGTAGCACGTCATCTTCGGGGTGTAGCAATTTTAATGGCCAGTAGTGTAGCTCACGATCTTGCTGCTGTCGAATTCTGACACTTGCTGGAAACTTTTTTTTTTTTTAAATATATACGAGGCACAGCACGGTCTTCTCACAAGTAACCTCCATCTAATGGAATTTCCGGATAAAAACCTTCTCTGTAATCTTTCCGTGTATACAGACCGCTGATGCAATTACTCCCAACAACTTTGTGCCGCCGTGCAGAAATGCTAATCATTTGATGCAGGCATGTATTATACTTCATGACGATTGATATTTCTTACATGCTGTCTTCCTGGTGTTGCAAATTTAATGACCCTCAATGTATCTAGAAGAATTTTTGAGTTTTTCTCTTGATGACATTTGTACGAAGACATGTGGGGCTCTTCGGCACCTAGTGCAACTCTTTTCATTTAACGTCACTTCGGCGACTGCCCGTCGACAATCATGAAGGTAATACAACATCCACTCTCCGAAAGGATAAAATCTATGCCCTGCTCGGAAATCGAACGCGGGACCCCATGATTTGGAGGTAGCAATTCTAACAACTGGACCACTAGCTACGAGATTGAGTTTTTGTAGAGCAGGTCGGTCTGAACTATCCGAGTTTCTTCTGGTGCAGTGCAATCCTGAAATCATTTCTTTATTCTTTACAGTTTATGAGAAAACCTTTGTCGTCTCCAGTGGATTTTGTCTGTGAACTTCAGTCATCTCTTTCGTAATAAAGTGGAGATGTAATTTCTGACAATCCAAAATGTATGTAACGTATATAAGCTAGAATGGTTGACGATGTTTACTAGTACTGTATAAGAAGTGTATTGGCCTGACAGCTTTGACATTTTTTTCCTATTTCATCATGCAAATTCCTTCTTCTCTCTTGGAGTTCATAACAGATTCTTCTGATATTATGCATCTTCATAAAATTTCAGTTTGGCGATAGTTTTCAGCAGCTGGTTCTCTTTTCGTGTGCAGAAAACGAATCAAGAATTAACTTCATGTATGGGAATCGATGTCACTTTTTTCATTTAATTTTTGCAAAACCAATGATGCGGCAGCTGACATATTGTGAATTGTAGCTAATTATGCAGACAATGAAGTAAAGGGTAGTCTCTCCAATAGCGGAACAAAAATTCTTCTTTCGTTTCTGTTAGGCAACGGCGTTGCCGCAGTGGTTACACCGGTTCCCGTGAGATCATCGAAGTTAAGCGCTGTCGGCGTGGTCGGTTCATGGATGGGTGACCATCCTGGTCGCCATGAGCTGTTGCTATTTTTCGGAGTGCACTCAGCCTCGTGATGCCAATTGAGGAGCTACTCGACCGAATAGTAGCGACTTCGGGCAAGTATACCATCATAACCACCGGGAGATTGGTGTGCTGACCTCATGCCCCTCCCATCCACATCCTGCTCGGAGGATGACACGGTGGTCGGATGGTCGCGATGGGCCACTTGTGGCCTGTAGACGGAGTGGTTCGTTTTTGTTAGCTTCGAGTCTCTACCTTGCGCCACCTCTGTACATCTGAAGCAAATGTTTTCATTCTGAAATAAGTCTTTATCTACTGACACTGCGACTTCATTTTACCTTAAACTGTGTACAACAGTTATACGAACACGGTGTGATGTGTATCGCTGCGAGCCTTATTTAGCGAGCAGATATGAGGCCTGATTTTATCATTAGATAATGCAATGCAATGAATGCATCGACAGCACATGGACCCTAAAGCGTCGCGGGATAGTCGCTGGTGGCAGGTGAGAGTTAGTTCGGAAGTGAATAAGATTACCACCAGCGACGAGGTCATTGGAGAAGGAGCACAGGTTGGAATTGGAAGGAAATCAGACTAGTCATATTCACAGGAAACATCCCAGCATTTGTATATAGGGTGAGTCACCTAACATTATCGCTGGATATATTTCGTAAACCACATCAAATACTGACGAATCGGTTCCACAGACCGAACGTGAGGAGAGGGGATAGTGTAATTGGTTAATACAAACCATAAAAAAATGCACGGAAGTATGTTTTTTAACACAAACCTCCGATACACACGATCGAACAGCGGAGGAGTGGTACTCAAGCGTCAACTTTAGGTTACAATATCTCCGGATGTAATTAACATTTTACAATGCAACAAACGGCACTGATTACGTATTTGTTTATATGTTCAGATGTGCTAACAAAACTAACGTGGTTCCATTTAAAAAAACGTAGGTTTGTGTTAAAAAACATACTTCTGTGCATTTTTGTATGGTTTGAAGTAAACAATTACACTAGCCCCTCTCCTCACGTTCGGTCTGTGGAATCGATTCGTCAGTATTTGATGTGGTTTACGAAATACATCCAGCGGTGACTCACCCTGTATATGTTCTCGGCTTACTTACCGCGTCAAATCGGGGTAAAATCTCGATCTTTCGATGAAATCTTCCAATGTCTTTGTCAGGAACAACTGACTAGCGTAGTGTTCAAAAAAATGTTCAAGTGTGTGTGAATTTCTAAGGGACCATGCTGGGTCATCGGTCCCTAGACCTACACACTACTTGAACTAACTTAATCTAACTTATGCTAAGAACAACACTCACATCTATGCCCGAGGGAGGACTCGAACCTCCGGCGGGAGACGCCGCGCAATCCATGACATGGCGCCTCTAACCACGCGGCCACTCCGCGCTGCCATAGAAAGGTGGTGATTGATCGGTGTATTTTATCGTTAAGTCAGAGAGTCAGAGATTATGTTCATGTCAGCAGTGAAGGCGTCACCGCAGCAACTGTTAGGAGAAACACTTTGAAAATTTTAGCAGCTGTAGCACACCAATCATCTTCAGTAGATGGACGTTAACTGGGAGAAAGCTGAAAACCCGGCACTTCGCTTCGCTAGAGGAAACTTGTTGCCCGATATGTTACTTCCGAGGAGAACACGGCAAGTACCATAACCTGACTTGTCAGAAACTTCGCTCAGTGGAAAGGGGGAACACGTACCTCAGCTTATCCGCAGATACTCGACCATTTCTGAAAAAACGACTGTCAAAGTTTTCAAGGTAATTTCGAGGTACTTCATGTGTCTTTTCTCACGTGATATTGTCGCAGGAGATGGTGTCACAGTGATTAGCATTACGGCCTGTTAATTGTGCTGGCCATGTTCGACACCCGATTATTACTTTAATTTTTGTTTTTCATTTATGTACTCATATCTGTGGAAAATTACAACACGAATGTTTTCCAGTGTATGCTGATACAACGTTGTCTGTAGTCGTCTACTAAGTTGTCTGTAGTCGTCTACTAATTGTATGTCATATGAATGAATTTAAAAAAATAATGTGCAAATTGTTTAAAATTGTGGTCGGTGAAATCCCTGCAGTGTATCTTGATTCATAACCAATCGCAAGCTTCAGTTTTTGGAAAAATGATCCGTTATGCATAGTTTACCGAGAAATTATCGCCAACAGGCGAGATCTTCAACAGTGTTAACGACGTTTCTTTCCCGGGTGATGTTCATACAAAGAAATGTCACTGTGCAAACATACCTTCGCGCGATGTTCATAGTGTTCGGAATATCTGTGTTTCGAAAGTTTCTACGATCAGGAAAGCACCCAATTTTTCTGAAGAAGAAACATATGAATAAAGTATAATAACTGACATGAGAATGAAATATCAGAATATAGAACCCCTCAACATAGCATACACTTATATATCATATAATTAACGTACAACACTTATTGTGAAATCCAGTTGTAATTTTATAACTAATATAACAACTATGTATTCCCCTAATTCGATAAGAAACATTCGTGCAGTAACCTTCAACGGGAATTGGTAGATAAATGAAAACTATAAAAATAGAATAAAATGAACTAAATAAAAACAACAATCAGGTTTCGAACACTAGGTGTAAAATTAAGAAGCCCTAACACTAATTATGGAGATAACATTTCAACTATGGATATTGTACCGTGACAAGAACATAAAGTACCTCGAAAACTTTGACCGTGGTTTTTCCAGAAGCAGTCGAGTATCTGTTGAAAAGTCAAGACACATGTTTTGTTTTTTGACTCCTCCTTCACTGAGAAAAATTCCTGGGAAATCGGGTTATGACACTTACTGTGTTCTCCTCGTTAACACGGAGGTAGTAAGTTTAAGTAATACACACGATCCACAGGTCCAACAAGGCAGCTCCATTGTACTGGTGGAATCAGCTAGTCTTCCATACACACACACACACACACACACACACACACACACACACACACACACACACACACTCACGTTTGTTCCGACTGACCGACTACTGCCTACAAGGCAGAACGACGGCGACCTATGATCATAGGATATGTGATCAGGATGTCACCAATTCCTCCAATAAATGAATCCGGATGATGCCGCTACGTGTTTAGTCAAACAGCTTCCCAGTTGGCCTCACGAGGTTGAGTGGACCACATTCCAGACATCTCTACCTTAGAAAATTTGAGACACCGGTAATAAAACCTGCTCCTTCCGCACCAAAGGCAGCGACGCCGACTATTCGGCTGCGAAGGCCAGTGTTCTGTAAATATCAAATTCGAACGCATTTCATCCTTTTCACATTTCCCTCTATTAATAGCTTCGTGGCAATAACATTCAAATTACATTTTTTCGAAGTGGTAAAGTGATTCGGGGTTCCTACGGAAGGTTTTCTTTTATGGATGAAGCTTCATTTACAGACAATGGGCAAATAATTATTTGCAATATGCACTCCTAGTAAGTAAAAATACTAGGCCCACTGAAAGCAATGGATAAAAATGACTTTAATCTGTCGATGTATGATGTGGGGATTTCAAGTATCGCATCATTGGCCTCCATTTTATTGATGGTACCCTAAATAGCGAGCTCCTAACGGACATATTGTCGCAGTTATTGGAAGACATTGCCCTAGACATAAGGTAATCCATGTAGTATCCAAACGGTACACATCGTCCATTCTGTACACATATTTATAGACCGTCTCAACAAAACATTTGGAGGTCGTTCGACAGGTCGTCTGAGAAACACAGTATAGTCTACAGTTGAATTTTTACCTGAAGGGGAAGTTACAACAAGAGATCAGCAACAAAAACAAAAGACAAAAATTCCGTATAAACTGCATTACGCGCAGGTGAAATGCAACGTGCAATATTGTCTGTCCGAAATAGCTTTATAACATATATTATTGCTCAAGATTAACGTTTGAGCTCTTGGTCTGACAGTCATAATACAGGGAATGGAGAAAAATATGGAAACACCAAAATCACAACACATTACAATGCCTCATACGGCACAGAAAACCATCGGCATTCACTCACATTGGTATGGATAAATAAAGATCAAGGAAATCTTATGCCATTCTTCCTGTAAAGTATTGAAAAGTTCAGGTAACACAGGTGGAGGTGGATAGCGATCACACACCGTTCTGTCCAAAGTACAGCACAAAGGGTCAACCACATTAAGATCTTGCGAGTGAAGTGCCAAGAGGAGCTGTGACAATTCATCCTCGTGCTCACAAAATCAGTCGTGGTCGATGCAAGCTGTGTGAACAGGAGATCTGTCACCTTGGAACCCAGCGACACAATTGGGGAACAAACAGTAGCATAGGGCGTAGGATGGACGTGATCAGCCAAAATGGTCACACAATCCTTATCAGTATTGCGAACTTGCAGGGTAAACATGGGGTTGATGGAATACCGCGATGTGGCTGCCCAAATCATCACCGGACCCTCGTCATGTTTCACTCTTGCGGCATAGCTCACCCAGAAGCTGAAAACAGTCCGAAACAAGACTCATCCTACAAAATGATGGCCTCCCATTGCTTCATAGTCCCGTCTTTACTAACTCGGCACCACGTTTTTTTTATTAAAATCATTTGCATCACTGATGGGTGGTTTTGGAATTCTAGCTTACGCTTTAATTCCCAGCCTGTGGAGCTCCCTTCGTTTTGGTTTGGTAATGACAAGTTCCACGAATACAACATTCAGTTCTGCAGTGACCTCTACAGCTATTTTCATCATGTTTTTTGTCAGGGTTCTCTTGAAGCACCGCCTGCCACGATCACTCAACACACACTTTCGTCCGCGCTGTAACTTGGCGGATGATCATTTTTCGCTTTCCCGTATGTGTTATAATTCTTCGGTATGGCTCCTCTTGAAACACCAAACAGTTCAGCTATCTTGTTTACAGAAGCATCAATCATACGAGCACCAGCAGTTTGCCCGTGTTCGGCGTAATGCATCCACAATCACACAGAATGCTGTTCTGACGACGACTGACACAACGTATTGAGGACATAGGTCACCAGCAGGTGTGCCGTTCGTGGTCAAACAACACCGCCAGCAGCAGGCTTGGCTAGCATGTCCATTTATGTTCAAGCATGCATTCCTCATGGTGTACCCATGTTTTTATTCAAACCCTATGATTAACACACGAGACGTAGGCGTTTCAGTTTTTTCCTACATTTGATGCAGTAGGGCAGACGTTTCTCTGATCACTTTTGCCTGACTGCGGGTCAGTGGTTTATAGCGCTGTTGTATTGTATCTGTTTGATCAAGTTGTACAGGTAATACATTAATGAAAGCCTCTTCGGAGACTCTTTCTAATGACCAGAAAAATATATGTACACTACTGGCCATTAAAATTGCTACACCAAGAAGAAATGTGATTACATTTTCACGCTATTTGGGTGCATGGATCCAGAAAAATCAGTACCCAGAACAACCACCTCTGGCCGTAATAAAGGTCTTGATACGCCTGGGCATTGAGTCAACACAGCTTGGATGGCGTGTACAGGTATAGCTGCCCATGCAGCTTCAACACGATACCACAGTTCATCAAGAGTAGTGACTGGCGTATTGTGACGAGCCAGTTGCTTGGCCCCCATTCACCAGACGTTTTCAGTTGGTGAGAGATCTGGAGAATGTGCTGGCCAGGGCAGCAGTCGAACATTTTCTGTATCCAGAAAGGCCCGTACAGGAACTGCATTATCTTGCTGAAATGTAGGATTTCGCAGTGTTCGAATGAAGGGTAGAGCCACGGGTCGTAACACATCTGAAATGTAACGTCCACTGTTCAAAGTGCCGAGACGTGTAACCAATGGCACCTCATACTATCACGCCGGGTGATACGTCAGTATGGCGATGACGAATACACGCTTCCAATGTGCTTTCACTGCGATGTCGCCAAACACGGATACGACCATCATGATGCTGTAAACAAAACCTGGATTCATCCGAGAAAATGACGTTTTGCCATTCGTGCACACAGGTTCGTCGTTGAGTACACTATCGCAGGCGATCCTGTCTGTGATGCAGCGTCATGGGTAACCGCAGCCAAGGTCTCCGAGCTGATAGTTCACGCTGCAGCAAACGTCGTCGAAATGTTCGTGCAGATGGTTGTTGTCTTGTAAATGTCCTCATCTGTTGCCTCAGGGATCGAGACGTGGCTGCACTAACCGTTACAGCCATGCGGATAAGATGCCTGTCATCTCGACTGCTAGTGATACGAGGCCGATGGGATCCAGCTCGGCGTTCCGTATTTTCCTCCTCAGCCCACCGATTCTATATTCTGCTAACAGTCATTGGATCTGGACCAACGCGAGCAGCAATGTCGCGATACGATAAACCGCAATCGCGATAGGCTACAATCCGACCTTTATCAAAGTCGGAAACGTCATGGTACGCATTTCTCCTCCTTACACGAGGCATCACAGCAACGTTTCACCAGGCAACGCCAGTCATCTGCTGTTTGCGTATGATAAATCGTTGTAGGTGTCGCCACCGGCGCCAACCTTGTGTGAATGCTCTGAAAAGCTAATGACTTGCATATCACAGCATCTTCTTCCTGTCGGTTAAATTTCGCGTCTGTTGCACGTCATCTTCGTGGTGTAGTAATTTTAATGGCCAGTAGTATAGTTCCAATTTTTTTAAAGAAGGTCGGTGACATAATTCAGCAACTTTAAACGTATTTTTTTTGTCTGTGCTTCAGAACGGGCTACATTGTCTTCGATAACTTTGGTAAAACTGTACCTTGATGTAGTTGCTCGTTTTTCGGTATTTGTGTGGTCTTCCAGCTTAGTTGCTTCACCTTGTATTGGTTGTCACTCTCGGAAGTGTTGAGGAATATTGGCACCTCCCAGCAGTGTGTCTTAGTGGCTCGTCCCGACCTACACCAGCATCCACAGCCAGAACGAAGGCAACGACCGAGCTCGCGCTGCCTGTGCGAGGACACACAGCCCACGCACCTCTGTCACTTCCACAAGGGTCAGTTTATGGGCCATTGTACTGTCGGCTACAAAATGTGTATAAAACTTCAGTTTCGTTGTGCGTCAACTTTTCAGGTTACAGCCGCTTTTGTCTGATCGCCTGTCGAAAGTAGCAAGGAAGAAACCGAAAGGAAGTTTCAAAATGCGAATAAAAGTGCAAGAGAAAACAGACACTAGCATTAAAACCTTTAACCGATAGAATCATTCTGGTTGAAAGAAATAAACGCTGTTAAACGGAAAGAACAGCCTAGTTATGAAACAAAATTTCAAATAACAGAAGACATTAACCATCTGAGTGGTTTCAAGCAGCCCGACACTACTTTCTGTCCCGTGTCAATCTGTTCATGACGTACACACTCAACTTCCCAGTTTCGGTCGCCTCTTTATTTTTTGCCGTCTATGGATTCCTCTAGTTCGATAAAAGTTAACACATGTCCTGTCATCCTGTCCCATTTTCTGATCTGTGTTTTCCATGTATTTCTTTCTTTGTCCTTTCTGCGAAGGACCTCCTTATTTCTTATTTTGATAGCTTGCCGCTCGTCATTTGCCGTGTTCTGTGAAACCCGCTTCCAGCGGTTGACCTTATTCATTGTCTATTTCTCATGAAGTTACCGTGTTTGTTGCTCCTACTAGAAATGTGCTTTGATCAGCTTTGTAAACATCAGGCCCAAAGCAGGTGTTTGGGCTACAAGTGTACTCAGTGAATACCACGGGGCACAAACATGAATGGGGGATGTGGCATTACTGAGACACGCACGTGGCTCCATTTGTATTTTTCTTATTGATATGGAATGGTTATTATTAATAAAGGGCATAAGCCCCTGAAGTAGGATACAATGTGGCATAATGTCGTAATTTGAAGGCTGATTAACAGTTTGAGGGGACTAAACATCTAAGGTCATCAGTTTGTAATCACCATTCAGGACGGAATCTGTGTGCCTCATCCGTATATTTTTATAATTCATCCTACAGAGAGCCGAACTGAAACACCTTTGTGTTAATTCAGTATTTATTTTTGGGAACCTGTGAAGCGTCAACGACGCTAGTATATCATTATCATAGTCCAGTTATTTATTCACGCTGTTTATCAGTCGTCGTTCTAAAGCATCAGCCTCGGCCGTTGCTCATTCAGTACGTGTTGCATTCTAGCTGACGTCCGTCGAGTCAGCTCAGCAGTTACGCACACAGATGAACATGTCACCGACCCTGCCGCGTCGGTGGATTGCCTGCGAGCAAGTGCGGCCCTTGCCCAGTACGAAGCGGTTCTCATATTCTCATGCTCACTGCTGGAGTATTCTCGGTCGCACTCAGAATATTACGATGACCCCTGATGATCCATCCGCGATGTACCTGGTCATGTGGTTGGCTGACCTCCTCCCTGTCCCTGGTAAGTTTTAACACCCAGAGGCGCCTGAGTGTTGAACAGGAACGTGAACCCAAAGAGGCCCCATTGCAGTTCTGTGCTGGTAGCACTATGCAAAGTTGTTTTGTCAGGAGACAGTCAGTTCCTTCATCAGCAGATGGTAGACAGTGAGCAGCATGAAGTTTCATCAGTTAAAGACCACCATTTTGATTACTTCTTCAGCTAGTTCATAGACTGTGATGGAGCCTCTAGGACACATCTCCACTACAGTAACCATGCAGTCCGCAGCTCGTGGTCTACCTCTGAATCACGGGATCCTGGGTTTGATTTCCGGCCAAGTTGGGGATTTTCTCTGCCCGGGGACTGGGTGTTGCCCTCATCATTTCATCATCATCCTCATCATTCGTGACAATAGCTAGATTGGACTGTGAAAAAAAAAATTGGACTGTGAAAAATCTGGACTTTGTATGGGCGCTGATGACCGCCCAGTTGAGCGCCCCACAAACAAAAATCATCATCATCAGTAATTATGCTATCGAGGGCTATTACTGTGAGTGCCATCGAGCCCAATGATCAATTCAAGACAAGAACTGGAGAGCTGGGGGTGTTTATCGGGATCTGGCATGAGGTTATGACACAAGGCTTCGTTTGTAATGGCCACATTTGTTCTCCTTATTCTCCTTTATTCACTTAATGGGCTGTTATCGTCTGTGTCAGTTTCCCGCAACGTATTCTTGTGAAAGAGAGTTTCTTGTAGCATGTCTTAAGAGCTAAAGAATATGCTTGCCTCACTTCAAATGGCTCAAATGGCTCTGAGCACTATGGAACTCAACTGCTGTGGTCATAAGTCCCCTAGAACTTAGAACTAATTAAACCTAACTAACCTAAGGACATCACACACATCCATGCCCGAGGCAGGATTCGAACCTGCGACCGTAGCAGCCCCGCGGTTCCGGACTGCGCGCCTAGAACCACTAGACCACCACGGCCGGCTTTGCCTCACTTCCTTTGGTTTCCTGTCAGAGTCTCCTTTCTGCTGAATGCATGTCCTCACTCAACAGATAGTGTCATAATATATCAATGACCTGGCCACCTGCTACATATTGGCTCATTTCCTACTTCTGTCTCTTTCTCTGGCATGACTTGAGTGTGCCTGTGGCAATGTGAATGAATTTTAATAAACAATTTTCTAATTTCTACCCTTAACTATTCTGTGCTGTAACAATCTTTTGTGCAAGTGCGAGAACGTGTTCTAAATGTCTGCGTAATATTTATCTGAGGGGTATTCGGAAGGAAGGGGAGATTAGTGTCCAGGGTCCCGTGGAAAACGACATCATTAGAGACGGAGCTCAAGCTCGGATTAGGGAAGGATGAAGATGGAAATCGGCCGTGCCCTTTCGAAGGAACCATCCCACCATTTTCGTTAAGCGATTTAGAGGGGTGTTTGGGAAACCACCTAAAAACCGCATCCAAGCTGGCCAGGTCTCCAGACCAAGTTGATAATCTACGAGGCGATTTCGATCAGGGTCAGCACGTTAACACGCACTATTGTACGGGTGAGTGCAATGTAACGGATTTTCCTTAACTCTGAAGCTCAATTTTCGTATGTCGATAACGCGTAAGCTGAACAAAACGGACAATGGGTTAACAGTGATATGACGAACCAGGCGGCCTTTAGTCGTGGCAGTGATTAATATGCGTGGATCATCGATACGAGAAAGAAGTAATATATTTATCTCTTTAAGCACGCATGACTTGGGGGCGTACCAAGCGGCCCAATAGAGGCGGGAGAATACGTAAGACCATGAGGGCATAAACAAGGAAAAAAATCATTCGCATATCGGTTCGTATGCACGATAAGAGTAAAACATGATTCCTCACCACGGTTAGTAAGCTCAAAAGGGAGAGTGTTCCCTCATTCCAAGGGCAGCCACGAATTTGCGAAAAGAAGTTAGATCGAATTTTGAGCAAAAAAGTATGAACAGGGTTTGGACAAAAATATGGAAACACCGCGAGAAATGTCCGCTTGAACCTAAATGAACATACTATCCAAACCTGCAGGTGGCGCTGTAGCATTTGACCACGAACGACACCCGTGCTGTGCCCACAATACGTTGCAAGTGTTATTCGTTCAGAATGGTTTAAATGGCTCTAAGCACTTTGGGACTTAACATCTGAGGTCATCAGTCCCCTAGAACTTAGAACTACTTAAACCTAACTAACCTAAGGACATCACTCACATCCATGCCCGAGGCAGGATTCGAACGTTCGACCGTAGCAGCAGAGCGATTCCGGACTGAACCCCTAGAACCGCTCGGCCACAGCGGCCGGCTGGTATTCATAGTCACAACAGTGTCCTGCGTAGTTGTGAGTGCACTATGTCGAAGCTTAATAAATTCGAAAGTGGGCAGATTGTTGCTGCGTGCGTGATGGAGCTTCAGTAACCAAGTTAGTCGAGGTGTTTGGTGTTGTCGTAAGAAACGGTATAGAAGATTTATTACGCATACGGGGAAAGCAGAAAAACATCGGGCGCTAAGTGACAACGAGGACGAAAGTATGTGGCGTTTAATCGTATCAGACAGTAATTGCAGTGGAATGTGACGAAAAATGACAGGACAACAATTTAAATGTAGCTACAGAACTGAATGCCGCACTCCCAAATCCTTGAAATGTTCCTTTCTCACCTTGATCTACTTTTTTATATTGGTTTTATTTTGCAGTGAGACGTTCTGGTGTTCGTCAGCGGTCGTGCAATCTGCTTGCCACTCTCGCGAAATCAGCAAAACAACGAGAACTCTGCCAGCGATTTCACGCCTTCAAAAAAATTAATGAGATCTCTGCTCAATGAATAATCATTCATACGGAATATAACAGTCAAATCTTTCCACTGAAAAGTTCTCAAATTGACGTCAGTAATGATAAATGTATTGCAAGGGATCGCCAGCGCAATGAAAATGCAGATTAAAAGAAAAAAACGTGACTGAACAAATTTATGAAATTTTCAGTAATGAAGGGTCGCCTGTCCAGAGTAATGAAGTTGAGCGAAATAAGTTAAATGGGTCACTTTTAATTAATCTAGTTTATTTCGTTGATGTAGAATACAGAATATAATCTGATGTCAACAATACTCATAAAAAGAAGAATTCGTTGGAAGAATGGTACAACAAGAAAAAGTTAGCTTGACACTAAAAATCGTGGAAACTTAACTATCCACAAAATACTCAAAGGTTCGATAACTTGGGTGTGCAACACTGTTAAACTAATTCTTAACAAAGCTTGTTCACAAAGAAGATCGATTTATGAAACCAAACAATTGATTGTGATAATTTGAATAACACACAAACTACCATGGATAATACCCAAATTATTTATGAGCAGTTGAAACTAGTAACAAGGAAGACTGCTAGCACAAGTGCCAGGGATGTTCCAATAGATCTGAACAGTTCATGAAACTGTTGAAAACTAAATTCATGTTTGAATTAATAAAAATGCAACACAGATTACGATTTAAAGTTATGAGTTGCTCGGAGGTAAAAAATAGTTCAAATGGCTCTGAGCACTATGGGACTTAACATCTGTGGTCATCAGTCCCCTAGAACTTAGAACTACTTAAACCTAACTAACCTAAGGACATCACACACATCCATGCCCGAGGCAGGATTCGAACCTGCGACCGTAGCAGTCGCGCGGTTCCGGACTGAGCGCCTAGAACCGCTAGACCACCGCGGCCGGCTGCTCGGAGGTAAAAGGACTGCGCTGCTGCGAAATTGTGACTCTTACTCAGACAGTAAACCCTTCCAAGGCTGTAGGCCAGCATCTCGGCGTTCGAAAATTGGACCTCGTAGACCAATGGCGTTCTCCACCCTCTCTACCACCACACTGCTCCAGGACACCAGGTCCTCGATGGAAGAGTCTGTCACGATAACCATCCTGACACGCCAGGATTTCTGCTTCCTGCACGTATGGCAGGGGAGAAAGCACTAAAATTCTTGAACAGCGCCCACTGTATGTTCCTTTGTTGTCTGAAAGTTGACACCCCAACTGCTGTCTCGCCGCCCATTGGATAAACCAAAAATGGAGGTGGGTGTCTGCTGGAGCTCACAGAATACGATTAGTTCTCACACGGTGGAAGCACATGATGGAGGAGACGCATACTTCAGCGCCCTGCAGTGAGAGCAGATACGTCACGCCTGCGAAAACTTCCAGGATACAACAGAACTTCCTGGCTTCAAATGGTGCGCTGTGTCTTGCCGGCAAACAAGAGTGGGTATAGGCGTCGTGAGGGTCCTTGGAATTTCGCGACCCTTGGGAAGCTTAGTTCGGGGTGCACTCAGCCTCGTGATCAAATTGAGGAGCTACTTGACCGAATAGTAGCGGCTTCGGTCAAGAATACCATGATAACGACCGGGAGAGCGGTGTGCTTACCCCACGCCCCTCCTATCCGCATCCTCCACTGTGGATGACATGGCCGTCGGATGGTCCCGGTAGGCCACTCGTGGCCTGAAGACGGAGTGTGGGAAGCTTAGAGAAAGAGGCCTGCGTTCCGAAGCGACCAACTCTCCTAGGTACGATGTTGTATGTTGTAACTTGGCTCAAACAGTTACCACATGTGTCTATTCTCTCAGCACAGTAAAGGAAGCACCGGTATTTTCATATAGATTAAAGGTCACATAGCGACATTTAGCAGACCAGTTATGTTACACCCTGTCTGCACCAAAAACAACATGAATGGAGCTTCATAAGCTGGGAATTGCAGGGCTAACTGGAATTGCAAAACCACACACCAAAGACGCAGATGTCCGTAATACGAGAACGTGATGACGAAGCCATAAGACCTAGGATATGGAGCAACAGTTGGATGAATCATGGTTGGTTGGTTGGTTGTTTGGTTTGGAGGAGGAGACCTGACAGCGTGGTCATCGGTCCCATCGGATTTGGGAAGAATGGGGAAGGAAATCGGACGCACTCTTTCAAAGGAACCATCCCGACATTTGCCTGAAGCGATTTAGTGAAATCACGGAAAACCTAAATCAGGATGGCTTAAATCGGGATGGCCGGACGCTGGTTTGAACCGCCGTCCTCCCGAATGTGAGTCTGGTGTGCTAACGACTGCGTCACATCGCTCGGTGATGAATCTTGTTTCACACTTCTGGCAGAATTTACGTTCCAAGACTGAAACGTAACGAGGGTTCAGTGATGATCTGGGCTGTTATATCGTGGTATTCCACGGGCCCCATGGTTGCACTGCAAGGCCACATTACAGCCGAGGATTATGAGACTATTTTGGCTCTTTCGTTCCATCCCATGGTACAATATTTATCTCACAATGATGTTTCTAGTTCCAAAGCGATAGGGTCCCTGTTCACACAGCTCTCATCATCCAGAAATGGTTTCATGACCACGAGGATGAATTTTCGCATCTCTCGTGGCCACCACAGTTACCAGATCTTAATATTATTGAGTCTTTGTGGCCTAGTTTGGAGAGAAGGGTGAGTGACCGCTTTCCACCTCCATCATCGTTACCTTAACGTACAACTACTTGTACTTTGTGCGAAGACTTGAAAAACATACAGGACCTGTATTTACCCATTTCGAGGCGGCTGGAAGCTGCTTTGAACGCCAACGGCTTTCCTGCACTTTATTAAGCATGGCAATGTCTGTGCTGTTTCCATTTCTTTTTAATTTTTTCCCCACCACCTGTAAGTATTTGATCCCCGTGGAAAATCACATGTTATTCGCCGAGTAAATAACTTAATGTGCTCATTGACGAAACAGAAGCATATGCACCTTCTCCTCGTAGATTTCACACATGGTTATCACGGTACCAAAATTTGCAGCAGAGGTTCACTTATTTTGCTTTGATTAAGTGCAAGGAAATGGAAACCTTTAGTAATTCAACTTTCGAGCAATAGTGATTCTGATGGACTCGTTATCACACGTGGTGCCCAAGAGGAAGAAAAATTTTGTATTTCACGAATACAAAATTGTTAAACCTTTCGTGGCCACTTGTTGACAAAGTGGCTGTTGGCTTCTGTCTCGGGTTCTTCGACCGACGTTCATCTAATGATTTTACTGACGTTTCGACAGCACGAGTGGCTGGCATAGTCAAAGCTTCACCCTCCATTTCCGGTGGTGAACTGGAGCCGAGCTCGCGGCCGCAGACTATATGTACAGTCGTGCTCAAAAGTATCCAAACGACCTGAACTGCATTTCGCCTGATTCGCATACAACCCACATAACGCGGCTGTCTAGCAGATCCTTAATCGCTCCTTGGTACAGTCGTTTGACTATTGAAAATGGCTCCACCAAGTCACCACTAGAAAACTCGGCTCTGTATCAAATGGTTCAAATGGCTCTGAGCACTATGGGACTTAACATCTGTGGTCATCAGTCCCCTAGAACTTAGAACTACTTAAACCTAACTAACCTAAGGACATCACACACATGCACGCCCGAGGCAGGATTCGAACCTGCGACCGTAGCAGTCGCGCGGTTCCGGACTGAGCACCCAGAACCGCTAGACCACCGCGGCCGACGGCTCTGTATCGCAATAACTCAAGATGTAAAGTAATACCACGATACTACAAATATCAGGGAACACCTTATCACAGATAAGACTGTCCGAAAGGCTTGTAAGCTCACATTTATTGCAATAAATGACATACCTGAAGTGTTACCACTCTCATTATTATGTCAGATAGGTAATGCACGTAGTAAGTTCGTCGTATTCATGATTTCCTCTTCAAAGTAACATACCGTACTTGTTATTTAACACAAAATGATATTAAAAATTTAGGTTAGTCACGAGCAGCTAGTTGAGAATATGTATGAACTTCAAATGACACGACGAACCGTCTCGTTCTGCATTTGGATTCAAACCCAGGTCATGCAGACTAAGATTTCGTGACTGACGGAAACTAACAGTCATTCCTGACTAGGCATACAGAGAGTGATATACCTCAATTTTAGACAGTGTCAGTTAGCAAATAACAACTTTAAATTACATAGCGTAAACATTTTTATCGGACGCGGATTCCTACCCAGCATCTATTGTCCCTGTTAACGAACTACGAGAGATGTTAAATACTGCTTCTTCACAAGTAACTTACTTGAAATGCCGTGATGCAAAGCTTTGTGTTGGACAGAGATTCGAACCCAGAACCTAATCGGATTGTTATGGAAGCACAATCAACTGTGACATATCGGATTTTCTCGGCAGAAGCTAGATGTTTTAACTGAATTGACGAGACGAAACATTAATTTTTTCCTTCCCAGGACTCCAACCCGGAATCTATCGCTATTATTTATTAGAGAAAACGAACGTTAAATATGGGTTTGTTACATCAGCAGCGACATTTGAGCAGAAATAATATGACGAAGAGTTCAATGCTGACATGGAATCGAACCCCACACATACCGTTGTTGACTACACAGAAAGAGACGTCAGCTACAGAATTTTTCTCCACCAGCAGCTCGGAATAACTTCCTTGAACTTAGAGTGATCTCTCAAATAGTTCTGTGTCTCACTGGGAGTCAAAAACGTCAGATATCGTTAGTGTTGACAACGAATGAAAATGCATTAAAAATCAAATTTATTATCCATCAGCAGACAGGTGTTCTCATGCTAGAGCTTGATAATACATAATGAAAACTTTAGTGCCGTGCCAGCATTCGAACACATTCACGCGCAATACGTGGAGATGTTGACGAATCTGCAGTTTTGAACAAACAAATTGTAGTCGAGCTGTATTGTCACAAAGGGATCAAATTCCGCGTTAAGGGCGGTCTGAGTTGCATTCCAAGTTCAGAACCAATTTTATCGACATACAGAAGCTCAAATAAAAGAGGGAATAAGGTTCCTGTGACCCTACTTAGCGTTTGTTTCGTCACTAAAAATAAATAACTAGTATAAGAAAGGTTGCTGGTAACAGAGTTCCCACATTTCGCCACACCTGACTTTATTGTGGTGCAACCTAACGACTACTTGGTAGAGAAGGAATATCATGTTTAATGTGAATATCAGACCACAATGCCATTATACATTCTTCACTTGGCATAGCCAGAAGAGAATACAATCTGTCTCTCCCTATTAAAAATCGTGGGCAGAGGTTGGAATCGAACCCAGACCATCCTCATAGGAACCTATCATCAATCCAACAGCCACCAAATCATCTTATGTATTACTCATTTTTCTTTCATAGCACCGTTGCGGCGCACTCGATGAGAATTCTGACACATAGGCTCCCTGTAGTGGTTTGCAGCATGTTCAGTACATTCATTTACTTGGTTGACCGAATCGCCATGAAATAGCTGCCTCGGCTACCCAGTGCATACATTCCACTCTTTTTTGCAATCACCGAAATAAAATCATGTAACTGCCACCAACACAGAACTGCCAACAGTGTAGGATGCAGAAATTTAAAAAGGAAGTGCTCCTATCCATTTGAGCTACTCTCCTGACTGTCTGTCTCTCAGAAGTCTAGATCCGGCCATATGCATTATCTCACAGCACTGTGAAATGCGGAAGTTCTGGAGGAACTATTGTAGATTTCTGCAGGTACTGTAGGTTGATGACAGCTAGTAGAGTCACGGAAAGTGTGTCGCACGTGTAGATAAGATGACGCGAGTTTCATTTCATTTGGTGCTACATTTTTTACAACGCAATTCTGCTGTCTGCTGAAGTTACCAATTTAATGGAACTTTGAACATAATTGCCTTCCCTTCGGAACACAAAATAGTCGCATGTGGAAAAAGGGCTAACTTCTGCAACATTTTGTTCTTTTCAGGTTTAATAGACGGCCAGGCAGCAGATGCATCTGAAAGCTTTTGTATTATGTATTTTCTACATTTGCTGTCGTCTGGTAGCGGCATTTTACTCTTCTTAAAACCTTGTTTGACAGCTTTAACTCAGAACAAGTTTTCTACATGCATGTAATCAATAAACTGCATGTGCAATGTCAGACTGTTATAGATCACATCAGAGAATTCCCATATATCGTTGATGATTAATTTCTCTCTCATCTTTAGTATTGTTTTAACAACACTAAAAGAAACCTTACGAAAATTTTTCACTGTATTAAAAGAAATGAAATAAAACTACCCACGATAACCTTATGATGAAAGTCTGTTTTGATAAAACTTAGTATCTGTGCACAAGCGTGCCTCCATCGGCACGAATTAGTAAAATACTACTCACTTAGATTTCGATTGGGTCTGTGTTTAATTGGTATGCTGTGTCATACTCAACAGGTTTGCAAATGTGGCATTTCATAAATAAAGTTATGTATTCCTAGAAACCCAGCGGAACGAGGCGTTACCTGTTGTGCAGCATTGTAAGTTTTTCACCATTGCACTATGAGCTGAACGTATTTTCTTGCGATTTCCTTATCGATGTTTGATCTGACTGCTTGTAGCTCTTTCACAGAAGGGACAAAAACGTTACATTCAGCGAGACTGGAACCGCGAGCCATAACAGACGCTTTTTCAGATGTCAGCACGTCACCACAGAGCTAGCCAAGAGGTATGTGTTGCCGATTTCTTTTACGAGGCCAATAGTGTTGTAACCTCCTCACAAAATTTATAACAAAATAAATAATATGAATATGATGATTCTTATTTTAGTGTAACCTCAGAACAAAATTGGTTCCCATTTATAATCTCCGTACAGAAATGCATGCACATTTAATGTACCCACAAAATTCTTTTCTCATTTAATGTAAGCTCGAAACAGAAAAATTCCTAAACCTCGTAATAAAAAATAAATTCAGTAACCTGGTAAATTTTGGACGACAGCAGTGCTGCATCATGGCCCTGTAAGATCATTCTGAATAAAAAAGCAAAAATTCTTACCTCAATAAAGTCGTCAACTATCTGCTCTTACAATAACTTTTTCTGGCACAGCTCTGTGCAATGCTGGCCGATAGATTTGTCATTTATGAAAGGAAGCAACTGATTTTTCTTTTGCAACAATCGGAATGATCATGGATGTCTCGTAATGATGACGAAATGAAATTTTCAAATGCAACTTGTTGAATATACGTGACGCTGAAATTTGCTTTGCACAAGTTGGTTGCGATGTCTTGCTGATTGTTGCTGAGAGAACGAGATAGTGCGTCTGCTACAATATTTTGTGTACCGGGAATGTGAACAATTGTAAAATTAAATTCCTGTAAATAAAGTTTCCATCTGCTTAACCTGTCGTGTGTAAATTTTGCGGAAAGTAAAAACTGTATAGCTCTATGATCTGTGTAAACGGTAGTGTGTCTTCCATAAAGAAAATGCCTAAATCTCGTAAATGCCCATACAACACATAATGTTTCAAGTTCTGTAACAGAATAATTGCGTTCAGCAGGTGACAGAATGCGACTCGCAAAGGCGATGTTTTTAATTACTGTACAACCATCTTCTTCAATTTCCTGAAAAATGTGTACGCCTAAAGTGGTGTTAGAACTGTCGGTGGCAATGGAAAAATTTCTAGTAAGATCTGGATGTGATAAAAGTGGTGCATTCAACAAAGCTTGTTTCAGATTGACAAATTCAGAATGTGCTTGGTTATCCCAGGACCAAATATTGTCTTTACCCGTCAATTGATATAATCTAGGGGTGTCTAAAGCAGAGTAATGAATAAATTTACGAAAAAAGTTAATTAAACCCAAAAAGCTTCGTAGTTGTTTCTTCGTCGTAGGAACAGTAATGTCACGTAAAGCTTGAAGTTTTTCCGGGTCAGGCGCAATGCCTTCTGCTGAAATTACATGTCCAAGAAATTTTATAGAAGTTTTACCAAAGTGCGATTTGCTAAGATTCACTGTGAGTCCTTGTGCACGAAAAGTTTGCAACAGTTGTTCAAGAATCAGATTGTGTTCAGACCAGTTAGCTTCTGCAATAAGAATGTCGTCTACATACTTTGTGATTCTGTCTTTTAATTCTGTCGGAAGTATAGTATTCAATCCGCGAATAAATGCTGCTGAAGAAATAGTTAAACCGAACGGTAATTTACAAAATTGATAACAGTCACCAAAACAGAGAAAAGCTGTGTACTTTCTGCAGTTCGGATGGAGCTGAATTTGCCAAAATCCCGATTTCAAATCTAACGTGGAATAAATAGCAGTACCATGAAATTTCTGTAGAAGTTCTTCTAGTGTCTGTGGGCGATCTGTTTAATTAATAATGATGTCATTAATGTGACGCGAATCAAGTATGAGGCGAAGTGAACCATCCTTTTTCTTAACAAAATGGAGTGGGTTTATGTACGGACTAACTGCCGGTTCAATAATTCCTTGGTCAAGCATAGCTTGCAATTCTTTCTTAACTTGTTATCTCTGAATATACGGAATGGGATAATGTTTGGCTTCAAATGTGTCGTGATGTTTAACTTGAAATTCATACATAAAACCGGACATAGTACCAGGGACGTTGTCAAAAACTGGAGCTTGCTGTAAAAGAATTTTGTGTAGTTGAGTACGTTCGTCGTCTGTAATTACATTGCTCTGTTTAACTTTATCAGAAATCATCTGTGTAACGTCATAGTCGGCTTCGACTGGAGTATTATAGTTGTGTACGTACGTATCTGTGAACAATGTGGAATGACAGTCTATGTTACGTGATGCGGAAATGACCTCTGTACGATTAATTTTTTGTTCTTCTGCAGATAATGAGTGCTGAAATTCTAGTGCCAGTTGTACATTTTCATCCTTTAACATTAAATAGGAATTTTGAAAGCCAATAATTGCGTCGTGTTGTACCAGAAAATTCGTACCTAAAATAACGTCTTTTGTCAATAAGGGAACAATCCAAAATTTGAGTGAAACGTACGACCTGCAATACAAAATTATAAGTGTGCCTGTAATTTTACATCTACTCCTTTACCAGATACTGCTCCTTTTACTTTAGTTTTGCCTAATGGTAACGTAGGATAGATATTCTCTTTGTTACATTCGTTGAAAGTTTCCTCATTTATAACTGACGTAGGTGATCCAGAATCGATTACTGCTGAAAATTTTGAAGATCCAATTTTTACCTCAATGACAGGGTGGGAAATGGTTTTTTGAATAACTGGTCTTTCCTGCAAAAGAGTGTCTCGGATGTCGTCAAAAGTAATAACATTTTCGTGAACTAAATTCTCTGTGTCAAAAGTATTGCTTGCGTTGCTGGAAGATGCAACCTGTACTGTATCTAGTCAAATTCCATCCGACGTGCTATTATTTGCGGGAGGATGCTGTGGCATTTCGACTATTTGTACTGTTCTGTTATTTCGTCCTGATGCATTAGGTTCGGGATGATACCGACTGTCTGGTTCATTCATGATAATCTGTTGTTGCGGATGATTTTGCTGCTGGTAAGACCGACTGCTATTAAACGTACGCTGAAAACTGTGCTCATTACTTTTACGTCTGTCATGATAGTCATTTCTATACGGTGCATTGCGATATGAGTTGAAATGATGTGTTTTCTGTACGTAGTGATTTCCTTGTTGCTGTGCGTTACTATTTGGTGTGGCTGACGCTATACGTGTAGGCGGCGAAACATTAAAGCTTGGTTGACCTTGCAGACTGCATTGTTGGTTAGGTATGCTAACCTGTTGGTTTTGTTGCTGTTGTTGGGAAAAACCTCTATTGTTACCAAAATGTGGTTCCTGTTGCTGATAATTTTCACGATACTGATAATTAATATTTCGGCTGTTATTAAAATTTCGCTGGTAGTTCTTGTCATTTCGTGAGTGTCTAATGAAAACTGTCACTTTCAGGTAAAATTTGTCATATCAGGTTTTCTTTACTCATTCATAACCCTAGATAGATCGATAGTTGAAGAGCTGTTTTGATAGATATAAAGGATAGTAAAAGAGAAGGCAGCAGTGCAGAAAACTAAAGATGAAATAGCACTACTACGGCTCGTGGCCCTGTGCACGCTATGGCACATATTCATCGAAGTGTAATGAATCCCCTGAGGTCAATTACGCGCTGCAAATAAATTTTAGTTTTTGTGTTACAGGCAATGCCGGTGAAAACTCAAAAGCAAATTGTCGTATGCAGTCCAATTCTAGTTTCTGCATTACAGGCCAAGCTGGAGAGAATACAAAAGCAAATTGTCGTATCCAGTCCAAAGCGTGACTCTGTGTTCTGTCATTACTAATTACCTTAAATTTTTTTACGGATAGAAAGTGCTTGTAATCAAAATTATCGTCTCTGTATGTTTTAGCAGGTTCAGGATTGTATGATAATCTGTTTGACTGTGACTGTTCGGAATCTAACTCACGTGCTCTCTGTAAATTACCTAAATTATACTGGCTGTGTGAGTCTGACAAATGTTCGGAAAGTAGCGTATGCTGTGATGTGTTAAAGGCTGAAATATTTTTCATCTCTGTCACCTCTTGCTGTAAAGATGACAATTTTCTACGTAATGTATTATTGGACGAACCTATCTCACTGATCGTCTGCTGTAAATTTTGGAATTCGGGTGTTTGATTAAACGAAACAGGTGACGTATCGTCTGATTTGGTGTCATTATTACTTTCGATAACGTCAACGCGACTGGCCAATTCATCATATTTTTCAGTCAGTGCTTTTACCTGATCATCGTTTTTCGTATCACAAGCATTAATTTGTTTTTGTAATTTACGTGTGTTTTTATTCAATTTTTTAACGTCTGCTTTGATGTCATCCGGATCCTGTATTAGTTCCAACTTTTCAAGTCTGTTGGTCATTGTCTGAAAGTCTAATGTGTGTGTGTCTGTTTTTGTTTTAAGATCGGAGATTTCATCGTGCAATTCGGTGTTCAACTGTTTGATTTCGTCTGATACTGTAGCAATATTGTTGTCTATGTATGTTTTTGCTTTCGTAAACAATTTACGCTTATCTTCCTGTCTTTGTGCAGAAATTGTTTCCATGACATGTTGGCTCAAATGGCTCTGAGCACAATGCGACTTAACTTCTGAGGTCATCAGTCGCCTAGAACTTAGAACTAATTAAACCTAACTAACCTAAGGACATCACACACATCCATGCCCGAGGCAGGATTCGAACCTGCGACCGTAGCGGTCGCTCGGCTCCAGACTGTAGCGCCCAGAACCGCACGGCCACTCCGGCCGGCCATAACATGTTGCTTTACTTTATTCTGTTCCTATATAAATTTACTGTAACGCGTTTCACTGTTTTGTAGGTGGTGATTAAAACGTTCGTCAATTTGGCTCTTCTGTTGGTCAAATTTCGCGTCTACTTTTGCATCCAGTGTGCGCGGAAGTTCTGCTGACATTAATTTAAACTCGTCGCGTAACTGTGTTGCGTTTTCAGAGCATTGTTTAGCGACTGCACTAATTTCATTTCTAAGTAATTTAGTTGTGTAAGTATTACTTAATTCTTGTACAACAGATCTAATTTCTTCACTACTGTTCCTAGCACAAGTCTAAATTTCGTCACGTAATTGTTCTTTAGTATCATGACATTACACGGCAACGGCTGTAATCTTTTCACTAAGCTGTTTGGAATTGTTGTCTAGTTTTTCATTAAGTTGTTTGTGATTGTTGTCTTGTTCTTTCTTCGACTGTTTGAAATTTTCATTAAGTTGTAGCAAAAATGCCATAACTTGATCCAAGCCAAAATTAGCGACTCTATTTTCTATGCTGTGTAATGGTGTATGTGCATTTGTCGCGTTTTGTATAACCATTTGGTCATTCTCTGATTCTTGAACAGGTTCGCCAATTGAATGTGCATTGTTAGTCACTACCTCGGAATCAAATAAATCTGACGTATTTTGACTACATTGTTCATCTTCATGAGAAAAATTTATCTGTTCACAATTCAAATTTTGCAAACCGGGTGTGTCAAACTGGGCAGCGTTCATTGTATCGGAACGTGCCGCATCATCATTTGTCGCATTTACTGTGGACATAACTGAATGTGTTTGTTCACCATTAGGATCAAAATCATTACTAGTGATCGGCACGCACTGATTATCTGTAATTAGGGGATTATCACTATTAGACTGAGTGTCGCTAGTATTATCTGTCAAACTATTCGAGTCGGCTATTTCACTCATTGCACATCGCGATGTACTGTTAACAGTTTTTCGCGGCATTTTTCACAAATCAAAATTAAGCACAAAATGAAACAAAGTCAAAGCAAAAATGGAACAAACACAATTACAACAAAGAGCAATAAATTGCCGATGATCTGTGAAAGAAAGAGTGACAAATTAGTAAATGCTTTGCGCCAGATGCAAACTACATTTAAGTAAATAAGAGCAGATATATGACTACTTCTCAGAGATTCACAAAGAAATGCGATCCTGGCCGGTTGTCGCCAAGTGTAACTCCCCACAAAATTTATAATAAAATAAATAATATGAATATGATGATTCTAATTTTAGTGTAACCTCAGAAAAAAATTGGTTCCCATTTATAATCTCTGTACAGGAATGCATTCACATTTAATGTACCCACAAAATTCTTTTCTCATTTAATGTAAGCTCGAAACAGAAAAATTCCTATACCTCGTAATAAAAAATAAATTCAGTAACCTGGTAAATTTTGGACGACAGCAGTGCTGCGTCATGGCCCTGTAAGATCATTCTGAGTAAAAAAGCAAAAATTCTTACCTCAATAAAGTCGCCAACTATCTGCTCTTACAATAACTTTTTCCGGCACAGCTCTGTGCAATGCTGGCCGATAGATTTGTAATTTATGAAAGGAAGCAACTGATTTTTCTTTTGCAACAATCGGAATGATCATGGATTGGAGAAATTAGTAAATTCTTTAAATTGAAATGAATGCTTGTTAGAAATTAGTTTATATGACAAAGATTATTATTAGGACATTTTTAAAAGATTTACATGGGAGCTCAGATACATTACTAGATATGCGCGAGGCTGCTTTTTACCTTATACAATAATACTCAGGTTCCGGCATCCCTGCACCGCGACTGGGCCAGCCAACACGATACACCAGACCAGACCAGAGCAGACTCCAGACCAGACACAGACTAGCGCAGACTAGCAACAACTTACTACTACAGCTACACAGTTCCTACAGTCAACACTGCTCTCTCGTCAACGATTCTCTTATACCTTGCATATCTACATCTACATCTACATCTATACTCCGCGAGCCACCTTACGGTGTGTGGCGGAGGGTACTTATTGTACCACTATCTGATCCCCCCTTCCCTGTTCCATTCACGAATTGTGCGTGGAAAGAACGACTGCTTGTAAGTCTCCGTATTTGCTCTAATTTCTCGGATCTTTTCGTTGTGATCATTACGCGAGATATATGTGGGCGGTAGTAATATGTTGCCCATCTCTTCCCGGAATGTGCTCTCTCGTAATTTCGATAATAAACCTCTTCGTATTGCGTAACGCCTTTCTTGAAGTGTCCGCCACTGGAGCTTGTTCAGCATCTCCGTAACGCTCTCGCGCTGACTAAATGTCCCCATGACGAATCGCGCTGCTTTTCGCTGGATCATGTCTATCTCTTCTATTAATCCAACCTGGTAAGGGTCCCATACTGATGAGAAATACTCAAGAATCGGACGAACAAGCGTTTTGTAAGCTACTTCTTTCGTCGATGAGTCACATTTTCTTAGAATTCTTCCTATGAATCTCAACCTGGCGCCTGCTTTTCCCACTATTTGTTTTATGTGATCATTCCACTTCAGATCGCTCCGGATAGTAACTCCTAAGTATTTTACGGTCGTTACCGCTTCCAATGATTTACCACCTATGGCATAATCGTACTGGAATGGATTTCTGCCCCTATGTATGCGCATTATATTACATTTATCTACGTTTAGGGAAAGCTGCCAGCTGTCGCACCATGCATTAATCCTCTGCAGGTCCTCTTGGAGTACGTACGAGTCTTCTGATGTTGCTACTTTCTTGTAGACAACCGTGTCATCTGCAAATAGCCTCACGGAGCTACCGATGTTGTCAACTAAGTCATTTATGTATATTGTAAACAATAAAGGTCCTATCACGCTTCCCTGCGGTACTCCCGAAATTACCTCTACATCTGCAGATTTTGAACCGTTAAGAATGACATGTTGTGTTCTTTCTTCTAGGAAATCCTGAATCCAATCACAAACCTGGTCCGATATTCCGTAAGCTCGTATTTTTTTCACTAAACGTAAGTGCGGAACCGTATCAAATGCCTTCCTGAAGTCCAGGAATACGGCATCAATCTGCTCGCCAGTGTCTACGGCACTGTGAATTTCTTGGGCAAATAGGGCGAGCTGAGTTTCACATGATCTCTGTTTGCGGAATCCATGTTGGTTATGATGAAGGAGATTTGTATTATCTAAGAACGTCATAATACGAGAACACAAAACATGTTCCATTATTCTACAACAGATTGACGTAAGCGAAATAGGCCTATAATTATTCGCATCTGATTTATGACCCTTCTTGAAAATGGGAACGACCTGCGCTTTCTTCCAATCGCTAGGTACTTTACGTTCTTCCAGCGATCTACGATAAATTGCTGATAGAAAGGGGGCAAGTTCTTTAGCATAATCACTGTAGAATCTTAAGGGTATCTCGTCTGGTCCGGATGCTTTTCCGCTACTAAGTGATAGCAGTTGTTTTTCAATTCCGATATCGTTTATTTCAATATTTTCCATTTTGGCGTCCGTGCGACGGCTGAAGTCAGGGACCGTGTTACGATTTTCCGCAGTGAAACAGTTTCGGAACACTGAATTCAGTATTTCTGCCTTTCTTCGGTCGTCCTCTGTTTCGGTTCCATCGTGGTCAACGAGTGACTGAATAGGGGATTTAGATCCGCTTACCGATTTTACATATGACCAAAACTTTTTAGGGTTCTTGTTTAGATTGTTTGCCAATGTTTTATGTTCGAATTCGTTGAATGCTTCTCTCATTGCTCTCTTTACGCTCTTTTTCGCTTCGTTCAGCTTTTCCTTATCAGCTATGATTCGACTACTCTTAAACCTATGATGAAGCTTTCTTTGTTTCCGTAGTACCTTTCGTACATGATTGTTATACCACGGTGGATCTTTCCCCTCGCTTTGGACCTTAGTCGGTACGAACTTATCTAAGGCGTACTGGACGATGTTTCTGAATTTTTTCCATTTTTGTTCCACATCCTCTTCCTCAGAAATGAACGTTTGATGGTGGTCACTCAGATATTCTGCGATTTGTGCCCTATCACTCTTGTTAAGCAAATATATTTTCCTTCCTTTCTTGGCATTTCTTATTACACTTGTAGTCATTGATGCAACCACTGACTTATGATCCCTGATACCCTCTTCTACATTCACGGAGTCGAAAAGTTCCGGTCTATTTGTTGCTATGAGGTCTAAAACGTTAGCTTCACGAGTTGGTTCTCTAACTATCTGCTCGAAGTAATTCTCGGACAAGGCAGTCAGGATAATGTCACAAGAGTCTCTGTCCCTGGCTCCAGTTCTGATTGTGTGACTATCCCATTCTATACCTGGTAGATTGAAGTCTCCCCCTATTACAATAGTATGATCACGAAACTTCTTCACGATGTTCTGCAGGTTCTCTCTGAGGCGCTCAACTACTACGGTTGCTGATGCAGGTGGTCTATAGAAGCATCCGACTATCATATCTGACCCACCTTTGATACTTAACTTAACCCAGATTATTTCACATTCGCATTCGCTAATAACTTCACTGGATATTATTGAATTCTTTACTGCTATAAATACTCCTCCACCATTGGCGTTTATCCTATCCTTGCGGTATATATTCCATTCTGTGTCTAGGATTTCGTTACTGTTCACTTCCGGTTTTAACCAACTTTCCGTTCCTAATACTATATGCGCACTATTTCCTTCAATAAGAGATACTAATTCAGGAACCTTGCCCTGGATACTCCTGCAGTTTACCAATATTACGTTAACTTTTCCTGTTTTTGGTCTCTGAGGACGGACATTCTTTATCAACGATGATAATGTCCTCTCTGGTAAGCCGTCAGGTATTTTATCGTTTCGCCCAAGGGGGGGTCCCTCTAACCTAAAAAACCCCCGTGTGCACGCCACACGTACTCTGCTACCCTAGTAGCTGCTTCCGGTGTGTAGTGCACGCCTGACCTGTCTAGGGGGGCCCTACAGTTCTCCACCCAATAACGGAGGTCGATGAATTTGCAACCATTATAGTCGCAGAGTCGTCTGAGCCTCTGGTTTAGACCCTCCACACGGCTCCAAACCAGAGGACCGCGATCGACTCTGGGCACTATGCTGCAGATATTAAGCTCAGCTTGCACTCCGCGTGCGATGCTGGTTGTCTTCACCAAATCAGCCAGCCGCCGGAAGGAACCAAGGATGGCCTCAGAACCCAAGCGGCAGGCGTCATTCGTTCCGACATGTGCTACTATCTGCAGCCGGTCACACCCAGTGCGTTCAATAGCTGCCGGAAGGGCCTCCTCCACATTACGGACGAGACCCCCCGGCAAGCACACCGAGTGCACACTGGCATTCTTCCCCGACCTACCCGCTATTTTCCTGAGGGGCTCCATAACCCGCCTAACGTTGGAGCTCCCTATAACTAATAGGCCCGCCCTCTGTGACTGTCGGGACCTTGCCGGAGAATCGGCCACTGGCCCAACAGGCGAGGCACCCTGTGGTGGCTCGGAAACGATGTCATCACCACTAGGAAGCACCCCGTACCTGTTGGAAAGGGGTAAGGCAGCTGCCACGCGGCCAGATCCCACCTTCGCCTTTCGGCCAGGCACGCGCGAGCCCACCACTGTCCGCCATTCACCCTGGAGTGATGGCTGACCGGTAAGATGCTCACTGCCGGAAGACGCAGCGACATCAGGGGTTCCATGTGATTCCAAGGCCACCGAAGTAGGCATAGGTCTCACCACAGTTGCCCCAACGCCACTACGAGCCGACGCCTGCGCCTCGAGCTCGATGAGCCTAACAGACAAAGCCTCCACCTGCCCCCGAAGAGTGGCCAATTCTCCTTGCGTCCGCTCACAACAACCACAGCCCCTACACATGACTATGTTTACCCTACTCTATACGGTGACAAATTCCCAAGATAATCTTCTGATGAGCTACTCTGATAATCAAGAAACACTCACTGAAATACGAGACGCGAAAACTACGCTAGGTTTTCCCAGAAAAACTATTTAAAAGCTAAGCGCAGCAAATAAGTACAAAAACGCTTTATACAAACAGTACTCGCTGCTGCTGGTGCTGTCGCTCTGGCTGTCACAAGACAACTGCTGATTCAAGTGACTAGTGGCTAACGGCCGCGAAACAAACAAAAGACGGTTTTAGGGCGCTTTCTGTTCTAAACGATCAAGAAAACACTAAGAAATCTAACACGAAAACTACGTAAAGTTTTATCAAGAACTGTTAGTTACTATGCAGAGCAGATAAACACAAATAGAACCCCTTCCTTAATGGAAGGTCGTAAACAAAATGCAAAATAAACGCTTTATACAAACACTACTCGCTGCTGCTGTCGCTCTGGCTGTCACAAGACAACTGCTGATTCAGGTGACTAGTGGCTAACGGCCGCGAAACAAACAAAAGACGGTTTTAGGGCGCTTTCTGTTCTAAACGATCAAGAAAACACTAAGAAATCTAACACGAAAACTACGTAAAGTTTTATCAAGAACTGTTAGTTACTATGCAGAGCAGATAAACACAAATAGAACCCCTTCCTTAGTGGAAGGTCGTAAACAAAATGCAAAATAAACGCTTTATACAGACACTACTCGCTGCTGCTGGTGCTGTCGCTCTGGCTGTCACAAGACAACTGCCGATTCAAGTGACTAGTGGCTAACGGCCGCGAAACAAACAAAAGACGCAGGCAGCGCATGAGCAATACATCGAAATTACATCTGCTCGGACCTCTTACATAAAATTACATCTGCATTAGATCTACTCAGGCCTCTTACATAAAATTACATCTGCTCGGACCTCTTACAGTGTCTAGAACTCGTAAACCGCTATTTAAAGGACGAGTTTAGTTGCGATTTACACATGCAACGACTTTCCTGGGCTGAAAACCGTAAATTTAGAATCTTTTGTTATACCTGAAGCGATAATAACTCAGATTATGCAGTGGAAATGACAGGAAAAATCAAGTGAACTTTGAGGCTCAATTCCGTGCACACCAGGAAGTAACTCGTCGATCACAGAGTTGCCAAATATACCTTGTCTTGTTGCCAAATCTCAGTTACAGTACTAGCAGGAAGAAGACAAACCGATGTGATCCTACAGCGGGCTGGGAAGTGACCACAGCTGGCCTTTCAAAGACGTGGCTGCGACGGCCTGGAATACGTAATGCGTCTGATTTGCATTTCTGTAACCAGGTTTAGGGACTGGAGCGTAGTTACTAATAATACTCAGAACTGACTGCAAACTAAGCATCATAAATCAGTTACTCTCATAGTTGTTTTTATATTTCTTTCGTAACTGTACTCAAACGTAAGAAACTCATTCACGGACGTTTTCGTGACTAGCCGATAGTCGAGCACACCAAACAAATAAAAATAAAAAAAGAATGTGTGTGTGTGTGTGTGTGTGTGTGAGAGAGAGAGAGAGAAAGAGAGAGAGAGAGAGAAATAAAGATAAAGGAGAATGAGAGAGAGGGTAAAAAATTGTTGCTTATTATTCGCGTTTCTCGATGCTTTCCTCAAAAAATAAAAACAAAAATAAAAAAAGAGAGACAGAGAGAGAAAACAGAAATGTATTTCAAATATCAGCTAGGTGACGCCATATTCGTCTCGTGATGGAAAGCAAGGATAGTTGATAAGAAGTATCTCGTTGTACTATCTCGTTGTACTGGCTACAGGGTTCTTTCTTTTCTCTCTGGAAACAACCAGAACACAATTCAGTAACAAAGTGGTAATAAAACCCATGCAGTGGGCCAATTAAACACTCAGATTTTCTTGGTTATTTTGTTAATCGTCGGTTATGCTGTAACATCCTTGGTTACTGATTCGTTATTAGTACAATTTTTATTGTTATTCGTCACCTCGCAACAGCTTCCCTAACACTTATTGGTGCCGATGCATGCAACGAATGTATCAGGATGAATGGAATATGGGATGTTTCGTCAAGGAGAATATACACGTTTATCTCGGCGTCTTGTGTTCAGGG
The DNA here is from genome assembly GCF_023864345.2 of Schistocerca serialis cubense. NCBI lineage: Eukaryota > Metazoa > Arthropoda > Insecta > Orthoptera > Acrididae > Schistocerca > Schistocerca serialis. Next base: position 534,603,056 of record NC_064645.1, read on the forward strand.
TAATATGAAAATTGCTGTGGATTGGCGGAAGAGCCAACCCACGAAGTTTAGAGGAAGCCGAAAGGCACGCGTTTAAGCTCACGCAGGCTGGCGTGAGGTCTGGAACAGGACAAGGAAATTAGAACTTAGAAAAACGGACGCAGATGGTGGAATACTTAACTTTAATCCATTAATGTTGAATGTAGCTCTTGTCTGTACATTATTTACAATATCAATAGTGGCTGAACATGGTGCCTTGCTAGGTCGTAGCAAATGACGTAGCTGAAGGCTATGCTAACTATCGTCTCGGCAAATGAGAGCGTATTTTGTCAGTGAACCATCGCTAGCAAAGTCGGTTGTACAACTGGGGCGAGTGCTAGGAAGTCTCTCTAGACCTGCCATGTGGCGGCGCTCGGTCTGCAATCACTGATAGTGGCGACACGCGGGTCCGACGTATACTAACGGACCGCGGTCGATTTAAAGGCTACCACCTAGCAAGTGTGGTGTCTGGCGGTGACACCACAAAAATCTCAATAAGAGAAGACGACAACGTGATACCGGTGATGCAGGCAATAACATCCAACTATTTCTGTCGACTTAATACCATGACGACAGACAAACTGGCGTCTCACTGTATTTTGATTATACACTCCTGGAAATTGAAATAAGAACACCGTGAATTCATTGTCCCAGGAACGGGAAACTTTATTGACACATTCCTGGGGTCAGATACATCACATGATCACACTGACAGAACCACAGGCACATATACACAGGCAACAGAGCATGCACAATGTCGGCGCTAGTACAGTGTATATCCACCTCTCGCAGCAATGCAGGCTGCTATTCTCCCATTGAGACGATCGTAGAGATGCTGGATGTAGTCCTGTGGAAAGGCTTGCCATACCATTTCCACCTGGCGCCTCAGTTGGACCAGCGTTCGTGCTGGACGTGCAGACCGCGTGAGACGACGCCTCATCCAGTCCCAAACATGCTCAATGGGGGACAGATCCGGAGATCTTGCTGGCCAGGGTAGTTGACTTACACCTTCTAGAGCACGTTGGGTGGCACGGGATACATGCGGACGTGCATTGTCCTGTTGGAACAGCAAGTTCCCTTGCCGGTCTAGGAATGGTAGAACGATGGGTTCGATGACGGTTTGGATGTACCGTGCACTATTCAGTGTCCCCTCGACGATCACCAGTGGTGTACGGCCAGTGTAGGAGATCGCTCCCCACACCATGATGCCAGGTGTTGGCCCTGTGTGCCTCGGTCGTATGCAGTCCTGATTGTGGCGCTCACCTGCACGGCGCCAAACACGCATACGACCATCATTGGCACCAAGGCAGAAGCGACTCTCATCGCTGAAGACGACACGTCTCCATTCGTCCCTCCATTCACGCCTGTCGCGACACCACTGGAGGCGGGCTGCACGATGTTGGGGCGTGAGCGGAAGACGGCCTAACGGTGTGCGGGACCGTAGCCCAGCTTCATGGAGTCGGTTGCGAATGGTCCTCGCCGATACCCCAGGAGCAACAGTGTCCCTAATTTGCTGGGAAGTGGCGGTGCGGTCCCCTACGGCACTGCGTAGGATCCTACGGTCTTGGCGTGCATCCGTGCGTCGCTGCGGTCCGGTCCCAGGTCGACGGGCACGTGCACCTTCCGCCGACCACTGGCGACAACATCGATGTACTGTGGAGACCTCACGCCCCACGTGTTGAGCAATTCGGCGGTACGTCCACCCGGCCTCCCGCATGCCCACTATACGCCCTCGCTCAAAGTCCGTCAACTGCACATACGGTTCACGTCCACGCTGTCGCGGCATGCTACCAGTGTTAAAGACTGCGATGGAGCTCCGTATGCCACGGCAAACTGGCTGACACTGACGGCGGCGGTGCACAAATGCTGCGCAGCTAGCGCCATTCGACGGCCAACACCGCGGTTCCTGGTGTGATCATTGCTTGTACAGCCCTCTCACAGTGTCCGGAGCAAGTATGGTGGGTCTGACACACCGGTGTCAATGTGTTCTTTTTTCCATTTACAGGAGTGTAGTTCGTTAGCCTTCTTGGGACCTCGTTTTAATACCTCGTGGAAGCAGGCACAATATTTTGCTTTTTGAACATCGAACAATAACACACAAAGATAGTAGATGGAAGGATACAAAGGAACAATCAGATTCATGGGTGTGGATCCAGTTCATCTCTAGAAGACTAAACAAGGGGGAAACTTTACGAAAGCAATGAATACCCTTGTTAGTATACATTATTTGTATAGATTATTTGTATAGATTATTTGTATAGATCTGAAGACGTTGATTATTACGTGGTACAAAATAATTAGTTAACTGTGTTTCTTACAGCTTCCGTTTGCACCAACATTTTTCTACATTCTCGTGCAATTCATGAAATTCTAATTGTATGATCACAAGACTGCACATGGATGCAATGGATTTCGAGGTGCAAAGTGTTTGTTATCTTACTTTTCGTGAAAGGTGGGCAAAGTTGATTTCCAAAGACTTTTTAATGTACTGAAGTAATCTTTTGTAACAGAGTAACAAGGTATGTGTTTTATTCGTATATATTTTGTGGGAAACTGTAATCGTGATGGGAGATTGCACGCCTGAATTTTTGACGCAACTGTATCTTCCTATATTATGAGCACGGGATTCTCCTCCCATAACGCTACAGAGCTGTTCCTAGCACAGCTGAGAACTGGCAACATCGTCACAAACGTTTGGCAACACTGTGACAGTGTAATCGCTTCTGCGTATGGTACTGAATTGACCTACCTATCCATTTGAATGACTCGTGCTATATAACCCTCATGTAATCTAAGACACTGAGTCAGAAAATTCAATTTTTTGGCTACAGAAATTCTGTTCTTCACATAAGTGACAACTTTTATTATCTTTCACGATGCATTATGAGGCTGAGCGACCAACTCCATGATTAGAGTGGCGTGTTGTTAGCAGTGTGTCCGTAGCCATTTAGTACCTCCCATCTCTCGTGTCACAACGGCTCAATAAGTCGTTAGTTCTAACTACGGTAGGGGTCAGCGTGTGCAAGCTTTTTTTCTGATTTATTTTATGGGGCTCCGAATTTCCAGAAAAATTCTTTAACGAAATGAGGAGAAAACCTTTACACATCAAATCCTCTTGGTAGCTCGACGCAGTAGGTTGTATTACGGTATATTGATAATTTTTACTTATGGACCGTCTGACAGCAACTGAATAAAACACCATTTTAGTGTCATACGCTTTTCGCCTTTATTTTCTGCAAGCCATCATCGTATTGTATACGAGTGTGTAAACGCCTTCCGATGCCCACTCAAGGAAGTCATCGATACACAGTCTAGCTACAATATTATAAATACGCCTCAGTTTGTGGATGAACTCAGACTTAGGTTGATAATTATTTTGAATATTTAGCAGTGCTGTACCCATTGGTGTTAAACTCGTTTTCAGCCAATGATTCCCACAGCTACAGGAACACTACTTGTGATACCTCTTAGACAAAATACTTATGCAGTGCTATCAGACGAAAAGATCAACCTGACACAAACTTTGGGAAGTTTGTTTTACGACCTTCGTACCTGGATAAAGAGCTTTTCCTATTTGAGATATCTGTGAACATGTTGCATGAGACGATTTAAGAGAAAACTAAATTCCTTCAGCTACGCCACTTTTTAAATAAATCGTCTTAACGGCACTGGATCGTGGTTTGTGAATCGTTTACCGACCGTACTCTGCCGCATTTCGCTGGTTGGAAGGCAAAAAGCTTACTGACAAATTTCACACCAGGAAAAGGGGGACGCAATGTCTCCCACTGGAAGGTCATGTTGTTTTATTTAAATGATTACAAAATCAGGTAAAACGAACAGTGAGGTGGTCAGTATAAGCACATTACTGTTGTTAATATGATGTTGCACCGCCCAGGGCCTGTAATGATAAAGGGCCCGTTTAGGTCAGTCATATTGTATACAGAAGTGGAAGAGAGAGCACCACTGAATTCTACAATCCGTATGCATTGCATACACACAGAAATTGCTGTTACAGTTGTAAGTAGGCTGTTTAGGTTTTTTATTGGTAACGCCACCTCTGTATGAAAATCACTGGCTGTGCTGTGTGCAGTCTGTGGCTGCTTTGCATTTTTGTAATACTCGCCATTGTAGTGTTAGGCAGCTGGATGTGAACTGCGCGTAGCGTTGCGCAGTTGGAGGTGAGCCGCCAGCAGTGGTGGATGTGGGGAGAGAGATGGCGGAGTTTTGTAATTTGTCATGAACTGCTATATTTATATATGATGATATCAAGGTAAATACATTGTTTGTTCTCTATTAATATCTTTCATTTGCTAACTATCCCTATCAGTAGTTAGTGCCTTCAGTAGTTTGAATCTTTTATTTAGCTGGCAGTAGTGGCACTCGCTGTATTACAGTAGCTTGAGCAGCGAAGATTTTTGTGAGGTAAGTGATTTGTGAAAGGTATAGTTTAATGTTAGTCAGGGCCATTCTTTAGTAGGGAATTTTGAAAGTCAGATTGCGTTGCGCTATAAACATTGTGTGTCAGTTTAAGCACAGTCTTGTATAAATTGTTCAAAGGGGAAGTTTCATATGTCGACCCTTAGCCTAGGATACCTCACTGGAATCTTCTGATTTTTTCTTGTAGTATGTGTATTTAGTGTAGCTTTTGTTTATTGCTAGCGCGTAATTATAGAGAGAATTTCCTTGGTAGTTGTGGTTTTTCATTGTTGCACAGTAAAGCAGTTGTGGCATGCATGTAGATTTGCACCAAGTATTTCGCAGCTGCGCTTGCAATTAACTAGATATTATTTTCAGTTCCATGTTAATGTGTTCTCTTATTTTTGATCTTCAAATTGTGTTTTTCTGTGTTGTCGTGTGAAATATTGTGACAAAAATGGCGTGTGAAAAACGTAACACTAGGCTTCAAAGTAAACTGAGAAATAATAGTGACGAAGAGCGTAGCTTATCAGCACCACTGTGTAATGAATTAACAGACATTCGAAGTAGTAATTTGGTAATTGTGCATAGGGAAATGGAGCGGGCGGAAAATAATGGTGTAGACAGTCAAACAGGTAGTGAACAGGGAAGCATTATCGATCGATCGGTCGGCAACAGCTCGCCTCAGGAATCCGAAATGATAGGACACAATTTTACAAATACTGTAGATTCAGGTTTTGCGTCCTCACCGTTTTCTCAAATGAGTCAAGACACATTTTCTGCTTGTCAAAATATGAATGTTGCTGGTGAAAATGCACTGCCAAAAAGCATAGAGAAACAGATTCCAGACACTAATACATTATTATTGCAATTAATGCAACAAATGGAACAAAATCAGAGACAAATGCGACAAAATCTTCAAAAGTTAGACACAATGGAACAAAATCTTCAAACGTTAGACACAATGGAACAAAATCTTCAAAAGTTAGACACAATGGAACAACACCAGAGACAAACACAGCAACAGTTACACACAATGGAACAAAATCAGAGACAAACATAGCAAAAGCTTCAAAAGTTAGACTCATTGGAACAAACTCTCGAACAAACACGTGAAGATTTAACTGCTGAGTTACATAACATTGAATCGAAATGTCAGAAAGTGTGTAATGACGTAAAAACACAAATTTGTGAGCATTTTCAACCTATTTTTTCGCAGCATGAAAATGCATTACAGAATCACGAAGCAGCCATAAAAGAACTGCAAACCATCGTTCATGAAAATCATGAGACCTTGTGGGCTAAAATTGACTGAGTTGGATCTACGGATTCGGTTACACAACTTGCAAAAACTCAGGAAAACTTAAAGGACACAGTAGATTCGATTTCAACACAAATGGACACTCTGAAGCTTGGTTCAGAAAAACACACTGAGGAATTGTGTTCATTATCAGAGAAAGTAGTTGAACTTTCGGATCAGCTAAATAATTTATCTACGAAGGTAGATGATAATCTGAATGACGCAAAACCGGTAGTCTTTAATGACACAGAAGAGAGCGAACAAATTAGGAAACTGAAACAAAATCTGAATCAAATTGATACGCAACACCAAAGAGAAATCCGGGAAGTACAAGATCAGCTAACACAGGTAATACAAGAATTACGTATTTCAGAGGACACTCGCGCCCCAATAAGGGAAGAGGGACATAGAAATACGGAACAGCCACAAAATAATAACATAGGGCATTTCGGAAGTTATGAAAGAAATTGGCAATGTGCACCGAATTTTGAGTTGGAACCGCCGAAGCGACGTAACAATGACCGACATGCGACTCGCCGACATGATGATTTTCACTATAAGCTGTTCATTACTACACGTAAATTCAAAACGTTTAAGAATTCTGCCAACGACATTCATCCACAAGCGTGGCTCCATCAATTCTCTCATTGTTTTCCTCCCAACTGGTCATTGGAGCACAGGTTAGAATTTATGTGTGGCTATTTAGAGAATGAACCAGCTGTAAGAATGCGATCGGTCATTCACGATTGCCACAGCGAAGGAGAATTTTATCATGCCTTCCTCTCAGCATATTGGTCTCAAGCCACACAAGACCGAGTAAAACATAGCATCATGATGATGAAACACTTTGAACAATCTGAATTTTCCAGCCTTGTCAAATATTTTGAAGACATGTTGCACAAGAATCAGTACCTGACAAACCCATACAGCCCCTCAGAACTCATCCGCATTTGCTTAATCAAATTGCCTGAACATTTACGACATATTATTTTGGCAGGACGTTGCAAAGACAACATTGAAGCTTTTCAGGGACTCCTACAAGAATTAGAAATTGACACAGACAGTCGCCGGATGCGAAAACAGGAAAACGATCACTACAGGTCACATACGTCACAATTCCATGATGACAGAAACAATAACTGGACACGAAAAGGCTATTCTTACAACGCAAATCGTGACCAAAACAGACACCACCCATATGACAACCGCTGGCAGAGTAATAATAGTTACAGAGAAAGATCGCATTTCCGTAGTAATGACTATCACAGAGACAATAAGAGAAACAGACAATATGGGAACCAAAACAATTATTATCAAGGGAGGCAGAATAACTTCAGACGCAACAGTTCGGCGCACAGTTACGATTCAGGGAGAAACTCTCCACCACGTGACGGACAAGGAAGAAACTACGACAGACGATATATTCGTAACGACAGACCTGAATTGCATCAGAACTGGCGGGATTCAAACAGAGCAGGGCACTTTCGACAACGTGAATTAGTAGAAGTTAGGTCTCCAAATCCCAATAACGACGCGCGCCAACAAAGAAACAGACAATGACTCGCGCCGCAGGCAGCCACGTGCGCCGGCTGGCTCAGAGAAAAATAACATAGCTAACCTTGAGAAAAATTCCAGTATTCTTTACCGACGTATACCGCCTGACAATTGCATTCAAGTTCAAACTCTGAGTACTAGGAAGAGTAAAGGTTTACACCACATTTCACATGTAAAACCGTTTATTGAAAGATAATCTGCTTTTTAACTTTGTCTTTGCCATAAAACTTTTCACTTTACATTACTAGTATGCTGTGTTAGACTTAAGAAACTGTTAACACACAACAATGTTTGAAGTTAAATATCCAGTCTAGAACCTAGGGAACATTTTTAAACAGAAATTACGAATGGATTGTGATAGTGAACAGATGACACAGTGTTGTATTTGTACATTCTTGCTTGTTAGTTGCACAATTACGTAACGACTATCAGGCTTACATACTTAGGACACATACTGGTACTGCTAATGAGATTTTAATGCAACATTTTGGTTTACTTGAAAATACATTCTGTGTTTAAAGTACTTTCTGTGAGATTAAAGATGACTTAGTATTTGGTTTCTTTGACAGCTACACGATTATATCACGACGTTACTAATGAGTGACAATTTACAATGTTGCTTTTGCGCTATATCTGTTTTATATCTGCACAGTTTTTCTGAATTCTTCTGGAAAGTAAAACAGGTTTTAGTAGTAACTTTTGTGGTATAGCAACAATGAGACAGCCTTTTTCGTGGCATAACAATACGTTACTGTACAGTACTTTCATCATCACAACAATAAGCGTAATAACTAAGATATCTCTACGCAAAGCATTTCACTTTTGTTTATCATGAGGTAAGTACATTGGCTTCTGCAGAACTTAGCTTTCGGAGGAAAATAACTACGACACTTCCACAGAATTATCTTACAGCAAGACGCACATTTAGCGCTACAGGACACACATTTGAGTGATTAATTTTGTACTTAAAACATTTATTTTTAAAGATTTTTTAATTACAAAGAAAGTTTTCCATGATACATTTCATTCCATTGCTGTAATTTGTAACACCTGATGGTATAATTACATTTATCCTCAGGGGGGTACACGCTTACTTTGTGTACCATGTGTGTGGCAACCACAAGGAACCCTAGCTAATATGGTATTTGCTTATACAACTTTACACATCGGTACCATATTTCTCTAACACACAAATTACACAGCTATCTGATCATTTAACTGAGATATAAACATTTTTTTACTACATCAGTGACACATGTTTACGCAATACACAGTTGGGTAACTTCACACTTATGAAACTGTATTTTGTCTGTACTTTGTAAACTGTTCATATTTTTTCGGACCCATTGTGATACTATGAGAGCTTTGAATGATGTATTTGGTATGAGATCATGATTTTTAAAGTACGTTTGAGGTAGGTGACACTATTTAAATGAGCAGAGAATTCTTTTTAGGTTTTGAAATTATTGGAGGAAGCTGCGACGATTTTGAGATTTGACTGAGGTGTTATGATGTTATTATTATGACGACGATGTGTACTATGCTGTTGAGATATGTTTATGATCAATAAGATGATGCTACCGTATATGAGGAATAAGAAGTATGTTGGAAACCAAGAATCGTACTTTAAGAGTTATGAAATGTGTGTAAATGTGTGACTGTATCACAATGCTGACGAATATTTTATTTGGACACTTATATTTATAGGATTTTCTTTTTACAGATTTGCAACGCTAATTCTTGACCTGTGAAATATTTTTATGTGAGACTGTCACTGTAGCGGAAACTACTGTCGTAAATATTTCCGTAAGAAAGTTAAGTGACCACCTGCACGTAATGCGTCGCGGGCACCCACCTGGGCGACAGCCGCGCGAAAAAAAGCCATTAGCCTTTCAGCGGCACAGGTAGAAAAAAAAAGGGAGGCCATTATCCTCGCTATTGACGTTCCTTTGTAGAAAGCATCGCAAAAAGGACACGGTCGAACTTGAAAACATATGATTACACTGAGCTCGTAATTTATGAGATTTACTGAAATGCCTAATGAAATGACGAGAAATATTTTTACATCTGCACACCTGATTACGACAAGCGTCTTTCTACGAGAGTTGAGAGAATTTCTACTAACTTATGAAATGTCACATAGCTATTGAATGATGTTTTTATGCTTTGGTTTGCGTAATTGCTTATTTCATTTGACATCTGTTTTCCAGCTGTGTTGCAGCATTGGTTTCATAAAATAAAATTAAATGCATTTGCTAATGTGAACACTTTCTGTCAACAGATCTATTAAATAATAATTTTGTGATCCACATTCTTCAAAAAAGGTGCACTTGGAAAGGAAAGAACAATAAGAAGGGACTAGTAACAGTAACTGCATACATAATATTCTTTTCAAGTACATGGTAATATTTTTTTTACAATAAGTTGTTGCGGTGCACCACTTTAATTACTTAGACATTAAGATGTGATTATACATTTCCCTTATCTGCATTGTTATCTTTAGTGTACTATTTTTTCTGCTTGAGCTATGTCATGTTTAGATATAAGCTGCTGTTTGCCAGGCATAGTGCTACTGAACTTTAATTTGTGTTACTCTGCTAAGCCAGATTTGTTTTTCTTTGTTTGCTGCGCATTGCCTCATATTAGTTGTAATGTTGAATTGCTTGGTAATTTAGATTTACTGTAGCTTGCTTTGCGATTTTCCATTTTTTTATTGCTGTTTATATTAATTGTTTTATGCTGCTGCATTGCCTCGTCCCTTAGTTTAGCATCTGAGCTCAGTAGATTTAAGTTAGTTTAAGAGGAGGTAGCCTATAAGAGAATGAATTGTGATGAATTTGAAGAAATGCACTGAGGGGCTATACAAGAAAAGTACAGAAAGCAGGTATAGATAGGACTTTTGGAAATAATGAAGAACGAAGGGAGATCTCCGAGAAGTAAAGAAAGTTTTGTTTGCAAAATACTGCAGTACAACAAACCCTGTCCTTTCCTTTTGTATTATTCCGCTATATGTTTGTGTACCCTTGTGTATTTGTGTTTTTCCTGTCTTTATGTGTTTATCTGATAAGAATTGTAGAATTTTTCTAGTACTAAACTACATTCACTATGATGAGGAATACTGTTATCCTCAAATATAATTGGCATTAATAATATGCTATTTACCTTATAATTATACTTACACATTATTTATTCTGTTCTGTTTTAATGCTCATGTGTGAAGTTGATGTTTCGAAAGTGATTCTGATCTCTTATTTTTGTACTCATGTCATAATTCCTGTAACACTGATGTATATGTTTATTTCTATTCTTTTGTAAAGCCTGTACTACAAATGTTATCTGTATTGTTATGTTTTTAATGATGTATTTTGTACCTTTGTAATTATATTTTCGTGTTATAATATTGTAATTGACACCAGTTAATCAAATTAAGTAACATGTAAGTTCCATTTCACTGCACACGTTTCTGTTGGTCATGGTATATGGACAATATGTGAGAAGTAGGGACTGTTAGTGTTTGCACGTGTGTTGATAATTCAGCAAGGGACTGGATAACAGCATTGCTCGTTCTAAGGACAATTCCAAAAAACTTTGTGAGTGGACAAGTGGTGGTTTATGGACTTGCTATATTGTCCGCAAGACTCTTCGATGGTGATTGTGCACCTGCACAGTCCCAACAGATGGCTACTGGCTGTCTCTACATGGACTACAGTGGGTCTACATCTTTGATGATCCATCAATACCATTATTTCTACAAGGACTGCAGTGGGTCTGCACCTCTAGTGGCCCACCAATACCGTGATCTCTACCAGGACTACAGTGGATCTACTCTGTGATGACCTACCTACCAATATTCTTCAAAACTTCGACTGACTCTGCGGTGGGTTTGCTCTGTTGTGGCCCATTACCTGTCTGCATGTCAAGAGTCAGCACTGTCTTTCCATTGGAAGGACAACACTACTTCTTCAAGATTTCATGGAAATCCACTACTTCCGTGTGCATTTTTTTCTACTGCTCAGACTTTGAGAAAAACACTACTATTTTACCTTGCTGAACGATCAGGACTGTCTTTATGGACTGTGAGAAAATTTGAGCTTCTGACCAACATTGTATCAATAAGTGTGTGCATTTGATTTCTTTGTTATTGTAATTATGAAAAATTTTTTTCAAATCTGTATTGGCCACTGCCCAATCCAATTTGTAAAATTTTTCGTGGGGAACATGGGGGCTATGTAAGTAGGTTGTTTAGGTTTTTTATTGGTAACGCCATCTCTGTATGAAAATCACTGGCTGTGCTGTGTGCAGTCTGTGGCTGCTTTGCATTGTTGTAATACTCGCCATTGTAGTGTTAGGCAGCTGGATGTGAACAGCGCGTAGCGTTGCGCAGTTGGAGGTGAGCCGCCAGCAGTGGTGGATGTGGGGAGAGAGATGGCGGAGTTTTGTAATTTGTCATGAACTGCTATATTTATATATGATGATATCAAGGTAAATACATTGTTTGTTCTCTATTAATATCTTTCATTTGCTAACTATCCCTATCAGTAGTTAGTGCCTTCAGTAGTTTGAATCTTTTATTTAGCTGGCAGTAGTGGCGCTCGCTGTATTGCAGTAGCTTGAGCAGCGAAGATTTTTGTGAGGTAAGTGATTTGTGAAAGGTATAGTTTAATGTTAGTCAGGGCCATTCTTTAGTAGGGAATTTTGAAAGTCAGATTGCGTTGCGCTAAAAACATTGTGTGTCAGTTTAAGCACAGTCTTGTATAAATTGTTCAAAGGGGAAGTTTCACAGTGTACTAATGGAGACCAATGAGTGAATTGCATTTTTTCCGATGAGAAAGAGCACTGGGAAACAGTCTTCGCTAGGTTACTTAAACTGGTGTCACTCTGAGCTAGAATTTATGGTCAGCGACCAAGTGTAAGAACAATGAGTCGGATGCGGGTTTTGCAACTGTGAAATACTTTCCTACATTACAGAAACGAATATTAAATTTGAACTAATATTCCGAAAATTTTGAACTTGGATATCTTAGAATGAAAATCTTTCTGTTTATTGCAAAGGAATACAATTGATTTCCTAAAACAGTCTCTGTCATACTCAACTTGAAACAGGTCACGTCGACCAAATCATATGGAAGAACTGACAGCGACGTATTTCGGAAGGCAGTAAGATCCCTTGGCTTTTGGTTTGGGAGTATTCGATAGCCATTTCTGGCCGCAAGTAAATGAAGAAAGGTAGCGCATTTTTGTTATCAAGTAACGTCTTCATCAATTACTTTATTTTTAATGTAATGTACGAGTAATTGTTGATGTTTGATATTAGCTTGAAAAGGATTCCGTAGACAGGGAAAGAACCTGTTCTTGGGCAACTACTTCCATAATGACCAAAAGGCATTAAATGATCTTCAAGCACATGTGTTCCAGCAGCAGTATGAAGAAAATGATAGTAATAAGTAAGGTAATAATTGAATTATCCGGTAACTTCACACTTCACAGTGAATTTTCTTGAACTAAGATATTTCCTGACTTAGTGAAAATTTCAAAATGGCTTCACATCGAGGCTGTGATGCCTAGAAGAGTCTTTACATAGTGCTGACGTGATAACAGCATAATCTCCGCGTCAGAAGCTTCCTTCTACTTAACCATTTAATAAACTCGCCTTTTTGCCACTGTGACTAATTTTGTAAACTAAGCACATCATCCGTTACAGCACACTCCTGGGGCTGGGAAATGTGGTCTGGTGGAACGAACTATCACAGGTGCAAAGCGTGGGTTCAGGCATTTACTTTTAAGCGACACAAACAGATTTACTTTACAGATGGTAACCTCAAAAGAAAGACGTTATAATCCAGAATCCGCATTAAACATCACGTTCCTTCATTCCCAACTGGACAGAGCTGGTTTGCTTTGGGAAGTGACGTAGGCGGAGGTCACTGCAAACAGAAATACTGTCGCCAGTAAACTTACTTACATTACAAAATTTTATTTTATTTGATGAACCAATAGCCATTTAAAGGAACAGGGCTCTTATTTTACTTGTACTTGATTGAACTAGAGACGTTGAAAAATTTGGTGCTGGAGTATGATACGAATTCGTATCTCCTCTTTCGAGGATCTGAATCTCTCGGAACAAGATAGTTCAATCATTTCGTTCCTTTTTCCAAGACTGCAATCTTCTCTAGGTCACCTCCAAAGGTAAGTATGTGGGTCCGATTCCTGATCCAGTACAAAAATATTCATAATTTCACTTCAAGCCCTATCACGTGCACACCGATCTGCTAGTGAAAATTAACTTGTATTTTTAATGTCTGTGCATGTCTTGCCAACAATTTCTGGTCAAACACGCACACATCTTACTGTTCGTGAGTAAGCAATTGATACTTAAGCTATATTCGTGGATGATAAAGAAGAACGATAGGAGTGCAGTTCGATTGTCGCTCAGGCACAAAAATTTGTATCCTTATTTTAGATTCAAACACCTAGCAGCTGGTAAGAAAAACCGATACGTAACATTTGATTTTACTTAGTTAACAATCCGATTACGTGTTGGGTTCGTACCTGTGTCACAGAACTTCACATCATGCACTTCATCTTTACATGCATACACACTTTGTTACTTCTAAATGGAGGTATATCAGACATCTTTCGTGGTTAGTTAACAGGGATGAAAGGGTCTTGATAGGAGTTGCGGTTTATTATAAAAACTGTCGTCTTTTATTTTCAAGTTTAGATTTGGTTACTGATATTGGCGAAAATTTCGGTAATTCATGACTCTTCACGGCCAGTCAGCAATATGATTGATTATATTAGATTGGATTAATACTTATTCCGTAGATCATGAATACGACACTTAGTAATGATATGGAACGTGTTATTTTAATGAAAGATTTCTTTACACAACGGTATTCAATTTCTTTACAACAATTTTTTACCCTCTCTCTCATTCTTCTTTATCTTTATTACTCTCTCTCTCTTTCTCTCTTCCTCTCTCTCTCTCTCTCTCTCTCTCTCTCTCTCTCTCTCACACACACACACACACACACACACACACATACACAAACACACACACACACATTCTTTTTTTTATTTTTATTTGTTTTGTGTGCTCGACTATCGGCTAGGCACTAAAACGTCCGTGAATGAGTTTCTTACGTTTGAGTACAGTTACGAAAGAAATATAAAAACAACTACGAGGGTAACTGTTTTGTGATGCTTAGGTTGCAGTCAGTTCTGAGTATTATTAGTAACTACGCTCCAGTCCCTAAACCTGGTTACAGAAATGCGAATCAGACACATTACGTATTCCAGGCCGTCGCAGCCACGTCTTTGAAAAGCCAGCTGTGGTCACTTCCCAGCCCGCTGTAGGATCACATCGGTTTGTCTTCTTCCTGCTAGTACTGGAACTGAGATTTGACAACAAGGCAAGGCATATTTGGCAACTCAGTGATCGACGAGTTACTTCCTGGTGTGCACGCAATTAAGCCTCAAAGTTCACTTGATTTTTCCTGTCATTTCCATTGAATAAGCTGAATTATTATCGCTTCAGGTGTAATAAAAGATTCTAAATTTACGGTTTTCAGCCCAGGAAAGTCGTTGCATGTGTAAATCGCAACTAAACTCGTTCTTTAAATAGCGGTTTACTAGTTCTAGACACAATTGGCCTCGTAAAAGAAATGGGCAACGCATACCTCTTCGTTAGCTCTGTGATGATGTGCTGAACTGTGAAAAAGCGTCTGTTATGGCTCGCGGTTCCAGTGTCGCTGAATGTAACGTTTTTGTCCCTTCTGTGAAAGAGCTACAAGCAGTCAGATCAAACATCGATAAGGAAATCGCAAGAAAATACTTTCAGCTCATTGTGCAATGGTGAAAAACGTACAGTACTGCACAACAGGTAACGCCTCGTTCCGCTGCTGACAAGCAAATTTCGGGTCTCTAGGAATACATAACTTTATTTATGAAATGCCACATTTGCAAACCTGTTGAGTGTGACACAGCATACCATTTAAACACAGACCCAATCGAAATCTAAGTGAGTAGTATTTTACTAATTCGTGCCGATAGAGGCACGCTTGTGCACAGATACTCAGTTTCATCAAAACAGACTTTCGTCGTAAGATAATCGTGGGTAGTTTTATTTCATTTCTTTTAATACAGTGCACAATTTTCGTAAGGTTTCTTTTAGTGTTGTTAAAACAATACTAAAGATGAGAGAGAAATTAATCATCAACGATATATGGGAATTCTCTGATGTGATCTATAACAGTCTGACATTGCACATGCAGTTTATTGATTACATGCATGTAGAAAACTTGTTCTGAGTTGAAGCTGTCAAACAAGGTTTGAAGAAGAATAAAATGCTGCTACCAGACGACAGCTAATGTAGACAATACTTTTCTGACTATTTTGGGACGATGCGCTCTCCCCATACATAATACAAAAGCTTCCAGATGCATATGCTGCCTGGCCATCTATTAAACCTGAAAAGAACAAAATGTTGCAGAAGTTAGCCCTTTTTCCACATGCGGCTATTTTGTGTTCCGAAGTGAAGGTAATTATGTTCAAAGTTCCATTAAATTGGTAACTTCAGCAGACAGCAGAATTGCGTTGTAAAATATGTAGCACCAAATGAAATGAAACTCGCGACATCTTATCTACAGGTGCGAGACACTTTCCGTGACTCTACTAGCTGTCATCTACCGACAGCAGCTCCAGAAGTCTACAATAGTTCCTCCAGAACTTCCGCATTCCACAGTGCTGTGAGATAATGCATATGGCCAGATCTAGACTTCTGAGAGACAGACAGTTACATCTTTTCTTTTGCACTGCACGACGTTTTCAACAAACAGATAGCGCAATAGAGTAGCTCAAATGGATAGGAACACTTCCTCTTTAAATTTCTGCATCCTACACTGTTGGCAGTTCTGTGTAGGTGGCAGTTACATGATTTTATTTCGGTGATTGCAAAATAGAGTCGAATGTATGCACTGGGTAGCTATTTCATGGCGATTCGGTCAACTAAGTAAATGAATCTACTGAACAAGCTGCAAACCACTACAGGGAGCCTGTGTGTCAGAAGTCTCATCGAGTGTGCTGCAACGGTGTTATGAAAGAAAAATGAGTAATGCATAAGATGATTTGGTGGGCTGTTGGATTGATGATAGGTTCCTATGAGAATGGTCTGGGTTCGATTCCAACTTCTGCTTATGATTTTTAATAGGGAGATACAGATTCCATTCTCTTCTGGCTATGCCAAATGAAGAAGGTATAATGGCATTGTGGTCTGAAATTCACATTAAACATGATATTCCTTCTCTACCAAGTAGTCGTTAGGTTGCACCACAATAAAGTCAGGTGTGGCGAAATGTGGGTACCTTTCTTATACTAGTTATTTATTTATAGTGACGAAACAAACGCTATGTAGGGTCACAGGAACCTTATTCCCTCTTTTATTTGAGCTTCTGTATGTCTATAAAATTGGTTCTGAACTTGGAATGCAACTCAGACCGCCCTTAACGCGGAATTTGATCCCTTTGTGTCAATACAGCTCGACTACAATTTGTTTGTTCAAAACTGCAGATTCGTCAACATCTCCACGTATTGCGCGTGAATGGGTTCGAATGCTAGCCCGGCACTAAAGTTTTCATTATGTATTATCAAGCTCTAGCATCAGAAACCTATCTGCTGATGGATAATAAATTTTATTTTTAATGCATTTTCATTCGTTATCAACACTAACGATATCTGACGTTTTTGACTCACAGTGAGACACAGAACTATTTGAGAGATCACTCTAAGTTCAAGGACGTTATTCCGAGCTGCTGGTGGAGAAAAATTCTGTAGTTGACGTCTCTTTCTGTGTAGTCAACAACGGTATGTGTGGGGTTCGATTCCATGTCAGCATTGAACTCTTTGTCATATTATTTCTAGTTCAAACATGCTCAAATGTCGCTGCTGATGTAACAAACCCATATTTAACGTTCGTTTTCTCTAATAAGTAACAGCGATAGATTCCGGGTTGGAGTCCTGGGAAGGAAAAAATTAATGTTTCGTCTCGTCAATTCAGTTAAAACATCTAGCTACTGCCGAGAAAATCCGATATGTCACAGTTGATTGTGCTTCCATAACAATCCGATTAGGTTCTGGGTTCGAATCCCTGTCCAACACAAAGCTTTACATCACGGCATTTCAAGTAAGTTACTTGTGAAGAAGCAGTATTTAACATCTCTCGTAGTTCGTTAACAGGGACAATAGACGCTGGATAGGAATCCGCGTCCGATAAAAATGTTTACGCTATGTAATTTAAAGTTGTTATTTGCTAACTGATACTGTCTAAAATCGAGGTATATCACTCTCTGTATGCCTAGTCAGGAATGACTGTTAGTTTCCGTCAGTCACTAAATCTTAGTCTGCATGACCTGGGTTTGAATCCAAATGCAGAACGAGACGGTTCATCGTGTCATTTGAAGTTCATACATATTCTCAACTAGCTGCTCGTGAATAACTTAAATTTTTAATATCACTTTGTGTTAAATAACAAGTACGGTATGTTACTTTGAAGAGGAAATCATGAATACGACGAACTCACAGGGTGATTCAAAAAGAATACCACAACTTTAAAAATGTGTATTTAATGAAAGAAACATAATATAACCTTCTGTTATACATCATTACAAAGAGTATTTAAAAAGGGTTTTTTCACTCAAAAACAAGTTCAGAGATGTTCAATATGGCCCCCTCCGGACACACGAGCAATATCAACCCGATACTCCAACTCGTTCCACACTCTCTGTTACATATCAGGCGTAACAGTTTGGATAGCTGCTGTTATTTCTCGTTTCAAATCATCAATGGTGGCTGGGAGAGGTGGCCGAAACACCATATCCTTAACATACCCCCATAATAAAAAATCGCATGGGGTAAGATCAGGGCTTCTTGGAGGCCAGTGATGAAGCGCTCTGTCACGGACTGCCTGGCGGCCGATCCATGGCTTCGGGTAGTTGACGTTCAGGTAGTTGCGGACAGATAAGTGCCAATGTGGTGGCGCTCCATCCTGCTGAAATATGAATTGTTGTGCTTCTTGTTCGAGCTGAGGGAACAGCCAATTCTCTAACATCTCCAGATACTGTAGTCCAGTTACAGTAGCACCTTCGAAGAAAAAGGGACCAAAAACTTTATTGGCTGAAATGGCGAACAAATGTACAACTAAATGAAACTTTATAGCTCCCTTAATTCGCCGACAGATAGCGCTTAGCTCTGCCTTTTGTCGTTGCAGAGTTTTAAATTCCTAAAGTTGTGGTATTCTTTTTGAATCACCCTGTACTACGTGCATTGCCTATCTGACATGATAATGAGAGTGGTAACGTTTCAGGTATGTCATTTATTGCAATAAATGTGAGCTTACAAGCCTTAAGGACAGTCTTATCTGTGATAATGTGTTCCCTGAGATTTGTAGTATCGTGGTATTACTTTACATCTTTAGTTATTGCGATACAGAGCCGAGTTTTCTAGTGGTGACTTGGTGGAGCCATTTTCAATAGTCAAACGACTGTACCAAGGAGCGATTAGAGGACCTGCTAGACAGCTGCGTTATGTGGGTTGCATGCGAATCAGGCGAAATGCAATTCAGGTCGTTCGAATACTTTTGAGCACGACTGTAGCTGGCGCGCCAACGTCCGAGGGCTTCTCCGCGGTCATTTCCGGTGCGGTTCGCTTCTTGCTACCTGCGACGGTCGTTCGCTGCAGTACGGGAAGGCAGGATCCGTTTACCTTAAGGCTTTCCTCTTTCTTGTTGAAACTGTTCGCGTGCTTTTGTATTTCTACAGCTTCTCTGAACAAGCACGTGTGATAGTGCTTCTCTACAGCCAGAACTTACGTGTCGGCGAATTTTGTTACGTGGTCGGTCTGACTCAGTGCGTGCTCTGCCACGGCCGATTTCTCCATCTGCCCCAACCTACAATGTGGGGTTGGGTTGTTTTGGGGAAGGAGACCAGACACCGAGGTCATCGGTCTCAGCGGATTTGGGGAACGACGGGGAAGGAAGTCGGCCGTGCCCTTTGAAAGGAACCATCCCGGCATATGCCTGGAGCGATTTAGGGAAATCACGGAAAACCTAAATCAGGATGGCCGGACGCGGGATTGAACCGTCGTCCTCCTGAATGCGAGTCCAGTGTCTAACCACTGCGCCACCTCGCTCGGTCAACCTACAATGTGGCTTATGTTCTTTCATCCTTGTGTTGATCGATCGTCCAGTCATTCCGACATAAACTTTTCCGCATGTGCATGGTATACGGTATATTCCCAACATTGCAAGTGGGTCTCCTTTGTCCTTTGCCGATCTAAGGCACTCTTTGATCTTCCTTGTCGGTTTGAAAATCATCTTTACGCTGTGTTTGCGCTATATACGGCTGATTCTGTCCATCTTTCTGGGGATGTATGGCAGAAAGGCCGTACCCGACATTTCTTTTTCTGATTCCTTAGTTCGCCGAGTGTTTGGCTCTGTTACACTTTTAATATAACTTATGGAGTACCCATTGCTCCTCAAAACACTTTCCAGGTGTAGCATTTCGCCTCTGAGGTGCTGCGGCTCACGTATTCGTCCTGCTCGCGTTACGAGCGTATTAATCATGCCTCTTTTCTGGCTCGGGTGGTGGTTTGATAGTCT
Organism: Schistocerca serialis cubense; assembly: GCF_023864345.2. NCBI lineage: Eukaryota > Metazoa > Arthropoda > Insecta > Orthoptera > Acrididae > Schistocerca > Schistocerca serialis. The sequence continues at coordinate 534,622,996 of NC_064645.1, forward strand.
GTGCAACCACCATCCGCCAGAGAAGGGGCATGATTAATACCCTCGTAACGCGAGCAGGACGAATATTTGAGCCGCAGCACCTCAGAGGCGAAATGCAACACCTGGAAAGTGTTCTGAGGAGCAATGGGTACTCCAGAAGTTATATTAGAAGTGCATCAGAGCCAGTCGCTCGGCGAACTAAGGAATCAAAAAAAGAAATGTCGGGTACGGCCTTTCTGCCGTACATTCCCAGTGCTGGCGAAATGTCAGTAAAATCATTAGATGAACGTCGGCCGAAGAACCCGAGACAGAAGCCAATAGGCAGTTTGTCAATTTTCACGAAATTTGATTAAAGCTGGATTATTCATTTAGTTACTCGAGTCAGACACATACACGTAGGATTCTACAAATTTGTAGTTTCAATCAAAGAAATACGATGAATTTATACTTAACGCACATGAAACGTTGAAATCAAATAGTTGTCATCCAGAAACGAGCAATTGCAGCATTTTCTTGTGGCTTGAACAACTCCTCCTCATTGTAAGAACAACCAGGGCAACGCTGACACAGACGTTTCGTTGGCTCCTCATTCACGCAGTGTTGCCACTTGTATAAACATGTCATTAGGTTGTTCTTTGATTTGCCAATGCCTATTCGTCACCTGTTCAGTGACCTCCATGTTGTTGTCCCTTCTGTTTCTGACTTGTAAGCATTACTTATTATGATTGCCCACGGTTATGTCCATGAAGTGGGGGTAACTTATTCGCTTTTCATGCCTTCGATATTAAAATTGATAATGAACGCGTTGTTAAATAAGCACAGAAGGCATATGTATCTGAAATTTGTGGACAAGCGACTGGCTTAAAAATCATTCAATACCACGTGGAGAGCAGTTGAACAAAGGGTCAAATTCCTAACATAACAACTCGAATCAACTTATGCAGAGGTAAACTAACATTAAACGAACAGATGATCCTCACAACGAATTTATTCCGGAGATCAATTTAGACAGGCATGACCACACTGTTTTACAACTTGTCGTAGCGGCAATTCGGATCAGATAAAAGTGCCCTCGAGTGGTTCTCATTATCTACAGTCAAGAAATTTTAAAGAAGAAGAAACACAATAATTCACCCTAACATTGCACATCTTAAAGAAAAATGTTGAACATCACGATTACTAAAAGACGAGACCCTAATACCTAGATCCAGAACTTATGCGGAGTGTTAGCAAACATACAACTCCAATACTCGCGGCCGCACACCTAATACCACGTCTCCGTTGTAGAGGACTTGGCGATGAAAAGTTGGTTGAGGTTTGTGAGCCAAAGAGGCACCTTGCAGCCCCTGGCCAACATAACAGTCCGAACGCTGAATTGTCCTTGGTATGCCCTATGGATTGAGAAAAATCTGTGCTTTCTTCCATCTCTGGTTGACAGAACTGCCACATCGTGATACAGGTCATTGGAACAACAAAAAGTTTCATCGTGTGATAAGCCGTGGATAAAAATGGAAGACCAGATAAAAATGAGTAACTGATAAAGTGCTCGGCTGAAAACGGGTGTAAGACAGTATACAGTCTTTAGCCAGTGCTGTTCAACTTATACATCGAAACAGCAATGTAGGAAATAAAAGAAATTGATAAAATATAAATGATAGAATATAAATGATAAGATTCGATAATGACATTGCTATTCTCAGTGCAGCACCTGTGGAGCAGAATGAACAGTCCAGTAACCAAGGAATATGATTTGGGAGGAAATCGCAGAAATACGAAAATAATGAGAAGTAGCAGAAGAATTGAGGCTCACAAAGAAGATACATTTAAGGAATTTTGCTACCGTGGAAGCGAAGTAACACTTGATGGACGAACCGAGCGAGGTGGCGCAGTGGTTAGACACTGGACTCGCATTCAGGAGGACGACGGTTCAATCCCGCGTCCGCCCATCCTGATTTAGGTTTTCCGTGATTTCCATAAATCGCTCCAGGCAAATGCCGGAATGGTTCCTTTCAAAGGGCACGGCCGACTTCCTTCCCCGTCCTTCCCTAATCCGATGAGACCGATGACCTCGCTGTCTGGTCTCCTTCCCTAAAACAACCAGCCAATCAACCTGATGGACGAATCAAGGAGGACATAAAAAGCAACCTAGCAGAGGCAAATAGGGCGTTCCTGGCCATAAGACGTTTACTAATATCAAATATAGGCCATAATTTGAGGAAGAAGTTTCTGAGAATATACATTGAGCACACAGCATTGCATGGAAGCGAATTATGGGCTGCAGAAAAGCTGGAAAAGAAGAAAATCGAAGAGTCTGAGATGTGGTACTGCAGAATGATATTGAAACTAGGTGGAGCGATAAGAAACGAAGAAATTCTGTGTAGAATCCGCGAGGAAAGGAAGAAGTGTAAAACACTACTAAGAAGAGGGGACAGGGTAACAGCACATTTGTTAAGACCTCAGGGAATGACTTCCATGGTACTAGAGGAGCTGTAGGGGGTAAAAACTGTAGAGGAATATAGCTAACATATAGTTATTGAGTAAGTTTGGTGTAAGCGCTGCCCCGGAGTTGAGGACATTGGCACAGGAGAGGAATCAGCGTGGGCCGCATCTAGCCTCTCATAAGACTGTCACTGTACACGAAGCAAAGAACATTTAATCGTAGTTTTAAGCAAATCATTTGGAATTACCGGCATCCTCAACGATCCGATCTGAATCCCAGGACTGTGCCTGGGATGAAGCAAAGCTTTGGAACCATGTCTGACCAAAAAAAAAAAAAGAGTTCAGAATTTACTGCAAAGACTAGCGAAAGATTAAACACTGAAGCTGTAGTAAAAGATCATCCTGTGCTCCGTTAGATATATGGTCAATGTCTTTGGAATGAACAGCTACTTGTCTCATTAGACTTTTAGCTGCGTAGTGGATGTGTGGTTGCATAAAATATCTCCCGATTTCTTTACATAGTTTTGTCTGAGTAGACCATGTTTGCAAACGAACATCTGCGCATCTTGTCTACAGTAGTGAAACCTTAAAAAACTAAAACCTTCCAACCACAATGCAGCTTTCGCATGGCGCTATATAATTGTTCTGTGGGTGCAGAATGTTTTCTGGCTAAGACCAAATTTAGTAAATCTGCTTTTAAGATTTTTTTCTGTCTAGTGCTATTATTTCGGATGTTACAAAAAGGAAAAAGGTCGGCATGTTAATCTTCAGAACGAGCTAAAATGTCCATTGTGGTGTTAAGCGAACGAGTGCGCAAGGACGTCACCACAACATTTATTTATTTTATTTGTTTTACTCATCTAGTTCAGTAGGACCAAACTGAGTAGCAAATTTACATGGTCATAAAACGTGTCAGCACATGATATTACAACAGAAAAGCAATACCAGATAAAATAAAGTGTTTATGTCATAAAAAGAGGTCAAGTCGTAAGTTTATATAAAAACAATCAACAATGTAACAGAGGAATCAGCTTAATTTTTCAAGCAACTAGTCGACAGAACAGGCAGAGTGACCCATGCGGATCTATGTTCTACATTCGTGGTATTTTGTGTTTGACATGTTAATGTTTCTTGCAACCTTTCATTGTAAAATGACACAGCATCACCATGTGACTTGCAACTCCCGTTAATGTGTTACCAGATCCGATGACCACAGTACAGATCTGTCGAAACGGGTAGTCAGTAAAAAGATTAACAGAACAATATAACGATACAGATAACCCCAGAAGTTGGCACAATGTCAAACGTATATACCACAGTTCAGTTATATTGGATATACTTAATGCCAACTGTGTATTTAACTTGGTTAGTTTTGGAGTGAACGGCTGCGTGTCTGACGGTGACGTCCTTGAGAGAATGGAGTTTTACAGAAGGGTCAAGAATACTATGCTCATCATTTCTAAACGTGAAACAAGTGAGGATCTACCGTTTATTTTCATTGGGGATGAAGCATTTACACTGCGAGATGACTTCATGAAACAGGAGAATTTGACAAAGGACACTCGCCAACTACTTCTTGTCAGTACTTAACGACTTGGGGAAAACGCCTTTGGAATTATAGCCCTTGGATTAAGAATTTTCCACACTCTCGTCGCCCTGAAACCAGAAAACATAAACAATATTGTAAGGGCATGCTGTATTGCACAATTTCTTGCGACAAATATGTGTTTCAGTTTACATAGTGGCACGGATCTGGAAGATTCTGTTGCCGAGAAAAATCCTGTATCTGGATTAGGAACAGGACAAAATAAAAATTGTTCTTCAGTACCTAAGCTTCTTCGAGAAAGGTTTGTTTTATTTTACAATATATACGACTGAGTGATTTGAGTTCTCTTATGAACGTGTTGTGAAATGAGATGTATTTATACACACATCAAAAAAAGTTCCGAGAGTTCCGGAACATGTACAGAAAATTGGAATAAAAATTGGAATAAAGATCAACATAAACATCATTTCCTCCCTTTTTACTGCTCATGAAAACCTCACACTGCATGTTGTACCGCCATACAGCGAGGCCTTCAGAGGTGGTGGTCCAGATTACTGTACACACTGGTACCTCTAATACCCAGTAACACGTCCTCTTGCACTGATGCATGACTGTATTCTTCGTGGTATACTATCCACAAGTTCATCAAGGCATTGTTCGTCCAGATTGTCTCACTCCTCAACGACGATTCGGCGTAGATCCCTCAGAGTGGTTGGTGGGTAACGTCGTCCATAAACAACCCTTTTCAATCTATCACAGGCATGTTCGGTAGGGTTCATGTCTGGAGAACCTGCTGGCCACTCTAGTCGAGCAATGTCGTTATCCTGAAGGAAGTCATTCACAAGATGTGCATGATGGGGGTGCGAATTGTCTTCCATTAAGACGAATGCCTCTCCAATATGCTGCCAATATGGTTGCACCATCGGTTGGAGGATGGCATTCACGTATCATACAGCCAATACGGTGTCTTCCATAACCACAAGTGTCGTACGTCGGCCCCACATAATGCCACCCCAAAACAGCAGGGAACTTCCATCTTGCTGCACACGCTGGACAGTGTGTCTAAGGCATTCAGCCTGACCGGGTTGTCTCCAAACATGCCTCCAAACAGGTCTCCGACGATTGTCTGGTTGAAGGCATATGCGAAACTTATTGGTGAAGAGAACGTGATGCCAATCCTGAGCGGTCCATTCGGCATGTTGTTGGGCCCACCTGTACCGCTCTGCATGGTGTTGTGGTTGCAAAGATGGACATCACCATGGACGTCGGGAAAGAAGCTGCACATCATGCAGCCTATTGCGCACAGTTTGAGCCGAACCACGACGTCCTGTGGCTGCACAGAAAACATTATTCAACATGGTGGCGTTGCTGTCAGGGATCCTCCGAGCCATAATCCCTAGGTACGGTCATCCTCTGCGGTAGTAGCCCTTGTGCGTCCTGAACGATGCATGTCATCGACAGTTCCTGTCTCTCTGTATCTCCTCCATGTCGAAGCAACATCGCTTTGGTTCACTCCGAGACGGCTGGACACTTCCCTTGTGCTCTTCCTGGCACAAAGTAACAATGCGGACACGATCGAACTGCACTATTGACCGTCTAGGCAACGTAGAGTCAACACGAACTGTATACCACCTTCCTGGTGGAGTGACTGGAACTGATCGGCTGTCGGACCCCCTCCGTCTAATAGGGGCTGCCCATGCACGGTTGTTTACATCTTTGGGCGGGTTTAGTGATAGTCAAAGGGTCTGTGTCTGTGATACAATATACACAGTCAACGTCTATCTTCAGGAGTTCTGGGAACTGGCATGATGCAAAACTTTTTTTGATGTGTGTATATGTTTATTGTATATACACAGAAGCGTCAAAGAAACTGGTATAGGCATGCGTATTCAAATACACAGATTTGTGAACAGGCAGAAGACGGTGCTGCAGTCGGCAACGCGTATATAAGTGTCTGGCGCAGTTGTTAGATCGGTTACTGCTGCTACAATGGCAGGTTATCGAGATCTAAGTGTGTTTGGACGTGGTGTTATAGTCGCTGCACGAGCGATGGGACAAAGCATATCCGAGGTAGCGATGAAGTGGGGCTTTTCCCTGACGACCATTTCACGAGTGTACCGTGAATATCAGGAATCCGGTAAAACATCAAATCTCCGACATCACTACGGCCGGAAAAAGATCCTGCAAGAACGGGACCAACGACAGGTGAAGAGAATAGTTCAGCGTGACAAAAGTGCAACCCTTCCGCAAATTGCTACAGATTTCAATGCTGGGCCATCAACAAGTGTCAGCGTGCGAACCCTTCAGCGAGATATCACCGATATGGGCTTTCGGAGCCGAAGGCCCACTAGTGTACCCTTGATGACTGCACTATACAATGCTTCACGCCTCGCCTGGGCCCATCAACACCGACATTGGACTGTTGATGACTGAAAACATATTACCTGGTCGGATGAGACTCGTTTCAGATTATATCGAGCGGGTGGACGTGTACGGGTATGGGCACAACCTCATGAATCCATGGACCATGTTCAGCTGACCTCTTGCATCCATTCATGTCCATTGTGCATTCCGACGGACATGGGTAATTCCAGCAGGGCAATGCGACACGCTACACTTCCAGAATTGCTACAGAGTGGCTCCAGGAACATTGTTCTTAGTTTAAACACTTCTGCTGGCCACCATACTCACCAGACATCAACATTATTGAGTATATCTGGGATGCCTTGCAACGTGCTGTTTAGAAGAGATCTCCATCCTCTCTTACTGTTACTGATTTATAGGAAGCCTTGCAGGACTCATGGTGTCAGTTCCCTCCAGCACTACTTCGGACATTATTCAAGTCCATGCTACGCCGTGTTGCGGCACTTCTGCATGCTCGCGAGGGCCTTGCATGTTATTAGGCAGGTGTGCCATTTTCTTTGGTTCAAAATGGTTCAAATGGCTCTGAGCACTATGTCACTCAACTGCTGTGGTCATTAGTCCCCTAGAACTTAGAACTACTTAAACCTAACTAACCTAAGGACATCACACACACCCATGCCCGAGGCAGGATTCGAACCTGCGACCGTAGCAACAGCGCGGCTCCGGACTGGAGCGCCTAGAACCGCACGGCCACCGCGGCCGGCGTTTTTCTTTGGCTCTTCAGTGTGTCTGTATGGTTTGACATAAGACATGATTAATCATAAAATTTGCTTTCTTTTCTACAACTATATTTGTAACGTATTTATACTTGACTACAGTATATTAATTAAAATTAGTATATTACAACGACATAGACTAAGTGACACACTATATGTTGTGGTGATTGGTCCATGTTTGATATTGATGGCTGTGGCAGTTCTTGATCTCGTAGGAAGGATAGCAAACCATAATACCGCTACGCTGGAATGTACACCTCGCCACTTCCAAATTCTGAGCGCTTTGACTGCTGAACTTCTTTTCAGTTTCCTTCTGTACGAGCTCCGAATGTTGATCATTTCATTACAATCATTTCATGATGCGCATCAGGTTCGAAACCAATTTCTTGTAACCTGAAATTTTTATTACTATCACTACATTCTCTAAAGTGTTTTTAAATTACCGGTACCAGTCACAAACTTTGTTGGCTATTTTATTACTTATTTATTTAGCGGCATATTTCGAGGGAATACCTCATCTTCAGGCTAAATGACATACAAAAACAGTTTTACAATAATGTCATACTGATGTTACATAGTCTTTTCGTAAGTGCTGTGGTTATTCTGTGGAAGAAGATAAAAACTTAGTAAGAGGCGATGTCACTTTGGAAGCTGGACTGATGTTTGCATGAAAATGTTTTGTAAAGGTCACTCACTTTGTTTTTCTGGCGTGGCATTCTCGTTGTGATGTGTTGAGGTGTTTGCAACACAACGAGAATGCCACGTCAGAAAAACAAAGTGAGTGACCTTTAAAAAACATTTTCATGCAAACATCAGTCCAGCTTCCAAAGTGACATCGCCTCTTACTAAGTTTTCTCTTCTTCCCAGGATAACCACAGCGTCTACGAAAAGACTACGTAACATCAGCATGACCTTACTGTAAAATTGTTTTTGTAATGCCATTTAGCCTGAAGATGATGAATTCCCTCGAAACATGTCGTTAAATAAATAAGTAATACAATAGTCAACAAAGTTTGTGACTGGTAGCAGTAATTTAAAAAACCTTTACATATTTCTTAAGACAGTTACGGTCGAAAAATAGTCAAAATGGCTTCAAACTACATTCTCTGTTAAACACTTGATAATGGTGTATACAGTTCTAACAATTCAGCCGTAAATGCAGAAGTATAATCTCGCGAAGAATTACTCATAACTACACGTCAGAAACAGTAGCACAGTACAACACTACGTCACTAAAAAAAGTGTGAGGTTTTGTCTGCAGCGTCACCTGCGTATCATTTACTGTGTATGCTCAAACGTGCATAGATTTGCTTGGACTTGGTCTGCATCAATTCGAGCACCGCCAGAATTCGCTCAGGCCGAACACAGAAAATTTTTTTTTTTTTTTTTTTTTTTTTTTTTTTTTTTTTTTTTTAAGTCGGCGATTCATTTACACTCAGAGATTGGTCTGTGCGATCACTGTCTGTACTGACCAATCAGTGCAAATGTCTCAGCGCGTAAAGCACCCTTAACATTCCTCAAGAATAATAACAAAGGAAGTTCTTCCACTCCGGAATGTAGTTCTTAGTCGAGCAGTTGGCAAATTGTTATGTACTATTGTACAGCAGTTTGAACCATGAATGACCTATGACAGGAAATTTCAAAAGTAGTAGTTCATTTCGAAATCATAAATGGAAAGCACAAAATTGTGGATGCACTACGAAGAAGCGACAGAAAAATCAATTAATCATTTCGAAATCTTTGTGCGTCAATTCAAAGACATTCTGTAAATATATTACAACCAATACCTTTTTTTTTTTAAAAAAAAAAGACTGGCAGATTCTTGATCTAATATGTCCTCTGTTTAACTAGATACTGTTAAATATTCATCAGTGAGCAGCGTATATCGCCCAATTTTGTCGTGCCGCTCACACGCAGAAAAGGACGGAGTTGTTACGAAACGAAACAGTACCCCTGCGCGGGAACTGCTGCACTCGCCAGCCACTTCCTCTGTTCCCCCACTCTTCTGTAAAGGTCTCGGCGTGGCAGTGGAAAACCGAGAGAGAGAGAGAAAGAAAGAAAGAGAGGACGAAGAGAAGGGATACGGACGGCCAAGCTGCGTCCCTGAACCCGGCAGCCAGCAGCATGCCGGAAGAGAGATACAGCAGCGCCACGGCGAACAGGTGCGGCCGAGTGGCACGTTGCAGGCCGGAACAGCCTGCTGCCTGCGTCGCGGCCATCTTGTGCGATTATATTCCAACAAAGAATCGTTCGACCATATGCATATTATCTGCTTACAATATGTTCTTGCAACAAAAGTGGGTACACGCCAGTTCTTTCAACGTTGTACGTTTGCTTCATACATTGCAAGCAGGCGCAACGTCTGTCGCAAGGAAAATATACACGCAACTCTTTTTTTATTTCTATGGCTTGATGAATTTAAATTCTCCTGTAAGGTAACGGTCTTAGGTTATTTCGATTCACACGGGTTCCCTTCCAGACGCGATGGTGCTGTACGTACAAAATGTGTTGTTGAGGGAATTTTCATTCACGGTTTCTCAGGGAAACAAGCGCGAATCGCGGAGGGAGGAGAGGCGTAATTCATTACTGTCTATTGCCCTCCCCCCCTCCCCTTCCTCAACCCCGCTGAAATGAACCTTGCTTCAACCGTGCTGGCATGAAATATTAAAGTTTACATCCGTGCGCCCAGGATATACTTAATTGTGAAGCAGATCTTACGAAACTAAATTGGAATACGAAGTAGAGACAGGAACTGCGAACTGAACTTTAAATGGGATTACTGTCATTGGTAAAATAACAACAGCAATCTATATCACTGAACAGCTAACCCGGTTCGAGAACGGGATTCAATCCCACTGCGGTCAGGGAGGGAACCCTGTCCTCCCGTTCAGAGTATGTAGTAACATACATACTTCAACGTGAAGCTTTAAAACATTTTTCTGTCATAAGTAACAAGAAAAGAAACTGATTATCCTGTTGTTGCTTAAATATGAATTAGTGGTTTCTGCACCAGTATGGTCTGATTTAATTCGACTTAATTCCATCACCATTGTTTTATTTTTGTTGATATTCATAATCTCTTTTCAGCACACTATCCATTATATGCAACTGATGTTCCAAGGTTTTGTATGAAACTGCATGTCTCTTTACATCTACATCTGCATCTATGCAAACCATTGGAAGGTGGGTAGTAGAGGTTACGACGTGCCATTGTGACAATTGAATCACTGATTGAAAAAAGGAAGAAAATCAATTTTTTTCGAAAATAAGCTGAAATGTACATTTAATTTTGGAGCTGTCCACTCATCGATGAGTGGAAATGGGAAGAAAGAACCAGTAATAATACGTAAAGTACAGCCTTTTAAAGTTTGTAACTAGTGGAACAGAGAAGAGAGTACGGACATTCTTCTGTTTTCCACTCCTTAGTGTAAGCAGCATTACCAGATGTCAGGCAAAGAACGTTAAAACAATGCTACTAAGTGTACTAAGTGGCATTTAAACACGTTAGATTAGGTTAGATTAGATTTACTTTCATTCCAATTGATCCGTAGTGAGGAGGTCCTTCAGGATGTAGAACATGTCAGAAAAACAACAACACATGACAAATATTTACAACTAAAACAAATAAGCTAATGTACCATTCCACAGGTCCCAGATGGAATGATCGTCATTTTTTTAATGAACACTATATGAAACAGTCATTTTACAAATACTAATGGACTGAATTTAAAATAAAAAAGTTCATTTATTTATTTATAACGTAATAAACATGTAATACTACTATTATAATACTTATTTAGAACGAACACATTACTGCACAGATAAGGTGCAGAAGTTAGATTGTACTTACACACAGACACACATACACATACACACACAAGCACACACACAATGTTTCAGTTTTACTGTTTCACATTACTGTCAGTGCGTTTGCGAAGTTGCTGTTTGTAGACTCGTAGCACAATGAGAAAGGCACGGGAGAAGAAAAAGTGTAAGAAATGTAGATGACTATGTCAAACAAAGACGCAAGAGAGCTACATCACTAGGACAGGAATACATAACCTCTAAAGGATTAGTTGTGCCAGCAAAACGATCTGGTCCATCATGCAAGTAAGTTTTATACAAATGTTTTCGTGTAATATTTGTCTTCATTTTACTGCTAAATGTTTAAGTGAAGTATATTGTATCTTGCTACAACATTCGACATTTGTGAAGAAAGGTATGTGCAGATTCTTTGTTATGAAACAGACCGAAAGGATACAGGTACGTCGCAAACCGTTTTGCAGTTTGCATGCTGTGAGTGATAAGGCTGTTGTCCACTTAACATCGCTCCTTGTTAATGGCCAGTCTCTAGATGACCGCAGAGGAAAGCATATTAACAGTGGAATGACAATTTGATCTGATGTCATTTCTAAGATTGATGCTCATATTCTATCTTTCCTAACCCACCAGCCACACTACAGTGGCAAAAGTATTGCATATTTGGATTACAACTTAAATGTGAAAAATATGCACGACTCGTTTTATGATAAAAACCCAGAATTGACAGTGAAGTACAAATATTATCTCAAATACTTCAATGAAAGTTTTCATTATAGATTCGGTCGCCCACAATTAGATGTATGTTCTGCCTGTGAGGAGCTTCTAGGCAAAATTAAATCTCCATTCCTGAATGAAGTTGCAAAACGAGTGGCTGTCACAGAATTGATGTTTCACAAGTGACGAGCATCTAAATTTTATAAAAAACAATCAGAGGTGATAAAACTGTGTGCTGAAAGGAATGATGTAGTCGGCCTGGTGTTTGATTATATGCAAAATGTTCCCCTATCTTCTCTTTCTGTACAGGAAATGTTCCACTAACGAAAACTGTGGCTTTTTGTATTTCGAATCCATAACCTGAAAGAAGGTACAGTACAGTTTACTGCTACCATGATGGACGAGGCAACTAAGGTCCCAATGAAGTGTGCATATTTCTCAGTGACTACACAAGTGGACTACCTGACCAGTGAAAGAACTATATGTGTTCAGTGATTCTTGTGCGGGCAAAATAAAAACAACACTGTTGTACGGTACCTAATGTATCTCGCAATGACTGGGAAATTTCAAATAATTCAGCATTATTTTCCTGTTTGAGGTCTCTCCTTCCTCCCAAGTGATAGTGATTTTGCAGTAGTGAAGAGAGTCATACAACAAGAAGATAGAATCTACTCTGTCAAATAGTACATTGAAATGATAGTTACTTCAAGAAACACACTGAATTCTTTTCATGTCAAGATTATTGAACATAAAGATATTATTGACTCTAAGGAATGGTAGTCACACCACTTTAAAAAGTCTTCATTTGCCATAAATTGTCAAGGAAAAGAAAGATTTTCGCTTGCTAAATTTCGGCATTTGACCTATAAACATCAGAATCCAGGGTATGTCGTCTGTTCCAGATGGATAGATGGACTGCTTCTCAATACGTGCAAGCTTTTTACAGGAAAACAAAACCTGATTCTCCCAGAACTATGGCATACAACAATAACATTCCTATAAATACGAAGAAGCTGCAAGATCTTAATAATGTAATGAAGTACATTCCATTAGAATATCAAGAGTTTTTTAACAACATTCTTCAGTGGTCCACAGGAAATAATGATTTCTAGTCTGATGGAGAAGATTAGGACTTCCAAAAAGACAATATAGTACAATCTTATGAAGATTAAAAAGTGTTAAATGATATTGTACGTTAATTTTTATGTTGTATCATAGTACATTGTTGTTCTTAACATGTTTTACTAAATAAATAGCAATGTTTTGAAATGGTTAGTAACATAAATAAAAATAAATCGACGTGTAAACCTATGTCACTGTGACATTCTTTGCAAACTCCCCACGAGAGGATCATTTATTGGAAAAAGGACGAATGTCCACTAACTTTCAACCAAGCTTCAAAAATATTTATCGAGTGCACTGGAACGACTCATCACTATGTACAGATAACCTAGTTCCACAAGTTTTTAATGGATCACAAAACTGTAGGAACAATACTACAAGTGTTAACAAGTTTTTTTTTAGTTTTCTCTAAACAGAGGTGATGGGACTTCCTTCCTTTTTCTATCAGTGATTCAATTGTTAGGGCTTTTTCCGTGTCCCATTCCACTGTTAGTCCTGTTTAGTACGGGTCCCATCCACTAGAGTAATATTCTAGGATGAGCCGCACGTATGGAGGGCGGGAAGAATGGATGGTTAAATGCCTCTGTAGGCGCAGTAATTAGTATAATCTTGCTTCGTGATCCCTACGGAAACTATACGTAGGGGGTTGTAATACAGTCCTACATTCATCACTTAAAGTTGGTTCTAAGATCTTTCTAAATAGGTTTGCATGGGATTCACAGCGTCTATCTTCAGGCGTCTGTAGGTTCATTTCTTTCAGCATCTTCGTGAGACTCTCTCATGGATCAAACAAACCTGTCACTATTCAGGCTGACCTTCCATGTATCCTTTCAGTATCCACTGTTAGTCCTATTTGGTACGGGTCCCACACACTTGAGTAATATTCTAGGATGCGTCCCACGAGTGTTTGGTATGCACGCTCCTTTGCAGACTGATTGCATTTCCCAAGTATTCTACCAATCAACTGCAATCTGCCACCTGTCTTATCTGCGGCTGAGACCATGCGATCATTCCACTTCATACCCTTAGAAATTACTACTCCCAGGTATTTATTTGAGTTGATCGACTTCAGCTGTGACTCACTGTTATTGTAGTCGAAGGATACTACGTCTTTCTTCATTTTGTGAAGTGTACAGTTTTACTATTCTGAACGTATAAAGGAAGCTGCTAATCCTTGCAGCACTCTAAAATATTAACAAGATCTAACTGAATGTTTGTGCAGTTTCTTTCAGATAGCACTTCATTGTAGATAACTGCATCATCTGTGAAAAGTCTGAGATTATCATTAATATTGTCGGAAAGATCTTTTATATACAACATAAACAGCAAGGGTTCCAACACACTTCGCTGGACATGCCCGAAGTTATTTCTACATCTATCAATGACTCTCCATCCAAGGTAACGCCCTCCGTCCTCCTTACCAAAAAATCCTCAATCAAGTCGTTCGTCGTACTTTTGATAACAAGGGTAGATGTGGTACTGAGTCAAATGCTTTTCGTAAATCGGGAAACGGTGCGTCTACCTTACAGACATGATCAATGGCTTTCAGTACTTTATGTGAGAAAAGTGTGAGTTGGGTTTCATGATCGATGTTTTCGGTGTCAGTGCTGGTTGGAACGGAGCAGGACATTCTGTCCGAGATACAGCATTACATTTGAGCTCAGAATATCATCTAAGACCCTATAAGAAATGGAGGTCAGAGATGTTAGCGGCTATGTTCGTGATCAGTTCAACTAGCCCTCTCTTAGACTGGTGTGACCTTGTCTTTCATTCAAATACTGGGTATGGACTTTTTTTTTTTTTTTGTACAGTGATCTGTAATTGAAAGTGGGTTTAACTCAGACGCAAATTCAGTATAAAATCTACTAGCAATTCCATTGGATTCTGGAGCTTTGTTCAATTTTAACGTTTTCAGCTGATACTAATATACATTTAGTCATCCTTTCAGCAGCGCGAGAATTAAATTTGGACAATATTCTGGAATTTCTTTTTCAAAGGTATGTTTTAAAACGGAGTTAAGCATTTCTGCATTTGCTTTGCTTCCCCCAATATCAGTTCCTTTCTCGTCCGTGAGTAACTGGACACTAACTTTGGTGCCACTGACAGCCTATATGCACGACCAGAATTTCTTTGGGTTTTGTGAAAGATCTCAACAATTAGGTGGACAATTAGTGGAAGATCCTGTACTTTCTGGAAAATAGAAACTATTCTGCTACGGTACCCAGCGATAGTCGTACGCTTTGTTTTACATCTATTATGCAGTAGCCTCTGTTTTCTTAGAAGTTTCTTAATACTGATTGTACATCATGGAGGATCCCTCCCAGAGCAAACGGATCTACTAGGTACATATATGGCCAGCGCTTGTCCAACTATTCTCTTAAACTTGAGCCTTAGTTCCTCTACATACTCCTCTCTTGAGTTAAAAATTCCCTCATTGAGATATCACTCTACTGCTTCTTTATCTAGCTTACTAAACATATGCTTCATTCAGCTTGTTTTAGTTGCCCTTTGTAATTTTTAGTTTGTTGCTAAATCGCCTCATGCTCACTGATGCCAGCTTCAAAGTGGACATCCTCAAAGGGGTCTCGTCTATTTGTTGCCATTAGATCTAGTATACACTGCCGTAAAAAAATTAGTATACGCTTTTAGAGGTTTCCAATTCACTCAAGATTTATTATTGCAACAGTGCATATGGAATACATGAAATGACTATATTTACAAATCGATAGCACCAGCGGTTCTGAGGTGCCATGTATCAGTCCATGCTGAGACACCCATATCTACATCTACGTGATTACTCTGCTATTCTCAATAAAGTGCCTGGCAGAGGGTTCAATGAACTACCTTCAAGCTGTCTCTCTACCGTTCCACTCTCTAACGGCACGCGGGAATAACGAGCACTTAAATTTTTCTGTGCGAGCCCTGATTTCTCTTATTTTATCGTGATGATCATTTCTCCCTAAGTAGGTGGGTGCCAACAGAATGTTTTGGCAATCGGAGGGGAAAACTGGTGATTGAAATTTCATGAGAAGATCCCGTCTCAACGAAAAACGCCTTTGTTTTAGTGATTGCCACTCCAATTGACGTATCATGTCTGTGACACTATCTCCCCTATTTCGCGATAATACAAATGAGCTGCCATTATTTGTACTTTCTCGATGTCATCCGTCAGTCCCACCTGATGCGGATCCCACACCGCACAGCAATACTCCAGAATAGGTCGGACAAGTACTTGGTGTAACCATCAAGGGATGATGAATACTGTCCTGGGATAAGGTATGCCACACCTGCTCACCTGTTCACGCAGTTCCGTTAGAGTTGTTGGTTGACGAGTAGCACGAGTCACTTCTCGTCCCGTCGTATCCAACACGTCCTCGATTGGAAGCTGCTGGACGTCTTGCAGAGCACGTTGAGTTTCACCGGCAGTGTGTGGGCGAGCGTTATCCTGTTGGAACAACACATCACCCTCCTGTTACAATAACGGCAAAAGAACGGGGCCCAACAACATTCTGCATGTACCGAAGGCTGATTAACGTCCCTTCCAGAAACATCAAAGACGAATAATTGTAGCTTATCGCGCCCTACGTCATAAGGACTGGGGTGGGGACATTGTGTCTTGGACTAAATCACTCTACGAGACAGCGCTCTCCAGGTCTACATCGTACAAGCAAATGACCGTCACTTGCGTGCGGACAGAATTGCACACGGAATCTACTTTCATCGCTGAAAATTACGGCACGCCATTCCATCTGACTGCACCAGTCGAGCCATAAACCTCGATGCTGAGCTGTGAGTTGAAAGGAGGCGAGAGGTGTGCGTGCCTTAGTCCCACCTCCAATAACCGGTTAGCAAAAGTTAGTGTTGGCAGGCCTGAGATCATGAGCCCTGTTATCTGTGCTGCTACGGCTGCCCTTGCAGTACGATGATTCTGGCGGGCGTCTGTGTGGACGTCCAGAACCTCGTCTACGGGTGTCAGAATGTTCACATGACCACTGATAGCAGCATCGTTGCACAACTGAGTAACCAATATGCGGTCTCCTTTACAGGTGTACCATCTTTCTAAAATTCTCCCAATAAACCGAAGGCGATCATTCACCTTCCCTACCACAGTTCTCGCATGCTCGTTCCATCTATTATCGCTTTGTAACGCCCAGATATTTAAACGGCTTGACTGTGTCACACAGGACACTAGTCATACTGTATCCGAACATTACAGAAATCATCTTCCTACTCATCCGCATTAACTGACATTTTTCCACATTTAGGGCTGGCTGCAATTCATCACACCACCTGGAAATTTTGTCTAAGTCGTCTTGTATCTTCCTACAGTCACTCAACTTCAGCACCCTACTGTACACCACAGCATCATCAGCAACAACCGCAGACTGCTGCCCACCCTGTCTACGAAATCATTTGTGTATGTAGAGAACAACAGTAGTTCTATCACACTTCCTTGGGGAACCCTGACGATACCCTTGTCTCTGATCAACACTCGCCGTCGAGGACAACATACTGGGTTCCGTTATTTAGGAAGTATTCGAGCCACTCAGATATCTGTTAACTTATTCCGCCTGCTCGTATCTTCGTCAACAGCCTGCAATGGAGCACCGTGTCAAATGCTTTCCGGAAATCTAGAAAATTTGGAATCTACCTGTTGCCCTTCATCCATAGTTCTCAGTACATCATGTGAGAAGAGGGCAAGCTGAGTTTCGGACGAGTGATGCTTTCTAACACCATGCTGATTCATGAACATAAGCTTCTCAGTCCCAAGGAAGTTTTTTGTGTTCGAACTGAGAATACGTTCAAGGATTCTGCAGCAAACGGAAGTTAGGGATATTGGTCGATGGTGTGATCCACTTTTGTCAGCACAAGGACTTGCTATCACATACCAGGGCGTCAAGATTGCGAAAGTGTACTTCCTCTCCGGTACAACAAGAAGAGACACCATTCAAGATTTTATGTGGAAGAGGTCACGTCCTGATTCGTGGGACGCTACAATCATATCATCGTTGGGGTCGACTTCAATCGTGTCCTGTAATCACAGGATCAAATACCACACTTTAGCACATGCAGGAAACTACAACGCCTGGTGCAAGACCTTCGCCTCATCGGTACCTGGCGCAGTATTCGTGGCAACAGACAGGGATATACATATATTACCAGACATTCGGTGAGTCGCCTTGACTGAGTTGATGTCTCCCAGGGACCTGTGGTGGAGACATTTGATATTGAGGTATGGCCAATGGCCTTTACTGATGCCGGTGTAGCTGTGTGGTTCTAGGCGCTTCAGTCTGGAACGCCGGCCGGTGTGGCCATGCGGTTCTAGGCGCTTCAGTCCGGAACCGCGCGACTGCTACGGTCGCGGGTTCGAATCCTGCCTCGGGCATGAGTGTATGTGATGTCCTTAGGTTTAAGTAGTTCTAAGTTCTAGGGGACTGATGACCTCAGATGTTAAGTCCCATAGTGCTTAGAGCCATTTGAACCTTTACTGATCGTGATGCCTACCTCTGCACTATCTCACTCCCACAGCAGATGGTGTGTTGGAACAGGAGCTCATTGAAGATGATTGTAGCGCTCCTAGAGGATCCACGGTGACGGCAGAGGTTAGTAGAGATCTGGAGGAACTGTGAGAGGTGGCATCTGATGTTTCCTTCCACGATCCAGTGGTGGCTCGATTGCGCAAAACGTGCACTGTGGCTTGTGATAATCAATATCGGTCGAGAGCCTGTGTGTCACTACTGTGGGATATATCCGTCCAACACCGTCAGGCTAAGGTTCGGCGGTTGCAAGCAAAGATCACTACACTTACACGACGTCATCTCGAGGGCACGTTTGCGCGTGCACATAGTCAAGATAGGATGGGGGGTGAACCGCCAGCCACGTATACATTATTAGCGAACGTCACAAATATCAAAGAGCATTGATCCCTGTGATGGATATACCAGATGACCAGCCCCTGACGGACCAAAAGGATATCAGCAACGCCTGTATGGATCCTTAAGGGCGGTTCTACAGCATAGAAGATCACTATGCTTCATCGATGGATGAAGTCCTCTGCTTACTGCCTCGCTGCCTCAATGCGGGTGTGACGGTGACCCCAGGGACACCATTACGGCGGACGATGTCGGTGACTCCCTCTGCAAAGAGGCAGCCAACAAATAGTTGGACTGAAATGGTCTCCTGATAGAGTTTTGGCATATGTTTTATGATGTTACGATATCCCACTGGGCTACGATGTACCAAGAAGTGATGAAGCCTGCCATCGAGACATCATCATTACATTGATCCCCGAGCCATCTGCCACTGAACAACAGTGATCTCAAGATCTTATGTGAATTGTGGCTGCCAACATTCGGAGTGTCCTGCTCCAAGTCATCTCTACAGACCAAACATGTCTCGGCGGTAACAGCAACATTCAGATGGAGTTAAGTGATTATCCCGATGTCATCGCACTGGTGGAGGCACGTCACGTGCACAGGACCTTAGTATCAGTGGACTCTGACCGCACTTTCGATAGGATACGTCACTTGAGAAGGTGCTGTGGCAACTGGCCTTCCCCCAATCTTTCATGAACACCGTCATGCAACTTTCGCATGACGTGACTTCGGAAGTTATGATCAATGCATGTGTAGAAGGGAAGATCACTATTGGCCACTCTGTGAGGCAAGGTTGCCCCTGTCGGTGGTTATGTATACCATTGCCACGGAGCCACTGTTACACAGACTACAATGCCAGCTGCAGAGACTTAATGTTTCGAGACCGTGCCTTCATCTGGCCTGCTTATGAGGACAATCTGGTGTTTTCAGTGAGTACACCAGATGAAGTCCAAAGATCACTGGACTAAATTGCCTGGTATGGTGCCACAACTGCAACCCACTTGAATTTGGAGAAGTCTGGAATGATGGTCACTGGCAGCAGTCTTCTGGAAGGGAACCTGACCTCATACCCACTCCTGGATACAATCAAATGTTTCGGGGTATCTTACGTGTTACAGTCATCGGAAAGCGCAGCTTACCTATACTCGACTCTTACAAGGCATATGTAAGGATGCCCATAGCAATTTGCTGCAATCTTGGGAACACGATCCAGTGGGTGGCCTATGTCAACATCTGTCTGGCGTCCAGGGTACACCATCTGGCTGGCGATCTTCGGTTACTTCAGCAGTGTGGATATGGTCATCAAAGTGCAATACGATATGCTCACCCTTCCTACCACAAAGAAAGACCTCAGAATGCTAAATGTGTGGAGTAGAGGCGCTGCTTAATTCGTGACCATGACACAGTATGTTTCCCAGCAGTTTGGCTTAAGACATGATGCGAAACATAACCGCTCGCTCCGAGCCATTTACCCGCAGTGCAAAGTACACAGTCCCATTTGTCACATTTCTGACACGCATTGCTAAGCAACAGTGATTCATTTTGTGTGCCACTATTTCATGGTATTTTATTGAGATTGCAGGACACGTGGGCTTGGGACAAGAGCTTTGCATTTTCGCGTTGGGAAGGTGCGTTTCTGGTGTGGTTTCACGGTATCGTTATCTGCAGAAGGCAGTCAGTGAATGTCTTTAGGAGAGGTGAGCCTCCTCAGGGAGAGGGGTAGTTTTCATGGACGTAAGACTGCGGCCTGCTTTGTGCTTTTGGGGCCAGACTTTGTGCCGAGCCTAGTTGAGTGCAGAGGATGATGTCCCCAGAGAATAATAGTTTTGGCTAAGATATTTTTCCCCTTCCTGTATAAACATCAAAAGTCAAGATGCCACAACGCCGCGCGGCCAACATGAGAAAGATAGTTGCTTTCATTCCAAAGTTCTGATCATCCAATCAAACTCAGGCGCCCCACCACCGTGCTCGGCGCGAAGATGCCGACCAGTCGAGGAGACACTGCCCAGACCAGTACCATACTGGTGTTTATTAACGCGCATTTTGTATACCAAGAGCGGGAATTTCTGCTGTGTCCTCCTGTTTTTTCATCAAACAAGCGATATTCTTGTCTATCACATTGTCAACAGCATTGATTCATCCCCTCCATGTATAGTTTTTTGAAAGTAGAGAGCTCAAGAGGAAGAAGAAAGTTTCGTGGCATTCGTGTTTTGTCCGCCATGTGATTGTTTCCTGGCCACCGACTGGTGCCGATGGGGACATGCTTGGCTGATTTTAGAAAAAAATGTAACTTTCATAGTCTTCAGTGACACAATCTGTGCTCTGAGCAGCTAGCTACTTATATGTTCTCAAACGCAACGTGAGTTACTCATCTGATAATAATTTGTGATTTTTATCTCATTAACGTCGAACTCATGAGCTGCCCAGGTAAGGATAATTTGTTACGTTTTCTCCATGCGGCCTTCCATATAATTTAGTTCTTTCTCACAGAGTTAGCGCCATTTTGGGCGAATTCATTATTTAGTTTTAGAAACGTCTGCTCTCTGTCAACTGCTGGTGTATCGTGTCCAATAACTAGAGCAAATGAAAATCTGTTATACCCAGATTTACAAGTTTCTACAGACTTTCCTACAACTTGTCCATGGTTAGGCGACCTGCTAATAATAAGTAAACCTGCTGCACACCTAATCTTGCTATTCTCACTGTCACGGTGTTAGTGTTACGCACAGTGGCAAGAATCAACGATCATTTTGTAACTACTCAGTGAAGGTAACGAGCATTGTACTACTGATCCTGTTTGACTATAAATCTGCTTTTGACTGGAAGAGCTGTGTCGGTTCCCCCTAGGATTATAAGTCTGCTGTGTGTTGTTTCATGACTATTTAACTAACGACTATGTAGTATCCAGAAGTAATGCAGAACAACATTTCATAACATAGTCATAGCATAACGTAGATCGAGGGTAACTCTCCACTCAAACAGCGTAAACTTTCACATAAAAAAAAATTGGTTTCATGATTCGGCAGGTATAAATGTAAAAAATAAACTTGTTAACATCAGAAAATCTCCCACACTGTCTGCTGCAGCTTAGCGAAAATCTTACTTCGTGCTACATTTACCCATTCTGGATGTATGTGGCGTTGCCTGTCTTACCTGTCTCATATTGTGCATGATTAGAGTCTCAAATGATATTTGAGGCAGCTGGGCATCCCGAAAACTAGTGATTTAAACTGTGTAAACGACAAAAATGAAACAGCTTGAGATAAAGCAACCAAAGTAGGCACACAGAGAAACATTCATAGGATATAAGGCATCAAAGAAACTAGCCTTTCATTTATTAAACATGGATTCACACCCTCAAATTGGTTTAAAGTGTTTAAGTCTGGGCTTGAAGCAAGTTTGTACAAAGCGCTAAGAAGTGGCAAGCAAGAAGGATTAAAGAAGCTATTTCTCGTACGTGTTTCAAAAAATTTCACCCGATTTGCCAAGATTATGTACTTTACGTTAGTGGTTTCCAGTCAAGTGGTAATTATCCACTGGTAATTATCCACTGAGGGAGGAAAAGTAATTTTCTGAGTGGTAGAAGCAAAGGGGTTCGATTTTGTTTCAGTAATGACATTAAATTATTTTTAAAAGATCATTACTACACAGTGAAACTAATCATGTTAAAACTTATAATTTGAAAAGTTTTCAATTCAAAATTGAGTGAGTTTCAACTTCCAATTACAGAATCGCCCATGTGTTCTGATCTACAATAGCCTTTGTTACCTTACCATTGAATATGAACATTGTGTATGTTACTTTGGCTGTATGTGATATCAACTTATCTAAACTGAGTATCACTATTTGTAAGAAAATTATATACAAAAAACTGTTATCAATCATGTTTTTGAAATTTCATTTTAGAGCTATCATCGACCAAAAGAGTGGGGGAAGAATATCTATCCTCAGGGCTACAATCATATACATACTTAACCATTTCACAATTGCCTCAATTGCAAATGACAGAACAACCTGTACTTTCACTACCCTCATTGCACCTCAAAAGGAACATACAACTTTATTCATCTAGTTCCCCACATTATTTGCTTTAATTTGCAATAAAGAATACCTCTCTCCAAGCTTCAGAATGCTTTGTGGTCTTCATATTTTTTCAATATTCTTCCACACAAAACAAAAATATCGTACTTTGCACGCCATGACATTTACTCTCGTTACACAGCTCCAGTTCATAATATACATACCTCATAACACTCTCATCTTCATACTTGTACTTACAAATTCCGTAGAAGTTCTCTTCATCATATAATTCCATTCTTATTTAACACTCTATCCACAAGTGCTCAGTAAAACTCTTACCTCTTTACACCTCTGTTAACTAAATGTATTCATCTTCTAAATTACGTTTTGCCTCATACAGCTCACCAGACTTCTGTATCTCTTCACAACATTTTCCACACGTTATCGTATCATAGCACAGTGTATGTAATTCATATAAAACTTTCTCACCTGAGACAGTATGCAATACTTTAGCTAAAACGTCTAACACACATGTCATCGGTAAGAAGTAAGGAAATTTTACATCATGTAGTATCACACAAAAATATTATTATTAATACAGGACCTAGCAATTAAAGAAATTCCACATACAAAGCGAATAATTTGATAAGAGGAAATATTGCAACTTGAATATACTGTAACAACACTGACAAAAGAAGAATGTAAATGCCGGGTGGCTAGGGCCCCCCGTCGGGTAGACCGTTCGCCTGGTGCAAGTCTTTCGAGTTGACGCCACTTCGGTGACTGGGGATGAAATGATGATGATAAGGACAACACAACACCCAGTCCGTGAGCGGAGAAAATCTCAGACCCAGCTGGGAATCGAACCCAGGCTGCTAGGTACGACATTCCATCGCGCTGACCACTCAGCTATCAGGGGCGGACACTGAAAAAAAAATGCGAAAGACACTGAACAACAAAAAATACCACCACTAAACCTCTCTCCACTAACTACCTCTTATCTGTCTACATATTGGCATTATTGCTTATTTAGTTCTACCTCATGTACGTAATACCAGACATCATTCTCTTGTTCACGAAGTCCATATTACTTATTGAATCTAGGCTACTAGTTTCCACGGTTTTACAGTTACACTTTCAGTCATTCAGTGAGTAATTTTATCGAACTTCGAGTCTGAGTCTCATTCTAGCACAGAGTTGTAATCTGCCAGGAAGTTTCATATGAGTTCACACGCTGCTGTAGAGTGAAAAGCTTATTCTGGAATAGCTTTATGTTGGACACATGGTGAAGACCTCACATCTTACGAGTCCTTAAAGTTTCCACATCTACAGCATTTGAATGTGCAATTTGCTGGGTGCGGAATGAACCATTGTATACTAAGAAAAGTTGGCAAACGTATTGCTTGTCAGCTGCACCACATGTCATTGTTGTGACAGACCCTCTCATTTTGGTTTATTACGTGGCTCTGGTGGCATGATTCCGATGATCTCAGCATTCTACTCTGGGCTAAACTTTCTTTGGTCTCGCCATTGCTGATTAGATCTCTCATCGTAGTTATTACAATTAAAATGATTTTCATTTCTGTAGCTTCTTCGGTTCCACAAGCTGCACTCTCTGCCCCAGTCACCTCCACAATTGTGAAATTATTGCAAGATATGGTTGGTGTCTCATTGTGTGTTTGTTATCTTCCCAATCACGGCCAATTCGCCCTCTCATATTGCAATAGTGTGGCCTGATCTCGTTAGCTGTAGGAGTGTCGCCTGTGGTTATCGAAATTGTTATGTGGTAGTCGTTCATCGTCGTCGAATTCAGGCTCTTGGAACGTACCTTACAACGACCCGCCAAAATTACGTATCTTCATTGGACTGGTAATTTTGTCAAACAAATTCATATTAGTTTGAAAGGACAGCAGGAATTTGTTAAAAACTGATCCCTTCCCACCATGTACTCAAAATAACGCACGGGACTTTGAAAGTAAAACTGTTCAGAATTCTTAAGTATAATAATGTTCCCTTTAATACGATCTTGTGTTGTCTCTGATCAGTAAGCTGACAAGAACACATGATAGAAGTCACCATACGTTTGACACTCTCGTGCTAATGAATGCTTTCTCGTGGACAGTTCATTCTCGAATGTGCACAAATTCTAGTTTATGGCCAATTGGCTATGTAGGTGGCTGAGAGTAATGAAGGTGTTGTAGCCAATCCCGCAGGTGTAGCTCGTTCCCAACATTTCGGGAAATTTTAAACTTCCCAACAGTGAGAAAAATGTCTGTCGTCAAACCCATCATTCTTATATGTGCATGAATTTTCTCTCGCGCCACAAGTTGCAGCCTAGCTATCTCGTTTCTGAAAAGTATTACTTTCGTGGGTAATCTGTCCCACATGCCAAGAGTTCACTTGCTCATCAGAATCTCCAATACGAGAACTGTCTCACCTCTTGTCATTACCGCCCTTATCGATTTTCTTTTCCATGCGAGAAAGCTGTTTGTTTATGTTGCTGATGAATGGTCGTTTCAGCTTGTTTGAAACGGTGCAACCATTGGAATTCTTCGGAATCGGAAAATGTGACTGTTTAAGTGTAGCCAGAATTTTTGTCAGAATTGATAGACAAATACGAGGCGTGTTTTTTTAAGTAAGTGCCATTTTGAAATTTGAAAAAGACGCGCTAAGATATCTCAATAATTTTATTTTTACATGAAAGCCTGTACTTTAATCTACTTTTCTACATAATTTTCGTCAATATTGAGGCACTTGTCATAACGTTGTACCAGTTTTTCAATACCCTCTTCATAGAAATCTGCTGCCTGACTTGTTGACCACTGAATCACATTGTTAATGTTTTTGTGTACTTTCATTGCTACGTTGTGGAGTTAGCTGTGGTTTCAGTAATAATTTATACACAGCACTTATTCGCTGACAGTGATCAGGTATTTGTTTTCAACATTGGTGTTAACATGCCAAGAGCTACTAGATCCAAATCAGGTGTTAGATGTCTAGCGGAAGATGCTTCCGATGTACGAGGGGATACTAAAAAACAAAACCGAATAACATGAACTTCCAAGGAAGATGCGAATGTATTCTACAGAATGTTACACAGGAATGAATATTCAATGTAATATCCACTACAACTCACTGCCTAACTATGTATCACTGCAGGCCAAAAGTAATGTTCAGTCGAAATAAAAATTTAAACGATAACGGCTTCTCAAAAACATCAAGTAAGCTAAAAACTTTTATATTACGTTGTTGCACAAAATTGTCTTCCTTACAGTGATATACAATACGCAGACACTTACTTTATTAGGAATACATGAAATATAAGCAAGATCAGAGTGCATCAGTAATCTTTCATTGTAAATGCAGGTGTAGGGCAGAGCCTTTTCATCTAACTACGGAACCGAAAGCTACCAATAAGATGGTATCTCGGCAGAAAGTTCGACAGGTGAAACTAATATGCTTAAACATGGTAAGTCGAAATTGTGTGTGACAAAATCTCTCGCTAGTAATGAGAGAAAGAATGCTTTTATTCGATTGATGCATAAGTTCGTAGCGTTTCTCCGCAAGTTTAATAAACACAGCAGATGGCAGCACATGGCAGAGATTTTATTCGGTACTAATATGTTCTCCTTCATTATTTACAACAGTCTGCCAGTGCTGGGGTAACTTTTCGATTCCGCGACTGTAGAAATCACGCGCTTCTGAGGCAAAGAACTACTTCAGTCACGTTCTACTACTACTACTACTACTACTACGTACTACTTCAGTCACGTTCAGTCACGTTCGGAGCGCATTTTCATGTTGTTTGACAGAGAGCGGAAAAAGCGAAAAACTGAGAGCGCAGGATCAGGTGAATGAGATGGGTGCGGAATGACCGTCCAACCCAACTCCTGTATAATGTTTCTTGTCCATTTAGCAGACTGCGGGTGGGCGTATTGTGGAGTAGCATCACTTCACGCAGTCTTCCTGGTCGTTGTTCTCGTATAGCGTCTGCAAGACGTCTCAGTTGTTGACAATAAATATCAGCAGTGATGGTCACGCCACGGGGAAGTAGGCCGTAGAACACCACACCTTCGCTGTTCCACCACATGCATAACATTATCTTTTAAGGATGCGTGCAGGTTTTTGTAAGGGGAGCCGCTGCTTTGTTTGGACTCAGTCATTCTTTTCTCTTCCTTATGTTACCATAAACACACCATTTCTCGTCAGCAGTAACGATACGGGATAGGAATGATTGGTATTGTCCACGAGCCAATTGATGACGAACAGAGGTGCGTATATGGCCACCAACTGGTTTCTGTGATTTTGGCTTAGAGCGTGTGCTATTCTTTCTTTCTTTCACTTGCGCCTTTGTCTCGCAATGTTCGCAGGGTCGGCGTGGTTACAACGGATTTGGCTAGGTTAATTTAAAGGGGTGGCTGGATGCCCTTCAAGCCGCCACCCCATACCCCCCAGGACGGAATCAGTGTACCCCAGATGTCTGCGTCTAGTGTAAACCATGAAATAGTGCGGAAGTGTTACAAATGTCTGTGCGTCGTGTAACTGAGGCGGGATGTGTGGACCAGCCCGGTATTCACCTAGCGGGATGTGGAAAACCACCTAAAAACCACATCCAGGCTGGACGACACACCGGCCCTCGTCGTTAATCCGCTGGGCGGATTCGATCCGGGGCTGGCGCGCCTACCCGAGTCCAGGAAGCAGCCATTAACGCTCTCGGCTAACCTGGTGGGTCCTTAGAGTATGCGCTATCCATACCGCGATTTTTGAGCCTTCCCCATTGCATGAAAGTGTCGCACGATGGTGGAATGATCACATTTGCTAGCTCTCGAGTACACTGACGTGGATCATTGTGGATTACTGCGTTTAAACGATCTTCAACAAACCCCAAAGGCATTCCTGAACACGGAGAGTCACTAACGTCAAAGCGATCCTCCTTAAAATGAGAGAAAGCCATTTTATTGCAGTGCTCTGTTCAATGTCATTAACCCCATACACGGAGCAAATGTTTCTGGGCTTCCGCAGCTGTCAACCCTCTACTGAACTCAAGCAGAAGAATATGTCGGAAATGTTCCGCTTTCTCTACTTGGCACTGCATTTTCTAGCGCCTACAGCTCCACTCACTTCTCAAAAGGACAAAATGACAACGTGTAAACTCAAGTAGCAACAGTGAACTACAAATAAAAAATGACGTTTGGTAAATAAACCTTAAGCGACCGGAATACTAACATGCAAAACAGAAACGCTACGAACTTGTGCATCAACTTAACAAATTCCGATTACACAGTCGCCCATGTGCTCTGATCTAGAGTAGCCTTTGCTGTCCTACTTTTGAATACGAACATTGACTGTGCAAATCACTTTCGATTTGTGTAACACCAATCTATACAGAATCTGACTATTTGCAAATGAAATTAAATACAAATAATGATTACCACTACTACACACATGCTCATAATTTAAGGATAATGCTGATACATGGTGAAACAACGCTCTGGTGGGCTGTTTTCTGGTTTAAATCACCTCAGGGTATGACGATGCGGTGCATTTGACCTGCGGTCGTCGCACGGTGGCGCTGTCAGTAGTCCACATACGCAGAGGTGTGTTGATGCATGTCAGAGTACGGTGCAGCGAGTAAGTGTGCAGACGTTTTCAGATGTGCTAATGGTGACTGTGTGTTGAAAACAGCTCAAAGAACACACATTGATGACGTTATGAGGGGTAGAATACTAGGGCGACTGGAGGCTACTCAAACACAACAGGTCGTAGCACGGGCCCTGCGTTTGCCTCAAAGAGTGATTTCAAGATTATGGCAATCCAGCAGACAGGAAACGTGTCCAGGCGCTACAGTACGGGACGTCCACAGTCTACAACACCACAAGAAGACCGATATCTCACCATCAGTGCCCGCTGACGATCACGGAAAAGTGCAGGCAGCCTTGCTCGGGACCTTACTGCAGCCACTGTAACAGTTGTCTCCAGACACACAGTCTACAGACGATTGAACAGTCATGGTTTATTCGCGCGAAGACCTGCAAGGTGCATTCCACTGACCCCTGGTCACAGGAGGGCCCATAAAGCCTGGTGTCAAGAACATGCTCATTGGAACAGTGGTCCCAGATTATGTTCACGGACGAGTCCAGGTATAGTCTGAACAGTGATTCTCGCCGGGTTTTCATCTCGCGTGAACCAGAAACCAGATACCAACCCCTTAATGTCCTGGAAAGGGACCTGTATGGAGGTGTTGGTTTGATGGTGTGGGTGGGACTATGATTGGTGTACGTACACCCGTGCATGTCTTTGACTGAGGAACTGTAACAGGTCATGAGTTCAGGACGTCATTTTGCACCAGTATGTCCACCTTTTCAGGGGTGCGGTGGGTCCCACCTTCCTCCTGATGGATGATAACTCACGGTCCCACCGAGCTGCCATCGTGAAGAAGTACCTTGAAACAGCCCGCCGCAGAGGCCGAGCGGTTCTAGGCGCTTCAGTCTGGAACCGTGCGACCGCTACGGTCGCAGGTTCGAATCCTGCCTCGGGCACGGATGTGTGTGATGTCCTTAGGTTAGTTAGGTTTAAGTGGTTCTAAGTTCTAGGGGGCTGATGACCTCAGATGTTAAGTCCCATAGAGCTCAGAGCCATTTGAACCATTTTATCTTAAAACAGAAGATATCAGGCGAACGGGCTGGCCTGCCTGTTCTCCAGACCTAAACCCCATCGAGCACGTTTGGTATGCTCTCGGTCGACGTATCGCTGCATGTCTTCAAACGCCTGCGACGCTTCAGGAACTCCGAGAGGCACTGGTGTAATAAAGGGAGGCTATACCCCAGGAGCTGCTCGACCACCTGATCCAGAGTATGCCAACACGTTGTGCGGCCTGTGTACGTGTGCGTGGTGATCATATCCCATATTGATGTCGGGGTACATGCGCAGGAAACAGTGGCGTTTTGTAGAACATGTGTTTCGGGACGGTTTTCTCAACTTATCACCAATACCTTGGACTTAAAGATCTGTGTCATGTGTGTTCCCTAAGTAGCTATGCTATTAGCGCCAGTTTGTGTAGTGCCACGTTGTGTGGCACCACATTCTGCAATTATTCTTAATTTGTGAGCATGGATGTACATAGAAGGGCATTCTCATCAAACAGTCGCCGCGCGGGGTAGACGCGCGGTCTAGGGCGCCTTGTCACGGTCCGCGCGGCTCCCCCCGTCGGAGGTTCGAGTCCTCCCTCTGGCATAGGTGTGTGCGTTGTCCTTAGCCTAAGTTAGATTAAGTAGTGCGTAAGCTTAGGGAACGATGACCTCAGCAGTTTGGTCCCATAAGACCTTAGGACAAATTTCCAATTTTTTCATCAAACAGTGAGGCACAGCGACTAACGCCTGCGTGTTGAAACCGTGCCCTGTTAGAAAAACGCATCTTCTGAATTGTATATATAGTAAGTGCTGCACTGTATGATCCTGAAATAAATCACTGGGTGGCTAATCGCCTTGTCATTTGCTTTACCCTGCTTTGCCAAATGAGTATTTTGCTTTCCTTCCAAAAAATTGCAGCTAGCTGTCCAAGTAGTAGTGCGAGACGTGATAGTGCAGTAATATTCCATTGGTAAGCCAAAACATTACGACCATTGCCCACCGCGACGTTGGATGCCTCCTGATGGCATTACTGACACGTGACGCGGTGAGAAAAACGTGTAAGCGGTGCAGACACGGACGGGGAATCACCTTAGTGAAGATATTGGCTTCAAACAGGGAAATCCATTGAGATAAGCGACTTTGACAAAGGGCAGATTATTATTACGCACAGCCTGTGAACAGGTATCTCGGAAACGGCGAAGCTGGTCGAATGTTCACGTGCTGCTGTCGTGATCATCTACAGAAACGGTAACAGGACGGTGAAACTACTACAAGGTGCCATATGGTTGGACATCCACGACTCTTC
This sequence comes from Schistocerca serialis cubense, assembly GCF_023864345.2. Classification (NCBI taxonomy): domain Eukaryota; kingdom Metazoa; phylum Arthropoda; class Insecta; order Orthoptera; family Acrididae; genus Schistocerca; species Schistocerca serialis. The sequence continues at coordinate 534,653,589 of NC_064645.1, forward strand.
ACAGAACGTGGCGTTCGGAGGCTTGTCTGCTCTGAAAAGTAGCATAGATGCCGATCTGTGGCATCTCTGCCGAAGGAGCACAATGCTGGTGCACGCACAAGTGTTGTGGAGTACACCTTTCATCGTACATGTTGAACATGGAGTTTCGCAGCAGACCATCGCTACACGTTCACATGTTGACCCAACGACGTCGTCAATTACGATTGCAGAGGGCTCGGGATCATCAGTATTCGACCGTCGATCAATGGAAACGTGTCGGCTCTTCGGGTGAATCACATTTTCTACGCTTGGTCGGTGGTCTTCTCCTCAAACGCTGTCATGGAGTTGAATGGGGCTCGAAACGTGCAGCGCGCCACGGACGTAGACTGGTGGGAGCAGTGCTATGCTACGGGCGGCATTCTCCTGCACATGCATGGCACCTGTGGTAGTAACCGAAGACTCGCTGACTGCTATGACCGCCAGCATCCCATCATGCTTGATGTCTTCCCCGATGGGGATGTCATCTTTCGGCACTATAATTGTCGGTGTCTCGGAGCCAGGGCCGCAGCTACAGTGTTTGAGGAGCATTATAATGAATTGACGTTGACGTCTCGGTGACCAATTTCATCTGATTGAAATCCCATGGAACCCATCTGGGGCGCTATCGGGCACCATCACTGCTTACGCAAATCAGCGGCCCGTTATTTACGCGAACTATATGACCTGTGCATAGATATCTAATGTCACATAACTCCACAAACCTCCCAATAAATTATCGGATCCCCGATACGTAGAATTTCGTTCCAAAGACGGACTAACAAGCTATTAAGCACGGCGTCATAATGTTTCGTCTCATCAGTGTACAAATGGTTCAAATGGCTCTGAGCACTATGGGACTTGACATCTGAGGTCATCAGTTCCCTAGGACTTAGAACTACTTGAACCTAACTAACCTAAGGACATCACACACATCCATGCCCGAGGCAGGTTCCAGACTGAAGCGCCTAGAACTGCTCGGCCACACTGTCCGGCATCAGTGTACAATTTGCGTGGGGAGACGAATAGTAATTAAGATTCTGAACACGTGACTGATAATTCATCCTCGATATCAAAACGTAGATATTGTCAAACGCAACGTAATCCTTACACTGCAACACCCCGTAATTAGCGCTTGCAACAAATAAGAAATGTTTCCTTCTTATCTTTTTACGAATGTGTCGTCTCTCTATGAAATCGTCTCAGAATCATCCTCTACTCTCAGTAGCACCAAGGAACATCTCAAATAAAATTTATTCTATATTCGGCACGTCGGTCATCGTAGTTCGTCACTGAACGACGATTCAACATGCTCTATCTTTGCAGCCGACTCAATCACTTTCGTTGTCTACTCATAATACAACGTCTGGTAGCCAAAGACTACGTATCACTCAAGTGTTTAGAGATCCAAAGACGTTCATAGTGGCAAACGTTCCAAACAACCATTTCTTCATGATGTATAGATCTTTGAACTGGTGTTCAGAACTTTAGAACGAACGTAGCTTTCACACGATGGATCACTGCCAACTAACATAGCTAGATGAAACTTAGACCATACACAGAACTGCTACAGTACAGTATAGAAGGTGACTGACAGAAATACGTAATGAGACAAACGGAAGTGACACTTCTATTTGAAGACAATAATTACACTAAAGCCAGCGCGATTCATTGTAGTCCACTGCGCATTACAAGGTGCGAGACAGGGTTGTTAATAGGTTGTATGATCACCATGGACGGCAATACAAGCCCTGCAGTATGTTCCCATGCTGGCCGCAAGGTTGGTTAACAGTTCCTGGGGTAGGGCATTCCATTCCACCACCAGTGCATTCCTCCAACTGCTGAATGGTCGTTGGTGCATGGGAACGTGCTGCAACATATCTGCCCAGCGCTTCCCATAATAGGTGCTCTATGGGATTTAAGTCGGAGGAACGATCAGGTCAGTCCATTTGCCGAATACTCCTATCCTCTCGTTCCAAGAGTTCCTTCATCTGCGCTGTTCGATGCGCTCACGCATATTCATTCATAAAAACGAAGTCAACCCCGAATGGACCCTGACATGACATGATACGTGAACTGGAGTAGCAATCATTAAAACAAAGGCGTTTTTCGATGCGACAGGATCATCTCATGAAATTTCAATCACCAGTTTTCTCCGCCGATTGCGAAAACATTCTGTTGGCACCCACCTACATAGGGAGAAATGATCATCACGATAAAATAAGAGAAATCAGGGCTCGCACCGAAAAATTTAAGTGCTTTTTTTTTCGCAGGCCCTGGTCGAGAGTGGAACGGTAGAGAGACAGCTTGAAGGTGGTTCATTGAACCCTCTGCCAGGCACTTAATTGTGAATAGCAGAGTAATCACGTAGATGTAGATGTAGAACATGCACAGGGGGATCGAGGACAGTGCCACAATAACTCGGACCGGTGAGTGTACCGTTGTCATAGATTTGGAGGTCAGTGTGTCCATGCAACGTCATGCCTTCCCACACCATAACACCTGGACCACCAAAACCATCACGTTTGACATTGTTCCCGGATGCACTGCGTGTTTCCACATCTCGCCATGTGAGAGTATGCCCACTATTGTTACTTTAGATTGTAAGTTCAGCACACCAGTTTATTTTCACTGCTTAATAATTTTGTAACACTGATTACGTTAGTTACCTCTTTTTTGAAATACCAAAAATGGCTCTGAGCACTATGGGACTTAACTTCTGAGGTCATCAGTCCGATATAACTTAGAACTACTTAAACATAACTAACCTAAGGACATCACACACATCCATGACCGAGGCAGGATTCGAACCTGCGATCGTAGCGGTCGCGCGGTCCCAGACTGTAGCGCCTAGAACCGCTCGGTCACCCCGGTCAGCTTGAAATAGCAGCGTTGACGTGCGACAGCGTGTGGTGTAGGTTGTTGCTTGTGAAACGAATGTATGCACAACTACACATATACATTAGACTTTGTACCATGCGTCTGTGACATTAAAATTGAGACATACGCATCGCATATGTTCAAATACCTCATGAAAAGGCCTTCTGCGAGTTCTAAGTACGTCCTGGAACAGACCAGAAATTACTTTATTATTCACTTCGCAACGATAATCGAAGTGAATGATACCACAGCGCAACAGTAACTACGTGATGGTTATTTCACTGCTGTAGGGCCTATACTGTATTATTATTAGAGGCACTGGTCAGAAACGCAGACGGAGATGCTTCTGGAACTCAAATGGGAATCCCTGAAGGTTAGGCGACGTTGTTTTCGAGAAACACTATTGAGAAAATTTATAGAACCGGCGTTTGATGCTAACTGCCGAACGATTCAACTGGCGCCAACATACATCGCGAGTAAGGACCACGAAGTTAAGATCAGAGAAATTAGTGGTCATACGGAGGCATAAAGACAATCGTTTTTCCCTCGCTCTATTTGCGAATGGAGCAGGAAAGGAAATAACTAGTAGTGGTACAGGATACCCTCCGCCACGCACCGTATGCTGGCTTATGGAGTATCTGTGTAGATGTAGAAGTAGACGTTGAAAGTATTGAATGGCTGAAGCTTTCCAGTTTCTGCCAGTTAAGAAGCACGAAGGCAAGCAATCAAGGATTTACAAGCAGTAGGCCCAAGTATAATGGACACATTTTAATTTGGCCGATTTTAAATAGTGTGCAGGAAGTGGCTAAAGCAACTGCCACTAGGGAGGGGAGTAGTGCAAAGGAAGCGTGCGTGCTTTGTAACACGTCTGGAATACACACACACACACACACACACACGAAGTCGTGTTAGTTACACTATTTATAACTCAAGAACGGCTGGACCGATTTGGCTGAAAATTGGTGGAAAGGTAGCTTAGAACCAGGAGACGGACATAGGATACTTATTGTCCCGTTCGACCTCTATAAAACGTGGCATAACAAAAACGCATCTGGCATGGAATAAAAAACGCAAATGTGAGCTAAACATCACTATAAAATGTGGTATAACAAAGACGCATCTGACATGGAATAACAAAACGCAAATGACCCCTAAACGTCTATGGTTTAAGTATCAGAATACATGATCAATTAAAAATTTAAAGAAATAATTTGTATTTTCTTTGAATCATCATTAACAACGCCGCGACCAAGACGATCGAATATATAAGGATATAAAACATTGCGAATGAAAGGACTGAAGAAGAACAACAAATTGACCGTGAAGAGAGCCGCGTTAGTGTGGCTTGACTTCGTGCTTCTCAATCACAAGAGCAAAGTGAGGCAGCCCGTGTAACGGCTCGGTTGGCAATGCCAAAATCGTCGAGCGAACAACAGAGATTAACATGCAGATAATTTTCCACGCACAAGAAGAGATTTATCACGTGATGATTTGAATCGAGCAGCGTTTAGACACGATTGCAGCACTGATTACTGCTTGCATCTTTGCGTTTGCATTGGGCCGATGGACGTTGTTTGCGAGTATTGTGGCGCATTGAAGCTTTCCGGAGAAACGCACGGATTGTGCTGCCTTAGTGGGAAAGTGAAATTGCCATTATTGACTCCGTCACCTGAGCCGTTGCATTCATTGCTTTGTGGCGAAACACCCGAATCACGTCATTTTCTTGAAAACACCCAAAAATACAATAGTTGTTTCCAAGTGACCTCATTTGGGGCAGACAGTCTTGCGCCTGTTAATAAAACAAAGAATGTCGTCTATCACAAGGTACTTAACTGAAGAGTGGAGCCGGCCGGAGTGGCCGAGCGGTTCTAAGCACCTCAGTCAGGAACCGCGCGACCGCTACGGTCGCAGGTTCAAATCCTGCCTCGGGCATGGATGTGTGTGATGTCCTTAGGTTAGTTAGGTTTCAGTAGTTCTAAGTTCTAGGGGACTGATGACCTCAGATACTAAGTCCCATAGTGCTCAGAGCCATGTGAACCATGTGTGAAGAGTGGAAGCTATGCACCAAAAAACATAAAGAATAAAGAATCATTAAAATACTTAATTTTTTATTTGTATTTCCAAACAAAAAATTTAACTTATCATGCAAAATCTGATTATTTATTGGCTTTAAGGAGGAACAGATTTCGCCGTGTCAACTAATATATAGGTTGAGTCACCTAACGTTACCGCTGGATAAATTTCGTAAACCACATGAAATACTGACGAACCGATTCCACAGACCGAACGTGCGGAGAGGGGCTAGTGTAATTGTTTAAACAAACTATACAAAAAGGCACGGAAGAATTTTTTTTAACACAAATCTAGGTTTTTTTTTAAATGGAACCACTTTAGTTTTGTTAGCACATCTGAACATATAAACAAATACGTAATCAGTGCCGTTTGTTGCATTGTAAAATGTTAATTACATCCGGAGATATTGTAACCTAAAGTTGACGCTTGAAACCTCCGACAAACACGGGCCACGGGCGTTTCATAGGACGTGGAGGACGCATAAATTGGCCAGCCCGTTCTCCTGATCTTACACCTCTGGACTTCTTTATGTGGGGTAAGTTAAATGAGAATGTGTACCGTGGTGTGCCTACAATCCCAGAGGATATGAAACAACGTATTGTGGCAGCCTGCGGCGACATTACACCAGATGTACTGCGGCGTGTACGACATTCATTACGCCAGAGATTGCAATTATATGCAGCAAATGATGGCCACCACATTGAACATCTATTGGCCTGACATGTCAGGACACACTCTATTCCACTCCGTAATTGAAAACGGAAACCACGTGTTTACGTGTACCTCACCCCTCATGGTAATGTACATGTGCGTCAGTGAAAAAGACCAGTAAAAAGATGTTAGCATGTGGACGTAATGTGCTGTTCCAGTCTCTTCTGTACCTAAGGTCCATCACCGTTCCCTTTGGATCCCTACGTAATTCGGTGCTCTCCGATACACACGATCGAACAGCGGAGAAGTGGTACTCAAGCGTCAACTTTAGGTTACAATATCTCCGGATGTAATTAACATTTTACAATGCAACAAACGGCACTGATTGCGTATTTGTTTATATGTTCAGATGTGCTAACAAAACTAACGGGATTCCGTTTTTAAAAAACGTAGGTTTATGTTAAAAAAACATAGTTCCGTGCATTTTTTTATGGTTTGTATTAACCAATTACACTAGCACCTCTCCTCACGTTCGGTCTGTGGAATCGATTCGTCAGTATTTGATGTGGCTTACGAAATATATCCAGCGGTAATGTTATGTGACTCACCCTGTATAAATATATGCGTGTAAAAATATTCGTAACAAATTGTCTCATTGACTCATTAGTTCTCGGTTGCTAAGACCTAAGACACTCATACAAACTAAACATCAATTATCTGAGTCATTTTAAGATTGGAAGTGTTCGAAGAAAATTCTTTTTCATTCTACGGTTTAGTTAGGTGCTAATGTTGATTTTTTTTGGGGGGGGGGGGGGGCAAGGGGTACTAGCTAATATCTGGTTGCATTCGGGGGTAATTGTCTGAAAAGGTTGGGAACCAGTGCTCTGCACGAATGAAGGCAGGAACTTGGAGTAAATTTTAATTTGCACGTCGAAACCAAAAGTTTATCCTGGCGCAGCTGTAATTTGCCGCCTAAATTGGTTACCGGTGATGTGCGGCTAGCTCGGTCCGTCATTCGTTTGTTACCCATTGTGCGTCGAGTCGAGATGGCGGTAACACAACAACAAAAACAGTTTTGTCTTTTCCGTTACAACAGGCGTAATTCAGTTACAGCTGTGTGGCAAGATTTTGGTGGAGGGTGCGGCACTGCACATTCTACAGCCCAAAGAACTCAGCGATGGCTCAAGCAGCTTCAAGACACTGGTTGTTTATGTAAGTGGAAATCGCCCCCGTGTGCTGGCTCAAGCCGTAGAGCACTACCCACTATGTTTTGCACGTAGTCACAGAAACTGACACCCCGCGCCAGCTGTGAGTTAGCTATTCCCCATGTGTCTGTCTGCAGTGTACTGCGTCGACGTTCGTGTTTCAGACCACACGGGATCCAGTATCTACAAACTCGGCATGATCGTCGTCAAGAACAACGTGTTGATGTAAAAAAAAAGCCTCCAAAATAAAAGTTTTATTGCCCAGATCGCAGCTGATATATATGCTGATTACCACTTACAGCAAAGTCATACTGCCATCTTCAGATCTCTAAGTGTAACAGATGTGTTACAAGGTTTATAATTATCATAGGTAATTTCGGAAGAAACCTTAACTCAGTTTTACGACCGTCGGGCACGTGAATTATAAAACCCCACGTCTGGAACATTGCCATCTGGCCATTGAAAACATGGAGGTAACCCGTGAAATTAAAAGTATTACGTAAAAGAAAGCACTATAGCGGTTATGGTGACTCCACCGTCAAGACTAAAATAATGATTACCTCATAGAAAAGACAATTCCATGTGACTCTAAGAACACTAAAATAAAAGCCATAACTGTATCAGCAAGGAGGTGTCAAATACATAAGCTAGGGCACATCCATTGCTGCCAGATGTGTATATGTTGATAACCAGTTCCGTACTGCCAGAAAGTTGTCTAAAGAACTACGTGGTACTACAGAGTACCACTAGGTGGCAGCAGTCTCGTACATAATATCATATAATGTAGGGACAACGTAAAGCCATATACAAAATAAACCAATTTGTTTACATCAACAACAAGTCTACGAAATTATTGCAGCATTGAAGAGCATGGAGCAATTTTTTCGTCATACTGATCGAAAAATAATTTACATTTTCGTTAAGTTTGAAAAGATGTGCCAGCATCATGGAATAATGCAGTCTGCAGTTAAAATACAGTGGTAGCAATATATACACTTTTAATACTCATATATATAACACAAAAATAAAGAATGTTAATATATATGACGTCATACAATTAATAAATCTTCGAGATGACAGCAGAACGCGTGTAAGTACAGCCGTGTATAATATTGATAATATTCACAGAGGGTAGAGCTATGATTATCTGTGGTCAACATTTTATAGCAGATGCAGCAAGATAATAATAGCAACAACAAACCAACATTAGACAATATGAAAAGATTCTTAACAAATGTATTAAAGCTGTTAACATAATTATAATATCTCATCAGTCAGATATGAGACCTTATAAAACTGATTCAAAATTGTCAATATTACTTGAATAACAAGCATAAAGTTGACTAAAACGTAAAAAAGACCAAGTACTTAACCAAGGCAATAATAAAACATTATGGGCAGCACAAAAATGTAGAGAAAGCCAACGTAACAATAGGGTTATTTGTTAAGGTGCTACGTGTAAAGTACAACACAATCTGCAGTTAAAATAGAGTGATAGCAATACATACATATGCACTTGTTAATACTTTATATATATATATATATATATATATATATATATATATATATATATATATAATAATGGATGTTAACATACATGACGCCATACAATTATAGAATCTACGAGACGAAAGCAGAACGAGTAATTCAAGGTCTAGATCATATCATTGGATATGTATTCATATTATCATTTACATTAGTAGCCTACATCTTACACTTATGGCTCTGAGCACTATGGGACTTAACATCTGAGGTCATCAATCCCCTAGAACTTAGAACTACTTAAACCTAACTAACCTACGGACATGACATACATCCATGCCCGAGGCAGGATACGAACCTGCGATCGTAGCGGTCGCGCATTTTACCCTTACTTTCACTGATCTATTACCTAGACATATTCTTTGGATTTGCAGCTCTTGTATTTCTTCCGTGTTTACAGTCAAAATTATTAGATATACGTTCCGCTTTTTATGCAAAGCACTGTTTTTTCTTGTTACCTAAACAAGTTTCAGCACCTTTGTGACATCAGTGGATTTTGTTCACTGAACAACTGTAAAAGTGAAAGTATTTTAGGTTGTAACTAATCTAAAAAAATGAGACAGAAAGACTGTTTTTGTTCGGTTTGGTTCTTACCTTGACTTTACATTATGTGATTTTGCAGGACCATCTGTGTGGTGTCCGGCCCTACTAGCTTCTCATCTGCAAACCAAATGATGTGAATTTTACTAGCTAGTTAACATATCCCTTGATTTTTAAAAACGTTATTTTGGTGTGTCAAAATGTTTTGTGCGTATTTTCGTTAGTCTTTACGTTTACTGTGACTGATCCTTCTCCTTCCTCGTTCCGAGGGCACTGTACACACATATTGAATGTACTTTGCGTATTTTCAGTTTTGCAATCGTCTTTTCACTTCCCAAAACACGTGTACTAGATGTTGTGTATCCTAACCCAGTCGGAATTTATTTGTTCTCGAATTAGTTTGGCGAGGAATTTGAATTTTATTTACTTTTGTCTCTCTTTTTCCGCGTGTCTGATAGAGCGTCCGCGAGCGCGCTCGCGTGTGTGTGTGTGTGTGTGTGTGTGTGTGTGTGTGTGTGTGTGTGTGTGTAAGCTCCTTTAGCTGTCTGTGCTAATTTTAACTGTAAACACGGAAGAAATACAAGATCTGCAAGCCCAAAAGATGAATATGTCTAGGTCACATATAAAGTGAAGTAAGAGTAAGATGTAGGCTACTGTGTGGGTCACAATATGAACACAACAAACCTAGCAATATATGTAGATTCTACATCATCTCGGCTCCGAGAGTTCCGGAGCCTGTACAGACATACATTAACGCCATTTCCACCCTTTTTATTGCTCATGAAAACCACACATTGCATGTTGTTATCACCATACAACGAGACCTTCAGATGTGGTGGTCCAGATTGCTGTACACACCGGTACCTCTAATACCCGGTACCTCTTATATGCAGTAGCTCGTCCTCTTGCATTGATGCATGCTTCTATTAGTTGTGGTGTACGATCCACAAGATGTCGGCCGGAGTGGCCGAGCGGTTCTAGGCACTTCAGTCTGGAACCGCGCGACCGCTACGGTCGCAGGTTCGAATCCAGCCTCGAGCATGGTTGTGTGAGATGTCCTTAGGTTAGTTAGGTTTAGCCGGCCGGAGTGGCCGTGCGGTTAAATGCGCTACAGTCTGGAACCGCACGACCACTACGGTCGCAGGTTCGAATCCTGCCTCGGGCATGGATGTGTGTGATGTCCTTAGATTAGTTAGGTTTAAGTAGTTCTAAGTTCTAGGGGACTTATGACCGCAGCAGTTGAGTCTCATAGTGCTCAGAGCCATTTGAACCATTTTAGTTAGGTTTAAGTAGTTCTAACTCTAGGGGACTGATGACCTCCCATAGTGCTCAGTTATCCACAAGATCATCAAGGCACTGTTGGTCCAGATTGTTCCACTCCTTAACGGCGATTCGGCGTAGATTCCTCAGAGTGATTGGTGGGTCACGTCGTCCGCAAACAGCCGTTTTCAATCTATCCCAGGCATTCTCGATAGGGTTCGCGTCTGGAGTTCATGTCGTTATCCTGAAGGAAGTCATTCACAAGATGTACACGATGGGGGCGCGAATTGTCGTCCATGAAGACGAATGCGTCGCCAATATGCTACCGATATGGTTGCACTATCGGTCGGAGGATGGCATTCACGTATCGTACAGCCGTTACGCTGCCTTCCATGACCACCAGCGGCGTACGTCGGCCCCAAAACATCAGGGAACCTCCACCTTGCTGCACTCGCTGGACAGTGTGGCTAAGGCGTTCAGCATGACCGGGTTGCCTGCAGACACGTCGATGATTGTCTGGTTGAAGGCATATGCTACACTCATCGGTGAAGAGAACGTGATACCAATCCTGAGCGGTCCATTCGGCATGTTGTTAGGCCAATCTGTACCGCGCTGCATGGTGTCGTGGTTGCAAAGATGGACCTCGCGATGGACGTCGGGAGTGAAGTTGCGCGTCATGCAGCCTATTGCGCACAGTTTCAGTCGTAACACGACGTCTTGTGGCTGCATGAAAAGCATTATTCAACATGGTGGCGTCGCTGTCAGGGTTCCTCCGAGCCATAAGCTGTAGGTAGCGGTCATCTACCGCAGTAGTAGCCCTTGGGCGGCCTGAGTGAGGCATGTCATCGACAGTTCCTCCATGTCCCAACAACATCGCTTTGGTTCACTTCGAGACGGCTGGACACTTCCCTTGTCGCGAGCCCTTCCTGGCGCAAAGCAATAATGCGGACGCGATCGAATTGCGGTGTTAGCAATCTAGGCAATATTGAACCACAGACAACACGAGCGGGTACGTCCTTCCTGGTGGAATGAATGGAACTGTTCGGCTATCGGACACCCTCCGTCTGATAGACGCTGGTCATGCATGGTTGTTTACATCTTTGGGCGGGTTAGTGTCATATCTGGACAGTCAAAGGGACTGTGTCTCTGATACAATATCCACAGCCAACGTCTATCTTGAGGAGTTCTGGGAACCGAGGTGATGCAAAACTTTTTTTGATATACGAGGATGACGTCAATATGGAAGTTAAAGGAACGAAAATCAAGTGCTACCTAATGTATTGAATAGGGGGTACGATATGTAGCCCGAGGTCTGGGTCATCTAGATCTCATGGTATCTCGTTGCCGGTATTATATATGCAGCCATTGTTGGGTTAACATAATATGTCACAGAAATACATGGAAAGAAAACAGGAGCTAAACCATGTCAGGTCAGTTTTTTATACACTGATATAGAGATCACTATCCTTCTGACAATTTCAGGTAATTACAACAATGAGTAGAGTTTCCTGAATTCATTCTGGGCGTAGAGGTGGAAGGTAACACTTTCCGTTGAGATTTACTGTTCAGTAACATAGGTGGAAATGTGAACCGCAGCAACTTAAGAATACGAGGAACTCAGTAGTCATATACTCAAGTCGTGCACAAAAGAGACGACGTACCTTCACGTGTTCCTGGGACATCACTCTTTTTTTAGGAAAAGACGGTTACAGGAATGACGGACCTGAGAGAAACGGTTTTTTAACAATTGCGTGGATCTACCGAAACAGTAATAGGAAGTACCATCAGGTTATGTGAGCATGTAACTAAAGGGTTTTCGCTTGTAAAACCGGATACTCGTTTCGAAAATAAAAAACTTCGTAGTCCCATGCGTAACCTAAGACTCGGCACAAGATGCTATCTTCACTCATGTAGAAGACGATGTCTTGAGAAACCGAATGTCTTGTATCTTTATGAGTGAAGCGAATAAGTCATTGCCTGGGAGTCAGGCAACCCACACTACTGTTGTGCATGTCATGTGAACCGATACCCAAGCTGATTACAGTACCGTAAGGTAACAGGCCCATTACAATGCGAAGTTACCATGGAATAACTCTTCTTCATCATGGATTTATTTTCTGGACTACTGTATCAGGTAGTGACGTGGTTGTCTGTCAATTGGTGCAGTGATGGTCATTCTTCACTAAGTGAATTATAGAAACAAGTAAAAGAGACCTGTCAGACATAAACCTCACGTATGCTAAAGCGATGGGTAATCCATTAGATTCAAGCAGTTGACGGGTGACTCGCATTTTGGGCACAGGCTGTATGACGCAAAATTGTTGGGTTCAAAACACAGTGGCTAAAATGCTAATGTTGGAGACCTGATTTTTTCGTTCATCTTACGCTGTTACCTTTTAATGCATGATCTACCTACATGCGGATCAATACACGAGCAAGGCTGTCCAGCGCGTACGTCCTCAGCACGAAGAGTGACGTGCATATTAGCAGAGTTGTCCACAAGGGAGGGCAAGAAGGGGCCTCTTCCCTCCCCTCTCCCACAGTAATCTCGGGTACAGAGATTTCATTTATTACAGAATTCTCATCCACTTCTAGAAGTGAATGGATAATTCTCTGGGATATAAGTTTTGTCGTGTCATCTACAAAATTTTGCTGTTGTGACATGACACATTTCCAAAAAGAAAAACACGTTTATATAAAAAATGGTAATTTTAGAATCTTACTGTGCTCCTAACGTACATTCTCAGTAATTTATTCCTCAAATTAAGGCCGATTTTTGATACTAGTAGAATTCCTTTGGGTAGGTTTGCCCTCTTCCCCTATATTACTCATATTTTATGTCCCCCTTGCTTTGTCCATCATGTGTTATTACGCTTCCTAGGTAGTAGCAGCATCTTCATCTCATTTTCATATTGACCACAAATTTCGGTATTAAATTTTTCGCTAACCTTATTTCTGATGTTTCTCATTACTTTTGTCTTTGTTTGATTTACCCTCAGTCCATATTCTGGACTCATTCCATTGAACAGGTCCAGTAATCTATCTTAACATTCACGGAGCGTAGCGATGTCATTAGCGAGTCTTGCTATTGATATCTTATCAATCTGAATTTTAATCCCAGTCTAGAAACATTCTTTTATTTCCGTCACTACTTCCTCGTATAAATGGGGGCGATTACCTGAACCCCTGCCTTACACTCGTTTTGATCTGAGCACTTCGTTCTTGGTCTTCCAGTCTCATTGTTCCCTCTTGCTTCTTGTTCATATTATGTTTGATCATATTATATATTTTTTCCTGTAGCTTACTCCATTTTTCGGAATGTGCGTTGCACATTGTTGGACGAATTTTCTAGTCAACAAATTCGTTGAACATGACCTTTTTTTTAAGTCTGTCTTTCCCTGTCAAGCGTAGCGTCATAACTACCACCGTCGTACCTTTACCTTTCCTAAAGCCAAACTAATTATAACCCAGAAGATTCTCGATTTTCTTTTCCATTCTTCTGTATATTATTTTTGTCAGTAACTTTTATACATGAGCTGAACTGATTGTACGATAGTTTTCACAGTGCTCTGTCCTTGTTATTGTTGAGACTGATTGGATGAGATTTTATCGAAAATATGATGGTATGTCTCCAGTGTCATAGATTCTAGAAACAACTTCGATGTCTTCTGCCTTACTGAATCTCAAGTTTTCAAAAGCTTTGTTAAACTCTAAGACTGGGCTTCTGTATCTTCAAAGTCGACTATCATTTCTGTTCCTATCACCTCTCTTATAGAACTTCAGTGCTCTTTTTCCACCTATCCGCCCTCTCATCTGCGTTTAACATTGGAATTCCTCTTCCTCTCTTAATGCTGATGGCATTGCTTTTAATTTCATCAAAGGCTGTTTTGACTTTTCTGTATAATGAATATGTGGTTCCGAAGATAAACAAGATTTCTTTTTCGATTTCTCCCCATCTTTCATGCAATAATTTCGCTTCCCTGCACTTTCTATTTATTTCATTCCTAAGTGACTTATATTGCTGTTTCCCTGTCTTTCGGTTAACGTTTTTGTACTTCTTCTTTTGTCGATCAGTTGAAGTATTTCTTTTACTCAAGGTTGCTTTGCAGTTATATTCTTTGTACGTACATTTCTCTGTTTAACTCCTGTGATTACCTTTCTTCGAGGTGTCCATTCTTCTTCAATTGAACTGCCTACTGAGGTATTCATTACTGTAGTGTCTATGGCGTTAGAGAATTGCCAACGCTTATTGTCGATCTTCATCGTAGTACCTTGGAATACTTCCCCTAGTCAGCAATGTAATGGAAGTTTAATATTTTTCTTAATCTACTGAGAAATGGCTGCATATACTTCATGAGTATTGCAGTATTTTTCTGAAATTAAAAAAAAAAATACTCCGGAAAAGTAACGTTTTCCAAATCTCAAGAACGGTTCCAGGGTACGACAGGTCATGTACGTGGGAAAAATCTTGTACTCGAATGTAAAAGATTACAGTCGAGAAAATTTTGTCGGCACTGTATTTAATAGTCTAAATGTTACATGATTAGTCTACTACACACCAATAATCAGTAAATGAAATCAAATTAAGTGGAAATATTATAAAAAACCAGTTAGACTTTAATGTTTTTGAAATAGAAGCTAATGGCAGTTAACACAAAGTTCCATTTTCAAGAAAGGTAAAGTTGTTAAAAAATGAAAAAAACTCAGATCAGTTGCAAATATCACGCGTTCCATGGTAAAAGATCGCCTTCTATTTCAAGGTACAAGATGGCGCACGGCCGACAAAGTATGGCTTAACCGTTCACATGTGATGTAACTAGTTTTAAAAACATACAGAATTTTACTCACCATAAAACTATGTTATAGGAAAATTAACAATATCCTCCAAATAGCTTTCATATATTATACAGCACTTCATTTGTAGAACTCATAATATATGCAGATGCTGCACAAAACACAGCCCCATGTCACATAATAACAGTAGACAATGCTGGAAACTACTTACGGCGGTTTCTAGTGCCCATACATTCATGTGATTCTAAAATCAATCACTCGATCGAACCACCGACAGGAAACATCAGGTGTTCCTAGGTACACTATCCTCTTGGTACAACACTCGCCCCAGCTTCAGTATCCCGCTTCTTTCCTCGTAGATTCCTCCGGATGATACTTTCAAATATCAGCCGCCTCTTCGTCATTACTAAACCGTGACCTGGATCTATATCCACTCCTGCTTCTCCTTACAATCGTATATTTGATTTTGGAATCTCTCCTTCACCATAATGTAATCCAGCTGGCTGGAATCTTCCCATGTCTACAGGCCGTTTCCAAGTATACTTCCTGCTCTTCTGACTTTTGAACACTATATTTGCTGTTACTAGCTGAAATTAATTGTAGAACTCAATTAATCTTTCTCCTCAAACATTCCTACCACCAACCCCATCTTCTACCCTAACCAATTCTTCTATTTCCATCCCTGCTACAGCATTCCCGTTCCCCGTATCATTTCCCTTTACCTACTGTATAACTCGTGAAAGGTCTCTGTTGGATTCCTTTCATGTTAATTTCTTAAATCTGTTGTCATTTACGGCATAAATTCCTCTTCTAAATTTACTGTGGCGTTTCTGACTATCTGGGAGGAGACTGAGTAGTGGAACGTGTTACTTTTACACACAAACAAGAACGATCTGTCACACTACTACACTTTAAAACACAGTTTATATGTAATTCATGTCACACAGTCTCATACGGAACCTACATCCGCTTTCTTTTATATACTGTATATGATAAGATACTGTCATCCCCCTTCCCTTCTGTGTGAGAGGATGAATGAGCAAATGTGTTTCTAGTTGCATGCTTGAGGGTAGCAGACAAGCCTGTCTGCTAGAGAACAGTAGGACCAACGTCGGAACAGGTAGCTACGCTTTCTAAAAGCAGAGAGGTTTCCATTCTTAGCATGGTCCTGGCCGTCCCTTGTCATGTTGGCATAGGAAGCTGCCCCTCTGGTCACTTCCGTTTGTATCTGGGAAGCACGCTCGGTAGGAGCGCAGGTCAGTCTGTTCGTGGCGAGCGTCTGAAGTGGTAAGATCTCCGGCTAAGCGCGTGTCTGCTAAGTCCGTAGGACAATGGATTTCTTAAGTTCAGCCTAACTGAAAATTTAATCACCTTTATTTCAGGTTTAGCTCTAAAATATCTAATGTTATCTTAAATTGCAGCGCAGTGTAATTCTCGTGTGAAGTTCAGAATATATTCCGGTAGTTGCTTTGTCACTACTTTGTGAGTAAAGTGGAACCACGTGTTGATCAGTAACTCTAACTAAGTTCATCAATCTTAAATGCGAATGTGCGTGAGATTATAACGTCTCGTCTTGACAATAATTTTCAATATAGCAACTTTTCTTTATGTTCAACCCACGTGGGGTGTACTTTGTGAAACCAGTACCACGTGCTTATACAATTGTTTGACCCATCAGGTTAATAGTAAGACGATAGTAACCAGTTCGAGGTTTTTCTTTTGTAAATTGCTTTTCGATCTAATTTATTTTAATTATCAAAATTACTGTGGAGTTACACGCTTTGTGTAAACCAAGTTGACCACGTGAAGCATGTGGTGTAATCATCAAAGTAGCCCTCAGCTATTCCTTTTGGGAAGATTTCACAGAGAGTTAGTATGAATTTAGTATACCAGTATGTGGTAATTATATGACGGACAGGATTGTGCTACGAACGTAATTTCCTTGGGTGAAAATTGAATCGGTTGGTAGTGGTTAATTTTCTCTTGCATATGTTTCAATGTTCTTTGTGTGTTGTTTTATGAATACAGTGTCGTATGCAGTCTCCCAATCTTGGCTCCAAATTTGATGCGTTCCGTAAGATTACAAACTCACATTTTCACAGTCCTAAATAAGGCACCAGCTCAGTTATGACTCACGTTTAATATGCTGAAATTTCAATGATCAATGTTAAAATAAATTTCCAAATATAAACTGATTTATTTCTTTTATTTAAATTCTCATATATATATCACCGGTTGTCGTATGACTATTAAAAGATTATAATTAATGTTCGTCTGGTTGGGAATTTGGTAAGCTAGACAGGATACCTGGTGAAACAGTTGCTCAGTAATGCAAGATTAACTTCCCCAGACAGCTCACAGCTTTTAAACCGCTTTTATTGTCTAGCAGCACCGCTTTCATAGCAAATTAAAGTAAGAACGTTACACTCGTTCTATGTTATCATGTACTTTTTCTATCTTCTGCTGGTGGCATCGGCATGTATACCTGAACTATATTTGTTGGGACTGGTCTGCTGTCCTATCACTGGATTGTTCACATTAACTCACTCTCTACCTTACCTTCTTATTCATGCCTAATCCTACTTCTTTTATAACAATTTCTGCTGCTATTATTATAACTCTATAACTCTATAACTCGATATTCGTCTCACCAGTAATCCTTGCCATGTTTACATTTCTCTTGACTGACCCCACTATACCTACACTGAAGCGCCAAAGAAACTGATATAGGCATGGGCATTCAGATACAGGGATATGTAAACAAGCGGAATGCAGTGCTGCGGTCGGCTACACCTATACAGATAAGTGTCTGGTGCAGTTGTTAGACCGGTTACTGCTGCTACAACGGCAGGTTATCAAGATTTAAGTGGTGTTAAAGTCTGCGTACGGGCGATGGGACAGAGCATCTCCGAGGTAGCGATGTAGTGGGAATTTTCCCGTACGACCATTTCACGAATGTACCGTGAATATCAGGAATCCGGAAAAACATCAAATCTCCGACATCGCTCCGGCCGGAAAAAGATCCTGCAAGAACGGGACCAACGACGGCTGAAGAGAATCGTTCAACGTGACAGAAATGCAACGCTTCCGCAAGTTGCTGCAGATTTCAATGCTCGGCCTTCAATAAGTGTCACCGTACGAAGCGTTCAATGAAACATCATCGATATGAGCTTTCAAAGCCGAAGGTCCACTCGTGTACCCTGAAGACAGCACGACACAAAGCTTTACGCCTCGCCTGGGCCCATCAACACCGACTTTGGACTGTTGATGACTGGAAGTATGTTGCCTGGTCGGGCGAGTCCCGTTTCAAATTGTATCGTGCGGAGGGACGTGTAAGTGTATTGAGACTACCTCATGAGTCCATGGACCCTGCATGCCAGCAGGAGACTGGAATCTGGTGGAGGCCCTGTAATGGTGTGGAGCGTATGCAGTTGGAGTGATATGGTAGCTCTGATACGTCTAGATACGACTCTGACAGATGACACGTACTTAAGCATCCTGTCTGATCACGGCATCCATTCATGTCCATTTGCATTCCGATGGACTTGAGCAATTCCAGCAGGACGATGTGACACCCTGCATATCCAGACTGGCCACAGAGTGGCTCCAGGAACACTCTTCTGAGTTTAAGCAGTCCGCTGTCCACTATACTCCCCAGACATGAACATTATTGAGCATATCTAGGATGCCTCGCAATGTGCTGTTCAGAAGATATCTCCACCCGCTCGTACTCTTACGGATTTATGGGCAGCCCTGCAGGATTTATGGTGTCAGTTCCCTGCAACACCATTTCAGACATTAGTCGAGTCCATGCCGTGTTGCGGCACTTGTGCGTGATTGCGGAGGCCCTACACGATATTAGGCAGGTGTACAATTTCTTTGGCTCTTTAGTATAGAATGAGCGTGGTATTTCCCATTTTAGGTTTTCTAACTTCCCTCTCTCACTGAAACTTCTAACTGTATTCTCCGACTAGCAGAATGTTGATTACTCCGTCTTTTCCTCATGGCCACCTCCCACTTGGCAGTCCCTTTGTGGAGATCGAATTGAGCTCTAATGTGGAATCTCTTGCCCATGGAGAGATCATCATAACTCTTTTTCAGTTACAGGCCACATGTCCCGAGGGATCACAATATAAATGCAGTTCTTTCCATTGCCTTCTGCGTTATTATTCTTCACCCTTTCAATGGCAGTTTGGCACTCCAAGGGCAAGAGTGTGCCTCGAACCTCTAGCCGCTCCACCGACCCCTTTGACAAGGCAGTTGTTGATGATTTTTATTCCAAAGGCTTGATAAGGTCACCGAAATTAGAGGAATCAGCATTATGAACAAAACACAAATGAAACACGGCGGATTCAAACATGGGAGAGAGAGTGGGACGCATCCGACAAGGGCCGCCGAGTACACTTTTTCTTTCGTGACGCGAAAGTTTATAACTGAAACATGTCGACCCAAGCCGTTGGATGGTCCATTTCCTGACCGGCCACGGGCCTTACCCGGTATATTTAAACGGCATGGGACTAACTAACAATGAAATATGCGGTTGAGGATAAATTGGGACACCAGAACACGCCACACTGCTATGCAACACGCTTGCACAAGTGAGACCTATACAGAACGACAGTGATATCACCAGAATAATACGTAATTCCGATGATTGGAACACAATAAATCGCGTAGCCGATATTGTATCGAACACACTGCATGAAGAATACAAGCGCCAGAACCCATACGGAAGGAGGCGTAGACAAGCACAAACAACACAACAAACCACTTGGGAAGACACAAGCACGACCACAGATTCCGAAACCGAGGAAGGAACCAACACACTAAGTGAACATGACTCAGAAGGGATCAACACGTAAGGGACTCAAACCAACAACGCATGACACTGCATGCCACGGCACAGATACAAACAACACAACAGGCAGTAACAGTCATAAAACAAACAAACACCGACACCACGTACTAAGACTCTAGTAATAATGTAACGTCGCTTGGGAGGAGAAGGCTCGAAGAACTTTTATTCCCACGCTCCTACTCCCCGACGACATATTGCATAGTGTTTGAACTATACTGCACAGAAGCAGTAATGTAATGTTCGTCTTATGATGTGTAGAGAGAAGTATATGCTCTTCTCTATTTAAAGCTACAATGAATTAATTTCCTACATCAAATGTATTTTCTGTATAAAGTATGTATAAAACAAAAAATGTAATGTATTTAGTTATTTAAGGAATAATGCATTCAAGTAGTAATGAACTACATTCTTTTTCTACTAACAAATTTACAGACGTAAGTGTATTTCTCATGTAAAGCTAAAATTCATGTATTCCATGTATCAAATGCTCAGCCAGTATTTAATCTGTATAATACCAGGTATATATATCTAAGGTATCACATAGAATATACCGCAACAACCAACATAAGGACAAACAAACCGCTGCTGAATGTCATGTAGTGTCCTGACTTGCAACACCCTCAGTAATACACCAATACACACAGACACAGTAAACATACACATGCACAAATCATTTCAGATGAGAACAGATCGAGGTTCTACCGAGACCTTCTCACCTGAAATAAGTAGAATTAGGCCATTACCAACCAACATGCTACATAGGCTATATTACACATTCGGATACAGTATGTCACTTCGCTCTACATATTGCAAATTACTTCCACCACACTCATTGTGTTACATTTTTCTTTTTATTTTTCTTTGACATCGGCATGTATAAATTATATTCTCATCAACTAGGCAGAAACAAATTGTATAGAACCATTTTAACAATTATTAAGCACTCAATTCGCTGTAACCTTAGAGAAATTTTTATATTATTTTCTTTATATTATTTAAAACAATCATTAACAACCGTATACCAATAACATTGTAATACTGAGAAGTTTTTACTGTTGGATCAGAAGCATCCGACCCACCTTACATTTTAAGGCGGTGGGTTACTCTGTACTGTTAATGAAATAAATTAATATATATTCGAAACTTAAGCAGAGCCTGGGTTCGAACCTGATTCCTATGCAAATACGGTACCGCTAGCCCACAGTGAACCACCAGGCAGGGTCTACGTGAACATCACTGCGGACCATCTGCCTCGTTTCATGCTCGATGTGTTGCCGCGCGGCTAAGATGTCGCCCAACAAGATAACTGTTCACGTCACAAAACCAGAATCTTCCTACTTTTGTTTGTGGATCTTTGCAGTGAACGGATGTCTTGCCACTACATTTGCGTGGTCTGAACCAAACGAAACACACATGGTCACCAGCTTCGCGCCCGCAAATCACCAGCCCGTAATTTATGTGACCCGTGCACAGACATTTGGCGCCATATGCATTCGGAAACCTGCCAAAGACTTGTCGAATCCGTGTCAAGTAGAAATGCTGTTGTATTGGTTTCCAAAGGTGAACCAACAAGCTATTAAGCAGGTGATCATAATATTTTGGCTCAACTGTGTATATCTGTGGAAAAACGCAACTTTAGAGCTAATTTTTGGTTAATACACTACTGGCCATTAAAGTTGCTACACCAAGAAGAAATGCAGATGATCAACGGGTATTCATTGGACAAATATATTATACTAGAACTGACATGTGATTACACTTTCACGCAATTTGGGTGCATAGATTCTGAGAAATCAGTACCCAGAACAACCACCTCTGGCCGTAATAACGACCTTGATACGCCTGGGCATTGAGTCAAACAGAGCTTGGATGGCGTGCCCATGCAGCTTCAACACGACACCACAGTTCATCAAGAGTAGTGACTGGCGTATTGTGACGGCAGGTTGCTCGGCCACCATTGACCAGACGTTTTCAGTTGGCGAGAGATCTGGAGAATGTGCTGGCCAGGGCAGCAGTCGAACATTTTCTGTGTCCAGAAAGGCCCGTACAGGACCTGTAACATGTGGTCGTGCATTATACTGCTGAAATGTAGGGTTTCTCAGGGATCGAATGAAGGGTAGAGCCACGGGTCGTAACACATCTGAAATGTAAAGTCTACTGTTCAAAGCGCTGTCAATGCGAACAAGAGGTGAGCGAGACGTGTAACCAACGGTACCCCATACCATCACGCCGGGTGACACGCCAGTATGGCGATGACGAATACACGATTCCAATGTGCGTTCACCGCGATGTCGCCAAACACGGATGCGACCATCATGATGCTGTAAACAGAACCTGGATTCATCCGAAAAAATGACGTTTTGCCATTCGTACACCCAGGTTCGTCTCTGAGTACAGCATCGCAGGCGCTCCTGTCTGTGATGCGGCGTCAAGGGTAACTGCAGCAATGGTCTCCGAGGTGATAGTCCATGCTGCTGCAAACGTCGTCGAACTGTTCGTGCAGATGGTTGTTGTCTTGCAAACGTTCCCATCTGTTGACTCAGGGATCGAGACGTGGCTGCACGATCCGTTACAGCCATGCGGATATGATCCGTGTCACCTCGACTGCTAGTGATACGAGGCCGTTCGGATCCAGCACAGCGTTTCGTATTACCCTCCTGAACGCACCGATTCCATATTCTGCTAACAGTCATTGGATCTCGACCAACGCGAGCAGCAATGTCGCGATACAATATACCGCAATCGCGATAGGCTACAATCCAACCTTTATCAAAGTTGGAAACGTGATGGTACGCATTTCTCCTCCTCACACGAGGCATCACAACAACGTTTCACCAGGCAACGCCGGTTAACTGCTGTTTGTGAGTGAGAAATCGGTTGGAAACTTTCCTCATGTAAGCACGTTGTAAGTGTCGCCACCGGCGTCAACCTTGTATGAATGCTCTGAAAAGTTAATCATTTGCATATCACAGCATCTTCTTCATGCCGGTTAAATTTCGCGTCTGTTGCACGTCATCTTTGTGTTGTAGCAATTTTAATGGCCAGTAGTGTATTAAATTTTTCATTTTTGTTTCTTTTGTTTTATCCTACATTTTTAAAACGCTTCATCAGTTTCTTTCATCTGTTATTCTTTCTCATCCTACAGAGTGACCCGAAAGTCCCTTAGCATTTGAAAACGCACCAATTCAGGGTATAACGTAGGTAGAGAGATAAAAAAGATATATATGCCTGAACAGATACGGAGCTTAAATGAAACCAGAAACATGTACAACAGTACACCAACAGACGGCACCTGACAGCAAGACTTTATTGACGCCGATGGGAATCGGGTTTGAAAAGAGCTGTAGCGGTTGGTGGAGTCAGACCAGTCATAGCCTTGCTGACAAACGCCTTCTTGATGCTACGACTTTTATGCAGGATCGGGCTCCATATTGCTTCACGTGCGGAAGATCTCTTGCTCAAATCGTTTGGTGAGGAACGTGTGCTGAACTGCCATGTGCGTCCCCAGACCTCAGTCCGTATGATTATTGGTTGTCACATTACCTGAAGTCGCAAGTGCACGCAGAAGTACGACTTCATTGGGGATACTAAAAGACAACAAAGCATTTTTTCATGATACCCGCTAGTATGCTGTACAGTGCCGCTCACAACATTGACCCTAGACTACCGGTATTGTTAATGAATGTCGGCCGACATGTTGAGCATTTGTTATAAAGAACATCGTCTTTGCTAAAATGCAGTTGTTTTGCCAATTATTAGTTTTGTATCATACAAAGAGGTCCGCCCCGATAGCTGAGTGGGCGCCGGCGCGGTAGCTCAGCGTGTTCGGTCAGAGGGTAAGGTGCCCTCCGTAATAAAAAAAAAAACTGAGTTAGTCCATCAACAACGAACGTAAACGGATGTCTTACGACGGCCGCCTCGAGCAGATGCAAGGAACAAAAGCGAGCAAAATGAGACTAAAAAGAAAAAAAAAAAGTGGGCAGCGCGACAGAAATTCGGTCCTAATGGCCCGGGTTCGATTCCTGGCTGGGTCGGAGATTTTCTCCGCTCAGGGACTGGGTGTTGTGTTGTCCTAATCATCATCATTTCATCCCAATCGACGCGCAAGTCGCCGAAGTGGCGTCAAATCGGAATACTTGTACCCGGCGAACGGTCTACCCGCCGCAAGGCCCTAGTCACACGACATTTATTTATCATACGAAGCGCTACCCTTTGGTCATTTTGTGCACTTTCTTGGTTCCAATAAAACCTCATGTTATTTCAAGTATGTGAGTCAATTTTTACGTCTCTACCTACATTATTCCGTGAAATAAGGAATTTTCAAATGTTAACTGATTTTTGGGTCACCCTATATATTAGTTAAGAAAGTTACCCACGTTTATACGCATACTCCAAAAGTCACCGATTGGTGCATGGCGGACGATGTCTTGTACCGCTAATAGTCATTTCCTTTCCTGTTCCACTCGCAATTAGACCGAGTGAAAAACGACTATGTGTATGCCCCTGTATGAGGCTTTTCGTGATCTTTATGCGAAATATGCGTTGGCAGCAGTAGAACCATTCTGCGCTCACCTTCAAATGTCGGTTCTCTAAATTTTCACAGTAGTGTTTCCCGAAGAGAACGTCGTCTTCTCTTTCACATTTGAGCTCACGAAAAATCTCTGTAATGCTCACGTGTTAATCGAAATCATCCGTAGCAAATTTAGCAAGTCGCCTCTGAAGTCGTTCAAAGTCTTCGTTTATTTACGACGTAATTCGGATCCCAGACGCTCGAGCAGCACTCAAGAATGGATCGAACTAGCGTTCTATACGCGGTTTCCTTTATAGGTAAACTATAATTTCCTCAAACTCTCCCAGTAAATCGAAGTCGACTATTCGCCTCCCATAATACCGTCCTTACGTGCTCGTTTCATTTCATATCGCTTTGTAATGTTACTCCTAGATATTTAATCAACCTGACTGTGTCAAACTGCATCGTCATTACTGTTTTCACTTGGTTACGCTCCCCGCTCTCCTGTCCTCTTCCATCTTCTTCAGGTCCGCGAAATTTCCGCTGACAAATCTAGTTTCACTGCTGCGTACTTGTTGGGTAGAGCTGGAGCGCATTTTTCAGCCTTTCACAGTGTTCGTTGTTTAGTAAACAAACAACGACCTGGCGTGATCTTGTATGGGAGATACGATTTCATTGAGGGTTTCTTCTCTGTATAGAATTTCATTCGGCAACCAGTTAATCTTGAGAAGAATATTGTGTCTGGAAGAGGCACATTACCAACGCTGTATTCGAACATTATGGGATCGTTTCTCCTACTCATCTGCGATAACTTAAATTTCTCTACATTCAGAGCAAATTACCATTCATTACACCAACTAGAAATTTTGTCAAGTCATCTTGCATCCTCCTACAGCGACAACACCGTCCCGTACATCAAGGCATCTTGTAAACATGGCCCATTATGCAAACACAGGAAGCAAGGGTATAGATAGCACTAGATAAATAGAAAAGTAAATCTTATTCTCCATACGGAGAACATGCTAGATTAGTTATTTCTGACAACGGTGCAGACCGAACATTCGAATGTAAAACTGTGCCTTCGTGGCGTCTCCGAAGACTGGAAATCTGGTTACAATCCTGATCAAACTCACACACGTAACTAATAAAGCAAGTACTTAGCATGGAGTAAGAAATCAATAATGACACTAGTAATGTTTCAGACACAGTGTACGGGCCAGAAATTTGACTCTGGGGTTCTGTATTCTACCTCTTTACACAAGCCAAGGCTGGTCAGCACCGTTTCTTCCAGATGGTTCGCCACGTAACAGTTTCCCAAACATCACATTTTCTAGACATTCCATCACATCATCCGAGCATTGTCAGTGAAAACAGACAGGACTAGGAGCTACAACACTTGAGGCACATGTTTTGAGCGCAAGTCTAACTAAGCAGGGCGATATTTTAAATTCTTCGTCTCCTAACACTTCGCGATTCATACCTGTTTCAGACACAACATTATTCAAAAGATGGCTCAAATGGCTCTGAGCACTATGGGACTTAACATCTTAGGTCATCAGTCCCCTAGAACTTAGAACTACTTAAACCTATCTAACCTAAGGACATCACACACATCCATGCCCGAGGCAGGATTCGAACCTGCGACCGTAGCAGTCCCGCGGTTCCGGACTGCAGCGCCTAGAACCGCACGGCCACCGCGGCCGGCTTTCAAAAGATATAAGAAGCTATTTTCACTTTTTGCCCAATGTAATTTCCGAAAGAGAAGAAATCGTCAATGAAATCGTATAGTCCATACAATATTACAGAAGGTCTTTTATTATTTACTAAACAATGAACATTGCGAAAGGCTGTAGAATGTAGATCACCTCTGACACGCAACTTAAACTGTATACCGAAGGGCTATGAAACGGTAAAACTAGATTTGTACAGTACTTTATTAAACGCATCAGGATGGGCTCAGCGCAAAGAGGCGTGCCAATTCCTCTGCAATGAAATTACCGTTCTTACATCGTCACTGGTCATGTGAAAAGGAAATGAGCCAGCACAGCAATGTGTTTCAGTGCTACAAACTTCCGTCATCCTGTGTCAAGTGCGTCTATTAGTGAGGTGACGATATATGGAGGAGCAAAGCAGGTCTGGGAACACGAATGAAGAGCGTTTGTGGTGAACGAGAAGCTGTGGAGGCCAAGGAAAACAAGAGGTAGCAAATACTTCCCGCTTAGTGGTGTAACTAAACAGACTTTGTGGCTGTTACTGCCAGTGTATTGTAATTAACGGTCGTTGGCCTTAAACGCAGGCGGTCGGGCGCTTCGTAAGGATATTACGTGACTTCGGGTCAACTCTGTTATCGTGCCATTAGCTGATATCGTGAGCACAGTTTCTTACAAAAGCAAGATGGGCAGCATTATTTCTACTCAACTGTCCACACCCACTGTCACCATCGGCGGCGCCAGCAGCGAGAGGCAACGCCCGTAAGTTGCTGCTTTATTAATACCACCAGCGCGAAGCTGACATTCTGCCTTCCTCCGCCTCTCTTTCCCTCCGTTTCTCCTATACTGCCTCTAGTCCTCCCCACTCTCAATCCATCTTCTCTCTCTCTCTCTCTCTCTCTCTCTCACTCTCTCTCTCTCTCTGTGCAGTGTCCACCCCTACACGTCCGTTCAGCGTCCCCTAGGAGAGCATCGGCCGTCGGCAACGCTCTGCGCATGCGCAAACAGCGGCGTGGCGCTGGATTTAGTACGACCTTTCCACGGCTAGATGGCAGGCGCGGTAGCTGCCGCGGCGGGCCACTGCGATCGCGTACCATTTGCATTCCAGCGCCCCTGGCCGTTGCCGCTCAGGTGGTTTCTGTGCGCCTCGCGTCAACAGGGCTCTCTTCCAGCCATGGCGGCGAGGCTAGCGACCGTCACGGGAAGCGGAGCACGGCGTGAGAACATGCCTGCAGAACTCGCCTTGACGAGCCAAGCTATGCGGGACCCACTTGGCGAAAGAATACGTATAACGACTGGGCTTGCAGTGGCAACAAAGACACACTTTAGCCAACAATGCACTATTAGCGTGTCGCTAAATCGATAGTCTTCGGCAGTTGTCTTTAACAGACGGCCATGGTCGAAAGACAGTCATTACGGCTCTAGGTTATATCAGAAATGTTTTTCTGCAAGAATTTGACGCGTCTTCGGCGCTATGTTAAAACAACCGTATCCAGTAGATAACGGTAGATTCGGTTATTGGGGGTAGGGAGCTGGGAGGGGTTTCTCTCACTGAGTCTCCACACTCTGCCCTCCCACTCTTAAATATGTTAGTCACCAGGGCCTGTTAGAGGACATTTCCACGTGAACAAAACACCATTTCCCATCCTCCCCCTCCCCCCTCACCACACAATCTCAACAGAGGAAACTGCACTGGACCTGACGGGATACCAATTCGATTCTACTCAGAGTAGGCGAAAGAACTTGCCCCCCTTCTAACAGCCGTGTACCGCAAGTCTGTAGAGGAACGGCAGGTTCCAGATGATTGGAAAAGAGCACAGGTAGTTCCAGTTTTCAAGAAGGGTCGTCGAGCAGATGCGCAAAATCTCTGACATCGATCTGTTGCAGAAATTTAGAACATGTTTTTTGCTCGCCATGTCATTTCTGGAAACCCAGAATCTACTCTGTAGGAATCAACATGGATTCCGGAAACAGCGATCGTGTGAGACCCGACTCGCTTTATTGTTCATGAGACCCAGAAAATATTAGATACAGGCTCCAAGTGGATGCCATTTTCCTTGACTTCCGGAAGGCGTTCGATACAGTTCCGCACTGTCGCCTGATAAACGAAGTAAGAACCTACTGAATACCAGACCAGCTGTATGGCTGGACTGAAGAGTTTTTAGCAAACAGAACACAGCATATTATTCTCAATGGAGAGACGTCTACAGACGTTAAAGTAACCTCTGGCGTGGCACAGGGGAGTGTTATGGGACCATTGCTTTTCACAATATATACAAATGACCTAGTAGAGAGTGTCGGAAGTTCCATGCGGCTTTTCGTGGATGATGCTGTAGTATACGGAGAAGTTGCAGCATTAGAAAATTGCAGCGAAATGCAGGAAGATCTGCAGTGGATAGGCATTTGGTTCAGGGAGTGGCAGCTGACCCTTAACATAGACAAATGTAATGTATTGCGAATACATAGAAAGAAGGATCCTTTATTGTATGATTATATGATAGCGGAACAAACACTGGTAGCATTTACTTCTGTAAAATATCTGGGAGTATGCGTACGGAACGATTTGAAGTGGAATGATCATATAAAATTAATTGTTGGTAAGGCGGATGCCAGGTTGAGATTCATTGGGAGAGTCCTTAGAAAATACAGTCCATCAATAAAGGAGGTGGCTTACAAAACACTAGTTCGACCTATACTTGAGTATTGCTCATCAATGTGGGATCTGTACCAGGTCGGGTTGACAGAGGAGATAGAGAAGATCTAAAGAAGAGCGGCGCGTTTCGTCACAGGGTTATTTGGTAAGCGTGATAGCGTTACGGAGATGTTTAGCAAACTAAAGTGGCAGACTCTGCAAGAGAGGCGCTCTGCATCGCGGTGTAGTTTGCTGTCCAGGTTTCTAGAGGGTGCGTTTCTGGATGAGGTATCGAATATATTGCTTCCCCCTACTTATGCCTCCCAGGAAGATCACGAATGTAAAATTAGAGAGATTCGAGCGCGCACGGAGGCCTTCCGGCAGTCGTTCTTCCCGCGAACCATACGCGGCTGGAACAGGAAAGGGAGGTAATGACAGTGGCACGTAAAGTGCCCTCCGCCACATACCGTTGGGTGGCTTGCGGAGTATAAATGTAGATGTAGAACATTAGATATTCTGTTAGGGTTGTTTTTCCTTTGAGTACTACACACACATTCCTCTGCAACAGAAATAATTTCTGAATCTTAGCCCACTATCAAGTAGTAAAAGAAGAAACAATTAATTTTCATTTAAGGTAGTTCCTGAAATCTTTATTTATAGTGAAAGCAGGAAGAGCTAGACCTATTGTATTGCTCTAGCTTCAATAGAACTAGATCGCCACTGTATTGTTGTAGCTTCAATAAAAATGTGTTATAAACTGAGTGGAAGGTGAATCACAATTAGGGTGTCATACGTTCGGGTCCTAGTTTTCGGGGGCATCCAGAGGCGTCCTGATGTCTTTTTTACAACTGTGCGGATTAAACCAGAACCTTTTTTGTGTCTAGAGAAATTCGATAGATTGGAAATAAGTAGATTATAATGAATGATAAAGTTCACTAAAGGAGGAGTGGCACGAAGGTAATTCCGTTAGTTTTATATTAAAAATCTGACGGCAAGGACGTTTGGACGGTGTGCTTTACACACATTTTCCATAATTCTTTATTGAGAACAAGAGCAGCCACCGACAATCGAGGACTGCTTGCTCCGCGCCAGACTATTGTGCGCAGGGAAGCCGATTGTGCAAGTGTATGTTTCACTCCAGAAGCCCGTGTCGCAAACATACCATAAGGTCTCGGGTTCTTCGTTCGACGTCCGTCTGATGATTTTACTGACGTTTCGCCAACACGAGTGGCTGTCATTATCAAAGCTTCATCTCCATTCCTGGTGGTGAACAGGAGTCGAGCTTGCGGCCGCAGATTATACACTATATGATCAAAAGTATCCAGGCACCCCCCCCCCCCCTCCCCTCCAAAAAACACACGTTTCTCATATTAGGTGCATTGTGCTGCCACCTACTGCCAGGTACTCCATACCAGCGATCTCAGTGGTCATTAGACATCGTGAGAGAGCAGAATGGGGCGCTCCGCGGAACTCACGGACGTCGATCATGGTCAGGTGATTGGGTGTCACTTGTGTCACACGTCTGTACCCGAGATTTCCACACTCCTAAACATTCCTACGTCCATTGTTTCCGATGTGATAGCGGAGTGGAAACGTGAAGGGACACGGATAGCACAGAAGCGTACAGGCCGACCTCGTCTGTTGACTGACAGAGAGCGCCGACAGTTAAAGAGGGTCGTAATGTATAACAGGCAGACATCTATCCAGACCAGCGCACAGGAATTCCTAGCAGCATCAGGATCCACTGCAAGAACTATGACAGTTAGGCAGGAGGTGAGAAAACTACGGCTACTCGAAAGTAACACATCGCGCCGGTAATTGCCAAACGACGCCTCGCTTGGTGTAAGGAGCGTAAACATTGGACGATTGAACAGCGGAAAAACGTTGTGTGGAGTGACGAATTACGGTACACAATGTGGGTATGGCGAATGCCCAGAGAAAGTCATCTGCCAGCGTGTGTAGTGCCAACTGTAAAATTCGGAGGCGGTGGTGTTACGGTGTGGTCGTGCTTTTCATGGAGGGGGTCATCCCTCGTTGTTTTGCGTGGCACTATCGCAGCACAGGCCTGCATTGATGTTTTAAGTACCTTCTTGCTTCCCACTGTTGGAGAGCAATTCGGGGATGGCGATTGTATCTTTCAACACGGTCGAGCACCTGTTCATAATGCACGGCCTGTGTCGGAATGGTTGCACGACAATAACATCCCTGTAATGGACTGGCCTGCACAGAGTCCTGACCTGAATCCTGTAGGACACTTTTGGGATGTTTTGGAAAGCTGACTTCGTGCCAGGCCTCACTGACTGAAATAGATACCTCTCCTCAGTGCAGCACTCCGTGAAGAATGGGCTGCCATTCCACAAGAAACCTTCCAGCACTTGACGGAACGTTTGCCTGCAAGAGTGAATGATGTCATGAAGGCTAAGGGTGGGCCAACACCTTATTGAATTCCAGCATTACCGATGGAGGGCGCACGAACTTGTAAATCATTTTCAGCCAAGTGTCCGCACACTTTTGATCACATAGTGTACGTACCCGGCGCGCCAATGTCCGAGGACTTCCCCGCGGTTATTACCTGAGACCCAAAAGAACAACGTTCCACTAAGACCGATGGTTAGCGCTCCTGGCTCACCGACATATAAACTGGCGAAACACTAAGCCCCTCTGCTCGAGCCTCACGTGGGAAGACTGACACATACGTAAAGGACTCATGACATTTCATCGAGAAGCTGAAAAAACTAAAACTTGCACCAAACGACATCCTGGTCACCTTTGACATTGTTTCTTTGATTACGAAAGTGCCACTCAGTGACGCTCTGGAGCACATAGGTTCAATTTTCCCGAAAGACGTCACAAAGCTCTTTCGTGCATGTCTCACCACGAGCTATTTCACGTGGAACGGCGATTTCTAC
Source organism: Schistocerca serialis cubense (assembly GCF_023864345.2). Lineage (NCBI taxonomy): Eukaryota > Metazoa > Arthropoda > Insecta > Orthoptera > Acrididae > Schistocerca > Schistocerca serialis. Next base: position 534,685,167 of record NC_064645.1, read on the forward strand.
GAACAGCAGGAAGGCGTCGCCATGGGTAGTCATCTTAGTCCAGTGGTGGCCAACTTCTTCATGGAACATTTCGAAGCACAGGCACTGGACTTGGAGACTTGTAAAACTAAGGTGTGGTACAGATACGTCGATGATACTTTCGGTGTGTGGAGCCATGCTGAAGAACACTCGGTGACTTCCTAAGACACTTGAACAGCCTCCACGCCAACATAAAATTTACCATGGAAGTAGAAAAGGACAAAAAACTGCCATTTCTAGAATTGCTGGTCACAAGGAATGGCGAAAACCTGGGACACAGCGTGTATCGAAAACCGACACACACGGACTGATACCGGCACCACCAACCGAACCAGAAAAGAGACTTGATCAATATGCTCGTAAAGCGAGCCGCAGCACCTCAGACACGAAATGCAACACCTGGAAAGTATCCTGAGAGCAATGGGTACTCCACAAGTTATATTAGAAGTGTAACAGAGCCAAACACTCGGCGACATGACAAATCAGGAAAATAAATGTCGGGTTCGGCATTTCTGCCACACATTCCCAGAGCGACAGACAGAATCAGCCACATATTGTGCAAACACTCTGTAAAGACGATTTATAAACCGACGAAGAAGATCAAAGTGCCTCAGATTGGCAAAGGACCTACTTGCAATGTCCGGAATATACTGCATACCGTGCCCATCCGGAAAAGTTTATGTCGGAATGACTGGATGATCAATCAACACCAGGATTAAAGAACATAAGCGACATTGCAGGTTGGAGCAGGTGCAGAAATCGGCCGTGGCAGAGCAAGCACTGTGTGTGACCGACCACGTAATAAAATTCGCAGACACGGAAGTTTTGGCTGTAGAGAAGCACTATCACACGCGCTTGCTCAGAGAAGGTATTGGAATACAAAAGCACGAGAACAGCTTCAACAAGAAAGAGGAAAGCCTTAAGGTAAACGGATCTTGGCTTCCCGAGCTGCAGCGAGCGGCCGTCGAAGGTGCAAGAGGAGAACCGCACCGGAAATGACCGCGGAGAAGCCCTCGGACGTTGGCGCGCCAGGTACATGTAGTCTGCGGCCGCGAGCTCGGCTCCAGTTCACCGCCAGCAATGCAGGGTGAAGCTTTGTCAGTGCCAGCCACTCGTTCTGGTGAAACGGCGGTAAAATCATCAGACGAACTTCGGCCGAAGAGCCCGAGACAGTAGCCAATAGGTAGTTTGTCAACAAGTGGCCACGAAAGCATTAACAATTTTATATGGAATGTAGTCGAATTAAGTCGGGTGATGCTGAGGGAATTAGATTAGGAAATGAGACACTTAAAGTAGTAAAGGAGTTTTGCTATTTGGGGAGCAAAATAACTGATGATGGTCGAAGTAGAGACGATATAAAATGTAGACTGACAATGGCAAAGAAAGCGTTTCTGAAGAAGAGAAATTTAATAACATCGACTATAGATTTAAGTGTCAGGAATTCATTTCTGAAAGTATTTGTATGCAGTGTAGCCACATATAGAAGTGAAACATGAACGATAAATAGTTTGGACTAGAAGAGAATAGAAGCTTTCGAAATGTGGTGCTACAGAAGAATGCTGAAGATTAGGTGGGTAGATCACATAACTAATGAGGAGGTATTGAACAGGATTGGGGAGAAGAGAAGTTTGTGGCACAACTTGACAAGAAGAAGGGATCGGTTGGTAGGACATGTTCTGAGGCATCAAAAATGTTCAAATGTGTGTGAAGTCCTATGAGACTTAACTGCTAAGGTCATCAGTCCCTAAGCTTACACACTACTTAACCTAAATTATCCTAAGGACAAACACACACACACACACACACACACACACACACACACACACACGGCTTCTGATGAATCAAGGGATCACCAATCTAGTATTGGAGGGCAGCGTGGAGGGTAAAAATCGTAGAGGGAGACGAAGAGATGAATACACTAAGCAGATTCAAAAGGAGGTAGGTTGCAGTAGGTTCTGGGAGATGAAGAAGTTTGCACAGGATAGAGTAGCATGGAGAGCTGCATCAAACCAGTCTCAGGACTGAAGACCACAACATTGTGACCACCCGTCAAAAGCCTGAATAATCACCTTCTGCAGAGCGGGCTACTGCGAGACGTGCAGGAATGGAGTCATTGAGGTTGTGAAAGGCATCGATAGGGATGTGAAGCAACGCCGATTCTAGTGACTTGGCCAGCTGCTCCACGTTTCTTGGTTGAGGATCACTGGAGCATAGAGCCCGTTGGAAGTGGTCCCACAGACTCTGTATTGTGATTAATGGCCAGGGTAGTACAGTAAATTCTTTCTGGTGCTCTTCATTCCACGCACGCACACTGCGGGTCGACCAACACAAACAACCCTGCGACTGCAGCAACCACAAACATACACGCAGCTACGCAGAACACTAACAACACCGCGACTGGCTTCCCACCGGTCATCATTCACAACTATGGAGACCTAAGTCTCCTAAACAAAGAATTTAACAATAAGCACAGCCCCACAACATACTACTCCAAGCTCACCGGGGAACACGCCGCACTGTACGTGGCGAACAAGGCAGACTACACGAATCTGCTGGACTTTCTCAAAGAAAGGAAGGTAGAACACTTCACGTACAGGACAGTCTTGGAAAAAACACAACAGTACGTGATTAAGGGGATAGACTCACGAACCCCGACCGACACGGTACACAACGAACTCTCTGCTCTCGGGTGGGAGTGCATTCGGGTAAACCGGATGTTAGAGTTCGGCACAGCGAGACCGTCACATAACTACATGGCGGAGCTGGCCGACACGGCCAAATCCCGCGACCTGCTGAAGCTAAAATTATTTCTTCACATGGTCGTTAATGTAGAGGTGTACAACACGCCGCGCACCCCCCAACAATGCCACAACTGCCAGCGCTATGCGCACGCGGGTATCAGATGCGGTCTCGCACCCCGCTGCCGCATTTGCGCTGGCGGTCACACAACCCAACGCTACAAACTCCCCAATACAGCACCTCGCAAGTGCGCCAACTGTGGTGCTGCCCATCCGGCAAACTACAGAGGGTGCATTGCATACAAAGCAGCTCTGAGGCGCAAAATCGCGAAACATGCGAAGCCAACCGCCATCACAGTTCCAAAACCGCCCCCGCGCCCAGTAAGAAGTGGAATATCCTTCGCTGGAGCGGTCGCTGGCAGCCCCAGCAGCGCGGGACGGTCAGAGGAGCCCCAGAGCTCAGAACACGCTCAGCAAACACCCCCAGCAACAGACACACAACAGACAAGCACAACAAATGACACCACTCCCGCACCGGGCACACCACACGAAACAAGCAACAACACCACTCTACCCCCTGAGATCGCGAACTGCAGCCCACCACAAGCTACAGAAAACGCACCCACACAGGGACAACCACAGCGCCAGAGGAGGAGGAGAAGGAGAAACAGCCGCAGCGCGAGGAACACGACCGCACCACAACAAGTACACAGTCAACAGAACACCAACACCCACGAACACTTCCCGGACACTAACTCAACAACTCACATAACACACCCACTCACCTCAGAAAATACACAGGCGCCCACAACTGCCACACGAACAACCGACTCGCAGGCCAGCCCTCACCAAACGCCAACACTGGAACAAGCGGCCGCTAACACGACCAACAACTCCCAGGCCGACATGACCAATATCACAACAACATTCCAGAGAATAATGGAAACATTATTCCCCGGACGCACGACCACCGAAATAGTCACGAAGATTATGGGGTGTGTCTCACAACTCTTCATGCAGTTCATGTCGGGTACGCTCAACTGGACTAGCTTCCAAGCCACTATCACACCGCTCTTTACACTACTACATGGATAATACACCACACCAGCCCCGAAACGCAGACTTAAACACAATCACACAGATCCTGTTTTGGAATGCCAACGGGATCGCAAACAAAAAAGCCGAGATGGCCGCGTTCATGGAACGAAAGGGTATCCGAATCGCTCTTGTGAACGAAACACTGCTTACGCCTCGCAAACAACTAAACCTCCCAGGTTATTGCGTCTATCGTACCGACCGAGCGGATGGCAGGAGGGGAGGCGGCACGGCAATCATTATACACAGAGACATAGACCACACGAACATCGAGCTCCCAGCACTTGAAAGACTGGAGGCTACGGCCGTTAGGGTCAAGTTCAACGGAGCCAACACCACACTGGTATCGCTATACAATCCTCCTAAAAACATAGTAACACGCGATATCAGCACAGTACTCAACATGGCACCGCGGGTAATAGCCGCTGGAGACCTCAACGCAAAACACCCCGATTGGAACTCACGAATACGAACCTCCAACGGCAAGAAACTGTACGAACACGCACTAGGCCGAAACTACATTATACTTGGGCCGGACGTTCCCACGTTCGTGCCTACACAGGCCCGACATAGGCCAGACGTGTTAGACATAGCCCTCATAAAGGGCATCACATGCACACTCAACCTAACGGTTGAAAACGATCTGGACTCAGACCACATGCCTGTAATACTGCACATGGAAGAGACACTGCAGGACATCGAACCACGCAGGATGCTTAACTACAAGCGTGCGAACTGGACACTGTTCAAGGAAACGCTTGATAGTCGCATTCCTGACACCCACGAAATTAACAACACACAGCAAATCGATGAGGCTGTGGAGGCTCTCACAACTGCCGTCCAAGACGCAATGACTGACGCCATTCCATATACAACACCAAGACAACACTCGACGGCCCTGCCCCAGGAAATCCTGGGCCTTATCTCAATGAGGAACCGCCTCAGGAGATACTGGCAGCGTACCAGGCGCCCGTTCTATAAACTGCACGTCAACAGACTCCAGGGCATAATACGGAATAAAATCCAAACATTCAGAAACGAACAATGGGGACAGAGACTCGCTCGGCTGGATACCACACGTCCTGGCGTGTGGCAGCTGGCCAGACACTTCACCAGGGAGAAACATTACATTCCCACGTTACAAGGACCAGACGGCCCAGCCTACTCCGCGACGGAGAAGGCAGAGCTTATGGCCACAACACTTGCAGCGTCCTTCATGCCGAATCTGGTTCCTTCAGACCCAGCATTCACACTTGAAACGGACCAGGAGGTTACACGACTTGTAGCCCAGCCCTCGCGCGACGAAATCAGACGTACTAGCACAAATGAAGTCACATGGGCTATCAAGCACACCAACGCTAGAAAAGCCCCTGGGCCTGATGGCATTCAAAACCGTGTCCTCCAGGAGTTCACGGATAAGGCCGTAGAATACCTCACACACCTAACGAATGCCATCCTGACACACCAACACTTCCCTGACTTTTGGAAGGCGGCCAAGGTCCTGATGTTCAGGAAGCCAGGGAAAGACCACTCCCTCCCACAAAATTACCGACCCATCAGTCTGCTGTGCTCGCTCAGCAAGATTGTTGAGAAGGTAATACTAAAACGTATCACTAGGCATTGCATCGCCAACGACACCCTAAGACCGGAGCAATTAGGAATCACCACTCGACAACACAACAACTCCTCCGCGTAGTCGAACATATAACACACGGCTACAACATGAACAAAGCCACAGGGGCCGTGTTCCTAGACATCGAAAAGGCTTTCGATCGTCTCTGGCACAACGGACTCATACGCAAACTAAGCGAAGCTGGTTTCCCAGACGGACTCGTACGTCTCATACACTCATATCTCACGAACAGATGTTTCAACACTAACGTGCAGGATAAACAATCAACACAACACGGTATCCAAGCTGGAGTACCCCAAGGAAGCATTCTGGGGCCCATCTTGTTTAACCTGTACATTAATGACTACCCAGCGACACGAAACACGACGTTAGCCGTCTACGCGGATGACACAGCCATCCTCGCGCAAGACTGGAAACCGTCGAACATCAACTCACGAATACAGACAGCACTCAGAACAGCTGAGCCTTGGCTGGAGCGATGGCGTATTAAAGTAAACGTCGACAAGTGCGAAGCAGTTCTGTTCACACGCAGACCGAAACTACTGCGCAAACACCAACACTGTAGACCGATAACACTACATACACGCCCAATACGTTTCCGAGAGAAAGTCAGATACCTTGGTGTCTGGCTGGACCGGAAACTTACATGGGGGGACCACATCGAATACGTTGCCAACCGAGCGCACGCGAGGCTCAAACAGCTCTACCCAATGCTCAACAGGGAAAGCACACTGAATAGGAGGGTGTCGAGGTCCTTATACACGACACTGATTAGACCTCTGATGACGTACGCAGCTCCCGTCTGGGGATATGCAGCTCCCACACGACTGCGCCGCCTGCAGATCATACAGAACAAAGTGCTACGAATCATTAGCAATGCTCCACGCTACACACGCACCGTGGATCTTCACCATGAATACCGCCTTGATACCCTCAAGGAAGTATTCAAGAAACACGCCACACGACTATACAGGAACTCGAGACACTCGAACAATCCTTTCATCCTCACTCTGGGAAACTACGATCACAACCACAGGTGGAAACACAAGCGACCAAAGACACTGCTAGCTAGGGCATAACCACCTATGGTAAACTAACATACGCAAACAGCGACAAACGTCGGTAAGCCCCTGCATATCAGCAATACTGACTGGCAACTCCCAGCTGCTATTAGAGCCGACCAACAGGCCACAGCAGGGACACCGACGAGCTCGCCCACAGACGCACGAACAATCTCCCAACACTCCCTCACACTGTGCCTCCGGTATATGACCAATCGGACACAAGACCGATAACAAACATAACTGTTGCAGGTTGCAGGACGCTGAACGAGGACTCTGTACCAGCACCCAGCGCCAGCCGCCGAGCAGCACAAACGCACAACGTCAAGGTATCGACATGCATGATACCCACTACTAACAAAGCCTATCCTTGCACAACCTATAGGCAGCAAGACAACCGCTACTGCTCTTGCCGCCCGACCTAACTTTCGCAGAGGTTTTTTTCCCTTGGCTCTTGCCTTGGCACTTTTTTTTCCTCTGCCCTTCAAACCGCTACCCTTCGTCAGATTTCGACCAATCTATCTCCAGATGAGCGCGTATTAATGGTTAATCCTAACCAGACGTACGCAAACATCGCAGTACCCACATCCTGCGACACCTCACTTTAGTGAATACTAACCCTTATGCAGAGATGGCAGTAGACCTTTTGTGTTGGCCATCATGCCGGTGTGGGCGTGGAGGGGCTCCACCTCTTGTAAAAAAAAAAAAAAAAAAAAAAACTGCGGGTCGATGCCATCGTAGCCGCCCGCTGTGGCGGAGCGGTTCTAGGCACTTCAGTCCGGAACCGCGCGACTGCTACGGTCGCAGGTTCGAATCCTGCCTCGGGCATGGATGTGTGTGATGTCCTTAGGTCAGCTAGGTTTAAGTAGTTCTAAGTCTAGGCGACTGATGACCTCAGATGTTAAGTCCCATAGTGCTCAGAGCCATTTGAGCCATTTGATGCCATCGCGCCGAGGAAAACCAAACTGTATGTAGAGGTGGTCACGGTTCCCAAAGTTAGATAAATAATTGTGTTGATCCATTGTGTCCTCTAGGATGATGATATTACCCTGGGAATGCCCTCTCGGTTGGCCCAATCTGACAACTGTTGCAGGATGCTTGCTTGCAGACGTTTGACGTCGTACACCCCAACGGCCATGTGTCCAATAGGGCATGAAACGTGATTCATCCGAAAAGGCCTCCGGTCGCCACTCAGTGGATGTCCACTTAGGGTACTGGCGTACAAATTCCAGCCTTGGTTGCCGATGAACAACATTTAACACGGATGCATGAAAAAGCGCCCTCTACGGAGGCCTATACAGCAACGCTCAGTGAACGATCGCTGAGGAGACGGTCAGTTGCTCGACAGTCGCGCGTGTATTCGCCCGTACACATCTCCCCAGATGTCGTACGCCCCTGTCATCTACGGGCCAGTGGTGCACCACAGTTGTTTCGGCCGCAGCTTTGGATAGCGCCATTTTGCGTTGCACGGCATACTTCAACCACAGCAGCACAAGGATGGTGTTTCGGAAATGCTTCCTCCCTTAGTCCGAAAGCCAGTGATCATGCTCTTCTGGACGTCAGATAAATCGCTCTGTTTTCTTATTACGGCAACGACTGCACTGTTTTCCGCGTTCTCCCGACCCGCTTTATACAGGGTGCTACGAAAAGGTACGGCCAAACTTTCAGGAAACATTCCTCACACACAAATAAAGAAAAGATGGTATGTGGACATGTGTCCGGAAACGCTTAATTTCCATGTTAGAGCTCATTTTAGTTCCGTCAGTATGTACTGTAGTTCCTCGATTCACCGCCACGATTTCCTACGGGATACTCTACCTGTGCTGCTAGAACATGTGCCTTTACAAGTACGACACAACATGTGGTTCATGCACGATGGAGCTCCTGCACATTGCAGTCGACGTGTTCGTACGCTTCTCAACAACAGATTCGGTGACCGACGGATTGGTAGAGGCGGACCAATTCCATGGCCTCCAGGCTCTCCTGACCTCAACCGTCTTGACTTTCATTTATGGGGGCATTTGAAATCTCTTGTCTACGCAAACCCGGTACCAAATGTAGAGACTCTTCGTGCTCGTATTGTGGACGGCTGTGATACAATACGCCATTCTCAAGGGCTGCATCAGCGCATCAGGGATTCCATGCGATGGAGGGTGGATGCATGTATCCTCGCTAACGGAGGACATTTTGAACATTTCCTGTAACAAAGTGTTTGAAGTCACGCTGGTACGTTCTGTTGCAGTGTGTTTCCATTCCATGATTAATGTGATTTGAAGAGTAGTAATAAAATGAGCTCTAACATGGAAAGTAAGCGTTTCCGGACACATGTCCACATAACATATTTTCCTTCTTTGTGTGTGAGGAATGTTTCCTGAAAGTTTGGCCGTACCTTTTTGTAACACCCTGTATACCCTCCATTACTAGTATTGTCACCTGCCGTCTGTGAGAGGACATTGGACGTTGACGTGGAACATAGGCGGTGGTCACGTTAATGAGACTGGATATTTCGATACTGCAGCACAGAGACTTAAAATAAGTTTGTATCATTTCTATTCGTCAAGATTTATTAACTCGTTACAGTTTTATTTGTATCTCTCACCTGTTTCTTTTATTGTACGTGTGCTAATAATCAATCTTCCAAGTGCCCTAAAATCGCAATAACACCAGCCACGGTCTTGTTTCCAGATGCAAAATGGCAAAACATATATACGAGGCGTGTTTTTTAAGTAAGTACCCCCCCCTCACCCCCTGGTTGCTCCTCTCCTCTCCCATCCCCGCCCCCTGCCACATCTTCACTGGTGTGTCCCCCCTACCCTCCATCTCTACACCCTTCATCTCCTTTCCCAAGGCGGCTTCTATCAACTCCCCCTCCCAGATGATGCCCTCTGTCCCTCCATTTATCCCTCCTATCAGGTCTGATCCTCAGCCCCCTTCTTTCCTCCATCCTTTTCCTGGGCTCCCCCTCCTCCCCTTCCATCCTCTTTTTTTCCCCACCTACCCTCTCTCTGCCCCCCTTCTCTCTGCCGAGTCCTTTTGCATTTCCCTCCTCTGCCTTTTCCCATTCCGTCTCGCGTCTGCCCTGCCCCTCCCCCCCTTATGAGTCCTTTGGTTCCCCCCCTTTCGTTTTTCCTCCCCTCCCTCCTTGTTTTCCCCCTCATCTGTCCAGGTCAACCCCCCCATTTGCCCTAGGCTATGGTGTGTCATCTTTGTGCCATTTTAGTGCAGTGTTTACAGTGAGTGTTCAGTGTTGTGTCTTTTCCGAAGTGCTGTCAACGGACATCATACTGTCGCTGGGTGTGATTTTATATCTCTTGCGAACAGAAACCAGACTGTCGCCATGTTTTTTAATTATCTGTCTACTATGTTACCTGTCTGCTTCCTGTGTCTTTTATTCGCTTTGCCAACCCTTTGCTTTATGTTTTAACTTTCCACAATTTAAGTCACCATTTTATCGCCTGCTTTAATTGTTTCTTAACTTCTTCTTACGTTTTACAAAGTCTGTAGGCTGCAGAGCAGCGTAATAAGATGCTGCCAGCCAGCCCCCTTCAGGGGGAATCGAAATTCAATAAAGAAAATAAATTTAAGTAAGTACCGTTTTGAAATTAAAAAAAGACCTGCTAAGATATCTCAATAATTTTATTTTTGCCGGCCGGTGTGGCCGTGCGGTTAAAGGCGCTTCAGTCTGGAACCGCGTGACCACTACGGTCGCAGGTTCGAATCCTGCCTCGGGCATGGATGTGTGTGATATGCTTAGGTTAGTTAGGTTTAATTAGTTCTAAGTTCTAGGCGACTGATGACCTCAGAAGTTAAGTCGCATAGTGCTCAGAACCATTTGAACCATTTTTAATTTTATTTTTACATGAAAGGCTGTACCTTAATCTACTTTTCTACATAATTTCCGTCAGTATTGAGGCACTTGTCATAACGTTGTAACAGTTTTTCAATACCCTCCTCATATAAGTCTGCCGCCTGACTTGTTAACCACTGCATCACCACTGTTTTGACTTCGCCATCGTCTTGAAGACGCTGACCGCCCAGGTGTTTCTTCAAGTGCAGGAACAGATGGTAGTCACTGGGCGCAAGATCGGGGCTGTACGGAGGTTGATCTAGAGTTGTGATGAGATCTTTGGTCTGATTCGCCACATGCGGACGGGCTTTGTCTTGCAGTAAAACGATGACCTTGCTCAACTTCCCACGTCTTTTGTTCTGAATTGAACGGCGCAGATTGTGCAATGTCCTACAGTAAGCTACTGCATTGCTTGTCTCATTACGAGGCAGAAATTCCACAAGCAATACTCCTTTTCTGTGATGTAGTGGTTAACAAGTCAGGCGGCAGACTTGTATGACGAGGGTATTCAAAAACTGGTACAACGTTATGGCAAGTGCCTCAATATTGACGGAAATTATTAAGGCACAGAATTTCATGTAAAAATAAAATTATTGAGGTATCTTAGCACGTCTTTTTTTAGTTTCAAAACGGTACTTAGAAATCACGCCTCGTATTTAATAGGGATCTGCAAAACAAATTTCCGTTGTTAAAAAGAGGAAATTATGACTGTGATGGTCCAGGAAAATAATCAGATTTGACCCAAATGTCCCGGGTTTCCCAAGTCTTTGTCCGGTGTCGGCAATTTAAATGATAGCGGAAACTGACAACTATAAATGTATACGATAAAGAACAAAAGGCTTCATGGAAACATGGCTCTGAAACCGAGCTTTTGCGGATTAACTGCGACTGTGTGGTGACATGCGAATTCTGACTTCAGTATTCAGTATTGCAGGGGCGTATCCGGCGTTCGTTTCTGGAGGGGGTCACAGATCACTGTTTGTATTTATGTCCTTGTCTCCACCCTCTCTGTCTCCATTTTCCCTCACTTTTAACATGCCAACGATGTGTTCAGTTTTAGTAACAATAATTAAATACGTAAATTGTATTAATATAATAATAATAAAATGATTAATTATATATGAAATATATGAAATAATATATAGGAAATATCATAATGTAACAATAACAATTTGTTTACATCAGTGCGTAGTACAGTGCTCCAGTATAAAGTCCAATAAATTGCAGTTCAGAGATATGTTACTTCTGGAAAAGTATGGTCCAAACATTTGAGAACTACATCTGTGACAGTTTATTTAACTGTCACACATGTAACGTGTAACAGGTCTACTAAAGTGACTGCTAGTACCATCGCTTTTCCGCCCTCTTCTGGAGTATTGCTGTGCAGTGTAGGATCCATATCAGATGCCGGCCGGTGTGGCCTAGCGGTTCTAGGCCCTTCAGTCTGGAACCACGGGACTGCTACGGTCGCAGGTTCGAATCCTGCCTCGGGCATGGATGTGTGTGATGTCCTTACGTTAGTTAGGTTTAACTAGTTCTAAGTTCTAGGGGACTGATGACCTCAGATGTTAAGTCTCATAGTGCTCAGAGCCATTTTGAACCATGTCAGATGCGACTGACGGAGGGCAGCTAGTTTTGTATTATAGCGAAATACGAGAGAGAGTGCCATGGACGTGATACGTGCATTGCGGTGGCAATCATTACGACGAAGGCGTTTTTGTTGGGGCAGGATCTTCTCGTGAAAAGTCAATCACCACACTTCTCTTCCGATGGCGAAGTTATTTTGTTGGCGCTCAACTACAGGGTTATTACAAATGATTGAAGCGATTTCACAGCTCTACAATAACTTTATTATTTGAGATATTTTCACAATGCTTTGCACACACATACAAAAACTCAAAAAGTTTTATTAGGCATTCAAAAATGTTCTATATGTGCCCCTCTAGTGATTCGGCAGACATCAAGCCGATAATCAAGTTCCTCCCACACTCGGCGCAGCATGTCCCCATCAATGAGTTCGAAAGCATCGCTGATGCGAGCTCGCAGTTCTGGCACATTTCTTGGTAGAGGAGGTTTAAATACTGATTCTTTCAGATAACCCCACAGAAAGAAATCGCGTGGGGTTAAGTCGGGAGAGTGTGGAGGCCATGACATGAATTGCTGATCATGATCTCTACCACGACCGATCCATCGGTTTTCCAATCTCCTGTTTAAGAAATGCCGAACATCATGATGGAAGTGCGGTGGAGCACCATCCTGTTGAAAGATGGAGTCGGCGCTGTCGGTCTCCAGTTGTGGCATGAGCCAATTTTCCAGCATGTCCAGATACACGTGTCCTGTAACGTTTTTTTTCGCAGAAGAAAAAGGGGCCGCAAACTTTAAACCATGAGATTGCACAAAACACGTTAACTTTTGGTGAATTGCGGATTTGCTGCACGAATGCGTGAGGATTCTCTACCGCCCAGATTCGCACATTGTGTCTGTTCACTTCACCATTAAGAAAAAATGTTGCTTCACCACTGAAAACAAGTCTCGCACTGAACGCATTCTCTTCCATGAGCTGTTGCAACCGCGCCGAAAATTCAAAGCGTTTGACTTTGTCATAGGGTGTCAGGGCTTGTAGCAATTGTAAACGGTAAGGCTTCTGCTTTAGCCTTTTCCGTAAGATTTTCCAAACTGTCGGCTGTGGTACGTTTAGCTCCCTGCTTGCTTTATTCGTCGACTTCCGCGGGCTACGCGTGAAACTTGCCCGCACGCGTTCAACCGTTTCTTCGCTCACTGCAGGCCAACCTGTTGATTTCCCCTTACAGAGGCATCCAGAAGCTTTAAACTGCGTATACCATCGCCGAATGGAGTTAGCAGTTGGTGGATCTTTGTTGAACTTCGTCCTGAAGTGTCGTTGCACTGTTATGACTGACTGATGTGAGTGCATTTCAAGCACGACATACGCTTTCTCGGCTCCTGTCGCCATTTTGTCTCACTGCGCTCTCGAGCACTCTGGCGGCAGAAACCTGAAGTGCGGCTTCAGCCGAACAAAACTTTAGGAGTTTTTCTACGTATCTGTATTGTGTTGTGACCATATGTCAATGAGTGAGGCTACAGTGAATTTATGAAATCGCTTCAATCATTTGTATTAGCCCTGTACATAGGAAGAAATGATCATAATAACAAAACAAGAGAAATCAGAGCTCGCACAAGAATATTTAAGAGCTCATTTTCCCTCGCGGCGTTCGAGAAATACACTACTGCGCATTAAAATTGCTACACCACGAAGATGACGTGCTACAGTCGCGAAATTTAACCGACAGGAAGAAGATGCTGTGATATGCAAATGATAAGCTTTTCAGAACATTCACACAAGGTTGGCGCCGGTGGCGACACCTACAACGTGCTGACACGAGGAAAGTTTCCAACCGATTTCTCATACACAAACAGCAGTTGACCTGGTTGCCTGGTGAAACGTTGTTGTGATGCCTCGTGTCGGGAGGAGAAATGCGTACCATCACGTTTCCGACTTTTATAGAGGTCGGATTGTAGCCTATCGCGATTGCGGTTTGTAGTATCGCGACATCGGTGCTCGCGTTGGTAGAAATCCAATGACTGTTAGCAGAATATGGAATCGGTGGGTTCAGGAGGGTAATACGGAACGCCGTGCTGGTTCCCAACGGCCTCGTATCACTAGCAGTCGAGATGGCAGGCATCTTATCCGCATGGTTGTAACGGATCGTGCAGCCACATCTCGATCCCAGAGCCAACAGATGGGGACGTCTGCAAGACAGCAACCATCTGCACGAACAGTTCGACGACGTTTGCACCAGCATGGACTATCAGCTCGGGGACCATGGCTGTGGATACCCTTGACGCTGCATTACAGACAGTAGCGGCTGCGATGGTGTACTCAACGACGAACCTGAGTGCATGAATGGCAAAATGTCATTTTTTCGGATGAATCCAGGTTCTATTTACAGCATCACGATGGTTGTATACGTGTCTGGCGACATCGCGCTGAACGCACATTGGGAGCGTCTATTCGTCATCGCCATACTGGCGAATCACCCGGCGTGATGGTATGGGGTGCCATTGGTTACACGTCTCGGGCACCTCTTGTTAGTTTTGACGGCCCTTTGAACAGTGGACGTTACATTTCAGATGTGTTACGACCCGTGGCTCTACCCTTCATTCGATGCCTGCGAAACCCTACATTTCAGCAGGATAATGCACGACCGCATGTTGCAGGTCCTGTGCGGGCCTTTCTGGATACAGAAAATGTGCGACTGCTGCCCTGACCAGCACATTCTCCAGATCTCTCACCAACTGAAAACGTTTGGTCAATGGTGGCCGAGCAACTGGCTCGTCACAATACGCTAATCACTACTCTTGATGAACTGTGGTATCGTGTTAAAGCTGCATGGGCCGCTGTACCTGTACACTCCATCCAAACTCTGTTTGACTCAATGCCCAGGCGTATCAAGGCCGTTATTACGGCCGGAGGTTGTTGTTCTGGGTACTGATTTCTCAGGATCTATGCATCCAAATTGCGTAAAAATGTAATCACATGTCAGTTCTAGTTAGTATATTTGTCCAATAAATATCCGTTTATCATCTGCATTTCTTCTTGGTGAAGCAATTTTAATGGCCAGTAGTGTAGCTTGAGCGTGATTCGATGAATCCTTTTGCCAGGCATTTAATTGTGAATTGCAAAGTAATCATGTAGAGGTATCATGTCATAATCTACACAATATCAAATCTGTGTACTCACTAGTACCAGTATTTCACTTGGCATTACGACCGTATTCGAGTATACAAATTGTCATTATACGAGTGTGTAAATGAGGGGACTGTTTATTTCAGTCCTTTTTGCCTGCATCCGGGAAATCTGTTTTCCTTGTTCTTCCTCCTTCTTATCGTAGAACCTCCCTTTCTGTCCTCAACTTTTCGTCGTTTGCCAGATCCACTGTGCGCTCACGAATCGCGTCAGGTTTACTGTGTGCAGCATGTGGATCATCGTGTGCGTCGGCACCTTTCCGCTCTGGAATGTTACAAGTTAGAGTTTTCGACCGCAAGCCCAAACACCTGAGCGGGCCTACACGTAGGCAACTGAAAAGTATCCGATATAAAATGTAAGTGTTGCAAGTTCTACAATGCACTGCGATTTTCGACACTCTTAGTTTCCATACTACTTTGTTCTCCAGAAGTTAAACCCTCAAATTTGAAATCTGAGCTACAAGTTATGTTCAAAAGTAACGGGAATTTTGTTATTTCACACGTTGTATTAGTTTGATATGTGCGATTTTTTCGTTTCCCTTGATAAATCCGACTGAAAGTTATCTGAACAGAGTTACGGTTATCGGACATTTAGTCCATTGTGAGCTATCAAGAAGGATAGACGTGAGTTACATCCACATCTACATTTATACTCTGCAAGCCACCCAATGGTGTGTGGCGGAGGGCACTTTACGTGCCACTGTCATTACCTCCCTTTCCTGTTCCAGTCGCGTATGGTTCGCGGGAAGAACGACTGCCGGAAAGCCTCCGTGCGCGCTCGAATCTCTCTGATTTTACATTCGTGATCTCCTCGGGAGGTATAAGTAGGGGGAAGCAATATATTCGATACCTCATCCAGAAACGCACCCTCTCGAAACTTGGACAGCAAGCTACACCGATGCAGAGCGCCTCTCTTGCAGAGTCTGCCACTTGAGTTTGCTAAACATCTCCGTAACGCTTTCACGCTTACCAAATAATCCTGTGACGAAACGCGCCGCTCTTCTTAGGATCTTCTCTATCTCCTCTGTCAACCCGACCTGGTACGGATCCCACACAGATGAGCAATACTCAAGTATAGGTCGAACGAGTGTTTCTTAAGTCACCTCCTTTGTTGACGGACTACATTTTCTAAGGACTCTCCCAATGAATCTCAACCTGGACCCGCCTTGCCAACAATTAATTTTATATGATCATTCCACTTCAAATCGTTCCGTATGCATACTCCCAGATATTTTACAGAAGTAACTGCTACCAGTGTTTGTTCCGCTACCATATAATCATACAATAAAGGATCCTTCTTTCTATGTATTCGCAATACATTACATTTGTCTATGTTAAGGGTCAGTTGCCACTCCCTGCACCAAGTGCCTATCCGCTGCAGATCTTCCTGTATTTCGCTGCAATTTTCTAATGCTGCAACTTAGTAGTATTGGCGATTATTTATTTTGTATAAAAATGAATTGGAGATGTTTATTAACTTTTGCTTTAAGAACGGAGTAAAATGCAACAAAGTTTTAAAAATGATAAATATTGCTTATGGTGGGTTTGCCATGAGCAAAACAAGGGGTTACGTGTGGTATAAGCGCTTCGTAGAAGGCCATGAAGACATTCAAGATCAAATGATCAAATCATAGAAAAAGTGAAGGAGTAATAATGAACGATTGGCGAATCAGAATCGAAAAGTCGCTGATGATGTTTGTACATAAACTGACTCGTGCTGTGACATTTTTGTTAATATTTTTCTTAGGAAACGTTCGACAGAAAAATTTGTTCCAAAATTATTTAATTACGAACCAAAAGACTGGCTAGATGATGTCAAACATGATGCGTAACTACTGAAACGTGTCATAGCAGGTGATGAAAAGGGGTGTATGGATAAGATGTCGAAACAAAGGCACAATGGTCCCACTGAAAAGCATTCTGGATCTCCAACACCAAAAAAGCTCGTCGGATAAGTCGGTCAAATATGAAGGCAACGTACACGGTACTCTTTGATGTTAAAATTATAGTGCACCATGAGGTCGAATGGTCAACAAACAATACTCCTTACAAGGAAAACCTGTTTCGGAACCTCCCTCTAGACGAACCAAGATGTATGCGAAGTAGTCCATTTCTCTGCACCCGATATGTGGCGTAACGAACCATGGCTTTTGCATCGCGATAATGTAACTGCTCACTCTTCTCCGCTTGTTCGTGAATTTTCGGCCAAAAGAATACCGTAATGACGGGTTAACATTCATTTTCCCACGCACCATCAGATCTGATGTTTCCTCTTTGCAAAAGTAAAGAATTCTTAAATAGGTCGTCATTTTACACTGAAGCGCCGAAGAAACTGGTATAGGCATGCGCATTCAAATACAGCGATATGCAAACAGGCAGAATGTGGCGCTGCAGTTGGCAATGCCTACATAAGACAACAAGTGTCTGGCGCAGTTGTTAGATCGGTTACTGCTGCTACAATGGCAGGTTATCAAGATTTAAGCGAGTTTGAACATGGTGTTATAGTCGGTGCACGAGCGATGGGACACAACATCTTCGAGGTGGCGATGAAGTGGAGAATTCCCCGTGCGACCATTTCACGAGTGTATCGTGAATATCAGGAATCCGGTAAAACTTCAGATCTCCGACATCGCTGCGCTAGTGTACTGTGAATATCAGGAATCCGGTAAAACATCAAATCTCGAACATCGCTGCAGCCGGAAAGAGATCCTGCAAGTACGAGACCAACGACGACTGAAGAGAATCGTTCAACATGGCGGAAGTGCAACTCTTCCACGAATTGCTGCATATTTCAGTGCTGGGTTATCAACAAGTGTCAACGTGCGAACCATTCAACGAAACATCGTCGATATGGGCTTTCGGAGCCGAAGGTCCATTCTTGAACCCTTGATGACTGCACGACACAAAGCTTTACGCCTTGCCTGGGCCCGTCAACACCTACATTGGACTTAAATGATTGGAGACATGTTGCCTGGTCGAACGAGTCTCGTTTCAAATTGTATCGAGCGGATGGACGTGTACGGGTATGGAGACAACCTCATGAATTCATGGACCCTGCATGCCAGCAGGGGACTATTCAAGCTGGTGGAAGTTCTGTAATGGTGTGGGGCGTGTGCAGTTGGAGTGATATGGGACCCCTGATACGTCTAGCTACGATTCTGACAGTTGATACGTATGTAAGCATCCTATCTGATCAGCTGCATCGATTAATGCAGTTGAGGGCAATGCGACACTTCACACGTCCAGATTTTGTACAGAGTGGCTTCAGGAATATTCTTCTCAGTTTAAACGCTTCCTCTGGCCACCAAACTCCCCAGACATGAACGTTATTGAGCACATCTGGGAATCCTTGCAACGTGCAGTTCAGAAGAGATCTGCAGCCCCTTGTACTCTTACGGATTTATGGACAGCCCTGCAGGATTCATGATATCAATTCCCTCCAGCACACTTGAAACATTAGCTGAGTCCAAGCCACGTCGTGTAGTGGTACTTCTGCGTGCTTGCGTGGGCCGTACAGGTGTTCCAGTATCTTTGGCTCTTCAGTGTATAAACGCAGATGAAATTAAAAGCGCATCACGGAGACAGCTAAAAGCTATACCAAATATCAAGTTCCAGGGTATGGAAATGTGCTGGCATAGGTGTGTAATATCTAATGGGGAATAGTTTGAGTGAGATAACGCTGATGTAGAGAAACTAATAAAATTGTTTCGGAAAAAAGAAAAAAAAATCCTTTGTTTTTTGAACACTGCTGCATGACATCCATTACCCCCCCCCCCCCCCCCCCCAATCCTTGGATCCGCAGTATTGTCCTAGTTAAAATGTATTAGAAAACGTAAACTTTTCGACTAAGTCCTCATCTCATTGAGCTCAAATTACAGCCATGTCCTACCCTACCTTGCGACATGTTGGGGCACATGGACGCTTCACTGCTGATATAAGACCATATCTAACGCGCTAATGTGGCCCAAGATGGATAGATGGAGCATAGCCTGTATCTTAGCCTCCAAGGTCACCTGGCGTCAAGCTTCTGGATTTTTCAGTTTGGGTCTTCTCAAAAGCCAAGTGCATACATTTTCATAAAGTTAACATGTAGAGCAGCGACTTAAAAGACCTTGTCAGGATTTGCAAAGTGGTGCGGGGCTGTTTAAAAGAATTCGTAGCTCTCTGCAGAGACGGGAACAGTATTACCTGCAGATGTGATCACGACACGCGGAACCACTACCTTGAGAGGTACGAGTGTACGATAAACTGTAACACGTTACGTGCTGAAGTAGTCTAGTGTTTAAGTAAGAATCTGAATGCAATTTGAGCCCAATTATATGGGCAACTGAATCGAAAAATTTACATTTTAAATATATTTGTACTAATTTCGAAGAAAAGACCTACGCCAGCCTCAAAGGGGCATCGAAATAATTCGATGGTGAAAGTTAGATTTGTGCCAGACCTGGACTTGAACCCAGAGCTCCCGCTTAAGGCAAGCAGTTGCCATAACCGCCTGGGCCATCCAGACACGCTTCCCAGCCCACACAAATTCTCAACTTGTCACACGCTAGTAGCGTCCATTGTCCACGTACTTGCACGGAGCGAGCCCTTTGTGTGTGTGTGAAATCTTATGGGACTTAACCGCCAAGGTCATCAGTCCGTAAGCTTACACGCTACTTAACCTAAATTATCCTAAGGACAAACACACACCCATGCCCGAGGGAGGACTCGAACCTCCGTCGGGACCAGCCCGAGCCCTTTATTCTCGCGAGAGCGCCGGACCCTGCCGTATGAAGAAGAACTAACATTCGCTACAACAAAATGAACAAATATCAAATACATCACGTTGTTCGGATGAAATGAAAGTACATGTTTAGAACATAACTGTCAGGAACAAACTGTAGTCCTAGTAAGGTGACGTCATAAAGCGTTCATATTTATAGACTTGCCAACAACATTGTTATACTGTGTATCTATGCGTTATGCCTGGCATACGGACGTTAATTCCCTTCTGTTGAATATGTGTATATTTTAAATTGTTGTATAACCATAGGTTAGTAAACCTTAACGATTCCAGTTGGTACCAATTCGCGAGTCCAGTCATCTAGTATTGTCAGTATATGGTGTCAAACAGGACATTTTGCACTTAATTTGTATTGGAGACCTTTTCACTGTAATTAACTAGTACATAAACTACAAATTATGGCTTCCTCTGAATAAAATATATGGTAATAAAATTTACAATGGCTTAGTACTAAAGTAACATTTTCTCCCCTGAACTGTTCTAGCGATAAATTACCATTATTGTAAATAACAAACTGTAGTTTGTTTTACGAGCGCCACCTTGGACAAACCAGTGCCTCCTACGGCTGGTTTTTGCTTCATTGTGATGTCACCTTAAAAGCACCCCCGCCATGCCTCTGACAGTCATGTACTCGACATGTACTTTCACTTCATCTGAATAATGTGATGTATTTCGTATGTGTTCATTTTGATGTGCCCAATGTTTCTTCATCTTCATACAGTATGTTATTGTTGTACAAAACTTTTATTTCATGACAATGTATTCTTTATTTTCAGAATGTCTGATGATGAGTAAACCAGAAACGCGCTGTAATAAAGTCAACTGTTCACCAATTGACGACATTTCATTGAGTGACCTATCCAGTATTTGAGCAGTACTGTTTAACTCAGCCATTATGACTGCATGATACCTACATGAATTTCTCTGGCACTTTCAATTTCATACATCGCTTCAGCATAGCTTCCAAAAAATTGCAGTACATAGAAATACGTCATCTGAAAGCTAATTGTCCGAAAATCTGTAAAGTACGTATAGGCCGGCATAATTAGCTCCAAAAATGGGGTTGCTTTGGAGAGATGTGGAATTCTGAAAACTATTTCAATCTCTGAAGTAGGCCTCTGATATAAATACGCTGAGATTGGCCCGATTTCTGAGTGGAGCTTCAGCAGTGATGAAAAGTAAATCTCCAAAATTTCACAACCTTATTTTTCAGGTCCCTGCGAAACTAAGCGCTTAATCGGAAAAGCCAAGGTTATCAAAAATGTAGAGCATTACATTCTTTAAAATCTTTGCTATTTCATTAAATTTTGCTACAGAAAAGCTACGTCCGAAAATAGCATCTGAGAAATTACCAGTTTGGTGCAAAATTTTATAGGAGAAAAATTGTAGAGTATCAGCTTGTGTTTTCTGACAGTCAAGGAAAGTGACAAATAACGTAGATGGCAAGTAAATATAGCCATTATTGAATTATACAGGGTGTTTCCGTAACAGCGTGTCAAAATTTAACAGGATGCAGGGGAAGCTCCACTGAACAATTTGAGTTAGTGAACCTGGGATCGGAGAAGCCAGCTTAAGGAGATAATAGAGATAAAAACAAGTTACTGAGTACTTTTTATTGACAATAGTTACAGTTAACTGTAAATACCATCACTGACAAAAGGAACGTACATTTGTACTGCATCTTACGATATGTACTGGAACTCGAACAAGATTCTGACGCACCCTGACATATATCCTTGGTGTGTTTCGAATCACATCACACGGAGCTACATGTCTGGCTACAAATTCCATCTCTGTATCCAGTGGGCTCTCATACGCAAGTGACTTTAAAAATCCCCATAGTAAATAGTCAAGGGCATTCAGGTCAGGACCTGAGTAGGACCTCACCTTCCAGTCCAGCGACCAGGGAACACAGCATTGAGATGGTTGCGGACATACACACTGAAGCGAGGCTGTGGACTGTCATCTTGTATCCACATCCTCTCACGAACAAAAAATGGTTCAAATGGCTCTGAGCACTATGGGACTCAACTGCTGAGGTTATTAGTCCCCTAGAACTTAGAACTAGTTAAACCTAACTAACCTAAGGACATCACAAACATCCATGCCCGAGGCAGGATTCGAACCTGCGACCGTAGCGGTCTTGCGGTTCCAGACTGCAGCGCCTTTAACCGCACGGCCACTTCGGCCGGCCCCTCTCACGAACAGCCAAGGGGACAATGTACACTACTGGCCATTAAAATTGCTACACCAAGAAGAAATGCGGATCATAAACGGGTATTCATTGGAAAAATATATTATACTAGAACTGACATGTGATTACATTTTCACGCAATTTAGGTGCATAGATCCTGAGAAATCAGTACCCAGAACAACTACCTCTCCCCGTAATAACGGCCTTGATACGCCTGGGCAATGAGTCAAACAGAGCTTGGATGGCGTGTACAGGTACAGCTGCCCATGCAGCTTTAACACGATACCACAGTTCATCAAGAGTAGTGACTGGCGTGTTGTGACGAGCCAGTTGCTCGGCCACCATTGACCAGACGTTTTCAAGTGATGAGAGATCTGGAGACTGTGCTGGCCAGGGCAGCAGTCGAACATTTTCTGTATCCAGAAAGGCCTGTACAGGACCTGCGACATGCGGTCGTGCATTATCCTGCTGAAACGTAGGGTTTCGCAGGGATCGAATGAAGGGTAGAGGCACGGGTCGTAACACATCTGAAATATAACGTCCATTGTTCAAAGTGCCGTGAATGCGAACAGGAGGTGACCGAGACGTGTAACCAATGGCACTCCATACCATCACACCGGGTTATACGCCAGTATGGCGATGACGAATACACGTTCCCAATGTGCGTTCACCGCGATGTCGCCAAACATGGATGCGACCATCATGATGCTGTAAACAGAACCTGGATTCATTCGAAAAAATGACGTTTTGCCATTCGTGCATCCAGGTTCGTCGTTGAGTACACCATCGCAGGCGCTCCTGTCTGTGATGCAGCCTCAAGGGTAACCATAGCCATGGTCTCCGAGCTGATAGTCCATGCTGCTGCAAATGTCGTCGAACTGTTCGTGCAGATGGTTGTCGTCTTGCAAACGTCCCCATCTGCCAGGGATCGAGACGTGGCTGCACGATCCGTTACAGCCATGCGGTTAAGATGCTTGTCATCTCGACTGCTTGTGATACGAGGCCGTTGGGATCCAGCACGGGGTTCCGTATTACCCTCCTGAACCGACCGATTCCATATTCTGCTAACAGTCATTGGATCTCAAACAACGCGAGCAGCAATGTTGCGATACGATAAACCACAATTGCGATAGGCTACAATCCGACCTTTATCAAAGTCGGAAACGTGATGGTACGCTTTTCTCCTCCTCACACGAGGCATCACAACAACGTTTCACCAGGCAACGCCGGTCAACTGCTGTTTGTGTAAGAGAAATCGGTTGGAAATTTTCCTCATGTCAGCGCGTTGTAGGTTCGCCACCGGCGCCAACCTTGTGTAAACGCTCTGAGAAGCTAATCATTTGCATATCACAGCATCTTCTTCCTGTAGTGTAAATACGATACAACGGACAAGTAAAGTACACAAAACCTGAATTATGACTTCCTAGTAATCAGGCTCATCCTCCTTGTAGAAAATAAAGATTGTACACGTAAATAAACAGCACAGTGTGTGTAAACTTGTATTTATATTAGTTGTAAATAAGATGGAGATCTATAATGCTGTACACAACGGTAGACAAGTTTACTTCCATATCTCCTTGAGCTGGCTTCTCCGACCCCCAGGTTCCCCACTTCAAATTGTTCAGTGGAGAATTCTCTATGTCCTATTACATTTTGCACGCTCTAACGGAAACACCCTGTATGTAAATCACATGATTAACGATCAACGTCGCCTACCTACTTTCACTTGTATTGTTTCTCCCAGTGTTCACTAATGTTCATTACTTTTCAGTACACTCATTCTCTGCCTAAGTACGCATGCGGTCACAGAAAGCTGTGTTTTATAAGTTATTTGATGCCTTTAAAGACCCAATTTATTTCGAAAAGAAAGATGGAGGATTCCTGTTATACAGAGTGTCAAAATAAGTATTTTCTTCCATAATTACAAAGTAGTTATATGACATCAAGCGTTGGTATGGCAGGAAGGTCACGTTTATGTTTGATGGACACCCTGATATGACAAGTGACAGGAGCACGAAAGGAGCTAAGCGGCTGCGCAGAGTGGCCAAAAAAAAACTGCACCAACTGTCACAATTAAGAAACAGTGTAAGTAAAGCTGGCAAAAGATTTGTCTCTGTCGAAGAAACAAAATGAACGACGCCTTATTTCTTTACTGACTGCACAATTTGAAGACGACTAGTTGAGTATTAAGCAAGCTATTGAGGACACCAATACTGTAGTTGTAGCAACTGCTGTTGACTTTGCCCAGCACTCTGTGTTGTCGTTGGGAAGGACGCTGACCCCCTCACCATCCAACATTTTTCTACTGAAGCCAGGCAAAGGCAGACAACGCGACGAAGTCTGCAGACCCCTACATTTCAAGTTGTTTCAAGTGTCGAATGACATCCCTTCAGTGACTGCGATACAACTTCATCGTTTTTTGGCAAAGGAAAACTTAAACTCCTCAAGGCACTGAGGATGAAAAACATCCTTCAGAAAGCGGCAGAAATACTCAGCAAGTCTAGTACCACTGCTGATGAGACTGGACAGAAGTTCATAGCAGCCCAGTGGTGCGAATATTAAACGAAGTTATTAAATCTACTCCGCTATCAAAACTTGAAAAATGTGTGTCGAAGACATGATTCAAGCTGACCTGTTTGCCTACTGCAGCTGGTCGACAGCGTTCCCTGAGAACGTGTTTGCAGGTGCAAACTTGCAAAAACCAACGACCTAGCCGGCCGAAGTGGCCGAGCGGTTCTAGGCGCTTCAGTCTGGAACCGCGCAACTGCTACGGTCGCAGGTTCGAATCCAGCCACGGGCATGGATGTGTGTGATGTCCTTAGGTTAGTTAGGTTTAAGTAGTTCTAAGTTCTAGGGGACTGATGACCTCAGATGTAAAATCCCTTTAGTGCTCAGAGGCATTTGAACCAACGCCCTAGATTCAGCGCAATGGGCTGGAAAGCTTAAAAATTCGGCCTCGCAGTTAAAGAAGCGGCACCTGCGGAATTGTTGCAAAATATTTACTGCACTGCTGCCAGAGGATGCCATGAAGTGTGTACCTGCAGGAAAAATAGCATTAAGTGTACCACCGCTTGCAAACTTTGCGAAGGTCAATCGTACATCAGTGTCCCAAATGACATGCCCAATTACTGGCACTAATGACTGTGGCATAGATAATGACATTTTGAGAGAAGGAAGAAGAGATCCCTCCGAGGATATGCATACGGAAGAAATGGAAGAATTAGAGTTCATGTTATTTAGACGCTCATCCCCGAAGCGTGTAATAAAGTAATACTGCAAAATAAGGAAAAACAGAGGGTGTAAATAGTTAAACATTGATCTTTTTCTCTAAGAGACTTTATTTTATAGTACTAATTTAACGCAATTTTATATGATCTTATGTAACTCAGTTTATTGTTGTTCCATAAAAACACGGGAGAACTGCCGGATGTCAGTAACGTCCTGCCACGATATTTCGGCGCAGAGTCTTCCGGTCATCTTCAGGTGAGTATCACTATAGTAGTACTAGTGAGTACGCGCGGAGCTCTGCTGTTTAAAGCCATACTGAGGTGACATTGTGCAGATAACTACGTCGACTACGAAGTTTCTCTGTAACAGGATTCCAAGCAGAGTTTAGCTGATAACCGCTATCACGACTGATGAGAGTCTCGTTGTCAGACAATCTTATTTCCACAGATTCATTGATAATCGAGCTCCAAAAGTTTGATGTATGGACCAAAATTTTTCTGTCGTTGTAATTCCTGGAGTGGTCTGTGGAAATACAATGTTCGGCGATTGCGGACTTGGTGGGTTGGAGAAGGCGAGTATGTCGTTCGTGTTCCACAATGCGTTCCTGCACAGTTCGTGTTGTTTGCACCATATATTAGTTGCCGCATTCACACGGAATTTTGTAAAAACCTGATTTACGCAGGCCCAGGTCGTCTTTAACGGATCTCACCAGTGATGAAATTTTGGAAGGAGGCCAAAAGATGACTCTCACTTGATACTTTCTCAATATCCTGCCTATCTCTGAAGAAATATTCCCAATAAATGGTAGATAAGCAGTCGACCTAAAGGGCTCTTCCTCTTCCTTGTTCCGTCGTTTGCAGGTCTGCATCACTCTGTTCACTTGCCTAGCTGAAAGGCCATTCTTCGGAAATACTTTTTTCAGGTGTTCCAGTTCCGCTTGAAGACTGTCGGAGTCTTGCCGTGTGTTGACCAAAGGTGCACCAATGAAGAGTAACATCTCGCCCATGGAGAGGATAGCCCTCCGTAACTTACGAGCAGATGTGTATACAGTAGTCTTAAATCTGACAAAGGAAACGCTACTCTTCTCATACCAAGGGATGACTATATTAATAAGATGAATGTTTCATTATGTGACTCAACGTATCGCAAAATCGATAAGGATCCCACGAGCCGAGCGGTGCGAAAAACAGCAGAACTTTTATCAAATGCTTCTCTACCGAAGGAAGTCATCAAGAGACCTAACCAAACCATTCAGTTCCACCTAGGCTATATGGACTGCCTAAGATCCACAAGGAAAATGTGCCGTTACGTCCAATTGTGAGTAACATTGGAGCAGCCACTTACGACCTAGCAAAATTTTTGGCATCTTCGCTGAAACCAGTGATAGGCAGGTGTGCACATCACATAAAGAATTCCAGTGATTTTATCAGACGACTTCAGTCACTACAGCTGCAAAGTAACGACTTATTGGTCAGTCCAGATGTGGTTTCTCTTTTCACAAAGGTGCCTCTTGTGGACTCACTACACCTCATTGGAAATATGTTTGGTGCAGACATTACAGCGTTGTTTGAGCACACTCGCCACATATTTTATATTTAACAACGAATTTTACGAACAATCTGATGGTGTCGCCATGGGGAGTCCTTTGTCTCCCCTGGTGGCCAATCTTTTTATGGAAGATTTTGAGGAGAGAGCACGCTACTCTGCCACTTCTAAACCGACAGTATTTTAACGATACGTTGACGACACTTTCATAGTGTGGCCTCATGGTTTGGACCGTCTCCAAGAAATTTTACGTCACATGAACTCCATACATGAAAACATAAAATTTACCATGGAGATGGAGAAAGACGGTTGCTTGCCATTTTAGGCGTCTTGGTGCTACGTAAGAGTGATGGCACACTTGGTCACTCGGTGTACGGAAAGCCCACTCATACAGGCCTGTACCTGCAAGCTACTAGTTGCCACCATCCAGCACAAACAATGGGCGTTCTCAAAACCTTAGTCCACCGTGCCCATACCACCTCTGACGTCGACAGTCTTCAAGTGGAACTGGAACACCTGAAAAAAGTGTTTCTGAAGAATGGCTTTTCAACTAGGCAAGCGAACAGAGTGATGCAGACCTACAAACGACGGAACAAGGAAGTGGAAGATGCCTTCAGGTCGACTGCTTATCTACCATTCACTGGGAATATTTCCTCACAGATAGGCACAATATTGAGAAAGTATCAAGTGAGAGTCATCTTTCGGCCTCTTTCCAAAATTTCATCACTGGTGGGATCCGTTAAAGACGACCTGGACCTGCATAAATCAGGTGTTTACAAGATTCCGTGTGAATGTGGCAAATCATATATAGGGCGAACAACACGAACTGTGCATGAACGCATTGTGGAACACCAACCCCGCACGGGATTAGCAGAGCGGTCAAAGGCGCCGCAGTCATGGGCTGTGCAGCTGGTCCCGGCGGAGGTTCGAGTCCTCCCTCGGGCATGGGTGTGTGCGTTTGTCCTTTGGATTATTTAGGTTGAGTAGTGTGTAAGCTTAGGGACTGATGACCTTAGCAGTTAAGTCCCGTAAGATTTCACACACATTTGGAACACCAATGGCATACTCGCCTTTTCCAACCCACAAGTCCGCAATTGCCGAACATTGTATTCCACAGACCACTCCATGAATTACAATGACACAAAATATTTGGTCCTTACATCAAACTTTTGGAGCTCGATTATCAATGAATCTGTGGAAATAAGATTGTTTGACATCGAGGCTCTCATCAGTCGTGATAGCGGTTATCAGCTAAACTCTGCTTGGAATCCTGTTATAGAGAAACTTCGTAGTCGTCGTAGTTATCTGCATAAAGATGAAAATCGACCTGATATCAACACGCCAAGCTTTCACCGTGGAGGGCACGACACGCAGCACACGGAGTTGTTATGAATGCGCACGCTGAGCAGCATATGGGCAATGTCACCTCAGTATGGCTTTAAACAGCAGAGCTCAGCGCGTACTCGCCAGTACTACTACAGTGGTACTCACCTGAAAATGGCCGGAAGACTCTCCGCCGAAATATCGTGGCAGGACGTTACTGACATCCGGCAGTTCTCCCGTGTTGTTATGGAACAATCAGTATGCCGGAAAAGCTGTAAACATCAAGGTTTATTGTTGATTGAATTAATTTTCTTCTACACACTCTCTGTTCAGCGTGACGGCCTTGCGCCACCTTACACTCTTTTTAAACCGAGAATTTCGTCCTTGGTCTTCCACTCTTATTTGAGAGGTGGTAGGAGCCGCCTCTCATATTTCTATCTTACTCTGAGTAATTCGATTTTCCTCTCTAATTGCATGTGGTAAAAAGTTGCTATTCCTTCACACGCGGACTTCCCATGCAGCATCTCTCGTCACCCGGGTGGTCCGGTGACAGGCGAGTACTGCTGAGCTTGAAAGGGTTAAGCCGACGGGTGTGAGGGAGTCGAGTAGATGCTTTCCAGACGCCGACATTGTCATAAGAGCGGCGGCGACACGCCCGCAGGGGCCTGAAGGAGCGGCTGGGCTAGAAATTCCGTTACTTCGTAGAAACTTAGTGAAAACACTTTCTGGCGGGCTACCGGCGAGGCGTGGGAATGACTTGTGTTCCGAGGCAGTCTTGGCGGGCAAATTCCCGCGTTTTCTGCAAAATCGTAACTGTGATTGGCTTGCTCATGGCATAGCTCCGTGATGTAGCAAAATCGCCGCAGAAATTGGCTCCGAGAATCTCCATTGGTGGAGTGGTAGTGCTTCAGCAATAGAGTGGAATTTTCCGCCTGTTTTCGAGTTGCTGATTGGAATGTTTAACCACGGCCACTGTCGTGGGGGCGGGAATGTTCTGTGTTCGGTTTGTACGGGTGCTCTTGTGAGAGTCGGCTCTCGCCTTTCAGTCGGGGTAGTTTACAAGACTGAGCTCTCACTGCTCTGGACAGCCTGCCTTCCGTTGGCTGTTTAATATACTTTCATTTAATTGTAACTGTTTGACGAAGTTGCTGAAGTTTCGACTTCAACGTAACTTTCCGAGGACAGTTGGCAATTGAGCGTTCTGCATACAAGTGGCCTATGTTGTCCGTCTTGAGCAGTTTTGGCTAAAGTTGATGGTATTACAGTTACTGTGTGACTTCGCTTTCAATCACTGTACCATCAGTGATTGTGTGGCGAGCCTTCTTCGTCTCCCTCAGAGGCGCATTTGTATTGATAGGAAGTCTTTAGTCTGGAACAACCAAACCAGGATAATTGGTTTTGGGCTATGCTCGTGACATTATCATCACCACGACGGGACATCGAAGCAACCAGCCATCGCTTCCGGTACGCCAGATCGTGTCCTTGCAGTTAAGAAGACAGCTTGGTAATGTATGTCCGCAGCACCGGCAGACTAGGGAATTTGCTCTGTGATAATCGGAGCTCAGCAGAGCGCGCCTGTTCCCGTCTTTTCTTACATGGTTCTGTCTTGCATGTCCATTGCCTGAGTTTTCACTACTGTAGCACAATTAATGTTGGGTTGGCTGGGTGTTTCTCTTAAGATTTGAGTTGCAAGGAATTAGCTCCACATGCCACTTGGTCATAAAGGTCACAAGCTAGTTGATGGACAACTTCACATTCACAGCATTTATATGAGTATCCAATTTTACGGGTTGTAAGTGTTTCATATGTTTTGTTTATTATTTCGAGTTTAGTCATAATAAATCAAATTGTTATTGTGGATAGAACTTTCATTCTGTGGATCGATAAAGCAACCCTTTCATTTCTCACTACGTTAATGAAAGTTTCCTTTATCAAATTAATTTATATCAAATTAAATTATTGCGAATGCCAAACTCTTTTCTACTCCACTTGCATGGTCGATTACAGTCAGTTCGCGTTTCTTCTTAATCCATGTGCAACAGCAAAAGTCGGAGTTAGAAAACGGGGGGCTTAGAGCATCATTTCCATATGAAGATTCTAGAAGAATTTAGTTTTAAATACACTGCTGGCCCCGGCACCTCGCATATTATTCCCTCTTGGCCCTAGTACATACGGTATTTTACCCCTACTTTTTTCAGAATTTCGAACATCTTGCACCATTTTACACTGTCAAAAGGTTTTTTTCCTGATCGACAAATCCTATGAACGTGTGTTGATTTTTCTTTAGTCTTGATTTCATTAGCTGTCGCAACTTCAGAATTGCCTCTCTGGCGCCTTTACCTTTCCTAAAGCCAATCTGATCGCCATCTAACACATCCTCAATTTTCTTTTCCGTTCTTCGATATGTTATTCTCGTCAGCAACACACTCTCTGCCCTACCTTTCTATTCAGAACGAATCCTACTTCCTTTGTACCATTTTCTGCTGCTGTTGATATTACCCTAAAATCATCTAACCAGAAATCCTTGTTTTCTTTCCATTTCATTTCACTGAACATACCTAGGTAGAGCCTTTGCATTTCCCTTTTCAGACTTTATAGCTTCCCTACCACGTTCAAACATCTGAGAGTCCTCACCCCGACGCGTAGAACGTTACCCTTTCCTTGGTTATTCAATACTTTTCTCGCGGTCACCTCCCCTTTGGCTGTCTTCTCCAGGAGATCCGTGGGGGACTATTCTGAAACCTTTTTTCAGTGGAAAGATCATTATGACACTTTTTCAATTACAAGCTACATGTTCTGTGGATACACATTATGTGTCTTTAATGCAGTGGTTTCCATTGCCTTCTGCATCCTCATGCAGTTGATCATTGCGGATTCTTCCGCCTTTAGGGACACTTTCCCACCCCAAGGGCAAGAGAGTGTCCTGAACCTTTGTCTGCTGCTCCGCCCTCTTCACAAGGCCCTTTCCAGAAGGAGGGTGACTTCATGCCGGAAGTCTTCGGACGCCAAGATTGATTATTAGTAATAATTTAAGCGGTGGCGTTTTGATCATGAATGAAAGACAGTACTTTTTTTGAAAGGAACCTCAGTGGCACCCAAAGGTAGGGGCGGGGCAAAGTGGGCACGGGTCGCAACCCGACGTCTGGACACTATGTCCCGTTCCAATCCTCCAGTAACGAAGGAAAGCGTAAGGAGCGTGGAGTACGGGTACAATGAACATCGTTTATTCATTTATGTTTCTTTTCGTTCTTTTTCTTTATTTGTATTTATTTATTTATTTTTGTCATTAATACCACAGAGAATATTAGGAAACCGGCGGCACGCGAGGAGACAGGCGCAGCAAGACGTCAGAAAATGGTTGAAATGGCTCTGAGCAATATGGGACTTAACTTCTGAGGTCATCAGTCCCCTAGAACTTAGAATTACTTAAACCTAACTAGCCTAAGGACATCACACACATCCATGCCCGAGGCAGGATTCGAACCTGCGACCGTATCGGTCGCGCGGTTCCAGACTGTAGCGCCTAGAACCGCTCGGCCACCCCGGCCGGCAAGACGTCAGACTAATTGAGACTATCAAACGTATAGTTTTTTCCGAGATGAACATTCCGATTACTAGTGAATATATCGGTTCTAAGTGTGGAAGAGATGGGGACCAACTGTTCATGACATGAACACCCCAGCTCTGGGGTGGGTCAAGGAACACTCTGCAGATTAAATTGGAGAAAAATTGTCTGTATTTTGGATTGCGGACAATTGCACAATGGCGTTCAGTAAGGAACTGCAAAAAGTCAGGTATTCTTTCTCGCAATCAGCAAACAAGTAGTCTGCTGCGTGTTCACAAAGGCACCTCACAGATTTTGTTTTCACTTGCGGAAAGTATCCCGCGTCCGGAAGGAGGTGCAGTTGAGTAGATATTTATGAGGAGTCGTACGAGTAATTAGGGACAACATCTGTCGCACCGAGAACAAGACAGACACCTCTCACCGATCTGCACACCAGCGCTCCATAACATCACAGTCGACACACAGCGGGGTGTTTGCGAGGTGAATCCCGTGAAGGCATGACCGGCATACTTGGTTCCCATTGACAGCAAGGTACCATGCAGACTGCACGTCAGTGTCAAGGTAAGGAGCGCACAGCGATCGCCAAACGGCACGCCAGTCGAGATGCTGCTGAAGGAAACCATAGATCGCATTCGTATCCCTAGACCACAGGTCTTACATCGTAATCACTAAATAGGACAAATGTCAACTTCTCTTCCTCAGCAAAGAGTCTAGGAGACCCTTAATCAAGCACTTCTTTTTTTTTTTTTTTATTTCATCAACCTTCTGACTGATTCGATGCGGGTCGCTAGGAATTCCTTATCTGTGCCAATCTTTTTATCTCAGAGCAGCACTTGCCACTTACGTTGTCAGTTATTTGTTGAATGTACTCCTATTCCAGTCTTTGACTTCCTCTACAGTTTTTATCCTCTGTAGCTCTCTCTAGTACCACAGAGGTTGTTCTCTGATGTCTTGGGAGATTTTCTATCATCCTGCCCATTCATCTTGTCACTGTTTTCCATATCATTCTTTCACGCTGATTCTGTGGTGAACCTTTTTTGCCTTATCAGTCCATTTAATTTTCAATATTCTTCTGTAGCACTTCATCTTAAATGCTTCGATTCTCTTACGTTCCCGTTTATCACAGTCCTTGTTTCATCCTGTGCTCCGTACATACGTTCTCAGAAACTTCTTTAATGAATTAAGGCTTATATTTGATACTAATAGGCTCCTCTTGACCAGAAATGCAGTTTTTGCCAATGCTAGTTTGCATTATATGTTATCTTTGCTCCGTCCATCCTGTGTTATTCTCATGTCTACGAAGCAGAATTCCCTAAATTTGTCGACTTGGTGATCCCCATTTTTGATGTTAAGTTTCTCTCTGTTGTCAATTCTGCTACTTCTCATTGCTTACATCTTTCGTCGATTTACTCTCAATCTATATTTAGCGCTTTTTAGACCGTTGATTTCATTCAGTAGATCCTGGCATTCTTTTTCACATTCATTGAGGATACCAATGCCATCAGCGAATCTTATCATTGATATTTTTGTTTGAATTTTAATCCCACTCTCGAACCTTTCTTTTATTTCCATCATTGCTTCTTCGATGTATAGACTGGACAGTAGGGGCGAAAGACTATACCCCCGTCTTACCCCTTTGTAATACGAGCACTTCGTTCTTGGTCTTCCAGTCTTATTATTAATAGGTTTTCCCCTATTTTTCTCAGAACTTCGAACATCTTGCACCATTGTACGTTGTTGAACGCTTTTTCCAGGACGACGCATCCTATGAACATCTCTTGACTTTTCTTCAGTCCTGTTACTACTATCACCTGCAATCTCAGAACGGCCTCTCACGTGCTTTACGTTTCCTAAACCCAAACTGATCGTTGTCTAACATCCTCAACTTTCTTTTCCATTCTTCTGTGTATTGTTCTTGGTTCAAAAATGGCTCTGAGCACTATGGGACTCAACTGCTGAGGTCATTAGTCCCCTAGAACTTAGAACTAGTTAAACCTAACTAACCTAAGGACATCACAAACATCCATGCCCGAGGCAGGATTCGAACCTGCGACCGTAGCGGTCTTGCGGTTCCAGACTGCAGCACCTTTAACCGCACGGCCTCTTCGGCCGGCGTGTATTGTTCTTGTCAGCAACTTGGATATGTGAGCTATCAAACTGATTGTGTGATAATTGTCGTACTTGTAGGCTTTTGCTCTTGGATGACGTTACTCCTAAAATCTGACGGCTATCGCCATCTCATAAATTATGCACACCAACGTGAACAGTCGCACTGTTACATTTATACCAATGAGTTTAGAAATTCCGTTGGAACGTTATCCATCCCTTCTGCTTTATTTGATCTTAAGTCGCCCAAAGCTTTTTCAAATTCGGAATCTAATACTCGATCCCCTCTCTCTTCCCTGTCGTTTCCTGTTTTTTCTTCTATCACGTCAGCAGACTATTCCTTCCCCTCATTGTACTCTTTCCACGCACTCTCTTTGTCCACTGAATTTAACCGATTTCCCACACACTTTGAAACGTCCCCTTAGAACAATTATACATGACTGTGCTTAAACTGACACACAATATTTTGTTAGCGCAACGCAATCTGACTTTCAAAATTCCCTACAAAAGAATGGCCCTGACTAACATTAAACTATACCTTTCACAAATCACTTACCTCACAAAAATCTTCGCTGCTCAAGCTACTGCAATACAGCGAGCGCCACTACTGCCAGCTAAATAAAAGATTCAAACTATGGAAGGCACTAACTACTGATAGGGATAGTTAGCAAATGAAAGATATTAATAGAGGACAAACAATGTATTTACCTTGATATCATCATATATAAATATAGCAGTTCATGACAAATTTCAAAACTCCGCCATCTCTCTCCCCACATCCACCACTGCTGGGGGCTCACCTCCAACTGCGCAACGCTACGCGCTGTTCACAGCCAGCTGCCTAACACTACAATGGCGAGTATTACAACAATGCAAAGCAGCCACAGACTGCACACAGCACAGCCAGTGATTTTCATACAGAGGTGGCGTTACCAATAAAAAAACCTAAACAGCCTACTTAACATAGCCCCCATGCTCCCCACAAAAATTTTTACAAATTGGATTGGGCAGTGGCCAATACAGATTTGAAAAAAATTTTTCATAATTACAATAACAAAGAAATCAAATGCACACACTTATTGATACAATGTTGGTCAAAAGCTAAAAATTTCTCACAGTCCATAAAGACAGTCCACATTGTTCATCACAGAAAAATGCAGAGTTTTTCTCAAAGTCTGAGCAGTAAAAGAAAATGCACATAGAAGTAGTGGATTTCCATGCAGTCTTGAAGAAGTAGTGTTGTCCTTCCAACGGAAAGACAGTGCTGACTCTTGACATGCAGACAGGTAATGGGCCACAACTTAGCAAACCCACAGCAGAGTCATTCGACGTTTTGAAGAATATTGGTAGGTAGGTCATCACAGAACAGACCCACTGTAGTCCTGGTAGAGATTACGGTATTGGTGGGCCACAAGAGGTGCAGCCCCACTGCAGGCCTTGTAGAAATAATGGTACTGGTGAGTCAGCAAAGGTGTAGACCCACTGTAGTTCTTGTAGAAATGGCCAGCAGCCATCTGTTGCGACTGTGCAGGTGCACAATCACCATCGAAGAGTCTTGCAGAGAATATAGCAAGTCCATAAACCACCACTTGTGCACTCACAAAGTGTTTGGAATTGTCCTTAGAACCAGCAATGCTGTTATCCAGTCCCTTGCTGAATTATTAACACACGTGCAAACACTAACAGTCCCTACTTCTCACATATTGTCCATATACTATGACCAACAGAAACGTGTGCAGTGAAATGTAACTTAATTTGAAGAACTGCTATCTGTACAATTATAAAATTACAACATGAAAATACAATTACAAAGGTACAAAATACATCATTAAAGAACATAACAATACAGATAACATTTGTAGTAACACAGGCTTTACAAAAGAATAGAAATAAACATATACATCAGTGGAATTATGACATGAGTACATACATAAAGGATCACAATAACTTTTGAAACATCAACTTCACACATGAGCATTGAACAGAACAGAATTAATAATGTCTAACATCTTTACAAAGTAAATAACATATTATTAATGCCAATTATATTCGAGGATAACAGTATTCCTCATCATAGTGAATGTAGCTTAATATTAAAAGAAGAAAAAATTCTATGAAACTACACAGAGACAGGAAGAAAACAAATACACAAGGGTACACAAACACATAGTGGGATAACACCAATAGGAAAGGACAGGGTTCGTTTTCAGTGTAACATTTGGTACTGCAGTCCAACCCAAAACTTCATATATCTTTCCTCTTATTTCATCCTTTGTTTCCACCAAAAAAATTCTATCTAAGCATGCTTTCTGTATTTATATGTTCACACATTTCTTACCTCAACATTTATTTCCAAGAAAATCCTACCTAAACCTGTTTTCTCAATGCATTTCTTCCAATTCATCGCAACTCATTCTCTTAGAGGCTACCCCCTCTTAAGCTAACTTAAATCTACTGAGCTCAGATGCTAAACTAAGGGACGAGGCAATGCAGCAGCACAAAATAAGTAACACAAACAGCAATGACCAAAAAATTAAAAAATTGCAAAGCAAGCTACAGTAAATCTAAATTACCAAGCAATGCAACATTACAACTAATATGAGCCAATGTGCAGCAACAAAAAAATAAATCTGGCTTAGCAGAGTAACACAAATTAAAGTTCAGTAGCACTATGCCTGGCAAACAGCAGCTTAAACATGACATAGCTCAAGCAGAAAAAATATTACAGTAAAGATAACAATGCAGATAAGGGAAATGTATAATCACATCTTAATGTCTAAGTAATTAAAGTGGTGCACCACAAGAAGTTATTCTACCAAAAAGTTACCAATTACTTGAAAAGAAAATTATGAATGCAGTTCCTGTGAAGGTAAATGTCATTTTGTGCTCCCTCATTTTTTTAAAAAAATTATTATTTACTCGATCTGTAGACAGAAAATATTTATATTAGTACATCTATAAAATTTTATTTTAACCAATGCTGCAGTGCAGCTAGAAACTAGATATCAAATGAAATAAGCAACTATGTACAAAGCAAAGCATAAGAACATCGTTCAATAGTCATGTGGCATTTCATAAGTAGTAAAAAAATCTCTCATCTAGGAAGACAGTAGTCATAGTCAGGTGTGTAGACAAACTATTTCTTGTCATTTCATTAGGCATTTCAGTAAATATCAGAAAGTACGATATGTTTCCAAGTAATCAGCGTGTCGGATTTGCGATGCTTTCTCTAAAGGAATGACAATGACCAGGATAATGGCCTCCCTTTTTTTTCTGTGCTCTGAATGGCACGCGCTAATGGCTTTTTCTCCAGGCGTCTGACACAGCTGGGTGCCCACGACGCATTACGTGCAGGTGGTCACTTAACTTTCTTACGGAAATATTTACGACAGCAGTTTCCGCTACAGTGGCAGTCTCGTACAAAAATATTTCACAGGTCAAGAATTAGCATTGCAAATCTGTAGAAAGAAAATCCTATAAATACACTCCTGGAAATGGAAAAAAGAACACATTGACACCGGTGTGTCAGACCCACCATACTTGCTCCGGACACTGCGAGAGGGCTGTACAAGCAATGATCACACGCACGGCACAGCGGACACACCAGGAACCGCGGTGTTGGCCGTCGAATGGCGCTAGCTGCGCAGCATTTGTGCACCGCCGCCGTCAGTGTCAGCCAGTTTGCCGTGGCATACGGAGCTCCTTCGCAGTCTTTAACACTGGTAGCATGCCGCGACAGCGTGGACGTGAATCGTATGTGCAGTTGACGGACTTTGAGCGAGGGCGTATAGTGGGCATGCGGGAGGCCGGGTGGACGTACCGTCGAATTGCTCAACACGTGGGGCGTGAGGTCTCCACAGTACATCGATGTTGTCGCCAGTGGTCGGCGGAAGGTGCACGTGCCCGTCGACCTGGGACCGGACCGCAGCGACGCACGGATGCACGCCAAGGCCGTAGGATCCTACGCAGTGCCGTAGGGGACCGCACCGCCACTTCCCAGCAAGTTAGGGACACTGTTGCTCCTGGGGTATCGGCGAGGACCATTCGCAACCGTCTCCATGAAGCTGGGCTACGGTCCCGCACACCGTTAGGCCGTCTTCCGCTCACGCCCCAACATCGTGCAGCCCGCCTCCAGTGGTGTCGCGACAGGCGTGAATGGAGGGACGAATGGAGACGTGTCGTCTTCAGCGATGAGAGTCGCTTCTGCCTTGGTGCCAATGATGGTCGTATGCGTATTTGGCGCCGTGCAGGTGAGCGCCACAATCAGGACTGCATACGACTGAGGCACACAGGGCCAACACCCGGCATCATGGTGTGGGGAGCGATCTCCTACACTGGCCGTACACCACTGGTAATCGTCGAGGGGACACTGAATAGTGCACGGTACATCCAAACCGTCATCGAACCCATCGTTCTACCATTCCTAGACCGGCAAGGGAACTTGCTGTTCCAACAGGACAATGCACGTCCGCATGTATCCCGTGCCACCCAACGTGCTCTAGAAGGTGTAAGTCAACTACCCTGGCCAGCAAGATCTCCAGATCTGTCCCCCATTGAGCATGTTTGGGACTGGATGAAGTGTCGTCTCACGCGGTCTGCACGTCCAGCACGAACGCTGGTCCAACTGAGGCGCCAGGTGGAAATGGCATGGCAAGCCGTTCCACAGGACTACATCCAGCATCTCTACGATCGTCTCCATGGGAGAATAGCAGCCTGCATTGCTGCGAAAGGTGGATATACACTGTACTAGTGCCGACATTGTGCATGCTCTGTTGCCTGTGTCTATGTGCCTGTGGTTCTGTCAGTGTGATCATGTGATGTATCTGACCCCAGGAATGTGTCAATAAAGTTTCCCCTTCCTGGGACAGTGAATTCACGGTGTTCTTATTTCAATTTCCAGGAGTGTATAAGTGTCCAAATAAAATACTCGTCAGCATTGTGATACAGTCACGAATTTACACACATTTCATAACTCTTAAAGTACGATTCTTGGTTTCCAACATCCTGTTTCACAAGTCAAGAGTCCCTACCCACTATTCATTACTCCTTACCTTATTACACATATACGTATCCATCGACACTCGTCAATATTTCTTCATTATAAATATGAAGCATAATCAAATAACTCATATAGCCTCAGCCTATTAATCATAAACATACCTCAGTAGCATAATACACATCGTCGTCGTAAAAATAACATCATAACACCTCAGTCAAATCTCAAAATCGTCGTAGCTTCCTCCAATAATTAAAAAAATTCTCTGCTCATGTCAAAAGTGTCATCTGCCTCAAACGTACTTTAAAAATCATGAATCCATACCAAATACATCATTCAAAGCTCTCATAGTATCACAATGGTTCCGAAAAAATATGAGCATTTCACAAAGTACAGACAAAATACAATTTCATAAGTGTGAAGTTATCCAACTGTGTAATTGCGTAAACATCTGTCACTGATGTAATAAAAAAAGTTTATCTCTCAGTTACATGATCAGATAGCTGTGTAATTTGTGTGTTAGAGAAATATGGTACCGATGTGGAAAGTTGTATAAGCAAATACCATATTAGCTAGGGTTCCTTGTGGTTGCCACACACATGGTACACAAAGTAAGTGTGTACCCCCCTGAGGATTAATGTAATTATACCCTCAGGTGTTACAGATTACAGCAATGGAATGAAATGTATCACGGAAAACTTTCTTTGTAATTCAAAAAATCTTTAAAAATAAATGGTTTAAGTACAAAATTAATCACTCAAATACGTGTACTGTAGCGCTAAATGTGCGTCTTGTTGCAACATAATCTCTGTGGAAGTGTCGTAGTTATCGTCCTCCGAAAGCTAAGTTCTGCAGAAGTCAATGTACTTACCTCATAATACACAAAAGTGAAATGCTTTGCGTATAAATGTCTTAGTTATTACGCTTATTGCCGTGATGAAGAAAGTACTGTACTGTAACGTATTGTTGTGCTACGGAAAAGGCAGTCTCATTGTAGCTATACTACAAAAGTTACTACTAAAACATGTTTTACTTTCCAGAATAAAACAGAAAACTGTGCAGATATAAAACAGAAACACTGCAAAAGCAATAATATAAATTGTCACTTATTAGTAGCGTCGTGATAAAACCGTGTAGCTGTCACATAAACTAACCACTGTGGCGTCTGGTATCTCACAGAAAGTACTTTAAATCCAGAATATATTTTCAAGTAAACCAAAATGTTGCATTAAAATCTCATTAGCAGTACCAGATATAATGTTACTTTTCTCGGAGCCAGCCGGCGCACGTGTACGCCTGCGGTGCGAGTCATTGTCTGTCTCTTTGTTGCCGCGCGTCGTTACTGGGATTAGGAGACCTAACTTCTACAAATTCGCCTTGCCGAGAGGGCCCAGCCGTGTTAGAATCCCGCCAGTTCTGATGAAATTGACGTCTGTCGTTATGATTATATCGTCTGTCGTCATGTCGGTAGATTCTGTAGTTTCTTCCTTGTCGGTCACGTGGTGGAGAATTTCTCTCTGAATCGTAACTGCGCGCTGGACCGTTGCGTCTAAAGTTATTCTGTCTCCCTTGATAATAATTATTTTGGTTCCCAAATTGTCCGTTTCTCTGATTGTCTCTGTCATATTCACTACTTCGGAAATGCGATCTTTCTCTGTAACTATTATTACTCTGCCAGCGGTTGTCATATGGGTGGTGTCTGTTTTGGTCACGATTTGTGTTGTGAGAATAGCTTTGTCGTGTCAAGTTATTACTTCTTTCATCGCGGAATTGCGACGGATGTGATCTATAATTGTTGTGCTCCTGCGTTCCGCGATTGTCAGTGTCAATTTCCAGTTCTTGTAACAGTCCCTGAAATGCTTCGATGTCGTCTTTGCAACGTCCTGCCAAAATAATATGTCGTAAATGTTCAGGCAGTTTGATTAAGCAAATGCGGATGAGTTCTGAGGGGCTGTATGGGTTTGAAAGATACTGATTCTTGTGCAACATGTCTTCAAAATATTTCACAAGACTGGAGAATTCAGATTGTTCGAAATGTTTCATCATTATGATACCATGTTTTACGCGGTCTTGTGTGGCTTGAGACCAATATGCTGAGAGGAAGGCATGGTAAAATTCTCCTTCACTGTGGCAATCGTGAATGACCGATCGCATTTTTACAGCTGGTTCATTCTCTAAGTAGCCACACATAAATTCTAATCTGTGCTCTAATGACCAGTTGGGAGGAAAACAATGAGAGAATTGATGGAGCCATGCTTGTGGATGAATGTCGTTGCCAGAATTCTTAAATGTTTTGAATTTACGTGTAGTAATGAACAGCTTATAGTCAAAATCATCATGTCGGCGAGTCGCATATCGGTCATTGTTACGTCGTGTCGGCTGTTCAATCTCAAAATTCGGTGCACATTGCCAATTTCTTTCATAATTTCCGAAATGCCCTGTGTTATTATTTTGCGGCTTTTCCGTATTTCTAAGTCCCTCTTCCCGTGTTGGAGCGCGAGTGTCCTCTGAAATACGTAATTCTTGTATTATCTGTGTCAGCTGATCTTGTACTTCCCGGATTTCTCTTTGGTGTTGTGTATTGATTTGATTTTGATTCTGTTTGAATTTTCTAATTTGTTCATACTCTTCTGTGTCAGTGAAGGCTACAGGTCTTGTGTCATTCAGATCATCATCTACCTTTGTAGATAAGTTAGTGACCTTATCCGAAAGTTCGGCTACTTTCTCCGATAGTGAACACATTTCCTCAGCATGTTTTTCTGAACCAAGTTTCAGAGTGTCCATTTGTGTTGAAATCGTATCTACTGTGTCCTTTAGGTTTTCTTGAGTTTTTGCAAGTTGCGTAACCGAATCGGTAGATGCAACTGAGTCAATTTTAGCTTGCAAGGTGTTGTGATTTTCATGAACAATTGTTTGCAGTTCTTTTATGGCTGCTTCGTGATTCTGTAATACATTTTCATGCCGCGAAAAAATGGGTTGAAAATGCTCACAAATTTGTGTTTTTATGTCATTACAGACTTTTTGACATTTCGATTCAATGTTATGTAACTCACTAGTTAAATCTTCACGTGTTTGTTCAAGTGTGGTGTCTAACTTTTGAAGATTTTGTCCCATTGCGTCTAACTGTTGCTGTGTTTGTCTCTGGTGTTGTTCCATTGTGTCTAACTTTTCAAGCTTTTGTCCCATTTGTTGCATTAATTGTAATAACAATGCACTGGTGTCTGAAACATGTTCCTCAGTGCTTTTCGGCAGTGAATTTGCACCGGCAACATTCACATTTTGACAAGCGGAAAATGTGTCTTGACTCATTTGAGAAAACGGTGAGAACCCAAAACCTGAGTCTGTAGTATTTGCAATATTGTGTTCTGTCATTCCCGATTCCTGAGGCGAGCTGTTGCCGACCAATCGATCGATAACGCTTCCCTGTTCACTACCTGTTTCACTGTCTACACCATTGTTTGCCGCCCGCTCCATTTGCCTATGCGCAATTACCAAATTACTACTTTGAACATTAGTTAATTCATTACCCAGTGGTGCTGGCAAGCTACGCTCGTCGTCACTATCATTTCTCAATTTACTTTGGAGCCTAGTGTTACGTTTTTCACACGCCATAATTGTCACAATATTTCACACGATAACACAGAAAAGCACAATTTGAAGTGCAAAAATACGAGAACACATTAACATAGCACTGAAAATAATATCTAGTTAATTGCAAGCGTAGCTGCGAAATACTTGGTGCAAATCTATATGCATGCCACAACTGTTTTACTGTACAACAATGAAAGGCTACAACTACAAAGGGGATTCTCTCTACAATTACGCGCTAGCAATAAACAAAAGCTACACTAAATACACAAACTACAAGAAAAAATCAGAAGATTCCAGGTTCGAATCCTGGCAGGGTCGCCATATGAAACGTCCCCTTAGAACAATTATACATGACTGTGCTTAAACTGACACACAATATTTTGTTAGCGCAACGCAATCTGACTTTCAAAATTCTTTACAAAAGAATGGCCCTGACTAACATTAAACTATACCTTTCACAAATCACTTACCTCACAAAAATCTTCGCTGCTCAAGCTACTGCAATACAGCGAGCGCCACTACTGCCAGCTAAATAAAAGATTCAAACTATGGAAGGCACTAACTACTGATAGGGATAGTTAGCAAATGAAAGATATTAATAGAGGACAAACAATGTATTTACCTTGATATCATCATATATAAATATAGCAGTTCATGACAAATTTCAAAACTCCGCCATCTCTCTCCCCACATCCACCACTGCTGGGGGCTCACCTCCAACTGCGCAACGCTACGCGCTGTTCACAGCCAGCTGCCTAACACTACAATGGCGAGTATTACAACAATGCAAAGCAGCCACAGACTGCACACAGCACAGCCAGTGATTTTCATACAGAGGTGGCGTTACCAATAAAAAAACCTAAACAGCCTACTTACAACTTAATATTACCACCCGTTTTATCATTTCACCTAAGGTTGTTTTGACTTTTCTGTATGCTGAGTCAGTTCTTTCGACAGTCATTTCTTTTTCGATTTCTTCACATTTTTCATGCAGCCATTTCACTTTAGTTTCCCTGCATGACCTATTTATTTCATTCGTAAGTGACTGATTTTTCCCTGAACATTTTTTTTCTTCCTTCTTCCCTCGATCAACTGAAAGATCTCTTTGTTTCCCATGGCATCTTCTTAGTTATCTTCCCATAGCTATCTTGTTCTTTTCGAATTCTGCGATTTCCCTCTTCAGAGATGTCCACACTTCTTCGGCTGAACTGCCTATTGACTTATTCCTTATCGCAGTATCTATGGCCTCAGAGAACTTCAAGCATATAGTACTTCCCTACCCCACTTCATTGCGCATTGATTCTTCCTGACTTTTCCCTTAAGCTTCAGCCTACTATGATCTTGTGTACGTCTTAAATTCAATATCTCGTTTTAGAATCTCCGATCACGATGTAATCTAGTTAAAATCTTCTCGTATCTCACTGCTCTTCCAGGTAGACGTCCTCCTTTTGTAATTCTTGGATAGAGTATCCGCTACTACTAGTTGAAAATTATTATAGTACTCAATTAGTCTTTCTCCTCTCTTGTTCCTACTATCAAGCACATATTCTCCGGTAACCCTTTCTCCTACTCGTTTCCCTACAACTGTATTCCAATCTCCCATGACTATTAGATTTTCATCACCCTATACGTACTGAATTACCCTTTCAATGTCATCATATACTTTATTCATCTTTTGCTCGCGACGTCGGCATGGATACCTGAACCATTGTTGTTAGTGTTGGTTTACTATCTTTTTTGGTGACAACAACCCTATCAATGAACTCTTCACAGTAACTCACTCTCTTCCCTGCGTTCCTATTGATAACGAATCAACCGGCCGGAGTGGCCGAGCGGTTCTAGACGCTACAGTCTAGAACCGAGCGACCGCTACAGTCGCAGATTCGAATCCTGCCTCAGGCATAGATCTGTGTGATGTCCTTAGTTAGGTTTAAGTAATTCTAAGTTCTAGGGGACTGATGACCTCAGCAGTTAAGTCCCATAGTGCTCAGAGCCATTTGAACCATTTTTGTAACGAATCTCACTCCTGTTGTACCATTTTCTGCTGTTGATATTATCCTATACTCACCAGACCAGAAGTACTTGTCTTCTTCCCATTTCACTTCCCTAATCCCCCACTACATTTAGATTGACCCTTAGCTTTTCCCTTTTCAGATTTTCTACCGTCCGTACCATTTTTTAACTTCTAAAATTCCATGCCGCGTCTCGTAGAACG
The DNA here is from genome assembly GCF_023864345.2 of Schistocerca serialis cubense. Taxonomy (NCBI): domain Eukaryota; kingdom Metazoa; phylum Arthropoda; class Insecta; order Orthoptera; family Acrididae; genus Schistocerca; species Schistocerca serialis. Next base: position 534,729,872 of record NC_064645.1, read on the forward strand.
TCATCCGTCCCTTGTTTATTCAATATTTTTCTCACGGTTACCTCCCACTTGGCAGTCTCCTCCCTGAGATCCAAATGGGGAACTAGTTTGGAATGTTTTGCCAATGGAGAGATCATTATGACTCTTCTTCAGTTACAAGCCACATGTCCTGTGGATACAAATTTTGTGTCTCTAATGCAATGATTTCCATTGCCTTCTACATCCTCATGCCATTGATCATTGCTGATTCTTCCACCTTTTAGAGACAATTTCCCACTCCTGTCCGTTGGTCCGCCGGCCGGAGTGGCCGAGCGGTTCTAGGCGCTTCAGTCTGGAACCGCGCAACCTCTACAGTCGCAGGTTCGAATCCTGCCTCGGGCATGGATGTGTGTGATGTCCCATAGTGCTCAGAGCCATTTGAACCATTTGTCCGTCCTCTTTGACAAGGACGTTGGCAGGATGGGGGTGACTTCTGATGCTGGAAGTCCAAACAGTGGCTAGGTTCGAATCTGGAATCGAGACGTTTTGCTTACTAGTCAAAAACCATACCACCAGACCAGAGACGCCCAAACAATAGCGAATTACAAATTCACGGGTCACCTTAAGGCAACACGCAAAGTAAAACAAGAGCTATCGCAGGTCCCATGGAATGCTAGGTGAATGTCACCAATACCACAATACGGCCTCCTGGCTTGCGCCCATGACGCTGTTCGTATCTGGAGTAGTCGTTCGTCTGGATGACGGCATACCGGGACACAACCATCGTCTTGCTGTAGGCAAAAATTTGATTCACTTTACCATCTCGATGATCCAGTGCTTACTGCAATAGTAACTAATGCTGACGTTGGGTGCCATGGAAACACATAGGGGTCACCTTCTGAGGAGCGCCATGTCCAACAATGTGGGCTGAACGGCGTGCTCCGTATCACTTGTGGCTGCACCAGCATTGTATTCTGTCGTCAGATCTGACACAAATTGCCTTTTACACTACTTTGTAGAGCGGGCAAACCTTTTCCTTCTACGTCCAATACTTGTCACATAGTCGTGGTTTCGCCGCCCTTCACGCACGCGACATTACAGCCCACCAGCTTCGCCGTTCACGAGATGCTTGTCCCCGAGAGTCGGGCCACATCGCTCTTTCCTCTATCAAAGTCATTTATGTCAGTAGATTTCCCCCTTTTGTGGCCTGGATCGCCGCCCGTATCGTCGCTAGTATGATCCCCGACTCGTCTCGTCGCCGCTCGTATACCTTTTTAGCATCGTAAATCCATAGGCTTCCAGTTCCGACGCCAGTGTCATTAATCTTTGGCACGAGTAAGGCCACTGCAATACACGCGAAAAGTCGGTTTATTTTGCCATTTTTAGTATTGTGTAAGATGACGCGGCGGCATAGCCACGAGGATATTAATGGTGTCTTTGTACTAAGAAAAGCCGCTACTAAACGGCAAAAATGTCGGTGTATTTCAGTATTTTAAGTATTTTATAAGTTCTACATCTACATTTACATTTATACTCCGCAAGCCACCCAAAGGTGTGTGGCGGAGGGCATTTTACGTGCCACTGTCATTACCTCCCTTTCCTGTTCCAGTCGCGTATGGTTCGCGGGAAGAACGACTGTCTGAAAGCCTCCGTGCGCGCTCTAATCTCTCTAATTTTACATTCGTGATCTCCTCGGGAGGTATAAGTAGGGGGAAGCAATATATTCGATACCTCATCCAGAAACGCACCCTCTCGAAACCTGGCGAGCAATCTACACCGCGATTCAGAGCGCCTCTCTTGCAGAGTCTGCCACTTGCGTTTATTAAACATCTCCGTAACGCTATCACGGTTACCAAATAACCCTGTGACGAAACGCGCCGCTCTTCTTTGGATCTCCTCTATCTCCTCCGTCAAACCGATCTGGTACGGACCCCACACTGATGAGCAATACTCAAGTATAGGTCGAACGAGAGTTTTGTAAGCCACCTCCTTTGTTGATGGACTACATTTTCTAAGCACTCTCCCAATGAATCTCAACCTGGTACCCGCCTTACCAACAATTAATTTTATATGATCATTCCACTTCAAATCGTTCCACACGCATACTCCCAGATATTTTACAGAAGTAACTGCTACCAGTGTTTGTTCCGCTGTCATATAATCATACAATAAAGGATCCTTCTTTCTATGTATTCGCAATACATTACATTTGTCTATGTTAAGGGACAGTTGCCACTCCCTGCACCAAGTGCCTATCCACTGCAGATCTTCCTGCATTTCGCTACAATTTTCTAATGCTGCAACTTCTCTGTATACTACAGCATCATCCGCGAAAAGCCGCATGGAACTTGCGACACTATCTACTAGGTCATTTATATATATTGTGAAAAGCAATGGTCCCATAACACTCCCCTGTGGCACGCCAGAGGTTACTTTAACGTCTGTAGACGTCTCTCCATTGATAACAACATGCTGTGTTCTGTTTGCTAAAAACTCTTCAATCCAGCCACACAGCTGGTCTGATATTCCGTAGGCTCTTACTTTATCAGGCGACTGTGCGGAACTGTATCGAACGCCTTCCGGAAATAAAGAAAAATAGCATCTACCTCGGAGCCTGTATCTAATATTTTCTGGGTCTCATGAACAAATAAAGCGAGTTGGGTCTCACACGATCGCTGTTTCCGAAATCCATGTTGATTCCTACATAGTAGATTCTGGGTTTCGAGAAACGACATGATACTCGAGCAAAAAACATGTTCTAAAATTCTACAACAGATCGACGTCAGAGATATAGGTCTATAGTTTTGCGCAACTGCTCGACGACCCTTCTTGAAGACTGGGACTACCTGTGCTCTTTTCCAATCATTTGGAACCCTCCGTTCCTCTAGAGACTTGCGGTACGCGGCTGTTTGAAGGGGGGCAAGTTCTTTCGCGTACTCTGTGTAGAATCGAATTGGTATCCCGTCAGGTTCAGTGGACTTTCCTCTGTTGAGTGATTCCAGTTGCTTTTCTAACCATAAGGGTATTAATACGATTTATTTACCGTGTTAAGTGCTCGCAAAGAAACGTGGCAGTGTTCAGTCTCGCGGTAGGCGATTGTCATAATGTTTGGGCAAAACATTTAGAAAAGAACTGATATGATTCAACGTAGCATACTTGATTTCCTCCTTCAGATTTGGGATGGTTCCTTTGAAAGGGCACGGCCGACTTCCTTCCTCTTCCTTCCCTAATCAGATGAGACCGATGACCTCGCTATTTGGTCTCCCCCCCCAAAAACAACCAACCAACCTTAAGATTGTGGAAAAGGACCAACTTTTGTAATTTTTTTCCGTTTACATATTAATAAAAATCCTACTATAAATATTTCAGGGGATATATGCTAGGACGGTGTACTGTAGCCACGTACAGTCAAAACGAAAACGGTTTACCAGGTTTACTTAGGGTACGTTCGCAATGGCAGCGACAACGGTCGCCAGTTGCTATCGCCAGAGGTTGGCCACTAACGTCAGCCGACGGCTTGATAACAGTGCGTCCGATCTCCTTCGTCAGTTCTTGGTGTGATCAAGGAAGATAGAATATATTCTGCACTATCAAATATAAGCCTTAATTCATTAAAGAAGTTTCTGAGAACGTATGTACGGAGCACAGGATGAAACAAGGACTGTGATAAACGGGAACGTAAGAGAATCGAAGCATTTAAGATGAAGTGCTACAGAAGAATATTAAAAAATTGAATGGACTGATAAGGCAAAAAAGGTTCACCACAGAATCAGCGTGGAAAGAATGATATGGAAAACAGTGACAAGATGAATGGGCAGGATGATAGAAAATGTGCCAAGACATCAGGGAACAATCTCTGTGGTACTAGAGAGAGATACAGAGGATAAAAACTGTAGAGGAAGTCAGAGACTGGAATAGGAGTACATTCAACAAATAACTGACAACGTAAGTGGCAAGTGCTGCTCTGAGATAAAAAGATTGGCACAGAAAAGGAATTCCTGGCGACCCGCATCGAATCAGTCAGAAGGTTGATGAAATAAAAAAAAAAAAACAAAAGAAGTGCTTGATTAGGGGTCTCCTAGACTCTTTGCTGAGGAAGAGAAGTTGATATTTGTCCTATTTAGAGATTACGATGTAAGACCTGTGGTCTGGGGATACGAAGGCGATCTATGGTTTCCTTCAGCAGCATCTCGACTGGCGTGCCGTTTGGCGATCTCTGTGCGCTCCTTACCTTGACACTGACGTCCAGTCTGCATGGTACCTTGCTGTCAATGGGAACCAAGTATGCCGGTCATGCCTTCACAGGATTCACCTCGCAAACACCCCGCTGTGTGTCGACTGTGATGTTATGGACCGCTGGTGTGCAGGTCGGTGAGAGGTGTCTGTCTTGTTCTCGGTGCGACAGATGTTGTCCCTAATTACTCGTACGTCTCCTCATAAATATCTACTCAACTGCACCTCTTTCCGGATGCGGGATACTTTCCGCAAGTGAAAACAAAATCTGTGAGGTGGTTTTGTGAACACGCAGCAGACTACTTGTTTGCTGATTGCGAGAAAGAATACCTGACTTTTTGCAGTTCCTTACTGAACGCCATTGTGCAATTGTCCGCAATCCAAAATACAGACCATTTTTCTCCAATTTAATCTGCAGAGTGTTCCTTGACCCACCCCAGAGCTGGGGTGTTCCTGTCATGAAGAGTTGGTCCCCATTTCTTCCACACTTAGAACCATTATATTCACTAGTAATCGGAATGTTCATCTCGGAAAAAACTATACGTTTGATAGTCTCAATCAGTCTGACGCCTTGCCGGCCGGGGTGGCCGAGCGGTTCTAGGCGCTACAGTCTGGAACCGCGCGACCGCTACGGTCGCAGGTTCGAATCCTGCCTCGGGCATGGATGTGTGTGATGTCCTTAGGTTAGTTAGGTTTAAGTAATTGTTGTGAGTACAGCACACTCTTCTGTCTGTTATATAACAACCAGACAAGTTCGAATGTACTGTACACTACTGGCCATTGAAATTGCTACACCACGAAGATGACGTGCTACAGACGCAAAATTTAACCGCCAGCAACAAGATGCTGTGATATGCAAATGATTAGCTTTTCAGAGCATTCACACAAGGTTGGCGCCAGTGGCGACACCTACAACGTGCTGACACGAGGGAAGTTTCCAACCGATTTCTCATACACAAACAGCAGTTACCCGGCGTTGCCTAATGAAACGTTGCTGTGATGCCTCGTGTAAGGAGGAGAAATGCGTACCACCACGTTTCCGACTTTGGTAAAGGTCGGATTGTAGCCTATCGCGATTGCAGTTTATCGTATCGCGACACTGCTGTTCGAGTTGGTCGATATCTAATGACTGTTAGCAGAATATGGAATCGGTGGGTTCAGGAGGGTAATACGGAACCCACGTGCTGGATCCCAGCGGCCTCGTATCACTAGCAGTCGAGATGACAGGCACCTTATCCGCATGGCTGTAACGGATCGTACAGCCACGTCTCGATCCCTGAGTCAACAGATGGGGACGTTTGCAAGGCAACAATCATCTGCACGAACAGTTCGACGACGTTTGCAGCAGCATGGACTATCAGCTCGGAGACCATGGCTGCGGTTACCTTTGACGCTGCATCACAGACAGGAGCACCTGCGATGGTGTACCCAGCGACGAACCTGGGTGCACGAATGGCAAAACGTCAGTTTTTCGGATGACTCTAGGTTCTGTTTACAGCATCGCGGTGAATGCACATTCGAAGCGCGTATTCGTCATCGCCATTCTGGCGTATCACCCGGCGTGATGGTATGGGGTGCCATTGGTTACACGTCTCGGTCACCTCTTGTTCGCATTTACGAACCTTTGAACAGTGAACGTTAATTTGAGATGTGTTACGACCCGTGGCTCTACCCTTCATTCGATCCCTGCGAAACCCTACATTTCAGCAGGATAATGCACGACCGCATGTTGCAGGTCCTGTACGGACCTTTCTGGATACAGAAAATGTTCGACTGCTGCCCTGGCCAGCACATTCTCCAGATATCCCACCAATTGAAAAAGCGTGGTCAATGTTGACCGAGCAACTGGCTCGTCACAATACACCAGTCACTACTCTTGATGAACGGTGGTATCGTGTTGAAGCTGCTTGGGCAGCTGTACCTGTACGCGCCATCCAAGCTCTGTTTGACTCAATGCCCGGGCGTATCAATCCCGTTATGAAGGCGAGAGGTAGTAGGTCTGGGTACTGATTTATCAGGATCTATGCATCTAAATTGCGTGAAAATGTATTCACATGTCAGTTCTAGTGTAATATATTTGTCCAATGAATACCCGTTTATCATCTGCATTTCTTCTTGGTGTAGCAATTTTAATGGCCAGTAGTGTATGAGATGAAGAGAGAAACGTTGTACTACATACTCAAGATGATTCGTGGTGACACTGGGAGACTACAAGCACTCTGAACAACTTCAAATAAATCAAGCAAAGTCGGCCCTTGTGACCGAGCGGTTCTAGGTGCTTCAGTCCGGAACTTCGCACATGCTGCGGTCGCAGTTTCGAATCCTGCCTCGGACATGGATGTGTGTGATGTCCTTAGGGTAGTTAGGTGTAAGTAGTTCTAAGTGTAGGGGACTGATGACCTCAGATGTTAAGTCCCATAGTGCTTAGTGCCATTTGAAATTAAGCAAAACAGATATGTCAAACATGCTTCAATGACGGCCGTTAAACATATGCGCCAAAGACGAGCATAAATGTTAGAATATGCTTTTCTAAACATCCAAAGCAAATTGTAACACATACACCACATTTTCGGTGTATTTCATATAATAGAATCACCACCCTCCTGGCATGAAAACACCAGTAAACAGTAACAATAATACGAAGACAGCTAATAGTCACCTACTAAAATCCAAAAACGACCCACTACAGTAATTTTAAGCCTCATAATTGACATATCCAACTTTCTCATTTGAACACATTATTGTTTGAGGCTATACCTTAGGCCTAAAATTTACAGTACAGATTTTGCTTGTGTTGTAGATGACATTCTGCATACAGTATATACATCACGGCTAGTCAACCACAGAACATATACAAGGTGTATCATAAACAATGGCGTAAACACATACAGTTGAAAGTATACGATACTAGAAGCAAAATAGTCTGAATATACACAGGTCCGCAAAAGAACCGTTTGTGATATAAATGCAACTTTGTGGTTAACAGCCACCACTGACTTGATTCTGTGCAAAATTCATCCCAGTTAGAATAAGAAACAATACAACACAACATTAAGATAAGTTGTTAGAGATACTGTGACAGATGTGCAAGTGTTTTGAATGAAAACTGCTACGGTTACATGAAAGTACTCGTAGTTAAAGGAGGCTTGTACCTGAATGCAGGCCTGTACCTATCGCCGCGACGAGTTTTCAGTCCTTTCAAAAGTGCCTTGATCATTTCAGAATTCTTGACAAGTTTGCTCTCCAGTTCTTGAACTATGTTAATTGAGTGGTGTAGAATACACCCTTAAGGTGGCCCGAAACATAGAAATCCATGGGGTTCAGATCAGGTCATCAGGTGATTTTGGATCAAAGCAAACATCACTAAGAGACTGAACTCATTGGAGTTGGTAGGAGCACACAGCATTGCGGTGCATGATTCTCCAAACACTACTGCGGCTCGTTCAAGGAATATGTGTGGCTCTTCTCCTTGTCGATATTTCTGGAAAGTGTTCATCTGTTTCTAGCACCACATCTTCAAAGACATGTGCAATTCGTGCAGTCCTACCCGCTCACGCAGTATGTGCAAAGCTCCCAGTGTCTGAGTAGTGGTGATGCACCCTTGTAAAAGTTCGACTCCCGGGATACCTTCGGGCAGGGTATGCTTTTTGGTATGAGCGTGCACCCTCCCGTGCATTGTCGTTAGCCCTGCCATACAAGAAATGCATGTCTGCATACTCATTGTTACTATAACGTACCATATTACAACAACCACTCGTACAATACTGACTCTCCAAAACAACTGAGATGAGTGTCACTCAGAGTGTGATGTATTGTCAAAAAAAAAAAAGTTTAAATGTGTGTGTAATCTTATGGGACTTAAATGCTAAGATCATCAGTCCCTAAGCTTACACACTACTTACCCTAAATTATCCTAAGGACAAACACACACACACACATGCCCGAGGGAGGACTAGAACCTCCGCCCCTGGATCAGCCGCACAGTCCATGACTGCAGCGCCTGAGACCGCTCGGTTAATCCCGCGCGGTCGTTGTATTGACATATACATGACTTCTCACACCGTGGGCCAGCATGGGGTGTTTGCACAGAATCACATTAGTAGTGGCTGGTAACCACGAGGTCGCACTTATCTCACAGACAGTTCGTTTGTGGACCTTCGTTTACTGAGACTTTCTTACTTCTAGTGCCATGTAATTATTTTACGTCATTAACTATGATACAGCCTGTATAATGTAATAAGAGTATAAGGTAGTATTAAATTATTTTTAATTTTTTAAGATGTTCGAAACTTGTGCTTTCCGAAGAAGTAGCGATTTCAGACCGTATATCCCGAGTGACATACCTCATCCTCAGGATACCCCAAAGTCCTTCATCCTTGTTCTAAACTTGGAAATTTCTCACAACCCATGTTTTACGTGAGGGAACATTGGCTGATTGGACCGAAGAAGCCAAACTGGTTTGAATTTCGCCGACCGTCGTCTGAAGTTCGGGCGTTGAGACCCTTTGCAGTGCGCCCACCCCCACCTCCTCATGTGCTGGTGTGCTTATTTGAAAAGATCGGTCTTCTTCGGCCAATGCCGGTCGTCGACGGAATACACTCATGTGGAAGTCACTGTAACCGCAGGTTTAAGACAGACCGCAGTACTGCACTGAGCCGTGCCGTGACAAGAAACGTGTTACACAGCATTTTTGTTATATAATCGGTTTGCATGCAACAAGGAGAAAATATAAAAATACAGTAAATGAAGCAGGCAAAAAGGAATACAAACGTCTCAAAAATGATATCGACAGGAAGTGCAAAATGGCTAAGCAGGCATGGCTAGAGGACAAATGTAAGGATGTAGAGACTTATCTCACTAGGTGTAAGATGGATACAGCCGACAGGAAAATTAAAGAGACCTTTGGAGAAAGGAGAACCACTTGCATGAATATCAAGAGCATTGATGGAAACCCAGTTCTAAGCAAAGAAGGGAAAGAAGAAAAGTGGAAGGAATATATAGAGGGTCTATACAAGGGCGATGTACTTGAGGACAATATTATGGAAATGGAAGAGGATGTAGATGAAGATGAAATGGGAGATATGATACTGCGTGAAGAGTTTGACAGAGCACTGAAAGAACTGAGTCGAAACAAGGCCCCCTGAGTAGACAACATTTCATTAGAACTACTGACAGCCTTGGGAGAGCCAGTTCTGACAAATCTCTACCATCTGGTGAGCAAGATGTACGACACAGGCGAAATACCCTCAGACTTCAAGAAGAATATAATAATTCCAATCCCAAAGAAAGCAGGTGATGACAGATGTGAAAATTACCAAACTATCAGTTTAATAAGTCACAGCTGCAAAATACTAACGCGAATTCCTTACAGACGAATGGAAAAACTGGTAGAAGCCGACCTCGGGGAAGATCAGTTTGGATTCCGCAGAAATGTTGGAACACATGAGGCGTTACTGACCCTACGACTTATCTTAGAAGAAAGATTAAGCAAAGGCAAACCTACGTTTCTAGCATTTGTAGACTTAAAGGAAGCTTTTGACAATGTTGATTGGAATACTCTCTTTCAAATTCTGAAGGTTGCAGGGTGAAATACAGGGAGCGAAAAGCTATTTACAATTTGTACTGAAAGCAGATGGCAGTTATAAGAGTCGAGGGGTATGAAAGGGAAGCAGTGGTTGGGAAGGGAGTGAGACAGGGTTGTAGCCTATCCCCGATGTTATTCAATCTGTATATTGAGCAAGCAGTAAAGGAAACAAAAGAAAAGTTCGGAGTAGGAATTAAAATCCATGGAGAAGAAATAAAAACTTTGAGGTTCGCCGATGACATTGTAATTCTGTAAGAGACAGCAAAGGACTTGGAAGAGCAGCTGAACGGAATGGACAAATCTCTTGAAAGGAGGGTATAAGTTGAATATCAACAAAAGCAAAACGAGGATAATGGAATGTAGTCGAATTAAGTCGGGTGATGCTGAGGGAATTAAATTAGGAAATGAGACACTTAGAGTAGTAAAGGAGTTTTGCTATTTGGGGAGCAAAATAACTGATGATGGTCGAAGTAGAGAAGATATAAAATGTAGACTGGCAATGGCAAGGAAAGCGTTTCTGAAGAAGAGAAATTTCTTAACATCGAGTACGGATTTAAGCGTCAGGAAGTCGTTTCTGAAAGTATTCGTAAGGAGTGTAGCCATGTATGGAAGTGAAACGTGGACGATAAATAGTTTCGACAAGAAGAGAATAGAAGCTTTCGAAATGTGGTGCTACAGAAGAATGCTGAAGATCAGATGGGTAGATCACACAAGTAATGAGGAGGTATTGAATAGAATTGGGGAGAAGAGGAGCTTGTGGCACAACTTGACTAGAAGAAGGGATCGGTTGGTAGGACATGTTCTGAGACATCGAGGGATCACCAATTTACTGTTGGAGGGCAGCGTGGAGGGTAAAAATCGTAGAGGGAGACCAAGAGATGAATACACTAAGCAGATTCAGAAGGATGTAGGGTGCAGTAGGTACTGGGAGATGTAGAAGCTTGCACAGGATAGAGTACCATGGAGAGCTGCATCAAATCAGTCTCAGGACTGAAGACCACAACAATAATGCATGCAGCAGCATGCGTACCCAATATGTTCCAAAATGCAGCGTATAAAGTCGGGATTTTGCAGTGCTCGTACGTCGAGTTCTGTTGGCAATGTAAAGGTAGGATAAAGTGTTTTGGGTAGTCCTTGGGCTGGGGACAGTTTGTACACCCAACAGTATGACCGTCTTAGGGTGGAAGTATGAATATTACACACTTCCTCCTGCTTAGGCAAATGGAGCAAATCGGTTGGCTCTTTTTGCATCTGATGTTGCCTACGGTGGGCTTGATGAGACTTACGTAGCCACCATGAGTGGCCCCTCGCAAAACAGCTAGAAAGGGATTTTTTAATGCACTTTCGTCGTCAGCTGCGAACCAAAGTGCAGACGATGATTCCACAAAGGCTTTGCACAGCAAATATTGAAATTTTTACGTATATTCTTAAGATTTCGACCTCGAACAACCTTGAAAATTTTCCTTGAAATATTTCTCCATTTTCAAGGTACACAGGTTCACGAGGCGAAATCTAGGTAATAAATAACCGCAGCAAATTACTCAATTTTTAGCAGTATATTCTCTAGGCATTTATCTAAAAGGGCAATCTCTCCGTTTTCAAAAATATCTATCTGTCATCGATAAACTTCTCAAAAACTTGTTTTTTGGGTACCACAACCCAGCCGCGGATTCCGAGTTGGCTACGCACGTCAAATGGCTGTAATTTTTATGATATATTCCTAAAATCTCGGGCAAATTTGAAAATTTTCTTCATATCTTTATTCGTTTCCGAGATACAGAGGTTCAAAGTTACCCTCCCTGTACTAGAAAAATACGCACATGGAATCTGGTGCAAGGAGAAAACACAGGTTCTCAAGTGAAGTAGCTCTGAGAAATATGTTGTAATGTTTCCGTTATCACTTGGGATGTAGTATTGAAGCACATGCAAAATTTGTTTGCACGTAAAATTCAGTCTGAGGTGTAAAATTAGTTTTGCGTTATTTCAGTTTCACGTAAGTAAATCATCTGAATTTTACTGACCAACACATGTCTTTTGAGTCACATTCCCTGCTACAGCAGGGAAAAGACGGTAACCAGGGGAAAAATACTCGCATCAGAGTACAAAAAATGCGAATATATTCCTGTTTATTTAAAAGACTCTGACTGAAAAGTGGAGTACCAATTTCCTCACTCTACTCTCCTCAGCACATTTAAAAAAAATTTCCAAAAATTTTGGAATGCGGACATGTTCGCGCTTTTTTGTACAGAGAACGGACAGTGGCAGTGGCGAAGAGCTGGAAAAATGATAGATGCTGGAATATGGTGGACAGTGGTTGAGTTATAGAAGGAACAAGGGGACAATGGCAGTGAGAGAGGAAGAGAGGGACGCAGTGGCAGTTCAACGTAGCTGACAGTGACACAACAGTGCTAGGATAAGAGTGGAGGAGACAAAGCTAGCGAGGGAAGGGGGAGAAGGAATAAGAAAAAAAAGTAAGTGGATGTGGACGACAGTCAGTGATAATGAGAAACAAAGTACACGACAATCACAACAAGGAAGAGAGAGGCTGACAGTGAGAGGAGACTGTAGTAGCAGGATAGAACAAAGGGGACTGGGGCTGTGACACAGAACACAATGACAGACACAAAGAGTTGGACTGAATGAGCGAGTGAGTAAGGGGAACTGGGAGTGGGTGAGGATGAGAGAGTTAACAACGGTGGGCTAGTGGGTGTGGATGAGTTACAGTTAGAATAGCTTTTGGGTGTTTCAGGTGAGCTGCATGTTAAAAATTTTTTTAAAAAAGCGAGAACATGTTCTCACGCCAAAATTCATAGAAAAAATTTGAAGGTGATGAGTAAGATAGCATGAATGAGATGGTGCCCCGCTTTCCAGTCAGGATCTTTTAAATAAACAGGAACATATTCGCATTTTTTGTGATCCGATAGGACCATTATTCCGCTAGTTGAAATAAATAATTTGTTCGCCAACTAGTGCTGCTAAGAAATCTGCGAGACTAGAAAAAGGAGCGGGCCGTCAATAAGTCCTTTGGCTTCCTCTTAGCCTGTAATTGATAGGTATAGAAATTTTTTATGGCTGCTGGTAAACTGAAAAATACGTGTCCTTGAATAATGGACACTATTCTGAACCAGACTGAGTAAGCTTTTACGTAGGTTGCTCCTATTCCTAGAATTAATACCGTGAACTGACCTGTTCTTATGAAATACATATAAACAACTTAAGACAAAGTCAATTATGTTTTTGTATGTCCATCCTTTTGGCAGAAGGTCTCTGCTACTGTGACAAAATAAAACACCTACAGCCGTTCTTATGATTTCATTTTGTTGCAACCAGTTTCAACGCTGACACGTAAGTTTCAGATTATCTGCATATCCAGAAATGCTGGCAACTGATGTGGTATATATATATATATATATATATATATATATATATATATATATATATATATATATATATATATAGGGATTATATCAACCCGTACCGCGTCAACAACAGCCCGAAGATGACGCACTGAAGCGTTGAAACTGGTTGCAACAAAATAAAAAAAATCATAAGGACGGGTGAAGGTGTTTTATCTTGTCACAAAATCCATTATGGAATAAATACACTGCTGGCCGATAACTTCAAAACCCCGAAGAATTGCAAAGAAAGAAATTTTACTCATTTCGCGTGTCCAGTGCACCAAGCACAATACGTGATTAAATTTGTAGTTGATATGTGGTTGGAAATGAGCGAAATTTTGTGCAGAGGACTGCCATCTGTGGCAACAACATTGTATGTACCACAGCTCGATGTTATATCGGCGGGACATCAAACCATAATGCTGCCTTTTTGTGTCATCTTTCTCACTACGTACTCTATTTGCTAAGTCATTTACATCACATTTCGTGCCTTTCAAAACGACGCCGATATATTCTGCAAAATGATGATCTAATTCTATTTAGAAGCAGATGATTGAGACATGTTAAGAAAAGCAGCTGACCTAGGGCGAAGCCTCCTAGAGCGAGGTGGCGCAGTGGTTATATAGTGGACACACATTCGGAAGACGGCTCTTCAAACCACGTCCGCGATCCAGTTTTAAGTTTATTGCGATTTGTCTGAATCGATTAAGGATTGTTCCTTTTGTTGTGATACGGAGAGGGATTGGACAACAAGTAAGGAAACACCAAAAACACAATATATTACCATGCATAATACGGTTAAGGAAACATGTTGGCATTAGAAACAGCTTCCAGTCGTCTCGGAATGATGAATGTTACTCAAGGTAACCTAATACCATTCTTCCTGTAAAATAGTGGCGTTTTCAGATAATGATGATGGTAGATAGCCATTACGTCCCCTTCTCTCGAAAGTAGACCACAAAGACTCACTAATATTGTGTAAGTAGGCTGTATAGGTTTTTATGTTGGTAACGCCACGTAGCGCTCTGTTTGTAGAGTTGGGCAGTTGGATGTGAACAGCGGGTAGCGTTGCGCAGTTGGAGGTGGGCCGCCAGCTGTGGTGGATGTGGGGAGAGAGATGCCAGAGTTTTGAGAGCGGACGATCTGGACGTGTGTCCGTCAGAGACAGTAAATTTGTAAGACTGGATGTCATGAACTGATTATATATATATATATATATATATATATATATATATATATATATATAATGACTTTTGAACACTATTGAGGTAAATACATTGTTCGTTCTCCATCAAAATCTTTCATTTGCTAACTATGCCTATCAGTAGTTAGTGCCATCAGTAGTTAGAATCTTTTATTTAGCTGGCAGTATTGGCGCTTGCTGTATTGCAGTAGTCCAAGTAACGAAGATTTTTGTGAGGTAAGTGATTCATGACAGGTATAGGTTATTGTCAGTCAGGGGTATTCTTTTGTAGGAATTTTTGAAAGTCAGATTGCGTTGTGCTAAAAATATTGTGTGTCAGTTTAGTGTTGATCAGAATAAGTAAAGAGAGAAATGTCTGAGTACGTTCAGTTTTGCTCAGCTGTTTGAAAATCAAGTAACGTAGAGGTTTTCCAGCACAGTCATTTATAAATTTTTCTAAAGGGGTGTTTCAATTGATATATGGCGACTGTGGTGGACAGGGAAGACGTAACCATTCATCCTCACAAAACCAGTCCTGGACGACGCGAGCTGTGTGGAAAGGGATCTTGGAAACAGCATCACCACTCGCTAACAAACATTATGCGATGGTGTTTACTTGATCAGCCGAAATGGTCACATTATCTTAGGCAGTAGTGCGATCTTACAGAGTAACCCTGGGTCCATGGAATGCGACGATATGGCTCCCCAAATCATCACTGAACGCTCGTCATGTTTCACTCTTGGAACTTAAACAGTGTGAAACAAGACTCATCCAAATGATTTTTTTTCCTTTTCTCCGTAGTCCAGGTGTGAAGACTTGGGCGCCACGTTTTCCTATTATGGGTATTTTCGTCACTGATGACTGGTTTTGGAATTCCTGCTTACCCTTAAATCTCCATCTTCTGGAGCTCTCTCTGTGTTGTTCAGGTGCTGATAGGGTTCGAGAGTGCGACAGAAAGTTCTGCATTGAGTTTTGCAGCTGTCGCCCTCTTATTTTTGCGTCAGAATCCTTTTTAATGACCGCTTTCACGATCACTCGGCGCACACTTCCTTCCGCATTGTAACTTAGCGGAAGATGTTTTTCCTTTTCTCTGTATGCGATATATATCTCCCATATAGTGCCTCTTGAAACACCACACACTTCCTTTAGTTGCGGAAGCAAGCACCACTCAAGCACCAACAATTTGCCCATGTTCGAATTCACTTAGCTTGGACATAATGCACTAACAGCTACACAGAACGCCGTTCTGGCCACGAGAAGATGTCACACTTCATAGTAATTGACGGGAAGTCATCGAGTAAAACATGTGATTTCTGGCGGTCCCCAAGGTAGTGTTATAGGCCCTTTGCTATTCCTGATCTATATATACGATTTAGGAGACAATCTGAACAGCTGTCTTAGGTTTATCGACTAGTAAAGTCGTCAGGAGATCAAAACAAGTTGAAAAACGGATTTAGAAAAAATACACTACTTTCACGCAATTTGGGTACATAGATCCTGAGAAATCAGTACCCAGAACAACCACCTCTGGCCGTAATAACGGCCTTGATACGCCTGGGCATTGAGTCAAACAGAGCTTGGATGGCGTGTACAGGTACAGCTGCCCATGCAGCTTCAACACGATACCACAGTTCATCAAGAGTAGTGAATGGCGTATTGTGACGAGCCAGTTGCTCGGCCACCATTGACCAGACGTTTTCAATTGCTGAGTGATCTGGAGAATGTGCTGGCCAGGGCCAGAAAGGCCCGTACAGGACCTGCAACATGCGGTAGTGCATTATCCTGCTGAAATGTAGGATTTCGCAGGGGTCGAATGAAGGGTAGAGCCACGGGTCGTAGCACATCTGAAATGTAACGTCCACTGTTCAAAGTGCTGTCAATTCGAACAAGAGGTGACCGAGACGTGTAACCAATGGCACCCCATATACGGCAGTATGACGATGACGAATACACGCTTCCAATGTGTGTTCAACACGATTTCGCCAAACACGGATGTAATCATCATGATGCTGTAAACAGCAGAACCTGGATTCATCCGAAAAAATGACGTTTTGCCATTCGTGCACCCAGGTTTGTCGTTGAGTACACCATCGCAGGCGCTCCTGTCCGTGATGCAGCGTCAAGGGTAACCGCAGCCATTGTCTCCGAGCTGATAGTCCATGCTGCTGCAAACGTCGTCGAACTGTTCGTGCAGATGGTTGGTGTCTTGCAAACGTCCCATCTGTTGGCTCAGGGATCGAGACGTGGCTGCACAATCCGTTACAGCCATGCGGATAAGACGCCAGTCATCTCGACTGCTAGTGATACGAGGCCGTTGGGATCCAGCACGGCGTTCCGTATTACCCTCCTGAACCCACCGATTCCATATTCTGCTAACAGTCATTGTATCTCGGCCAACGGGAGCAGCAATGTCGCGATACGATAAACCGCAATCGCGATAGGCTACAATCCGACCTTTATCAAAGTCGGAAACGTGATGGTACGCATTTCTCCTCCTTACACGAGGCATCACAACAACGTTTCACCAGACAACGCCGGTCGATTGCTGTCTGTGTATGAGAAATCGGTTGGAAACTTTCCTCATGTGAGCACCCGCGCTAACCTTGTGTGAATGCTCTGAAAAGGTAATCATTTGCAAATCACAGCATCTTCTTCCTGTCGGTTAAATTTCGCGTCTGTAGAATGTCATCTTCGTGGTGTAGGAATTTTAATGGCCAGTAGTGTATCTGTATTGTACAAAAATTTGCATTTGACCCTAAATAACGAAAAGTGTTAGGTCATCCACGTGAGTGCTAGAAGGAATGCGTTAAACTTCCGTTACACGATAAATCAATCACATGTAAAGGCCGTAAATTCAACGAAATACCTATGAATTACAATTACGAACAACTTAAATTAGAAGGAACACATAGAAAATGTTGTGAGGAAGACTAAGTAAAGACTGCGTTTTATTAGCGGGACACTTAGAAAGTGTAACAGATCTACTAAAGAGACTGCCTACACCATTGTCCATCCTCTTTTAGAATACTGCTGCTCGGTGTGAGTTGCTTACCAGATAGTACTGACGGAGTACATCGAGAAAGTTCAGAGAAGGGCAGCACGTTTAGTATTATGGCGAAATAGTGGAGTGAGTGTCACCAGTGGTGGATACGTATGGGGGCGTGCGCGGTCCCCCCCCCCCCCCCCCCCCCCACTCCCTCTTGCGGAGCCACCCGCATTGCCACCCGCACCGACCCCGCTAGTCAGCCGACTCGACTGAATCGAGTTATCGAGTAGTTGTAGCATGTAGCAAGATGTAGCATGTTCGTCCGCGTCGTCGTATTTTACACTTTTCAGTCTGGCACCTGGGAATTGACTTAATGGCTTAGCTCTCTTGAACACTCACCCTGACATTGATTGTCCTATTGGCGATGTAAGTAACCAATTTGCCAGGAAGAATAGGCGCATAGAATTCTTCATTTAAGGAAGAGAACCACAACTGTTGCTTTTTCATATCATAAGACGGCAGTTTTCCATCTGCCTTTGCGAATGCAGGGTGGTTCCCGTTATTCCACCTCAGGTACACTATGTCGGCGATTGCTGCGCAAACAAGATCTCCACGTACGCGTACACCACCATTACTCTACGACGCCAACATAGGGGTTATACTCGTGTGGGGTGAGACGTTCCATGGAGAGGGGTGGGGGGGAGGGGGGCGTTCCACTGGGGGCCGAACCGCACAATAACCCTGAAAGATTGTTTCGGTGTATGGCGGCGGAGAAGTGGACTGCGGTAGTCGCCATGGGGTTGTGGACCACTGCGGCTGCGGCGTGGACGGAGTCTCTCCGTCGTTTCTAGGACCCCGCTTAACATACAATACAATATGATACAAAGGTAGCTCAAGATATCTTTAGCGCTCCCTCCTTGAGGATTTTCTGTATCCACCCCTGAGTATCACCGAAATGATACAGAATTTGGCGTGGACATCATTACAACAAAGGCGTTTTTCTTTGCGACAGAATCTTCTCACGAAATATCAGTCACCAATATTTTGTTGACGTTGACCTACGTAGGGAGAAACGATCATCATTATAAAATAAGGGAAATCATAGCTCGTATAGGATATAGGTGTTCGGTTTCTCCTCGCCCTGTACGACATTGGAATAATGGAGAATTATTGTGAATATGGTTCGATGAACCCTCTCCCAGGCACTTAAATGTAATCTGCAGAGTATCCATGTAGATGTAGATGTAGACTGACACTTGCTACGTACTGAGGACATTACACAGGTGCTGTTCGAGGTCAAATACAACAGAGCGAACTGGAGGCTTGACTCGAATCTGCATTTATATTCAAGCATGCATTTCTAGAGGTAATTCCATATTTTTGTACAACCCCTACAAGATACCGCAGTACCACGTAAAAATATACTGTCTGAGCTATGTATGGTTCAATTATTTAGTCTAATGAGTTTACTACAGCAATATTTTTGTTTAATATACACTACGAAATGTTTCTTTTTATTTGTTACATGTACGTTGCGGAGACGTGGCGAGTGCTGACACCAATACTTCTCGTGGCGCTAGTTTATCACGTCGCCGCACACAATCGAGGTACATAGATTGGGTACAGCAGCCAGTTGGTCTACGATCGCCCACCACAAACAGAATCCTGAAGCTGTACAGCATCTCCTGCGGCGATTATGAACAATGAATGTCATACTTGTGTTCAATCATCAGTCTCCAGTCTCATCTTGGGCACTCTCCAATAAAGTTCATCACCTTAAAAAAAATGGCTCTGAGCACTATGGGACTCAACATCTTAGGTCATCAGTCCCCTAGAACTTAGAACTACTTAAACCTAACTAACCTAAGCACATCACACGCATCCATGCCCGAGGCAGGATTCGAACCTGCGACCGTAGCGGCCGCGCGGTTCCAGACTGTAGTGCGTAGAACCGCATGGCCACACCGGCCGGCTTATCACCTTCGACCTGAAGCCTTTTACAAAATATAATTAAATCAATACTTAAGCTTTCGACAGGCGTTGATATACATCAACGGGGATAGTTGAAAATGTGTGCCCCGACCGGGACTCGAACCCGGGAGCTGCTGTTCACATGGCAGACGTTCTATCCATCTGAGCCGCCGAGGGCACAGAGGATCGTTCGACTGCAGGGATTTATCTCTTGCACGTTTCCCGTGAGACCCACATTCCCAGCTTTATGTCCATACACTACATTCGTAGTGCCCCTGCCCACTACACTCATTACTAGCGGCAGAAAATCTTACTGAGACCCGTAAGAGTTCGGGCAATGCGTGTGCATCCGCTCAGAAGAAGAAGGTCAATGGCCGGTTAGCGTTAGCTATATGGACATGGTATCTGTTCTTTCGGGCATTTCGGAAAGAACAGATACCAACTCCATATAGAGGCATTTTAGGTCTGCACCCATCTTTAGCACTAAATGAAAATACAGTACCGTTCATTATCGATATAATATTAGTTAAAATCTGATCATTACGCGTTTCGGGGTACACCTATCATCAGATGTGTGGTACAGCTATATAATATAAGACAAAATGGAAATTATACGATACGTATTTCATTTACACGATGGATGTGTCAACCATACCTGACAAAACCCTCGTGCAGTCCTATGTCGCTTCGTATTATATTTTTGGGAGAACATGTTGCCAAAATGAAACAAACAGTAAACAATTTTCCCCGTGTTGAAGTTTGTAATAAAAGGTGCGACCGAAAAATTAGTTGAATGGTCTCAGCAAATGGAGCAAACAACAGCTACGGGCAAAATACCTTCATTGACCTTAAAAGTAATCACCATTAGCTACAACATACTTCTGACATTGGTGGTTGCAAAGCCGTTGGGAATGGTCCCCAAGCGCTTATTGTGGAATCGCTCGAAGCGCCGTGGTGACATGTTGTTGGATATTGGCGACATTACAGGAAATGACACGTGGTGCCACCAGTACGGTCTGGAGACCAAACCACATGGTGTACGTCTTCTTCCTCACCTCCCTCGGGTAGAAATTCATGACGGTTCAAGCCATTGTTAGCCGGCCGGCGTGGCCGAGCGGTTCTAGGCGCTACAGTCTGGAACCGCGCGACCGATACAGTCGCAGGTTCGAATCCTCCCTCGGGCATGGATGTATGTGATGTCCTTAGGTTATTTAGGTTTAAGTAGTTCTAAGTTCTAGGGGACTGATGACCTCAGAAGTTAAGTCCCATAGTGCTCAGAGCCAGAGCCAAGCCATTGTTGTCGAAAAAGGCGATCAACATCGTTGTAACCTTGCAACAGCGTGTTACCACGATGCTTTGAGCGATTCCACAATTAGCGTTTAGTGACCGTTTCCAAGAGTTTTGCAATCGATATCAGAAGTGTGTTGTAGCTAGTGGTGATTATTTTGAAGGCCAGTAATTGTTACTTGTTTCTAACTCTTGTTTCCTTAATTTTCTGAGACCATTCACCAAACTTTTAGGACGCACCCTGTAGTATGGTTATGACGACTTAGCAGGCAGTTGTTATATTCCGAGAGTTATTCAAACTTGAATAAGTCACTGATATAAACGTAAAAAAATATTTTATTAACAAAAGTTTTACATTTATGCCAGCTCAAATGGTTCAAATGGCTCTGAACACTATGGGACTTAACATCTGAAGTCATCAGTCACCTAGAACTTAGAACTACTTAAACCAAACTAACCTAAGGACATCACACACATCTACGCCCGAGGCAGGATTCGAACCTACGACAGTAGCGGACGCGTGGTTCCGGACTGAAGAAAGAATGTGTTTCACGGCAAGAGCCGACACGTTTCCATTGATCGACGGTCGAGTTCGGATGGTCGCGTGCCTACTGCAATCGTAGCTGACGATGTCGTTGGGTCATTATGTGAACACTTAAGGGTGGTTTGCTGCGGAACTCTATGTTCAACTATGTACGATGATCAGTGGCCTCTGAAACACTTGTGCGTGCACCAGCAGTCTGCTCTTTCGGCAGAGATGCCACGGATCATTTATCCTCCTTTACAGAGCAGACAAGGCCTCGAACCCCACACTCTGTGAAGAGTCGTGGACGTCCGACCATTATCGTCTAGTAGTAGTTTCACTGTCATTCTACCTCTTTCCGTAGACGCTTACGACAGTAGCACGTGAATATTGGACCAGCTTCGTCGTTTTCGAGATACTCGCTCACAGACTCTGCGTAATACCAATCTGCCTTTTCTAAAAGTTGGTTATCTCAATTATATTTCCCCATTTGGAGTCCATATCTTCGCTAGGGTGAGCCCTCGTCCGTGTCTGCTCCGGATGCAGATATTTTTTAACACGTTAAGTGACTGCAGTGTCACCAGACGGCATCCAGCATCGCGGTGTCCAGTGGTTATAATGTTGTGGCTGATCAGTGTATATTTACTTCCTTCTTTATTAAAATGGTACATATTTTCAGTTGTGTTTATTAAGGAATTTAATTAAATGGCTAAATGTACATGAAGAAGTTATTTAATTTTGAGAAGTGCTAAAAACTCAGAAATATATCGTGACCTCAAGACACTTCGACGTCGTCAATTTACGAAAGAACACGTTGGCGTTTCAAGGAGAGGAACCAACTACAGACCGTATGTTAATAAACTGTACGCCGTCAGATTGTCTGGGAATTGGTAGTACGGGACATTTATGTTGAAAAATTATTTTTAAGTACAATTGCTAGAACGGTAAGCAACGATTAATCTATCTTATTAAGTGTCTGTTTAAACGAAAATTCAAATGGCTCTGAGCACTATGGGATTAACATCTGTGGTCATCAGTCCCCTAGAAATTAGAACTACTTAAACCTAACTAACCTAAGGACATCACACACATCCATGCCCGAGGCAGGATTCGAATCTGCGACAGTAGAGGTCACGCGGTTCCAGACTGAAGCGCCTAGAACCGCACGGCCACACCGGCTGGCTCTGTTTAAACAGCATCGTTGGTTATCAGGCAACGAAGAGAATCGGTAACGGAATTTTTAAGACAATTACTGAAAGTTATCAAGAAGAGAATATTCCTTTCTATGTCTTATTATCCCTGCAGTGAGGTGAACATGCAGATATGTAATAAACGAACGACATGCAGATACGTGAGAAATTAACGATATATAGTCAAAGGAGATATTGATTGAAAACAGAAGTCTGGTACATATATAATTACGACGTAGGCTCCAACGTGAAAGTCCAGTTGACCTCAAAGTTAAAATTTTTTAACCTGAAATGGACAGTAAATCGAAATAATGATACAGTATCAAGCATGAGACGCAGATGTGGAGGTTACGGGATAGCATACGGATGGACTATCGTGAAATGTGTTCTTCATCAATTTTTCGTACTCAGTATGACATTGAAAGGTACCGGCTAATTTCTTGCGCCATCCTTCCACAATCCGAGCTTGTGCTCTGTCTCTGAAGATATCGTCGGCAACGAGACATTGAACAGTAACCCTCCTTTTCGTTCCTTAGTTCAACATTTTTCATTTTGATTTCGAGTCAGAGGCTAATGACTTACAGCATATGCAACGGAAAGGGGTGGAGGGGGAAGAGGGCTATGGGGCTCCAGCCCCTTCCCCCTCCCCCCAGAACTACAACTGTTTCTTCTTAATAAAAGAAAACTTCGCAACAGTGATTTCAGACTTAAGAGTCTCTAAAATTTTCTTCCCATTGCAGATGTTATTTTAATAGGTTAGGAAAACACCTTCATTTTCTCTAGATAATTATGAGACTGCACAATAATACAAAATTTCTATGAGCACAGCTCCCCCCCCCCCCCCCCCCCCGGATCAAAATCCTGGATTCGACTCTGAATTAAGTAGCCTTCGGCTGTACGAAGCGGGAAACTTGTTGTTTTCTCCTTCCTTTTGACTTTCAGACTTGTGAGGTCGTTGTGTACACGGTGAGCAGTATCCTGTGATTTAGAAACAGCTAAACAGCATCCTGTGAATGTACAAACAGGGAAGACTGAGAGAACTAATTTCGGTTTACGAGCATGAAATACTACCATGCAACAATACTGCAATCATCTCATGCGGACATATCTGGATACAAAATTTGCTACTTTACACCGCGATTCAAAAAACTGCATGAATTAGCATGCAAGGATTACGTTATAACTTACGAACTGCCACCCTGTATCTAGCGGCATTATCTCCGGATCAGCGGTTTATGATTCCTTATTCGTTGCAGCTTGCCTTTGTAGAACGCTTTTCGTAATGCACAAATCAGGCGGCTATTAAAAAAAATGAGGAAATGCCGTATACGTTCAGATTTAAATTTCACCTCTCATAGGATGAGCTGTGCAGAAAGCTGCCATGATAGCGACGACAAATTTATACAAATATTATGTGTCAACGCTTGTGCCCGAAGGTGAGGCGGAAGTTTGGCATCGTCCCTCGGGACAAAAATGGTACCGCTCAGTAGATATTGGTAACGAGCCGACAAAGAGGTGTTGGTTACCGCGTACAGATGCTTCTGATATACGGGAGCATATCTTACTCGCCAGCAATAGAGCCAATTCTCCTGAAGCCAGCCACTAGCCCACCGGCTCGATTTATCGTCAGCGTGACCGGTTTGGAGGCAGTGGAACATCCCACGCATGAATCACTGGACTCACAGTTGCACGTCCGGCCTTAATCAAGTCACTAACAGTCAACATGGAAAACTACTGTGCTAATGTCCATCATACTGCTTTTTTCATCACAAGCCGCTTTGTAGGACGTTACGTAGCTCTTCCCCCTAGTTCTTTCACTTTTTAATTTACTGCCAGTATTTAGTTACCTACTGCTTTATTACTCTAGTTACTGGTGACCGCACTACACACGAGGAATAGTGGTTTAGTTATTAATGTCAGTGGCTTTGAGAAACAATTATCATTGCTAAAATTAAACAAGGCTCCAGGGTCAAGGATGATCCCTGTCAAATCATAGACCAAATTTGCGGATGATCTGGCCGCTATTTTAACACAAACATGGAACTGAAAACGTGAGTGGTAAAAATCATAGGACATACTTATCTACACGAAGGATAACAGAAGTAATGCACGAAAGTACCGTCGCGTCTCATCTGTGGAAAACTCATACAACACATTCGGAACTGAAAGGTAGTGAGACGTGGTATTTTGAAATGACCTCCTCCATGCCAACCAGCATCGAAAACGTTGATAATCTGAAATTCAACTTGTACACTTCTCACCTGATATCAAGAAAGCCAAGAAAAAGGGAACTCTGCTGGAAACTCTGCTGGATACAATATCTTGACTATCAGCTCAGTATTACACCAATATTTTACACAAGAATTGCTGTTATATGGGGTCCCAAACAAAACTTGCGACTGGGGAGGGGGTTGTTTCAGTAGGAAGGACGCAGTTTGTTACTTTGAATAGAGAGTCATCAACTGGAGTTTAAGTTCAGGTGTTACCCAGGCAAGGGTGATGGGACCGTTGTTGTTCGCGTAATATACACCACCGGCTATTAAAATTGCTACAACAAGAAGAAACGCAGATGATAAACGGGTATTCATTGGACAAATTTGTTATACTAGAACTGACATGTGATTACATTTTCACGCAATTTGGGTGCATAGATCCTGAGAAAAAAGTACCCACAACAACAACTCTGGCCGTAATAACGGCCTTGATACGCTGGACACTGAGTCAAACAGAGACGTGTACAGGTACAGCTGCCCATGCAGCTTCAACACGATACCACAGTTTATCAAGAGTAGTGACTGGCGTATTGTGACGAGCAAGTTGCTTGGCCACCATTGATCAGACGTTTTCAGTAGGTGAGAGATCTGGAGAATGTGCTGGCCAGGGCAGAAGTCGAACTTTTTCTGTATCCAGAAAGGCCCGTACAGGACCTGCAACATGCGGTCGTGCATTATCCTACTGAAATGTAGGGTTTCGCAGGGATCGAATGAAGGGTAGAGCTACGGGTCGTAACACATCTGAAATGTAACGTCCACTGTTCAAAGTGCCGTCAATGCGAACAAGAGGTGACCGAGACGGTAACCAATGGCACCCCATACCATCACACCGGGTGATACGCCAGTATGGCGATGACGAATACACGCTTCCAATGTGCGTTCACCGCGATGTCGCCAAACACGGATGCGACCATCATGATGCTGTAAACAGAACGTGGATTCATCCGAAAAAATGACGTTTTGCCATTCGTGCACCCTGGTTGGTCGCTGAGTACAGCATCGCAGGCGCTCCTGTTTGTGATGCAGCGTCAAGGGTAACCGCAGCCATGGTCTCCGAGCTGATAGTCCATGCTGCTGCAAACGTCGTCGAACTGTTCGTGCAGATGGTTGTTGTCTTGCAAACGTCCCCATCTGTTGACTCAGGGATCGAGACGTGGCTGCACGATCCGTTACAGCCATGCGGATAAGATGCCTGTCATCTCGACTGCTAGTGATACGAGGCCGTTGGGATCCAGCACGGCGTTCCGTATTACCCTCCTGAACCCACCAATTCCATATTCTGCTAACAGTCATTGGACCTCGACCAATGCGAGCAGCAATGTCGCGATACGATAAGCCGCAATCGCGATAGGCTACGATCCAACCTTTATCAAAGTCGGAAACGTGATGCTACGCATTTCTGCTCCTTACACGAGGCATCACAACGTTTCACCAGGCCATGCTTGTTGCATTTGGTCGGTCAATATAGAAACGGTCAATGCTAGTTGTGGGGTGACGCTGGAGTTGCCGTCCGACGAAGTCCATTATGTGCTCGATTGGAGGCAGATCTGGTGAGCGAGTAGGCCAAGGCAACAGATCGACACTCTGTAGAGCATGTTGGGTTAAAACTGTGGTACGTGCGCGAGCATTATTCTGTGCAAAACACGCCCTGGAATGATCTTCGTGAATGGCAGCACAACAGTTCGCATCACCAGACTGACGTTCAGATTTGCAGTCAGAATGCATGGGATAACCACGAGAGTACTCCAGTTGTTATACGAAATCGTACCACAACCATAAGTCCAGGCGCCGACCAGTGTGGCCGAGCGGTTCTGGGCGCTTCAGTCTGGCACCGCGCGACCGCTACGATCGCTGGTTCGAATCCTGCCTCGGGCATGAATGTGTGTGATGTCCTTAGGTTAGTTAGGTTTCAGTACCTTTAAGTCCTAGGGGACTGATGACCTCAGATGTTAAGTACCATAGTGCAAAGGCATTTGAACCATGAGTCCAGGCGTAGGTCCAGTGTGTGTAGACCGCAAACACACATATGTGAAAGGAAAGTTTCATTGCACTTTACAGTTTATATAATAATTTTATATCCCAAAGAAAGCAGGTGTTGACATATGTGAAAATTACCGAACTATCAGTTTAATAAGTCACAGCTACAAAATACTAACGCGAATTATTTACAGACGAATGGAGAAACTGATAGAAGCTGACCTCGGGGAAGATCAGTTTGGATTCCGTAGAAATTTTGGAACACGAGAGGCAATACTGACTTATCTTAGAAGAAAGATTAAGGAAAGGCAAACCTACGTTTCTAGCATTTGTAGACTTAGAGGAAGCTTTTAACAATGTTGATTGGAATACTCTCTTTCAAATTCTGAAGGTGGCAGGGGTGAAAGACAGGGAGCGAAAGGCTATTTACAATTTGTACTGAAAGCAGATGTCAGTTATAAGAGTCGAGGGGTATGAAAGGGAAGCAGTGGTTGGGAAGGGAGTGACACAGGGTTGTAGCCTATCCCCGATGTTATTCAATCTGTATATTGATCAAGCAGTAAAGGAAACAAAAGAAAAGTTCGGAGTAGGAATTAAAATCCATGGAGAAGAAATAAAAACTTTGAGGTTCGCCAATGACCTTGTAATTCTGTCAGAGACAGCAAAGGACTTGGAAGACCAGCTGAACGGAATGGACAAATCTCTTGAAAGGAGGGTATAAGATGAACATCAACAAAAGCAAAACGAGGATAATGGAATGTAGTCGAGTTAAGTCGGGTGATGCTGAGGGAATTAGATTAGGAAATGAGACACTTAAAGTAGTACATGAGTTTTACTGTTTGGGGAGCAAAATGACTGATGATGGTCGAAGTAGAGAGGATATAAAATGTAGAATGGCAACGGCAAGGACGCGTTTCTGAAGAAGAAAAATTTGTTAACATCGAGTATAGATTTAAATGTCAGGAAGTCGTTTTTGAAAGTTTTGTGTGGAGTGTAGCCATGTATGGCAGTGGAACGTGGACGATAAATAGTTTAGACAAGAAGAGAATAAAAGCTTTCGAAATGTGGTGCTACAGAAGAATGCTGAAGATTAGATGGGTAGATCACATAACTAATGAGGAGGTATTGAATGGAATTGGGGAGAAGAGGAGCTTATGTCACAACTTGACTAGAAGAAGGGATCGGTTGGTAGGACATGTTCTGAGACATCGAAGGATCACCAATTTACTGTTGGAGGGCAGCGTGGAGGGTAAAAATCGTAGAGGGAGACCAAGAGATGAATACACTAAGCAGATTCAGAAGGATGTAGGGTGCAGTAGGTACTGGTAGATGAAGAAGTTTGCACAGGATAGAGTAGCATGGAGAGCTGCATCAAATCAGTCTCAGGACTGAAGACCACAACAACAACAATGCATGCAGCAGCAATCCATTCAGTTTTAGCACAGCTTTGCACTGACCTGTTCAATACGCTCCTTTACTATGCATAATGCACTTTTAACTTGTATAGTGTGTTTTTATGTAATTTTTTGTTTTTTCTTCATTGTCTAAGTAAACCACTAAATTGAAATTGTGGACGGCCGGGCTAGTGGCCCCGTATTCTTCTCTCCGTCAATAAATGGCAGCACTTTTGCCACTCTCGTTTACAAATTTGCCTCCTCGCTCGCATCCGCTACTGCCTGTTCTGCGCTCATAGGCAGCACACCGCGCTTGGTACACGCGGCGCTCGGGGACCACAGAACAGCGTAAGGGTAGTGACATCATTTGTATGTATTCCCTACCCAGGCAGTCGTCTGGTGCCAGTTGCGCGTTGACATAGGTTTCACAGCACCTAGCTCGACCGGCGGTTTCGAATTGTTTTTTAAAAGTTTTTAAAACTTTTTAGTTAAAAAAATTGTTTTTTATGTGTGTTGCGGCGTGTGAAAATTACATCCCATCTTTTGCTATTTCCGGTACGGCACCTGATGATGGGCCTATAACAGTCCGAAACCGGTCTTGTGTAAATAAAGTAATTTACAACTGAAGCGGTATTTTCAACCTCTGCCCCAAACGGGATGGTTGCAGCACTCCTTCTAACCAACGCACCTCCATAACTGGCACCGAGGCACAACCAGCTTTCATCAGGAAACACAACAGACCATCACCCGGTCCTCCAATTAACGCTCGCTTGACACCGCTGAAGTCGCAAACGGCGGTGCTTTGGAGTCAGTGGAATGCTCGCTACAGGGCGTCTGGCTCGGAGCTGTCCTAGATGTAACCGATTTGTAACAGTTATTCGTGTCACTGCTGTGCCAACTGCTGCTCGAACTGCTGCTGCAGACGCAGCACACCGCGCCGCAGCCACACGCGAACTCTACGTTCTGCCTTCTCGTTAGTGTCATTTGGCCGTCCGGAGCCATCTCTTCTTGCGACCTACACGATGCCAACAATCACGTACAGTGGTTAACTTCCTACTAAATATTCCTGCATCACCACGGAAGAAATATCTAGCTTCTCGTACTGCTGTTACACGTCCTGGTCTTAAACTCAGTGAGCTGGTGATAATGGCGTTTTCGTCGTCTTAAAGGCATTCTTGACTAACGTCAATTCACTACGTCATATCTCAAAGGTAACGAATGCCCACTGCCCTTAACGCGCGTATTTAAAGCAAATCTGATCTATGTCCTCGCTATTAGCGCAGCTTTTCCGCAGTTGCCGCTAAATGTCAACAGTCATCTTTCAGATGTAGAATCACGCGTGTCAACTTCCGTTTATACGGCACAAATCCTTCTTGGTGTCGGGATTTTTCCCGTTATTGTATCATCCATCTATGACATACGAAAATTAGTGCCGGACCAGCACTCGAATCCGGATTTCCCGCTTATAGCGAGCGGTTGCCTTAAGCACCTCCCAGCCCTATCCAAAACTCCATTCGTCACAGCCCACGTCCTGATATAGTAGTCTTATGTAAATCTCAGCGAATAATTTGGAATAACGTTTATGCACCTGAAGATCGTCAAATCATACTAAATTTTACAAGCCGAGATGGGGAAGGGTCTCGATTCCATGTGATGGTTTCATTCTCCCTAAGGTAATGTTGCGAGCTTAAAGGGAGACGTATTTAGCACTACATTATAAAGAAGTGGACAGTAACATACGGAGATTTGGGTCGGGCTGGGAAGCGTAGTTGAATAGCTGAAACTGTTAAGGGGACAGCTCGCGATGAACGGGAAATCCGGCTTCGAATCACAGTCCGATGCAAATTTTCATATATCGCAGTTCTGTAATACTTCTATAACTCATTACAGTTAATGTCATGGAATTCGCATTCAGCGAACAAGTTGGAATAATATTTCATACAGCTGCTGGTCGTCAAATCATACGTAAGCAACAAAATATAAAACAGAGAGAAGAGGAACTGTATCATAACTGTATCATTAAGAAAAACAAAAGTTCCACAAAGAAGGAAAAATATAACAGAGATATACAAATCGTAATACCAAAATAATAATAGCCAGTTTGTTAAGACTTTTCATTCGCTTATTGTGAGTTTACGAATCAGCTTTTGGTTACATCAAAGAATCGGCTGAATTACACTGTATATCATCTCACAGTTGGCCAATTTGTAAATTAACCCTGTGTCAAAAGGCGGCGCACCGCTATGGGATGATACCATTCTATCCTTTGTTGTAGCGCACTATGGGACTGAGGTCATCAGTCCCCTGGACTTAGAACTACTTAAATCTAACTAACCTAAGGACATCACGCACACCCACGCATGAGGCAGGATTCGAACCTGAGACCGTAACAGCAGCGCGGTTTCAGACTGAAGCGCCTAGAACAGCTCGGCCACAGCGGCCGGCTCCCTATATGGAAGTGAGACAGAAATACCTCATATCGACTCTGTTATTGATAGTTTGAGTTTTCTCTTTGCCATATCATTGTCATTATCACCAAACTCATCAGAAGCGGCAACAGTCATTTGTCATACACACGCACGATTAACACGTGCTCCTGATTTAAGGCGTCCTCCTGATTTATGAATGCGGTGCAGTCTTTAGCGATACGGTGTTTTCTAATATCACCTGCACATCTTCCATTAAATCTTTATTGGAAGAAGAAGGAAGATGAGATAGTTAGAGACGGTGCACAAGTCTATACTGTGGAAAGACGTAGAAGGAAATTCCAACTGGTAGTAGTGAATACACTGTTAAATATCGCAAGTGGAGGAAGTATACTTAAAGGCCTGGAGGCAAGGAAAGATAGATTACATTAAGCTGAAAGAATTGCAAGGCGTACTCAAGAATAGATATAAATTCAGATCACAATTTAGTAATAATGAAGAGTAGGCTGAAGTTTAGTAGAAACGTCGAGTAACCTCAACAAAAGAAGGAAGTACAAATATGTTCAGCTAAAGACAGAATACAGCAATATAAAATACTTAGAACAATAAATAGGAAGTGCAGGAAACCTAAGGCAGAATGGCTGCAGGAGAAGTGTGAAATATCGCAAAAGAAATTGTCATCGGAAGGACAGATTCAGAAAGTAGGAAAGTTGAAAGAAAATTTGGTGAAATTCAAAGCAAGGTGTCAATTTTAAAGAGTACAAGGTGTTAAAGGCAGAGGAGAGAGCGGACAGGTGGTAAAAATACAATACGCAACATAATTGAAGGATCACTTCTTCCAAACCCCGTAATTGTTTTCCATTCCAATGCATAAGTTTGTAATTTGGCTCAAAGGGGCGTAAAACCTTCTCCTCTAAGGGTGCAAAAGTGTGGTGCCCTGCGATGTCTCCCTTGTGTTAGACGATGTTTCAAATAGCCAAGCGTCGACACATGCGGAAATAAAAAACCTACAGCTCAGAAGTTCATGTGAGCTGTGAGGTGGGTTAATGATGTCACACTGGCTCCAAATTTCACCACAATTCTGCCCAGCGTCACAATGAACGTGTTACACGATGGAAAGGTCGTCAAAACCCATCTTACCCACATATTTCATCCCTTCCTTTGACGCGTCTGCGGTGCATGTTAGAACCGTGACGCACAGTGTTGACACTATGCAGTTTTCTTATAAGTGCCCAAGGAAAACATTTCAGATACATCGCCGCTCGGAATCGTGACGAAAAGGCTCAGGGGGAGCCATAAAGGGTGCCAATGAACCTCACCCTTTCATGGGTTGTTGATTCCCACACATTTCGGGGTCGAAACGACACTTCGCAGCACGATAGGCAACAGGATGAACTTTGGAACTGCCTATACACTCGGGTGTTTCAATCCTTCTCTGAGGGCACTGTTGAGCTACATCCTCATTAAAGGTGACATGACCCCTTTGGAGGGCAATGCCCCTGTGTACAGGCTGGAACCACCAGGGACCGTCAAAACTATTCGAAAAAATCTGAATGTGGTTTATAGCAGGACGCCTTCCTGTAATGTGATGATGAAGGGGGGAGGGGGAGAGGGGGGAAGGGGAGAGGTGCCCCCACTTCACCCCCCCCCCCCACTCGCAGTTCGTCACCACCATGTGTGCCACGCTCATAACTTAGCTGAGCACGTTACAAATATACCTATCTAAAACTTTGACACACATTCTGTTTTACGACTGCCGTAGCGTCTAAAGGCAGGCAAACACCGCCTAGAAATGTCGAAGTGGTTGCCTAACTCTCAGGCGCTTCAACAGCCACCAGGCTTAACGTTTACACCTCCTCCATCCGTGATCACGACATAGAAGTATTCGAGAAAGGAAGAATGAAAACGCATAAGCCCCTTTTCTGCTACGGGACTCTGCTAACGGACTCTGGTGGTTTCTACATGTACACAAGAGCAAAAATTACAGTCGCACTGCCCTCCAAACAGGTCAAATCACGGATGCGGCCCCGCAGTGTCATTAGAGGAGGAACGTCCGAGAGTGTCAGCAATGACAAGGGCTGTCAAGTACGTCTTCCTGCTGCTCATCGCACTGCGAAGTGTCGTTTTCGACCCCGAAATGTATTGGACAAGTGGAAAGAGTATATTGCAGGTCTCTATGAGGACGAAGACTTGTCTGATGACGTGATAGAAGAAGAAACAGAAACTGATACAGAAGAGACAGGGGATCCAGTATTAGAATTTAAAAGATCTTTGGAAGACTTAAGATCGCATAAGACAGTAGAGATGGTCAATATTCCATTAGAATTCTTAAAATGATTGGAGGGAAGGGGCAACAAAACGACTATTCACGCTGGCGTTTAGAATGTAAGGGCTGGCGATATACCATTAGACTTATTGGAAAACATCATCCACGTAATCCTGAAGATAGCAAGAGACGACAAGTGCGAAAATTACAGCACAGTCAGCTTAACAGCTCACGCATCCAAGTTGCTGACAAGAATAATATGCAGAAGAATGGAAAAGAAAATTGAGGGTGTGGCTTTAGGAAAGGGAAAGGCACCAGAGAGGCAATTCTGACGCTGCTGTTGATAATGGAACCAAAACTAAAGAAAACTCAAGACACGGTTATAGGATTTGTCGACCTGGAAAAACTGTCGATAATATAAAATGGTGCAAAATGATCGAAATTGTGAGAAAAATAGGTGTAAGATGTAAGGAAAGACGGGTAATATACAATGTGTACCAGAGCCAAGAGGGAACAATAAGACTTGAATACCAAAAACGAAATACTCTAATTAAAAACGGTGTAAGACAGGAATGTAGTCTTTCACCCCGACTGTTCAATCTATACATCCAAGAAGCAATGATGGAAATAAAAGAAAGACTCGAGAGTGGAATTAAAATTCCAGGTGAAAGGATATCGATGATAAGAATCGCTGATGACGTTGCTAACCTCAGTGAAAGCGAAGAAGAATAACAGAATTTGCTGATTGGAATGAACAGTCTAATGAGCACAGAATAGGAATTGAGAGTATCGAAGAAAGACGAAAGTAATGAGTAGTAGCAGAAATGAGAAAAGCGCGAAACTTAACGTAAGGATTGGTGATCACGATGTACGTGAATTTAAGGAATTCTACTACCTAGACAGTAAAATAACCCATGACGGCCGGAGCAATGAGGGCATAAAAAGCAGACTAGCACTGGCATAAAGGGCGTTCCTGTGCAAGAGAAGCCTGCTAGTATCAAAC
Source organism: Schistocerca serialis cubense (assembly GCF_023864345.2). Classification (NCBI taxonomy): domain Eukaryota; kingdom Metazoa; phylum Arthropoda; class Insecta; order Orthoptera; family Acrididae; genus Schistocerca; species Schistocerca serialis. Next base: position 534,763,525 of record NC_064645.1, read on the forward strand.
ATAGGCCTTAATGTAAAGAAGAAATTTCTGAGAACGTACACTTGGAGAACAGCACAAGATGATAGTAATTATGGACCGAGGGAAAACCAGAACAGAAGAGAATATAAGTATTAGATGAAGTGCTACAGACTAATGTTGAAAATTAGATGGGCTGCTAAGGTAAGGAATAAGGACCTCCTCAGAATCGGCGAGAAAAGGAATATATGGGAAACATTGGCAAGAAGAAGGGACAGGGTGATCAGGAAATAATCTCCATGGTACTAGAGGGAGCTGTAGAGAGTAAAAACCATAGAGGAAGACGCTTGGATACATCCAGAATAAATCATTGAGGACATATTTTGTGAGTGCTCTTCTGAGACGAAGAGATTGGCGCAGGAGAGGATCCATTGCGGGCCGCATCAAACCAGTCAGAAGACTGATGAATCAAAAAAAAAAAAAAAGTGGGAGTCAAGGGTAAGCGGTGGTTTCATTGTCGCCCTTTGTGGCTCTTCCTGAGCATTCTCGTGCCAATTTTGAGCAGTGGTGCGTCTGGAATGTTTTCCTCGGCCACGTGTTATTTCAACGCTGGAAGTGTGTTTCTAACCTCCACCTCAGGGGCGTCGAAAGAAGGATGAAATGTGGGTAAGAGGGAGTGTACGACTTTACAATCGTGTTACATGTTCACGGCGGCGCTGGGTAGAATTGTGGTGAAGTTTGGTACCAATGTGACATCTCACCCTAGACGTCATATGAATTTTCGTAGCACGTGTCGACGCCCTGTTGTTTGAAACTTCGTAGAATCCGCGTGTGTCGTCACAGAGCGTCGCTCGTGCCATATTAGAGAGGTATGTTGTACTCATCTTTGAGCCAAATTTCAAGAAGTCTCGCAGTGAGTGGGAATTAGGGGGTTTCGAAATTCTGTTGCCCAATGTACACTGAAGGACTCTACAAGGCGGAGGAAATGTCTGTTGACGTTATAGAAGTAGAAATGAAAGTCAGTTGGAAGACATAGGAGATCCAACATTATAAACGGATTTTGACAAAGCTTTTGAAGACGTGGGGTCAAATAACATGCCTTAGAAATTTCTAAAGTGATTAGCCTAAGCAACTAATCAGTTTGGAACGTAGACTCCACGAGAGTGTAGACGTACCATCAGACTATCGGGAAAATATCATCCCCCAACTCCGAAGATGTAAGAGCAGTTACGTGTGAACACTATCACACAATCAGCATAACATCTCACACATCCATGTTTCTGAAAAGCATAATATTGAGAATAACAGGAAGAAATTGAAAGATCTCTTAGGTGACTAACAGTTTTGCTTAGGGATGGCAAAGGCACCAGAGAGGTAGTTCTGATGTTACGCTTGATGATGGAAGCAAGACTTCAGAGGATCTGTCTAGAAAAAAGGGTTCAACGATATTCGAAGTATAAGAACCAAGTAGGGACAATAAGATTGTAAGAGGAAGAACGAAGTGCTCCAATTAAAAAGCCTGCGAGACAGGTACGCAGACCTTCTCCATTGCTGTTCTGTCTATGAATCGAAGAAGGAGTGGGATTAAAATTCTGGGTGAAAAAATAACGAAGACAAGATTAGCTGATGAATAGGCTGTTCTCAGTGACAATGAGAAAGTATTGCGGGACGCATTGACACAAAACTGACGGTCCACTGAGACCAGAGTATGGACTGAAAGTGAACCGAATAAAGACCACTGTAATGAGGAGCAGCAAGGATGAGATTAGTGATAAACTATAAATCAAGAATGAGGACCACAAAGGAAATAAAGTAAAGTAATTTTGCTGTCGGAAGCAATGCGATGTACGACGGCTATTCGGAAAGTAAGGTCGCGAAATGGAAACCACAACGAAAATCAAAAATGTTTTTATTTGCAACAGTTAGGTACACATTCCAGCTACTTCTCCACATGGCCGGCGCACCGAGTGAGACATCTGTCGTAACATTGTACCAACTAACAGCCTGTGCTTTCTGCCAATTCTCTATGCTGATTTGCAACTTGTTGTTTGTGCCAGCGGTTCATTTGAGCAGAGAAGAAAATCAGAGGGAGCCAAGTCGGGGCTGTATTGTGCGTTATCAAACACTCCCATTAAAAACACTGCAGGACCGTCCTGATTGCCACTGTAGTGTGAGGCCGAGAATTGTCATGAAGAAGGAAATGCATGACGGTTACGTTGTATGGGTTACATGAAATCAGATGAAGTCTCTCAAATGCACCACAATTTTGCCGGGAGATAATTTTTTTTACGCTGCTTTAAGAGCTGATAGTGCACTCACAACTACAAAGAGCGACGTGAAGCGATCTAAGTGGATGCTACAGACACTGTCGAACACATCTATGCAAAACGTCGTCGGATTTTCACTGTGGTTTCCATTTCGCAATCGATCGGACCTTACTTTCCGAATAGTCTTCGTATGATGGGCGAAGACTGGACTAGCGCGGAGAAAGAGAACATTTCTGGCCAAAAGAAGTCTGCTAATATCTACAAGCAACACTGACCTCAGTTTTAAGGAGAAAGTTCTGAGAGTGAACGTTTGAAGCACAGGACTGCACGCTTGCGCATCAAGGATAAGAAATATTTGAGGAATTGTACTATAGGAGGATGTTGAAAATTAGGTAAGTTGAAAATGAGTGAAACGGTACGGTTCTCTGTAGAAACATCGATGAAAGAAATACACTGGTACAACCGGTTAATATTTTGTAGGGGCTCCGCTAGTACGCTGAAGTGCCGCAACGCGACGTGGTGTGGACTCGATTAATATCTGAAGTGGTGGTGGAGGGAATAGACACCATGCATCCTGCAGGGCTGCCCATAAATTCGTATGAGTACAAGAGGTTGGAGATCTCTTCTTAACAGCACGTTGCAAGGCATCCCAGATACGCTCAATAATGTTCATATCTGGGGAGTTTGGTGGCCAGAGGAAGTGATTAAACTCAGAAGAGTGTTCCTGGAGCCACTCTGTTTCAGTTCTGGACGTATGGGGTCCCGCTGGGGTTGCCCAAGTCATCGGAATGCACAATGGACATGAATGGACGCAAGTGATCAGACAGGATGCTTCTGTACGTGTCACCTGTCAGATTCGTATCTAGACGTATCAGTGGTCCCATATCACTCCAACTGCAGACGCCCCACACCATTACAGAGCCTCCAGCAGCTTGAACAGTCCTCTGCTGACATGCAGGGTCCATCGATTCCTGAGGTTGTCTCCATACCCGTACACGTCCATCCGTTAGATAATTTCAAGTCATCAACAGTCCAATGTCGGTGTTGACGGGTCCAGGCGAGGCGTAAAGCTTTGTGTCGTGCAGTCATCAAGGGATCACGAGTGGGCCTTCGGCTCCGAAAGCCCATATCGATGATGTTTCGTTGAGTGGTTCGCACGCTACACTTGTTAATGGCCCAGCACTGACCTCTGCAGCAATATGCGGAAAGGTTCTGATACGTTGAAAGATTCTCATCAGTCGTTGTTGGTCCCGTTCTTGTAGGATCATTTTCCGGCCGCAGTGATGTCCGAGATTTGATGTTTTAGCGGATTCATGATATTCACGGTACACTCGTGAAATGGTCGTACGGGGAAATCCTCACTTCATCGCTACCTCGGAGATGCTGTGTCCCGTCGCTCGTGCACCGACTATAACACCACGTTCAAACTGACTTAAATCTTGATAACGTGCCATTGTAGCAGCAGTAACCAATCTTACAACTGTGCCAGACGCTTGTCTCCTGTAGGTATTGCCGACCGCTGCTCTGTTTACAAATCTTCATATTTGAATAAGCATTACTGTAACAGTTTCTTCGGCGCTTCAGTGTATATAGAAAGACAAGCAGAAGGGCTAGGATGAAAGGACATGTTTAAGGCATAGGGAACAACTTTCAGGGTTCCAGAGGGTGCTGTAGACAATAAAAACTATACGGGAAGACTGAGCTTGGAATATATCTAACAAATAATTGATGACGTTGGTTTTAAGTGCTACTCTGAGATGAAGATGTTGATACGTGAGAGGTAGTAGGCCGTATGAAGCCAGTTTGAAGAGTGATGACTCACAGAATAAAAGGTAAGGAAATCGGTCGTGTCTTTTTCAAAGAATACAGCTCGGTATTTGCCTTTGGCGATTTCGGGAAACCTGCATCTGGATGGCCGGATGTTGATTTGAACCGCTGTCAAATGTCCTGGCACAGCACAATATCAGTGTATCTCTTGCTTCACTTCCAATCCATTCTACAAGCTACACGCTCTGCCCAGTTCTACTTTCATAAGTCACATTACAGTTTACATTCGAAGGTCGTCTGTCGTCCGTTTGCTTGTTACTGTGTCCCTACTAGTGATTAACAAAATGAATCTAATCGATGCATTAGACGTGAAAGTTTTGCTGCTATAAATAGGAGCTGGTGGTAAACACTTATTGTGAACTTGTCGCCTCAGAAATATTGGAATATTCGTTTACTGGAAGAATCCATCCCATTTTTCTCTTCCATTTATTTTGGTTGCTGTCGAATAGGATTTTTTTTCAGCTGTCCTAAAGAGAAAATGCCATCGATTGCGTCTGTAGTTTCATTGCTAATTTGCGATAATTTAATTACCTTGCAGGGATTTAACGCTTCTGTTGAAGTTTCCTTCCGTGATTGTGAATTAAATTTGGATTTTTAAACTTTGCTCTCTGCGAACAACGGTATAATTAGTTTTCTGCTTACCCAAACACGTTTCGACAACTACACTTCTGGAAATGGAAAAAAGAACACATTGACACCGGTGTGTCAGACCCACCATACTTGCTCCGGACACTGCGAGAGGGCTGTACAAGCAATGATCACACGCACGGCACAGCGGACACACCAGGAACCGCGGTGTTGGCCGTCGAATGGCGCTAGCTGCGCAGCATTTGTGCACCGCCGCCGTCAGTGTCAGCCAGTTTGCCGTGGCATACGGAGCTCCATCGCAGTCTTTAACACTGGTAGCATACCGCGACAGCGTGGACGTGAACCGTATGTGCAGTTGACGGACTTTGAGCGAGGGCGTATAGTGGGCATGCGGGAGGCCGGGTGGACGTACCGCCGAATTGCTCAACACGTGGGGCGTGAGGTCTCCACAGTACATCGATGTTGTCGCCAGTGGTCGGCGGAAGGTGCACGTGCCCGTCGACCTGGGACCGGACCGCAGCGACGCACGGATGCACGCCAAGACCGTAGGATCCTACGCAGTGCCGTAGGGGACCGCACCGCCACTTCCCAGCAAATTAGGGACACTGTTGCTCCTGGGGTATCGGCGAGGACCATTCGCAACCGTCTCCATGAAGCTGGGCTACGGTCCCGCACACCGTTAGGCCGTCTTCCGCTCACGCCCCAACATCGTGCAGCCCGCCTCCAGTGGTGTCGCGACAGGCGTGAATGGAGGGACGAATGGAGACGTGTCGTCTTCAGCGATGAGAGTCGCTTCTGCCTTGGTGCCAATGATGGTCGTATGCGTGTTTGGCGCCGTGCAGGTGAGCGCCACAATCAGGACTGCATACGACCGAGGCACACAGGGCCAACACCCGGCATCATGGTGTGGGGAGCGATCTCCTACACTGGCCGTACACCACTGGTGATCGTCGAGGGGACACTGAATAGTGCACGGTACATACAAACCGTCATCGAACCCATCGTTCTACCATTCCTAGACCGGCAAGGGAACTTGCTGTTCCAACAGGACAATGCGCGTCCGCATGTATCCCGTGCCACCCAACGTGCTCTAGAAGGTGTAAGTCAACTACCCTGGCCAGCAAGATCTCCGGATCTGTCCCCCATTGAGCATGTTTGGGACTGGATGAAGCGTCGTCTCACGCGGTCTGCACGTCCAGCACGAACGCTGGTCCAACTGAGGCGCCAGGTGGAAATGGCATGGCAAGCTGTTCCACAGGACTACATCCAGCATCTCTACGATCGTCTCCATGGGAGAATAGCAGCCTGCATTGCTGCGAAAGGTGGATATACACTGTACTAGTGCCGACATTGTGCATGCTCTGTTGCCTGTGTCTATGTGCCTGTGGTTCTGTCAGTGTGATCATGTGATGTATCTGACCCCAGGAATGTGTCAATAAAGTTTCCCCTTCCTGGGACAATGAATTCACGGTGTTCTTATTTCAACTTCCAGGAGTGTATGTGTCATCATAAGTGCATCTCGATTTATTTCTGAAAAAAATATTACGCAAAATTGGTGGTAATTTTTGTATTTTAGGCCGAAAAACTGTTATAAGAACATTTTTCTTTTGTTTTTAACGTTCTGTACCTCAGTCGGTAAAGATTGAAACCGTACCGTCTGTCTGTTTCTCTGTCCGACTGTTAGGATCCCATTTTCTCAGGAATGGATAGACGTTTCATGCTGAAATTTATGTAACATACCAAGGTCCACGGTCCCTTGGTGGTATTAAAAGTTTAAGCTTCTTTGCAAATTAATCAAAAGATATGGCAATTTACTGTCACATATTTTGACACTCTTCAAAACCTATTAGGTACTTCTCGTGAATTAGAATCACGAAATTTGGCAAGGGTCAAAGTTTCACAGGGTAAAATCCGAAAATTGTTAATCTGTAACCAAACAGTACTCTCAAAGCACGAGTCATTGTCGTAATTGCCTCGTTTTTTATTGTTGATATCTCCCTTCTCTCAAACACACACACACACACACACAGAGGGGAAGAGAGAGAGAGAGAGAGAAAGAGAGAGAGAGAGAAGGAGAGAGAGAAATCAATAAGTTTTCGTCCCGTAGATGCACCATAAAAGCTCACACAAGACAATTCAAATTAGGACCACAGTGGACAAAAACTAACCTATGCACGAATGAAAGGCAACAATAACATAGCATCTCCCACTGATTATGGCAACGTAAGCTTTTGTTGAATCCTGTGTGGAAACATGTGAAGAAGAAGAGGAGAGTGAAGAGGAAAAGGTTTGGAAAACAGTGTATGTGATTACAAACCAACAAAGAAAACATTCCGAACTTGTACGTCACAAAGGAAAACAATTGCACTATATGCATCACTGCTACTATTGGAAAAATGTGTTCAAAAATAATTACTCCAGAAGCAAATTCTTCCAACTAATTTGCAGATAACGTACTATCATGCTGCAAAAGGAAATAAAAGCGATCAAGCCTGCACAAATCCTTCTTCACGCTGAAAGTAGTTTCAGATGAGCAGTCAAAAGTAAATAAAACTATACGTGATAAATATTTTAGTCCTAAAACAGAAAAACCTAGCAAAATATTTTTACAGAAACAAATTGAGACCCACTAAAGATGAAAGACAGGTGTGGAAAGATATTTCGCTAAATAGTAAAAGAAATGCATTGTGTTTTTACAGAAGGTGTTTAAAATTACAAAAAACTGTATGATTCTTTCTATTTGTTGATTACATAATGTTTTAGTAGTATTGAATTGAATTTCGACAGTATTTTGAAACTTTCTCCATGAAGTTCGCCGGCCGCGGTGGTCTAGCGGTTCAGGCGCTCAGTCCGGAACCGCGCGACTACTACGGTCGCAGGTTCGAATCCTGCCTCGGGCGTGGATGTGTGTGATGTTCTTAGGTTAGTTAGGTTTAAGTAGTTCTAAGTTCTAGGGGACTGATGACCACAGATGTTAAGTCCTATAGTGCTCAGAGCCATTTTGAACCATGAAGTTCACCAGTACTCTGTTTAAACTTATCTGCCCCCAGAGGCGAACAGCCATGTTGCGTTAGTAAAGTAAATGTGGTTCATATATGTTCCATTAATACGTATTCCTCCTAATTTTTAACTGATGTGTGTAAAACATCTGCTATAATTTCATCCTTTTCGTTCCTCCATCCCAATGCGGGGAAAAGCGTATTCGCTCAGCGATCTTGGCCCACGAGCTACGTTAGCTGCAGTATCTTCCAAGTACCTACACCTCTTTCCGTCATGCCTCGCTGTCTAGTAGAAAGTTATTTGTGGCGCAGAAGACGGTCGTGAGCTTTCCGCCGTCTCGATAACGGCGAAACCCACGCAAAGGTTTGGGAATGATGTTACTTTTTTGATACAGGAAAACATGTAACTTCAAAATCACCAGGCATAGGCGTAATTTTTGCTTCATACGAAGGGCGCCCAATAGGTAATGCTACACATTTTTTTCCTCGGCAAACTTCGGTTGAAAAAAATACAAAATTAGTTATGGAACATTGTGGAATTTTCCCTCTTCACTCACTGTAGTTTCATGACTTTCCGATAGGTGGCGGCGCAATACGTAGCATTCAAAATGGCATCTGTAACTGAGGTAATTTCCAAGCAGAGAGCAGTTCCTTTTGGTCGAAAACCAGAGCTTCGCAGATATTCATAGGCTCTTGCAGAATACCTAAGGAGACCCGGCAGTGAACAAAAGTACACTGAATCGTTGGTCGAGGTGTCTGTCATCATCGTAACAAGATCGCGTGCCGGCCGGTCGCGCACAGCTGCGACTCCTGCAGTACGCTCTCATTCGAGACGATTGACGGATCACAACCGAACACCTCGATGCACAACTGGACATCTTTGTCAGTAGTTCTGACATAGTCGTCCACCTGCTGGACCGCTGGATGTCTCGCCGCCTAGCAGAAGTTCTCGAACCTTCTGACTTCCATCTGTTTGGCCCAATGGATGATACATTCTGCGGGAAGCACTACGTGGATGATGGGGAGGTTACTGATGCAACAGGACGTTTCCTCCGACGTCGACCATTGAGGTGGAACCAGAAGTGCATATAGGCCACCCTAGTTAAGGTGGCGTAAGCTGTAGCACTGAACGGAGATTATGTTGAAAAACAGGATTTTGTAGGTAAAAGAGTCGTGAAAAATATGGTGAATTGAAATCCTGAACAAAAACAACCTGCTTTCAGATGAAAAAATGAGTTGCATAACTTATTGAACACACCTCATAGTTATTGTTCCTTAGCACCGTCAGAAATATTAACAACAGGCGAATCAAGTAGCTCTTCTGCTATTGAACTGTTACTGAACCTGCGCCACGCATATCAACAAAGCGTCATATTTTCTGGCAACAAGATACCCCTCTTCGTGGTTAATCGCAAAGTTTGTTAACGGCTAGGTTCTACTATCTGAGGTTCGATATACAGCAGACACTGCATCATTTTACGAGTCGAGAGACCACGTGTCCTCCACAAAAGTATCCTTGTTATTCTGGACAGTCTTTTATGCTGGGTACTCTGAAGAGCAGTCGGGGAATCTTCACTAGATACGATCCCTTTGAGAGTCCAGAATGGGCCTGTAGCGCTCCAGTATGCTCTAGTATTTTCAGTTGTTCAGTTAATTTCTATAAGTAAAAGTGAGATTAAGAATCAGAAATACACACTCCTGTGAATAGCCCATATAAAAGACCATGACCTGAAATTCTCTGGCGCCAGTCGATCTATGTCCCCTTGTTATCCCAGTTTTAGCAATTATACAATGTTTATCCGAAACAGTTGTGAACTCATTACTGATACTGAGTAGTATCTTTTCATAATTTTTTGTTTGGTTCTGCGTTTACGATACTGCTTTACAGTGACATATACATCGAGAAACCAAAACATTATGATCACTGTCCACGACGAAACTGAATGCAGCATGGTGGCGTTACTAGTACCTGACGCGTTAAATAAGACCAAAGGGGAGTTATTCTAGCGACGATACAGGCCACTAATGGGAAAAACCACCGACATACGCGACTTTGAGAGAGGGTACCTTGTTACAGCTTGGCGCTTGGAAACTATCATTTTGCAAACGTCGAAGTTAGATCCGTGCTTCTGTTGTGAGCCTCTATGAAAAGTGGATGAAGGCAAGGAGGTCGGAAGCTTACTTGTTCTGTAAAGCAGGACAAGCGGCCACCTACGGTAGGTATGAAGACAGAGATCATTGCCGGCGTACATTGTACAGTCCACATTGTGCACATGGGGCTCCGCAGCTGAAGACATCTACGTGTCCCCATATTGAGGCAATTAAATAGCCAATTGCGATTTCACTGGCTACGCTATCGTTGGAAACATTTTGTCTGGTTCGATCAATAACGTTTCCTGTTTTGTCAGGTTGACGGACATGACCGGTTACGCCTTCATACAGGCAAAGGATTGCTCGAAACATGAACCTCGCCACTGACAGAGGAAGGGGCAGTATTATAGTATGGTGGAATTTCAGATGGGCACCTGGGACCAATGGTAGAAATCGAAGATACCTAGACTGCTCTGAATTTCGTAAATTATATTGCAGACCACCTGAGTTCCTTCATGTTCGATGGTTTCCTTCCCCAACATCTACATCTACATCTACATCTACATCTACATCTACATCTACATCTACATGGATACTCTACAAATCACATTTAAGTGCCTGGCAGAGGGTTCATACAACCACCTTCACAATTCCCTATTATTCCAATCTCGTAAAGTGCGCGGAAAGAATGAACACCTATATCTTTCCGTACGAGCTCCGATTTCCCTTATTTTAACGTGGTGATCGTTCCTCCCTATGTAGGTCGGTCTCAACAAAATATTTTCGCATTCGGAAGAGAAAGTTGGTGATTGGAATTTCATGAGAAGATTCCGTCGCAACGAAAAATGCCTTTCTTTTAATGATTTCCAGCCCAAATCCTGTATCATTTCTGTGACACTCTCTCCCATATTTCGCGATAATACAAAACGTGCTGCCTTTCTTTGAACTTTTCCGATGTACTCCGTCAGTACCGCGCAGCAGTATTCTAAAAGTGGATGGACAAGCGTAGTGTAGGCAGTCTCCTTAGTAGGTCTGTTACATTTTCTAAGTGTCCTGCCAATAAAACGAAGCTTTAGGTTAGCCTTTCCCACAACATTTTCTATATGTTCTCTCCAATTTAAGTTGTTCGCAATTGTGATACCTAGTTGAATTTACGGCATTTAGGTTAGACTGATTTATCGTGTAACCGAAGTTTAACGAGTTCCTTTTAGCATTCATGTGGATGACCTCACAGTTTTCGTTATTTAGGGTCAAATGCCACTTTCCGCACCATTCAGATATTTTTTCTAAATCATTTTGCAGTTTGTTTTGATCTTCTCATGACTTTATTAGTCGATAAACGACAGCGTCATCTGCAAACAACCGAAGACGGCTGCTCAGATTGTCTCCCAAATCGTCTATATAGATAAGGAACAGTAAAGGGCCTATAACACTACCTTGGGGAACGCCTGAAATCACTCCTGTTTTATTCGATGACTTTACGTCAATTACTACGAACTGTGACTTCTCTGACAGGAAATCGCAAATCTAGTCACATAACTGAGACGATATTCCATAAGCACGCAATTTCACTACGAGCCGCTTGTGTGGAACAGTGTCAAAGACCTTCCGGAAATCCAGGAATACAGAATCGATCTGAAATCCCCTGTCAATAGCACTCAGCACTTCATGTTAATAAAGAGCTAGTTGTGTTTCACAGGAATTATGTTTTCTAAACCCATGATGACAGTGTGTCAATAGACCGTTTCCTTCGAGGTAATTCATAATGTTCGAACACAATATACGTTCTAAAATGCTGCTGCATATCGACGTCAACGATATGGGCCTGTAATTAGGTGGATTACTCATACTACCTTTCTTGAAAATTGGTGTGATCTATGCAACTTTCCAGTCTTTGGGTACGGATCTTTCGTCGAGCGAACGGTTGTATATGATTGTTAAGTATGGAGCTAATGCAACAGCATACTCGGAAAGGAACCTACACTACTGGCCATTAAAACTGCTACACCAGGAAGATGACGTGCTACAGACGCGAAGTTTAACCGACAGGAAGAAGATGCTGTGATATGCAAATGATTAGCTTTTCAGACCACTCACACAAGATTGGCTCCGGTGGCGACACCCACAACGTGCTGACATGAGAAAAATTTCCAACCGATTTCTCATACACAAACAGCAGTTGACCGGCGTTGCCTGGTGAAACGTTGTTGTCATGCCTCGTGTAAGGAGGAGAAGTGTGTACCATCACGTTTCCGACTTTGATAAAGGTCGGATTGTAGCCTATCGCGATTGCGGTTTATCGTATCGCGACATTGCTGCTCGCGTTGGTCGAGATCCAATGACTGTTAGCAGAATATGGAATCGGTGGGTTCAGAGGTTGATACGGAACGCCGTGCTGGATCCCAACGGCCTCGTATCACTAGCAGTCGAGATGACAGGCATCTTATCCGCCTGGCTGTAACGGATCGTGCAGCCACGTCTCGATCCCTGAGTCAACAGATGGGGACGTTTGCAAGACAACAACCATCTGCGCGAACAGTTCGACAGCGTTTGTAGCAGCATGGACTATAAGCTCGGAGACCATGGCTGCGGTAACCCCTGTCGCTGCATCACAGACAGGAGCGCCTGCGATGGTGTACTCAACGACGAACCTGGATGCACGAATGGCAAAAAGTCATTTTTTCGGATGAATCCAGGTTCTGGTTACAGCATCAGGATGGTCACATCCGTGTTTGGCGACATCGCGGTGAACGCACATTGGAAGCGTGTATTCGTCATCGCCATACTGGCGTATCACCCAGCTTGATGGTATGGCCATTCGTTACACGTCTCGATCATCTGCATTTCTTCTTGGTGTAGCAATTTTAATGGTCAGTAGTGTAATTGGTATACAGTCTGGACCAGCGACGGTACTTTCGAAGAAGCTGACTGCCCGTGTCACAAGACCAGAAACAGGATACAGTTGTTTGAGGGGCGTGACAGTGAACTCAGCTTGATATCTTGGCTACCAAATTTTCTTGATCTGTTCCTGATGGAACACATCCGGCACGCTACTGGTCGCCAGCCCTATGTCCATAAACCAGCGGCCAGTAATTTACGGGAATTACGTGACCTGACCACAGACATCTACCGTAGTGCTACATACATCACGAAACCTGCTAAGGACTCGTTGGGTCCATGCCACATATAACAGCTGCTGTACCGCGTTTCAGAGGTGGACCCACCGGTTACTAAGGAGATGGTCATAATGTTTCAGCTAATCGGTGTGTATATCTTTGTCACTTTACGTTTTCCTTAGTAGTAATACTACTATTTCCATTCATTGTCATTAACATTATTATTCTTTTGTGCTCGACGTGTCCTTTTCGTGTAAATATTTATAATACTTACAGTAAATGTAGCATGTACGTAAAACTGACACGTGAGGGAGAGAGCGCTGTATAATTTTGGTATCCGGCGGTCGGACCGTGACCGGTGTGACAGAGTGTGTGTGGTGTGTGTTTGGTGGCGGAGGGGGGGGGGGGCAAAAGAGAAAAATGGACGTGTTTGATGATGCTAGAATTAGCTCGCTGGTGTGACATGAAGAAAAAATTGGTAATTTCCGTATCATATTTTGCAGATTAATATGACTGTGCACAAGTCAGAGAGTGACTAAAATACGAGTTTCATGTGGTAGAAGTGTTGTATTTATCAAGTACGAACTTACTTCCAGGCAACATGTTTCCAGTACAAGCAGATGCAGAAGCGTTGCAATCCGCAAACATAATTTACTCAGGAAACGAGAAATGTAATCTTTGTAGCTGGATATGGGGGGGGGGGGGGGGGGGATACTGTATTGGCGCCACCATCTTCAGCCACAGACAGCGTTAGGTGACATCGTTCAACAGATACTTTTTGAACTGTCAGAAAGCTCTCACTTATAGTTGACGCACAGTTTCATTTTATTTTTTAATGTATTTCTGTATTAAAAATCATTATTTTGTAATAAAAGTGTTTCACTAGCAACTGAGTTGAACGTCCGCGGCCTTATTGTTGGTTATAGTTCTCAAGTTTAACATATCTAGAATTTCCAGTTACAGTCATCTTCATCTTTTATAAAATATATTAATCAAAAATAATATTTCATTTTGTGTCTACAGTGATACTTTTTGCTATTTGAAGTTTTGCTGTGATAAGATGAACAAATGTCACACTTTGTGGTGTTGTTAACAGCTAAACACGATTTCTGACTAGTGCCATTTTTTGCTCTTATTTGTCAATAAATGTGTTTACTTGCGTTTTTGTGGGGATTTCCTAGTATATTTGTGAGTTTCAGTAATTTTAATAGCGAAATTTACGTATCCTCGTACAGAAATTTATGAAATTCGCACGAACTCTGGCTTTCGTCGTTAGAAGTTTGCGCTTAGAACACAAAGTTATTTCTCACTGGAGGGAGGTTCCGACAATGTGGGTATATTGACTGTGGCAGCTGTAAGGTTACGTAAACATGTCTTTCGATTCTGAAACCCATCATACAGCAACTTCCTAAAGTCGTGGATGAACTTATTTGCTCCTTCAGTTGTTCCTAGGCGATACTGCGGGTGATGGGAGCTTACGTCGCAAATTAGCTTACATTCTTCACGTAATAAGTAATTTATATTTTCTTATTTTCGCTTCCTAATCGTGAATGTTTTGTGTTAAAGAGGCAGGTTTTTCCACCTCTCTCATTTTTCATGTAACTTGCTTACGAATTTGACACGTGTATGTGACTTGAAAGTAAATACTGTGAAATAATTTACGTCGAACGGTTTTCATTTTCGTAAAGAAATAGGTGTCAGACTGAAAACCAACCGCCCTCTTCTGTATCTTAGCTATTAAAGCAAATTCTGAACTATTTGAAATTGTTTACAATCGTTTTTCCGGAAAGACCAGGTAAACATACAGGTGACTTTATTTATGTGGCGACAACAGTTAACCTTGGAAAGCGCAGAAAAAGAGTGTTGAATGTCAAAAGAAAATAAGTGTGCGTGATTGTGGTTACTCACTTAAAGAAAAGGGAATCAAGAACAACATAGATAGCTAACTCTTAGTGTAATGGAGAGCCCCTTTAAAGAAAATCGTCTGTGCCATACACATGTTTCTGCTGTTTATATAATCTGTAACAACTCGGAAAAAGTACATCCACTAATCTCCGAATACAAAACGAACATTCATATGAGCATAGTAAGTGCTGGTTGCACTGCTGCATTTACCATCAGTCTCCTATACGATTCCTTACCTGAATATACTAAAAGTCACGTAATTTGTAATAATACTACTAGTGTTGGGGAATGTTCAAAATGTTTGTGAATGGTGGTATAGGTAAATAGGGCTTGGTATGATAGTATGAGCTGTTGCAGTCTGCAATCTTACATAACCAGGCGGCTGCAGGAGCAACAAAGGAAGTTTCGGAAACAGTCATATGGTTACCAGATTTGCTAATAACTTGCTCTATTACAGAAAAATCACTCGTTTTACAGAGTAAGCAGTTGTACACTGAAGGTCATTGATCAACATCGAAATTCCAACTGTCAAATGTATCACTTTTCAGGACACATAAAACATTTCGCATCAAAGAATCGAACAGACTTCCTACGGAATGAAAGGGCGTTTGTATCTAGTTCCGGTATGACAATGGATGTCAGTAGAATACGTGGACATCCCGATCCCCGTGGGCACACGACTGAAAGCATTTAAGGACTAATGGTAACACATGAGACATGTGTTTAAATTTCTTTATTCAAACGTGACGGCGTTTGGTGACACATTACACCGTCAACAGGTCCCTATATTGACAAATATTGGACCTCTAACCAATTTTCCATACTGCCCTAACAGGGAATAAAAATCAAACTCAGATTCCGTAGACCTGCTCATGCATGAAAAGCAAGTCCCAAGTAGTTTTTGATGCGTGTAGCGGGCACTTCATGCAGGAGCAGGTCTGCAGGCTCCGAGATTGATTTTTATCCCCTGTTACGGCAGTGCACAAAGTTCGTTAGAGGTCCAATTTCTGCCAATAGGTCTGCGGACTCTGAAATTGATTTTTATCCCCTGTTACGGCAGTGCACAAAGTTCGTTAGAGGTCCAATTTCTGCCAATAGGTCTGCGGACTCTGAAATTGATTTTTATCCCCTGTTACGGCAGTGCACAAAGTTCGTTAGAGGTCCAATTTCTGCCAATAGGTCTGCGGACTCTGAAATTGATTTTTATCCCCTGTTACGGCAGTGCACAAAGTTCGTTAGAGGTCCAATTTCTGCCAATAGGTCTGCGGACTCTGAAATTGATTTTTATCCCCTGTTACGGCAGTGCACAAAGTTCGTTAGAGGTCCAATTTCTGCCAATAGGTCTGCGGACTCTGAAATTGATTTTTATCCCCTGTTACGGCAGTGCACAAAGTTGGTTAGAGGTCCAATATCTGCCAATAGGTCTGCGGACTCTGAAACTGGTTTTTATCCCCTGGTAAGGTAGTATAGAAAGTTAGTTACAGGTTCAATTTTTGTCATTAGAGGGGCCTGATAAAGGTGCTGATCGTCATCGAAACCGGTCGCATTTGAATAAAGATATTTAAACATATTCTGAAAGTTTTACCATTCATTCTGACATACTGACTGGCTGTTGATCCACACTTCGTCCGGAATGGAAAATGCATAAACAGACTGAAACCAATCCACAAGGCAGTATGTTCCGTTTTCAATGAGAATGCCTAGGAAAAGTAAAGGATTTACTGTGCGGACAGATATAAAACGACATTCTTACTGTAGTTTGCTATTGTCATTACAAAATACTGCAGAGTTCATAACATTTGGGGTGCTAGAAACGTTTTTAATAACTGATAGTGATGTGTGTAGTATTTGACCTCTGCTAAGATCGGCTTGACGAGCCAATCGATTCTTGCTTAACGTCTACTCTCAGGGTGCGCAAGAATTCTCCAGGGCCACGAGTTATTGCATGCGCCAGGAAAGCTTCAGTTAGATTCTCTACCGGCGTAGTATACAATGAGGGGACAAAAGGCATAGGATACCGCCTAATATCGGAACAAATCTCCTTTTGCCCAGCATGGACTCAACAAGTTGGAAGTCCCCTGCAGAAATATTGAGCCATACTGAGTCTAAAGCCGTCTTAAATTACAGGATTTTGTCACGAACTGATCTCTCTACCATGTCCCACAGAGACATCAAAATATTTCACTCGAACTGTCCAGAATGTTCTTCAAGCCAATCGCGAACAATTGTGGCCTGGTGACATGGCGCTTTGTCGTCCGTAACATGAAGTCCACGAATGGCTGAAAATGGTCTCCAAGTGGACGAACATAACCATTTCCAGTCAATGATCGGTTCACTTGGTCCAGAGAACCCAGTCCATTCCATGTAAACACACCCCCACACCATTATGGAGTCACCACCAGTTTACACAGAACCTTGTTGACAACTGGGATCCCTGGCATCGTGGGGTTGGCGTCACACTCGAACCCTACCATCAGCTGTTAGCAACTGAAATTGGGACTCATCTGACCGGGCAGCAGTTATCCAGTCGTTTAGGGCTCAACCAATAAGATTACGAGCCCAGGAGAGGCACTGAAGGCGGTGTGTTTGCCAGGAAAGGCATCCGTGTCAGTCACCTGCTGCCATAGCCCATTAACACCAAAATTTGCTGCACTGTCCTAGCGGATACGTTCGTCATATGTACCACATGGAGTTCCGCGATTGTTTGAAGCAGTTACGTTTGTCTGTTAGCACCGAGAACTATGCAAGCGCCGGTCGTTAAGTGAAGGCCCTAGGCCACTGCTTTGCCCGTGGTGAGAGGTAATGCCTGAAATCTGGTATTCTCGGCACACTCTTGACACTGTGGGTCTCGGAATATTGAGTTCCCTAACGATTTCCGAAATGGAACGTCCCATGCGTCTAGCTTCAACTACCATCCACGTTTAAAGTCTGTTAACTACCGTCGTGAGGCCATAATCACGTCGGAAACCTTTTCACATGAATCACTTGAGTACAAATAACAACTCCGCCAATGCACAACCCTTTTATGCCTTGTATACGCGATACTACCACCATTTGTATATGTGCATACCGTTATCACATGACTTTTGTCAACTTAGTGTATTGCTACGCCTCAGAATGACATCATCATCAACAGTTATCTGCTATATTAGCAGGTCCTTTGCCTGTCCGTTTTCTGAGATCCATTGCTTCCTTCTTAAGGCTGCTGTATGTTGTACCGTCCATCATGTCATCCAGTATCTGGAATCTCTTCCTTCCTCGCTTCCTTTTCCCTTCTACATAACCTTCTAAAACTTTATCAGTCTGTCATTCTTTCTTAATATATGCCCAATCCAATTTCTTTTTCTTCTCTTTATTACATCTAGTAACTGTCTTTTCTCTCCCACTCTTCTCAGTATCTCTTCATTTTTTACTCTGTCCATCCAGGTTATTCTTTCCATCTTCCCCCATGTCCAGATCTCAAAAGCCTCCAGCCTTTCTCTGTCTTTTTTCCTCATAGTCTATGTCTCAGCGCCATATAGAAGAACACTCCATACAAGATATTTTATGAGTCTCTTTCTGAGTTCTCTGTCCAGACCGCTCTAGAAGATCCTCCTTTTCTTATAAAAGGCCTCTTTTGCGATTGCTATCCTTTGTTTTAATTTCTGTGGTGCACTTCCAGTCGGTGCCTATCCTGCTTCCAAGATACTTAAAATTTTACACCTGTTCTAGTATTTCTCCATTCAGCATAAATTTTATTTCGTTATTTCTTCCTAGTGCCAATAATTTTGTTTTATTTGTGTTAATTTTAAATCCATATTTTTTTCCGTTAGTTTCAATGTTGTCCACCAAATCCTGTAATTCTCTTTCCTCTGTGGCTAGAAGAACCATGTCATCAGAAAACCTCAAACACCCTACTCCTCTTCCTCCAATTTCTACGCCTTTGTCATCTAATGAGCATTGGTTAATCATATTTTCCAAGTAGAGGTTGAAAAGAGTAGGCGATAGACAGCACCCTTGTCTTACTCCTTTTCCTAGTCCGATCCAGTTTTTACTTTCTCCTCTTACTTTAATTGAAACTTTTTGATTAAGATATAATGAATTTACAAGTCTTCTGGTTTTCCAGTCCACTCTCTTTTCCCTCATTATAGTCGCCAGTTTGTCCCAAACCACATTGTCAAATGCCTTTTCTAGATCGATGAAGCACATATATAGGTCTCTTCCTTCTTCAATAAACCTTTCTCCCAAGATTCGTAGGAGCCCTATTGCATCTCTGGTGCCCGTATCCCGTCTAAAGCCAAACTGCTCCTCGCCAACATTCTCCTCCATTACTTTTTCAAGTCTTTTATTAATTACTCTTAACATCACTTTGGCTGCATGTGAAATGAGGCTGATTGTCCTGTGCTCGCTGAATTTCTTGGTTCCTTGTTTTTTCGGCAATGGAATCATTACTGTTGTCAGAAAGTCCTCAGGCCATTCACCACTGTCATATATTTTATTACATAATCTCAATATTTCTCTTATTCCATCTTGGTTCAAGCATTTTAATATTTCTCCCGGTATCGTATCTGTACCTACTGCTTTGCCATTTTTTATTGCAGCTATGACAGATTTTACTTCTTCCATTATGGTGGTTGGTCCTTTCTCGTCATCACTTACACTGTTGTGTGATTCAAGTTCCAGAGTTTCTGGGACAAAGTCACCTAAACTAGGATAGACCCCCTACTCCATTATCATTTACAGTGTGTACTTCTGTGTGTGCTGCGTCTGTACTGCTCGGCGTCGTTTCGGATTGCGTCCTTTACAGGCGGGACCATGCCGGTACAGTAATATCCCTTACTCTTTTAGAGGGCAGCAGGGTCAGGGTTTGCAGTCCCTCGCGTGCGCCGACGCCGTATCTCAGCGGGCTTCTGAGCAGAGCGTGGGTGGCAGGCGGCGGTGGGCCCGCTGCAGATGACACCGCCAGCGTCGTGGCGAGCTGGCTCGTAAATTACGAGCAGTCTCCAGCCTCCAGCCTGTTGCCGGAAGGACCACAAACGTGCTCGCAGCCGCTCTAATCCACTACTCGGGAGGGGGGGGGGGGGGGGGGGAGGGAGGAGGCGTAGCTTCAGAACCGGTAACTCTCATACTCTTCCTCAGTAGTCAGTGAAAAGCGATTTTCATTAGATCTCGAGACACTTACGTGTGGAGTTATGACTTCTGTACGGCTTGCATGGACAATTCCGGTCTTGGACCCAGCGAGGGATAGGTGTAAAGTTTTAATCATTAACTCGAAAATAAACTCGATAGCAGTAACTGACAGTAGTCTGAAACCAGATTGTTAGAATGGGAATGGCATTACTTCTTAAATAATAGAACCCAGTACGTTGTCCTCGATGGTGAGTGTTCATCCGAGGTGAGGGTATCATCTGGAGTGCCCCAGGGAAGTGTGGTAGGTCCGCTGTTGTTTTCTATCTACGTAAATGATCTTTTGGATAGGGTGGATAGCAATGTGCGGCTGTTAGCTGATGATGCTGTGGTGTACGGGAAGGTGTCGTCGTTGAGTGACTGTAGGAGGACACAAGATGACTTGGACAGGATTTGTGATTGGTGTAAAGAATGGCACCTAACTCTAAATATAGATAAATGTAAATTAATGCAGATGAATAGGATAAAGAATCCTGTAATGTTTGAATACTCTATTAGTAGTGTAGCACTTGTCACACTCACGTCTATTAAATATTTGGGTGTAACATTGCAGAGCGATATGAAGTGGAACAAGCATGTAATGGCAGTTGTGGGGAAGGCGGATAGTCGTCTTCGGGTCATTGGTAGAATTTTGGGAAGATGTGGTTTATCTGTAAAGGAGACCGCTTATAAAACACTAATACGACCTATTCTTGAGTACTGCTCGAGCGATTGGGATCCCTATCAGGTCGGAGTGAAGGAGGACATAGAAGCAATTCAGAGGCGGGGTGCTAGGTTTGTTACTGGTAGGTTTGACCATAACGCGAGTGTTACGGAAATGATTCAGGAACTCGGGTGGGAGTCTCTAGAGGAAAGGAGGCGTTCTTTTCGTGAATCGCTACTGAGGAAATTTAGAGAACCAGCATTTGAGGCTGACTGCAGTACAATTTTACTGCCGCCAACTTACATTACGCGGAAAGGCCACAAAGATAAGATAAGAGAGATTAGGGCTCGGACAGAGGCATATAGACAGTCATTTTTCCCTCGTTCTGTTTTGGAGTGGAACAGGGAGAGAAGATGCTAGTAATGGTACGAGGTACCCTCCGCCATGCACCGTATGGTGGATTGCGAAGTATGTATGTAGATGTAGATGTAGATGTGAACGTGCATTTTATATCGTCGTTTATGCGCTTTGCTCTGACTGCGACAATGTAAACTGTCAACAACTTTAAACCAAACGAAAATTGCATGAATTTACGTAACACAGAAACTGAATCTGATGCAACACTATTGATTTGAAATTGACCGTGGTAATAAAACAAAACTTGGTCAATTTGAAAATAATGGTACCCGCGCTTTGTATTTATTGTATGTTAACCGGGGGCCTAGAAACGACGGAGAGGCTCCGTCCCCGCCGCAGCCGTAGTGGTCCACAACCCCACGAGGACTACCGCAGTCAACTTCCCCCCTCCGCCAACCCACACCGAACCACTCTTTCAGGGTTATTGTGCGGTTCGGCCCTCGGTGGACCCCCCGCCCCGCGTAGCGACCGCCGACATATTGCAGCTGAGGCAGAATACGGGAAACCAGCACGCATTCGCCAAGGCAGATGGAAAACCGCCTAAAAACCATCCACAAACTGGCCGGCTCACCGGGCCTCCACCCAAGTCCGCCGTCTTGATTCGTGTCGGGGACCAGGCGCTCCTTCCCAATCCGGAAAGCCGTGCGTTAGACCGTGCGGCTAACTGGGCGGGCTTACATGTTCTTATTGAATGCTGTCCTTGAAATAATACAATTTCTTGCCTTTATCTGCGCAGTGGTACCGCTCTTCGCGCTGCTTTCTGTTAGCGCTGTAAATTGTATAGTTAGCAAACAGCTATTGAGTAAGGCTGTTCCCTTGCATACATTTCAATTACATCGAATATGACTGAGACCATAACTTGTTGAGAAAAGTAGTGAATCAAAAACGACGTGGATCTGGGAACTGGTATTAACTAGGGGTAGGTAAAAATATGGCTCTAACTTCAAACTTGTAATTTGACTATTTGAAAATTAATAATGATCAGAGTTAACACACTCAATAAACTAGTTATACATTAATAATTAGTTTTAAATATCTCTGGATGTGAATGTTGTACTCTGCCTCAATCGTCACTTATGAATACGCGTATTGCATTAGTAACAAAACAACTTTCTTTACCTTTATTACTCGTATTTCCAACTTCAGCTGAGATTCCTTTCACAGTTAGCAAAACATCATACTATCTTGCAAAAAAGAAAATCATTACTGCCTGTAGCGAGTAAGTATATGCCCATCACACATCAGATACAACACGCCTTTAACACTTGAGAATCTTCCATACATCACTGGATCTATAGTTATTCTAACACATTACCTATAATACCCTGAATCAGCGATCGCTGTTGGGCAGTGACGCATCTACAGAATCGATACTACATTTGACCACCTCTCGTGCAATATATTATTTCCTTAAAAATCTTGAATTAATTTACCCTGTGTGTATACCGTTCACTATATATACTGACGAGCCAGGACATCATTGCCGGCCGCAGTGGCCGAGTGTTCTAGGCGCTTCAGTCTGGAACCGCGCGACCGCTACGGTCGCGGGTTCGAACCTGGCCTCGGGCATGGATGTGTGTGGCGTCCTTAGGTTAGTTAGGTTTAAGCAGTTCTAAGTTCTAGGGGACTGATGACCTCAGATGTTAAGTCCCATAGTGCTCAGAGCCATTTGAACCACGACATCATTATCACTGACTACCGCGAAACTGAATGTCGTCTAGAAGAGTTGCAGATATGTGACGCACTAAGCGAAGTAGAGGGTAGAGCAAACAAAAGCGGCCCAGGGAACAGAGTTCCAGAATACAAAGAAAAACAACAGATGAAAGGAAATATAGTGCTAACCTGATTATAACAGATGTTGGAAAATGACCACCATTCATCTCATGACACTTTATGACCATGGTTAGCAAGATGCTGAAGGCAGATCGAAGCTGTACTGCCGGAATTGCTGCAACCTCATCCGAAATGTTCTGCCCCTGTTCTTGAAGACTGTGATGGTTGTGCACCTTAGACTTGAGGGGTCTCCAAAGTAATCGCACACTGACAGATCAGGTGACCTGGGTGGTCAGGCCGCCCACAGTGGCCGAGCGGTTGTAGGCGCTTCAGTCTGGAACCGCGCGACCGGTACGGTCGCAGGTTCGAATCCTGCGTCGTGCATGGATATGTGTGATGTCCTTAGGTTAGTTAGGTTTAAGTTGTTCTACGTTCTAGGGGCCTGATGACCTCAAAAGTTAAGTCCCATAGTGCTCAGCGCCATTTGAACCATTTTTTTGGGTGGTCAGTTGTGGCCGTACCCAGACTGGCCTCTGCTAACAACTCTGACATGCGTGAATATTGTGTAAATGTGCTCTAAGATTCGGCCGGCTGTCTGGGTAGTTGCTCCATCCCGTTGTAAGTAAGTGTTCGTGTTTTCCTCCTCTGTTAATGCTGCCAGATAAGGTTTGAAAATGTCCGGGCCACTTTTATTTGCCCCATCCTCTCTATAAGCGGAACAAGGACGAATGTGAGATCATTCTAGCGACGATACTCGATGAAAAAATGGAAATCCACTTACATAAGCGACTTCGTCAAAGGGCAGAATGTTATGGCGCGACGCCTGGGAAAGATCATCTCGGAAGCGGAAAAGTTGGTCGGGCTGTTCCCTTATTGCTGGCTTGAGCATCTATAGGAAATAGCTGAAGTACTAGGCGATAATGTGTTGGACGTCTATGCCTCACCAGAATCTGCTCACTATGTAAAGCCGGATAGGAGGCGATCCATAGCGGTTCTGACGACAGAGTGCAATGCTGGTACAGCCACAACTGTTTCAGAGCACACCATTCAGCGCACAGTAGTTAGTTATATATTCCACAGACCATTTAAGCGAGCCTTTCGTCGGAATGCTGTGGAATGAGTCAATTTACAGGCTATTGTGCATGATTATCGCTAACATTAAAGAACACGTAATTTCTTAATTATAAACCTCCAACGAGATATCAAAAAAAGATTTCTTATTTGTAAAGTCTACCAGTTCCTAAGGAAAAATTCGTCAATGGAGTACAAGGAACTGTGTAGGAAATGTTTTTAGATTGGATTTAAAACATGCTTCGCTACTTGTCATACGTTTTGTTACAGTGGGCAAACGATTAAAACTTTTTGTTGCTTCATATCGATCTCCCTCCTGAGCCACTGACAGTTTTAATAATCAGTACAATGAAAAAACAGCCGAAATTGCAACTTTCACTTTCTTTCCTAACTCGATGACTAGCTTCGGGCCGGAACCCATTTTCAAATCATCCTACAGGGCAGAAAACCAAATATACACTCATGTACAGTGCAGATGTTACCAAGTTCTTTAAGCACATGTCAAAAATACAGAACATATCGTTTCAAGGCTCACGTAACATAGTCAAAAATAGTGTTTCCTAAAATGCAAAAGCCATGTCAAAAACGTGTAAACGAACAGTTATGGCGCATACAGATAACTGGAAGTCTGCTCCTTCCGCTGCCTTAGGGAAACATCAGGAAGGTGGCGCCCTTCAGAATATAGGAAACCTTTTGTACTTATTACAGTGTTCCCCAATTTTCTAGGGTAACACGTCAGATAGGAACAAAGCCTACTCTTCATCACTACTACATTGTGATCTGAGTCTACAGGGTGGTCCACTGATCGTGACCGGGCCAAATATCTCACGAAATAAGCGTCAAACGAAAAAACTACAAAGAACGAAACTTGTCTAGCTTGAAAGGGGAAACCAGATGGCGTTATGGTTGGCCCACTAGATGGCGCTGCCCTAGGTCAAACGGATATCAACTGCGTTTTTTTAAATAGGAAACCCCCATTTTTTATTACATATTCGTGTAGTACGTAAAGAAATATGAATGTTTTAGTTGGACCGTTTTTTTCGCTTTGTGATAGATGGCGCTGTAATAGTCACAAACGTATAAGTACGTGGTATCGCGTAACATTCCGCCAGTGAGGACGGTATTTGCTTCGTGATACATTACCCGTGTTAAACTGGACCGTTTACCAATTGCAGAAAAGGCCGATATCGTGTTGATGTATGGCTATTGTGATCAAAATGACCAACGGGCGTATGCTATGTATGCTGCTCGGTATCCTGGACGACATCATCCAAGTGTCCCGACCGTTCACCGGATAGTTACGTTATTTAAGGAAACAGGAAGCGTTCAGCCATATGTGAAACGTCCACCACGACCTGCAACAAATGATGATGCCCAAGTAGGTGTTCTAGCTGCTGTCGCAGCTAATCCGCACATCAGTAGCAGACAAATTGCGCGACAATCGGTAATCTCAAAAACGTCGGTATTGAGAATGCTACAGCAAAATCGATTGCACCCGTACCATATTTCTATGCACCAAGAATTGCATGGCGACGACTTTGAACGTCGGGTACAGTTCTGCCACTTGGCACAAGAGAAATTACGGGACGATGACAGATTTTTTGCACATGTTGTATTTAGCGATGAAGTGTCATTCATCAACAGCAGTAGCATAAACCGGTATAATATGCACTATTCGGCAACGGAAAATCCACGATGGCTGCGACAAGTGGAACATCAGCGACCTTGGCGGGTTAATGAATGGTGCAGCATTATGGGAGGAAGGATAATTGGTCCCCATTTTATCGATGGCAATCTAAATGGTGCAATGTGTGCTGATTTCCTGCGTAATGTTCTACCGATGTTACTACAAGATGTTTCACTGTATGACAGAATGGCGATGTACTTCCAACATGATGGATGTCCGGCACATAGCTCGCGTGCGGTTGAAGCGGTATTGAATAGCATATTTCATGACACGTTCACCGGATCTGACGTCCCCGGATTTCTTTCTGTGGGGAAAGCTGAAGGATATTTGCTATCGTGATCCACCGACAACGCCTGACAACATGCGTCAGCGCATTGTCAAAGCATGTGCGAACATTACGGAAGGCGAACTACTCGCTGTTGAGAGGAATGTCGTTACACGTATTGCCAAATGCATTGAGGTTGACGGACATCATTTTGAGCATTTATTGTATTAATGTGGTATTTACAGGTTATCACGCTGTAACAGCATGCGTTCTCAGAAATGATAAGTTCACAAAGGTACATGTATCACACTGGAACAACTGAAATAAAATGTTCAAACATATCTGTACTTTAATTTAAAAAACCTACCTGCTACCAACTGTTCGTCTAAAAATCCGTTTGACCTGTGGCAGCGCCATCTAGCGGGCAAACCGTAGCGCCATCTGGTTTCCCCCTTCAAGCTAGACAAGTTTCGTTCTTTGTAATTTTTTCGTTTGTCGCTTATTTCGTGAGATATTTGGCCCGGTCACGATAAATGGACCACCCTGCATATCTGCTCCTGGGTACGCCTTACAATCCAGTACCTGATTTCGGAATCTCTGTCTGAGCTTACAAGTATTCCTCCTTCTCTAACGATTCTTAAACAAGTGTTCACTGTTACTAGCTGAAATTTATTACAGAACTCAGTTAGTCCTTCTCCTCTCTCATTCTTGTCCCAAGCCCATATTCTCCTGTAGCCTTTTCTTCTACTCCTTCCACGACAACAGCATTCCAATCCCCATGACTATTAGATTTTCATCTCCATTTACATACTGCATTACCCTTTCAATATCGTAAGGTACTTTCTAGATCTCTTCATCTTAAGCCTCCGACGACGTTATGTATACCTTAACTGTCCTTGTTAGTGGTAGTTTTCTGTCGATTATGATAAGAACAATATTATCATTGTACTGTTCACAGTAACATATTATTCCCTACCTCCCTATTCATAACGAATCCTACTTCCACTATACCATTTTCTGCTGCTGTTGATATTACCCTATACTCATCTGATCAGAAATCCTTGTCTTCTTTCGAATTCACTTCGCTGACCTCTACTGTAACTAAATTGAACGTTTTCATTTTCCTTTTCAGATTTTTTGTTTCCGTACCACGTTCAAGCTTCTGACAATCCATGCCCCGACTCGTAGAACGTTATCCGAATGGGGATCTAGTTCGGAGTCTTTTGCTAATGGAGAAGTCATCATGACACTTCTCTAACTACAGGCAACGTGTCCTGTGGATACACGTTATGTATCTTTAACGTAGTGGTTTCCATTGGCTTCTGCATCCTCATGCCTTTGAACATTGCTGATTCTTCCACATTTAGGGGCAGAGAGTGCCCTGAACCTCTGAACGCCCTTTCGCCCTCTTTGACAAGACCGTTGGTAGAATGAGGTTGACTTCTTATGCCGGAAGTCTTCGGCCGTCGACGTAAAGCCAAAGTAATCGTCATCTAACATCCTCGATTTTCCTTTACATTCTTTTTTATGTTATTCTTGTCAGCAACTTCCATGAACTGTTCAGCTGAGCCGGCCGAGGTGACCGAGCGGTTCTGGACGCTACAGTCTGGAACCGGGAGACCGCTACGGTCACAGGTTCGAACCCTGCCTCGGGCATGGATGTGTGTGATGTCCTTAGGTTAGTTAGATTTAAGTAGTTCTGAGTTCTAGGGGACTGATGACCTCAGAAGTTAAGTCCCATAGTGCTCAGAGCCATTTGAACCATTTGTTAAGCTGATTGTGCGATAATTCTCGCAATTGTAGACTATTGATAGCTTCAGAAGTAAGTGGAATGATGTTTATCAGAATGTTTGATAGTATATCGCCAGTCTCATACATTCTACTTATCAATGTGAATAGTCGTTTTGCCGCCACTTCTACCAATGGTTTTTGAAATTCTGACGGAATGCTGTCTATCCCATATACCTTATTTGGTCCTAAGTCTTCCAAAGCTCTTTTAAATTCGGACTCTAATATTGCATCCCCTATCTCTTTTATGTCGGCTCCTGTTTATTCTTCTATCACATCATCAGACAAGTCTTCCTCCTAACAGAGGCCTCCAATGTACTCTTTCCACCTATCTGCTCTCTCCTCCGCATTTAACAGTGGAATTCCTTTTGCACTCTTAATTTTACCGAACATGCTTTTATTTCACCGAACGTTTGTTTGAATTTCCTATATGCTGTGTCAGTCCTTCCGACAATCATTTCTTTTTCGACTTCTTCACATTTTTCATGCAAACCGTTTCATCTTATTTTCCCTTCACTTCCTATTTATTTCATTCCTCAGCGACTCGTATTTCCGTGTTCTGAATTTTATTGAACATTTTTGTACTTCCTTCTTTCGTGGATCATCTGAAGTATTTCTTCTGTTATCCATGGTCACTTCGCACTTGCCTTCCTCCTAACTATGTTTTTCTTCCCAGCTTCTGTGATTGTTTGTGTTGCAGGTGCCCATTCCTCGTCAACTGTAATGCCTACCGAGCTATTAATTGTGGCAGTATCTTTATCCTCAGAGATATCTCCTCATTTATTTGTATTTCGTATCCAAATTCTTTGCACACCGTTTCTTCCCGACTACTTTCTTAAAATTCAGCTTACTCTTCATCATTACTAAATTGTGATCTGAGCCTACATTTGCTTCTGGGTAAACCTTACATTTTAATGTCTGATTTCGGAATCTCTGCCTAACGATGATGTAATCTGACTGAAGTTTTCCCGTATCTCCAAGTCTTTTTCTTGTGATTCTTGAACGGAGCATTCGCTATTACTAGCTGAAATTTATTGCAGTACTCAATTAGTGATCCTCTTCTCTTATTTCTAGGACCAAGCTCATACTCTCCCATATCTCTTCTTTTACTCCGTTCCCCACAATCGCATTCCATCTCCCTTTATGTACTGAACTACTCATTCAATATCCTCATATACTTTCTCCATCTTTTCACCTTTTGCTTGCGTCGTTGGCGTGTACACCTGAACTATCGCTGTTGGTGGTTCTTTTCTGTCGATTCTGTTGAGAACAACCGTATCACTGAATTGTTCACAGTAACTCACTATTTGTCCTATCTTTCTGTTTTCTTTTTCTTTCAAGTCAGTCTTCTGATTGGTCCGACGCGGCCCGCCACTAATTCCTCTCACTTGCCAGACTCTTTATCAGAGTAGCACTTGCAACCTACATCCTCAACTGTTTGCTGGATATATTCTGGTCTCTGTCTCCCTCTACAATTTTTAACCTCTACAGCTCCCTTAAGTGCCATGGAGGCTATTCCTGAAGTTTCAATAGTTGTCTTACCATTCTGTCCCTTCTTCTTGTCAGTATTTTCCGTATATTCCTTTCCTCGCCGATTCTGCGGAGAATCTCCTCATTCCTCAGCTTATCAGTCACCTAATTTTCAACATTCTTCTGTAGCACCAGATCTTAAATGCTTCGGCTCACTTCGTTGCCGGTTTTCCCACACTCCATGTTTCACTACCATGCAATTCTGTTCTCCAAACGTACATTCTCAGAAATTCTATCCTCAACATAACGCCTATGTCTAATACTAGTACACTTGTCTTGGCCAGGAATACCCTCTTTGCCAGTGCTACTGAACTTCTTATGTGCTTCTTGCTCCGACTGTCATCGGTTATTTCGCTGCTTAGGTAGCAGAATTCCTTAACTTCAAGTGCTTCAAGATCACCAATCCTAAAGTTAAGATCCTCGTTGTTTCCGTTTCTGCCACTTTTCATTCCTTTCTTCGATTTATTCCCAATCGACGTTTTGTACTCGTTTGACTATTAATTCCATTCAGCAAATCCTGTGATTCTGATTCACTCTCACTGAGAATAGCCATACCACCTGCTTATTTTATCATTCATATCTTTTCACCTTGAATTTTAATTCCACTCTTGAACCTTTCTTTTATTTTCGTCATTGCTTCTTCGATGTATAGATTGAACAGTAGGGACGAAAGACTAAATGCATATCCTTCACCATTTTTAATCCGTGCACTTCGTTCATGGTCGTCCACTCTTATTATTCCCTCTTGGTTCTTGTACATGTTGTATATTACCCATCTTTCCCTATGGCTTACACCTATTTTTCTCGGAATTTTGAAAACTGTGCACCATTTGATACAGTCGAAAGCTTTTCTAGGGTGATAAATCCTATGAACATGTCTTGATTTTTCTGTAGTCTTGTTTCCATTATCAACTGCAACGTGAGAACTGCCTCTCTGGTGCCTTCAAGCCAAAGTGATGGTCATCTAGAACTTCCTCAATTTTCTCTTCCATTCTTCTGTATACTGTTCTTGTCAGCAACTTGGGTACAGGAGATGTTAAGCTCTTGCAATATTCGAAAGTGTGTGGATGACATTTTTCCGAAAGACAGATGGTATGTTGCCATACTCATATATTCTACAGATCAACATGAACAGTCGGTTTGTTGCCACTTCAACCAATGACTTTAGAAATTTCCATGGAATTTTTTTATGCCTTCTGCGGCATTCGATGTTAAGTCTTCCAAGGTTCTTTTAAATTCTAAATCTTTTACTAGATCCCATATTTCTTCGACACTGGCTCCTGTTTGTTCTTCTGTCACATCAGGAAGTTTTCCCCTCCACAGAGGCCTTCATTGTACTCTGTCCAACTATCCGCTCCCTCCCCTGTATTTAACAACAGAACGCCCACGACAGTCTTTATGTTACCATCCTTGTTTTTTATTTCACGGAATGTTGTTTTGAGTTTTCTGTATGCAGAGTCAGTCCTTCCGAAAGTCATTTCTTTTCAATTTCTTCACATTCTTCATTCAACCATTTTGCCTTAGCTTCCCTACACTTCCGATTTACTTCATTCGTAAGTGACTTGTATCTCTGCACCCCTGAATTTCTCTGAACATTTTTGTACTTCTTTCTTTCATCGATCAACTGTCGTATTTCTTCTGTTACTCGTGAGTTTTTCGAAGTTATCTTTTTTGTGCATATGTTTTTCTTTCCAACTTCGGTGACTGCACTTTTGAGAGATGTTCATTCCTCTTCAACTGCCTACTAAGCTATGAACCATCACAGTATCTTCATCCTGAAAGAATTTCAACCATATCTCTTCATTTGTTAGTATTTCCAAATCCCACTTATTACCATACATTTTTTCTTCTTGGCTACTCTCTTAAAATTCAGCCTAGTCATCATTACTAAATTGCGATCTGCATCTACATCTGCTTCTGGGCAAACCTTACAATCCAGTATTTGGTTTCCGAACCTCTGCTTAACCATGATGTACTCTAACTGTAATCTTCCCGTGTCTCCTAGTCTTTTCTCTCCTAGTCTCCTCTTTTGATTCTGAACAGAGTATCCGCAATTAATATTTGAAATTTACTGCAAAACTCAATTAGTCTTCTTCCTCTCCATTCCTAGTACCAAGCCCATATTCTCCAGTAATCTTTCTTCTACCCCTTCTCCTAGCAAAGCATTCCAATCCCACTTTACTATTAGATTTTCTTCGCATTTTACGTACTGAATTGCCCGTTCAGTATCCTCATATAATTTCTCTATCTCTTTATCTTCAGCTTGTGCCGCGCGGGATAACCGCGCGGTCTTAGGCGCCTTAATACCGTTCGCGCGACTGCCCCCGTCGGAGGTTCGAGTCCTCCCTCGGGCATTGGAGTGTGTGTTGTCCTTAGCGTAAGGTAGTTTAAGTTAGATAAAGTAGTGTGTAAGCCTAGTGCCGATGAACTCAGCAGTTTGGTCCCATAGGAACTTCCCACAAATTTCCAATGTCAGTTTGCGACGCCAGCATGTATGTCTGAACTATCGTTATCGGTATTGGTTTGCTGTCGATTCTGACGAGAATAAACCTATAACTGAACTATTCGCAGTAACTCACTCGTTGACCTACCTTCCTACTGATAATGAATCCTACTCCCAATATACCATTTTACTTTGCTGGTGATGTAATCCTATACTTGTCTGTCAGAAATCCTTGACTTCTTGCCATTTCTCTAAACTGACCCCGACTACATCTAGACGAAGCCTTAGTATTTTCGTTTTAAGATTTTCTAGCTTCCCTACCACGTTCAAACGTCTGACATTCCACACACTACCTTCCTATACAGAACGAATTCTGCTGCCGTTATACCATTTTTTGCTGCTGTTGATGTTACCCTGTATTCGTCTGACGAGAAAGCTTTGTCCTATTTTTCATTTCACTTCAACGACGGCCACTATATCTATATTGAGCCTTTGCATTTCCCTTTTCTGATTTCTTAGCTTCCTTTGCATGTTTAGACTTCTGAGATTCCAGGCCCCGACTCGTAGAAGACTATCCTTTCTTTAGTTATTCGATGTTTGTCTCATGGTCACTTTCTCCTTCCTGGAGATCCGAATAGGGGAGTAGTCCGGAATCTTTTGCCAATCGGAGACAATCATGACACTTTTTCAAGTACAGACCACATGTCCTGTGGATACACATTGTGTGTTTAATGCAGTAGTTTCCATTGGACTCTGCATCCACATGCCATTGATCAGTGTTGACTTTTCCGCTTTTAGGGGCAGTTTCCCACCTCAAGTGCAAGAGAGTGCCCTGAACCTCTTTCCGCTCATACGCAATATTTGAAAAGGCCATTGGCAGAATAAGAGTGACTTCTTATGTCGGAAGTTTTCGATCGTTATTGCTGATGCTTTTCATTCAAAATTTAGACAATGGCGGGGTTCGAACCTTGGACCGCGGTCGTTTTGACTAGTACTCAATGACACCATTCCTAAAACAGTTCACCGTTTATTAGGCAGCTGCAAAAGTGTTCTGCATGGGCATGACAAGTGCGGCTATTCCGCTGCTGCCGAGGGCCGGAGTGTTTTTTGAATAGGTGTGAACAGTCGCGGTATCCCGTAGGCGGTGAACTTGGTCGTGTTCAAGATGTCGTGCAAGACTTTGAAAACTGATCCATGGCATTTACAGTTATTCCACTATCGCCAAGAAAGTGATACGCTGTTCTTCGTTTGCCGTTCTTGGTTCTCCGTAAAGGAATGTCCTCCCATGTCATCATTCATACCTAAACACTGTGTCTTAGTACGTTGCATTGTGGTCATATACGGTACGGTACAGGAATAGAAACGTCTAAAAATGATATTGACAGGAAGCCAAATAGCTAAGCAGGAATGGCTAGCGTACAAACGTAAGGATGTAGAACCATATGTCACAAAGAGTAAGATAGATACTATCTACCGGAAAATTAAAAAGACTTTTGGAGAAAAGGGAACCACCTGTATGAATATCAAGAGCTCAGATGAAAAATCAGTTCGAAGCAAAGAATGGAAAGCAGAAAGGTGGAAGGAGAATATAGAGGGTATGTACAAGGGAGGTTTGCTGACGGCAATATTATAAAAATGGAAGAGGACGTGGAGGAAGATGAGAAGGGAGATACGATACTGCGTGAAGAATTTGACAAAGCACTGATAGCATTCGGAGAGCTAGCCATAACAAAACTCTTTCATCTTGTGAGGAAGATGTATGAGCAGGTGCTGGCATATGTGAAAATTATCAAACTATCAGCTTAATGAGACACGGTTCCAAAATACTAACACGAATTCTTTACAGAAGAATGGAAAAACTGGCAGAAGCGGACCTCGGGAAAGATCAGTTTCGATTCCAGAGAAATCTAGGAACATGCGAGGCAATACTGCCCCTACGACTTCTCATAGAAGATAGATTACGTAGAAGCAAACTTACGTTTATATCATTTGTACACGTAGAGAGAGCTTTGACGATGTTGACTGGAATACTCTCTTTCAAATTCTAAAGGGAGCAGGACTCAACTACAGGTAGCGAAAGGCCATTTACAATTTGTACAGAAACTAGATGGCAGTTACCAATCGAGGGGTACGAAAGAGAAGCAGTGGATGAGAAGTGAGTATGACAAGATTTTAGCCTACCACATATGTTATTCAATCTGTGTAGTGAGCAAGCAGTAAAGGAAACAAAAGAAAAATTTGCAATTAAAGTCTAGGGAGAAGAAATAGAAACTTTGAGGTTTGCCGATGACATCCTAATTCTATCAGAGACAGCAAAGGACTTGGAAGATCAGTTGCGTGGCATGGACAATATGTTGAAAGGAAGATATAAGAACATCAACAAACAAAACGAGGAAAATGGAATGTAATCGAATTAAATCAGGTGATTCTCAGAGAATTGCATTAGGAAATCAGTTATTTTCAGCAGTAAATGAATTTTGATATTTGGGAAGCAAAATAACTTATGCTGGTCGAAGTATGGAAGATATAAAATGTAGGCTGGCAATGGCAAGAAAAGCATTTCTGAAGAAGAGAAATTTTTTAACATCGAATGTAGATTTAAGTGTCAGAAAGTCCTTTCTGAAACTATTTGTACGGAGTGTAGCCATGTATGGGAGTGAAACTTGGACGATAAACAGTTGAATCAAGAGTTTTGAAATGTGGTGCTACAGAAGAATGCTGAAGATTAGATGCTGGCCGCGGTGGTCTCGCGGTTCTAGGCGCGCAGTCCGGATCCGCGCGACTGCTATGGTCGCAGGTTCGAATCCTGCCTCGGGCATGGATGTGTGTGATGTCGTTAGATTAGTTAGGTTTAAGTAGTTCCGGGTTCTAGGGGACTGATGACCACAGCTGTTAAGTCCCATAGTGCTCAGAGCCATTTGAACCATTTTGAAGATTAGATGGGTAGATCACGTAACCAATGACGAGGAACTCAACAGAACTAGGGACAAGAGAAATTAGTGGTATAACCTGACTAAAAGAAGGGATCGGTTGGTAGGACACATTCTGTGGCATCAAGAGATCACCAGTTTAGTTCTGGAGGGAATCGCGGAGGGTAAGGTCCGTGAGACAGGCCAAGAGATGGATACAGTAAGCAGATGCAGAGGGATATAGGTTGCAGTAGTTACTCGGAGATGAAGAGTCTTCCACAGGATAGAGTAGCGTGGAGAGGTATGTCAAATCAGTCTTTGGACTGACTACCACAACAATAACAACGGTACTTCGACCAACTTAGCAAGGACTGTTACAGCGTTGTTCTGCTCCAAATCTAGATAATGAACTGACTTGGGCTATGTTGTCTCTAGCTCCTGGCCGTCAGACACTATATTGGACAGTTCCATCCCATTTGGGGTCAGTTCTCGATCCTTGTATCCTACAAACACGTAATCTTTTTGGTTGTTCACCACTCGTCATTCTCAGCTTAGACACTAAAGCACTTGTGTTTTCTGCCTCTGATGAGGTCCATTTCATATCAGACAAACTGTACTGTGTTCGCATCTATATTTAAATCAAACTCCAGTTGTGCCTTTAGGAGGGTTGTCATGGATTTGATTTCAATAAATCGATATTTTTTCTTAATCTATAAATATTGTTCTACATTGTGTACAAATTTTATCTACATAGCAGCATTAGGAATGGCGTTACAATATTAAAATTCTTATCAGTGCACGTGCACCTATGCCCACGTTTTTCGGAAATTTAGTAAATTGTTTGATTACCGGTTTTTAATTTTTTTTTTAGTACAAAGCGTGGAGGTAAAAAAAGGAGGGAGGCGGCAGTGTAGACTTGCGCTATATGTTGTTTTGAAGCCAGAGTGGATGAGGCCTGCCGCCATTTTAAGTAGCCCAGAACATTAGCAGACTATAGTTAACGATTGATTATAGAAATGCAAGTGACTCCTGTTTGGCATAGCATCTGCCTCCACCTCCCCCCCCCCCCCCCCCCACCCAAAATCATACAAAGATACTTAGAACAGCTAGTAAGGCATGCTCTACTCTGGACAGATTATTTAGATGATCTAATTATCACAGGAGCCTTCCGACGAGAGCATCTCAAAAACATTCTCACCCTATTTACAACCATTCAATGCGCTTGATTGCTGTGCCGTTTACAGAGCTGGATTTTTGTTTTTTTTTTTTTTTTTTGTACAGAAGTCGAATGTGTCGACGTTGGTCAAGGAAAGAGGGTACAAAATCATTCATGTTATACTTTTCAGGTAAATCAAGGATTAAATACGCCTCATACACACAGACCAATATCTGCAGCGATATATTTTAAAGTGTTCGTAAAATTCCAGTGTAATGAATTGCAAAGAAGCGCTTGTGTTAACCGAGAATGGTCAAAATTCCAATAGTTCTTCTTAGAACGATTGGTTTAGTGAGCATGAATGTTGCTTATTAGAAAAATGACAAGAATAGCTGCTTATAATAACTAAACTTTTTTCACGGCTGACTGTTTCATTTATCACTGAGTCATGTGCGGCTCGCGTTCATGCCGTTTGTTCTTTGGCATTTTGTCACATCGAGTGGCGTCTTGTTTCTTCCTTACTTACTGGTGTAATGAAGTTGCTGGCTTGCCTCCTTAAGTGGCAGCAGCAGCGCTTATCGATACTAGTACTGTAGTAGTATCTTTGGTGTGACCTCTAGAATTTCCGGGTGGTGGTGGTGTGTGTGGTAGTCAGTCAGTTGGGACGGAGTAGCGAGAAACTCTTCGCGGCACGTAGCCGGGCCGGGACCACTGGCGGCGTGATCGCGCTGTCGGATCGTGAGGCGTCAGCTGTGAGAGCGACAAAGTTCGATGCCCACCGAACCTGGACGCCGAACTTGAGTGATCAGTTAACCTGTTATGAAGCCTCAACTATTGTGACGTCTCTTAGTTCATTTGTGGGTTGTTACTCGCTGGGCCATTCGGGCTAGCAGCAACTTATGATGTGTCGGGGTCGGCGAAATCTTGCAGCTGTCTTCCTATATCGTGGTTAATTATTAAATTGACTGTTACTTACCAGTGAAGTGCACGAGCGGTATTTTCTGCCCTGTGGCTGTTAACGCCCCAGTTACCTGCCCTGGTCGTTAGTGCACTTCTCCAGCAGCGTGCCTTTCCTCGTCTTATTGATGCTGTCCAGCACGGCGTGTAGTTCGACAACCTTTTAGTTATTGGTTCATATTTGCTTAGCGTGGTTGTTGCTCCCTTGGCTGTTTTTAGCCGCCAATTTCTGAAGTTTTAGTGCTGTTCGTATCCTCGTCCTCAGCTGATATATTTCATCGTTGTGCCGTTGGTCGGATGGAAGGTAATTGGTTAAATTATTGGTCGGTCCTTGGGCCATCCCAGGTTTGGGTTGCCATCCGATTATTTAACTTCAGCTTTTGGCTGCCTGTCTCACCTCACCTTACGTTTGAGCTACCTACTGAGGCCGACGCTTGGAACACTTCCGAGCACCACTTGTTCTGTTTGTTTTAGATTGTGATTTTCATTTTAGTTTGAAGTATTGTGCAAGGCCTTCGGCTGTGTATTAATTCAGTTCTTTTTAAATTTTACGTAAAGGCCTTCAGCTGTGTTAAATTAAAATTTTGAAGATTGATCTATTTAAAAAAAAAAGATTTCCTTAAAACTGGTTGTGTCTGAAATTGTTTGTAATCCAGGCCCTAAGCCGTTAGTTGTTCGATGTGTTACGTGTGGCCTTCAGCCGAGGATTTACGTGGACGCTTTTTAATAAGGCCTTCAGCTATGTGTATTCTTTAAAGGAAATTTTTTATGATAAGGTAGGGTTTATTTTAAATTGTTTGTCTGACTTGTTGATCAGGCCTTCAGCCGTTGTTTCAGATTTGTTTGTGGCCTTCAGCTGTGCAATAAGTCAATATTTCTTTAATTAGGCTTTCGGCCATTCTGTTGTAAGTTTAAAAGAAATTTCTTTGTTGGAAAAGTTGCTTGTTAATGTGTTTTAATTATAATTGTCCTTCAGAAGTGTAGTGTAGGCCTTCCGCCGCTAATTGTTTTCAATTGCATGTTTTCTTTTTAAAGGAAAAAAATGTTTACCTTCTATTTTTAATTGCTTTTGATTTCTAAGCAAGGCCTTTAGCCATTCTTGTTTTTTGTGTGGATTTGGGCCTTCAGCCCAGAAGGAATCTCAAGTTCTTTAACTAGGCCTTCAGCCACAATGTTTAGTTGTCATCTTTTAAAGCAATTTGTAAATGAGTGGTTCTTAGAAAAATAAAGAAGTGTGTTTGATTGTGAAACTCACAGTAACTGTTTATGGCCCCATCCACAATCATAACCTTATCCTGTGCGCTCTCTGAGTACCTACCAACCTGGTTTCAATCACCATTGTCAAGGACCTTTAGACTGATGTGAGGTCCATATTACGTCGTTAGTGAACCGTCTTACACTAAACCTCCAAAGAAATTGGTGTTGGCATGCATATTCAAAAACAGAGATATGTGAACAGGCAGAACACGGTACTGCGGTCGACAACGCCTAAATAAGACAACAAGTCTCTGGTGCAGTTGTTAGATCAGCTACTGCTACTACAGCCGGCCGCGGTGGTCTAGCGGTTCTAGGCGCGCAGTCCGGAACCGCGCGACTGCTACGGTCGCAGGTTCGAATCCTGCCTCGGGCATGGATGTGTGTGATGTCCTTAGGTTAGTTAGGTTTAAGTAGTTCTAAGTTCTAGGGGACTGATGACCACAGATGTCAAGTCCCATAGTGCTCAGAACCATTTGAACCTTTTTTTTTTAACTGCTACTACATTGGCGGGTTATCAAGATTTAAGTGAGTTTGAACGTTGTGTTGTAGTTGGAGCACGAGCGATGAGATACAGCATATCCGAGGCAGCGATGAAGTGGGGAGTTTCCGGCACGACCATTTCACAATTGTACAATGAATATCAGGAACATGGTAAAACAACAGATATCCGATATCGCTGCCGCCAGAAAAAGATCCTGCAGGAACAGGACCAACAACGACTGATGAGAATCGTTCAACGTGACAGAAGTGCAATCCTTCGGCAGATTGCTGCAGATTTCAATGCTGAGTCATCAAAAAGTGTAGCGTGCGAACCATTCAACGAAATATCATCGATATGGGTTTTCGGAGCCGAAGGCCCATTCGTGAACCGTTGATGCCTGCACGACACAAAGCTTTACGCCTCGCCTGGGCCCGTCAACACCGACAATCCATTGTTGATGAATGGAAACATGTTGCTCGGTCGAACGAGTCTCGTTTCATATTGTATCGAGAAGATGGACGTGTACGGGTATGAAGACCCTTCATGTCAGCAGGGGAATGTTCAAGCTGGTGTAGGCTCTGTAAGGGCGCGAGGCGTGTGCAGTTGGAGTGATATGGGTCTCCTGATACGTATAGATATGACTCTACAGGCGATACCTACATAAGCATCCTGCCTGATCACCTGCATCTATTCATGTCCATTGTGCATTCAGACGGACTTTGGCAATTCCAGCAGGACAGTGTGACACCCCACACGCCCGAAATTACTACAGAGTGGTTTCAGGAACACTCTTCTGAGCTTAAACGCATCCGCTGGCCACCAAACTCTCCAGACATGAACAGCATTGAGCATATCTGCGATACCTTGCAATTTGCTGATCTTCACCCCCTCGTACTCTTACGGATTTATGGACAGCCCTGCAGGATTCATTGTGTCAGTTCTCTCCAGCACTACTTCAGAAATTAGACGAGTCCATGCCACGTCGTGCTGTGGCACTTTTTGCGTGCTCGCGGCCGCCCTACACGATATTAGGCACGTGTACCAGTTTCTTTAGCTCCGTTAATTAGATTTCATAGTAGTTCGAAAGTTCCACCCTTACGGTGTAAAAGTTGAACTGCCAAACTACTGTCAAACCATAGATCTTCCAGCAACTTCTCTGCATAGTGGCCCCTCCGACTTAGACATTCGTCCTAGCGTTGGACCAACTTTCCAACACCCTCGTCGTAGAAGGGAGCCACTTGTGCTTTCCGTCAACTATCTACCTTGGTCTACAGCTCGTTGTCTGAGCCAAAATTTTGTCCTCATAGCCAGCAATTCATGTGAACAGAGATTAAACTCGCGGGGAGACAATTACGGGCTGTGTGGTGTGTGATCAAACAATTCACATCGAAAACGCTGCCGGAGCGTCCTCATTGTCTCTGCAAAGTGCGGTAGAGAATTGAGAATCTCATTTGCAAAAGGTACCAAGTCCATAAAATCTAGTTTAACAGGAAATACAATAAACATTTGACAACCACAGTAGCATCAGTATATGTTTTGTAGCTTTGTTGTTGTGTTGAGACAGATACCTCGGTTAAATGATTATTTGTTAATTGTCACTGCGTAAGTAAAAACAGATTTGGTACCTGAATGAGATTTTCACTCTACAGCGGAGGGTGCGCTGATATGAAACTTCCCGGCAGATCATAACTGTGTACCGGACCGACACTCGAACTCGGGACGTTTACCGTTCACGGGAAAGTGCTCTACCAACTGAGCAACCCAAGCACGACTCATGACCCGCCCCACAGCTTCAATTCTGCCAGTACCTCGTCTCCTAACTTCCAAACTTCAGAGAAGTTGCCCGCGAGAGGCAAAGGTTCCGAGTTCGAGTGTCGTACGGCACACAGTTTTAATCGGCCATGGAGTTTCAGATATCAACCTCTTGGCAGAAAATTGTGTTAAGTTTGAAAACTGTTATTCTGGAGTTCCTGTTGGTGATTCACAGTACTCATCTGATATATCAGACTCAATAACTTAATTAAAAACTCACAATGAACACAAAAAAACGCCAGACACATCAACAAAACTTACAATGTCATGTAAACAAACGTCTGTCAGGTTGTGTGTAACATTGTTACCAAGACGAGCGACGACTGGCTGCCAGCATTTAGTACTTTTTGAAAACGAAATAAGGCTAGATTTGGCACTCTTCATCACGAACAGCAAGTCTTAAGGTGAAATATATAGCTTATATTGGGACGTTTTAGCATACATAACAATTCCTATTACACAGATAATGGTGCTAAGTAGTGCTGCCACCTCTTACTGCATTTTTCAGTTTTTCCGATTTGGTACATTTCTGGAAATGAGCTTCTCAATTGTCACGAAGAAGGAAACGCATGACCATTATGTTAAGTGGGCTGCATGATATCAGGAGAAATCCCTCACCAGGCACTTATACTTCGCGGAAAGCACTATCTTCTAGGCATCTTTGACTGCTCACTGTGCTCTCAGAACCCAAATGAGTGACGTGACGCCATCGACTGACATAGCGGAGACACTGTCCACTGCATCTGTGCAAAGCTTTATCTGATTTTAAATGTGGTTTCCGTTTTGCGCCCAATCTGACCTTACTTTCCGGGCAGCCCTTGTAGTATCCCGTAGAACATGTGTGAATGAAGATATGAAAAATGCACTGTCTTTCTAATTTATATGTCCCCGAAGTCGGAACTTATTCGTATGGCACTGGTGAAGGGTGGAACGCTATCAGTTTCAGGCCCAGCAGATCGCTTCATACAGGCAATATAGGAAAAAACTCGAAATCGCCTATTAGCCTAGGTATTGTCCGCGACTTTGGCTGAATAGTCAGCACGTCTGACTGCCATGCAACGAGCGCGGGTTCGGTTCCCAGATGGGTCGGAGACTTTCTCCGTTGACCATTGTTTCATCATCATCGATACGCAAGTCGCCCAGCGTGGCGTCAACTGTGGCACTCCTGCCCACCAATGCTGTACGATTATTTCCTTTCATTTCAGCCTTAAGATTGCGAGGTGGTAGAAACATTGTACTTATTTTCATCTTTTAAAGAGCGTAATAATTCGCTCTGTAGAACTTTCAAAAACAGTATCTATTGTTGAAGATTAAAACTGGAATTAATTGTGACTTGCTACGTCAGTGTAAATCCGATTTGTTTTTGTCTGACAGTAAGAAGACTAACTGAACCATAAAACGAAATTGTGTAGGTTTTTGAAAGCAGTATCATTTTGTTACATAACCTTTTCTCACTTATGACAGATTTTTCGACATAGTCACCATTTCTGTCGATGCAATTTTGTAGACGCGGTGGCAGTTTTTGTATGCGTATGTCATACCAGTTCGCCGCCACGCTGTTCAGAAAGTTATGAACCTCTTCTTTCACATCGTCGTCGGAGCTGAATTGCTTTCCGGCCAAATGTTCTTTTAACCTGGGGAACCGGTGATAACCACTGGGC
Source organism: Schistocerca serialis cubense (assembly GCF_023864345.2). Taxonomy (NCBI): domain Eukaryota; kingdom Metazoa; phylum Arthropoda; class Insecta; order Orthoptera; family Acrididae; genus Schistocerca; species Schistocerca serialis. The sequence continues at coordinate 534,805,289 of NC_064645.1, forward strand.
CCCAAGTCGGGACTGTAGGGTGGGTGGGTGATTATGTTCCACTGAAACTGTTGAGGGAGAGCAACGGTTTGCCGAGCGATGTGTGGGCGAGCGTTGTCATGGAGAGTGTGCACGCTCTTGCTCAACATTCCTCTTCTCCGGTCGTGAATTCCCCGTCTGAGTTTTTTCAGAGTCTCACAGTACATGTCAGCGTTAATTATGGTCCCAGTGGGCATAAAGTCGACCAACAATACCCCTTTCCGATCCCAAAATACGGTTGTCATGGCTTTACCGGCAGACTGTGTTTGTTTGAGTTTCCGCGGCTTTGGCGAAGAAGGATGCCGCCACTGGCGTCATTGTTGCTTGGTCTCAGGTGTAAAGTGGTATGCCCAGGTTTCGTCACCCGTGACTATTGAGTCCAGAAAGTTGTCCTGTTCGGCTGCAAGGCGGTGAAGAAATGCACGGGAAACATCAGCTCGATGCCGCATGTGAACCTCAGTCAGCATGCGTGGCACCCATCTTGCGCACACCTTCCGGTAGTTCAATGTTTCCGTTAAAAATTCTGTGAGCGGTGCTTCGGGAAACCGCAGGAACCAACGCGCAGAGATCATCCAGGGTGATCCGCCGATCTTCACGCAAGCTTTGCTCAACCTTCAACACTGTCTCCTCAGTAATTGACGGTCTCCCGCTCCTTTGTTCGACGTGAATTTCGGTCCGACTAGCTGCAAACTCTCTACACCAGTTACGAACATTTTTGATATCCGTGCACGACTCACCATACACTTCCGTCAATTGGCGATGGCTTCAATCGGCGCAGTGCCCTTTGCGCTCAAAAACCGAATAACAGCGAGCAATTTGCACTTCGCGGTAACATCCAACGCGAGCTCCATTCTGAACGGCTGCCAAGCCAAGACTGAACGCCTCAGCGCGGCGTGCGCATGTTTACACACAGCGCGTGAAGCACTCTTAATAACAGTGTGACCAACTGCCACACAAACATAGTTCTGCACTTATAAAAAAATAGGAGACCTTACTTTTGGGATTAGCCTCGTATTTTTATAAATATCGGTTATCAGATGTTTAAAAAAATAATCGACCCTCGATGCATCAAGAATTTTAACGACATATCAACGGAAAAAAATATCGACGTACTGGCAATAAAAAGAAAAAAGAAAAAGAAAAATCGGCTACACATTGGAAATATACTGCCAGCTTTAGAGCTGTATATTTAAGTACTGATTTATTATCAGATAACCTGTACATCAACGAGCTAGCAGCCTGCTTACCCCCTTTATAGTAAGAATTGAAAGGAAAACGATGCACTTTCAAGCTTGGCGATAGCTAATTTGCCAACAATATTAACTGCATGTATGTGAGACAATAAAAGGTGTCCGATGGATCCGTCATTCGGTTTCGTCACATATTGAATTTGGCTGGAACACTCATGTCGACTGTCCTGTTTTTTCAGCAGCGTACTAGCAGTCGTAGTGTGAAGTTAAACATCGCAGTTTCTGCTGGAAGCGTCGAACGCCGATCACGTCAGCATTTCCTCTCACACGCCTCCGCCCACTGCAAAGACCAGTCCTGTCATTCAGATTTTTGTTCATCAGTTCCAGCAACCGTTTTTGAAGAATGGCGACGTGAAGAAACAGCACACTACTTGAGTTTAAAATTGTTTTTTAACGCAACTGGTGTGCTATTTCTTCACATCGGAAATCATGTTATTCCATTCACGCCGCCACCCCTCCAGTGAAATCGGACTACTTCTTTGTGCCATCTATACTTGCTTCACACAGTTAAAGAGAGAGACTGGACTTGATAAAAGTTCAAAAAGTAGTAAGACTCCTTCACACAGTGAAAGTAAAGTTATGTTCTACTACAGTTCCAAAAGAACAATTTCAAATATTTACCGAAAATTTCGAAAAAAAATATAATGTAAAATAAAAATATCGGCTCTAGATATTGCCCTTTAGATATCGATATGTCGATACATCCTTTCGTAAGGTGTCTCCGAGACGTATCGATATACTTTTACGAAAGTATCGATATATCGATATGTCTATATTTTATCAGCAGCCCTAATTTTAACAGCTCTTAGCTTCCTTGAAGCGTATGTTACGCGCAGGTCCTCGGTGCTCGACGAGTTGCAGCCTACGCTGGCTCCAGGCGCAACTCCGTCAGTAACTGGAAGCGCCAAAGGAAACACGTTGTCGAGACCGTTCGCAGAGAGTAAAAGTCTTGGAGGCACCATACAGCTCTACACTCCCGCTGTAGAACACCGCGAGCGTTGCTGCCCCATGTATATTTTGAGTGACGCCGTTACGTTAGTGCGAATTAACAGCAAATATCTACATCGTGAAGGTAAATTATAAACCGAGTGAACAAATTGTTAAAAATAAACACTGCATGACTGTTGTAATGACATGAAGTTTTCTTCGATTTTAGACATTTTCTGTATTTTCCGATTGAGCACTTCCCTTCTTGATGCTTTATCCTACACGCGAGATACACATCAAGTAATTTATTTTTTTCTTTTCCTTCTTTCCGTTCCTTAGTTCCATTTTTCATTAAAGCAGTAACATATGGTTACGATAATGGCTTTTCAAGATAAATCCTAGATGTTGAACCATGTCGTAAACCTCATTTGCACACTGAAGAAGCAATGAAACAAAACAAGAAGAAATTTCGAAAAGGGATAGAGTTCAGGGAAAAGAAATTAAAAGCCTTGTAATACCGTCAGAAACAGCAAAGAAAGTGAAAGAGGAGATGGTCAGAATGGATAAAGACTTGAAAGACGCAAGAAAATAAACATCAACAATAGTAAAATAAGGGTAATGGAATGTAGTCGAATTAAGCCAAGCGATGCGGAGGGGCTTAGATTAGTAATTGAGATATTAAAAGAGGTAGATGTGTTCTACCGTTTGGGTAACAAAAAAACTGACAATTTACCAAGTAGAGAGCGTACAAAATTCAGCTTCGCAGTAGCAAGAAAAGCATTTCTCAAAAATAGAAATTTGTTAGTATCGAATAGGTTTAAATGCGAAAGTTTTTTCTGAAGATATTTATGTGGAGTGTGGCATTGTTCTGAAGTGAAACATATTAGATAATCAGTACAGATAAGAGGAGAATAGAAGCCTTTGAAATGTGAGGCTATAAGGATATGCTGAAAGTCAAACTGATACCTGGGACAACTAATGATGAGGTATTGAACGAATAAGGTGAAAAAAGGAACAAAACTGGACTAGATACGGGATCTGTTGACACGACCCCCCGGCATGAAGGAATTGTCAATTTGATAATGGAGGGTGAAACCTGACAGTTCATAAAAGAAACTGTCATGCTTCAATTTCCTGTTCGGGCGCCAATATAAAATGACTTTTATCTTAATAATATGAATACTTATATATGTGTTTGGAGAGAGACAGGTTGATTTTGATTGAGACTTTACTTTAAGTCGTAACTGGGACCTGAATTTTGGTTGCTGCCTCCTTAAATGATCAGCTTCTGCACCAGTTGGTGACGTATTATAATTTGGAGGAAGTTATAGTTCTTTAAGATTTAAAGTTCGACTCTGTTGGTTACTTGGCCGTATTGCGGATAGCCTTTAGCCGAAGTTTTCGTAGCTTATCATACCTAAGGGACCACTGTTGTAAGTAAATACGATCAAACAGCAATCTGCTTTTCGTGAGAAAAGGAGATTGCTTGGCACACAAACTTCCTTCAAAGTACACGTCCTGCTGCATCAAAATTGGTCAGTGGAGTTCAGCAACATACTATTGTACAAGAACATAATCCAATTACTGTAATTAAGAAATTGTGAGAGGTTGTTACGTATTGAATGAAAACCATAGAGAATGCATTTCTTTTCCTGTATTTTAGTATACTTCGTACACTTACAATTCTGTCGATTGATAGACGGCGACGACAACGAAGTTCACCTCCTTTTCCAAAAACAAGATATTTCTGTTCTTCACTTCCAGAAAATTTGTATACATAAATGTTTGGCTAGTCTTACACATACTTTACTTTGTTTTATCACTAAAATTTTTCATTAAATGCAACAATACGTTCTGCGCGACGGCCTAGCAACACGTCCGCTTTTCACAAGATACAGATTAACAGTCCTCCATTTTTTAATAAATCAATTGTCCTTTTTTTTTAGTCCATACTCAAAAGATTCACAACTACTATCGTTGCAGGTATAGCGCGCTAAAGAGTTTCTTGCTGTCCAGCTGCGCTTCGCTTCACTTCACTTCAAGTACTTTTTGAATCACATTTACATTTGCGGTATTTACATACATTACTGAGCTTCTCAGAATAAAATCAGGCACAAGTTAGTTAAAAAAAAGCAGTAAGGCACAAATAACATTACAAGGGAAGTGTGCGGGTCAAAAATTGACCACAGCAAGGGATTCAAAGGGAGTATGAGGGCATACTGAAAAGCAATGCCTCAAAATTTTTTCCGTAAATTGTCTTAAAGCTTTTTGAATAAAACAAACTTCATTAACATTTTAAATCTTTATTCTTCATCTGTACAAACTGGCAGCCCTCTATCGCTAGAGGACTCCGAACTGTAGATTGTATCGTGGCGGTTTGTAACGCAACTATAACGGTGCGTGAGAAACAGCGTACTGTAACCGACTTTAGAATTCCAAGAGTTGATTCACACATGGGGCACGCTATTCTTCAGCATGACAATGCCAGACCACTCACGAGAGCTGCGACTTCTGCAACAATCGACGCCATGGGTTCGCTGTTGTCGGTCATCCTCCATAAAGTCCCCGACGTGGCCTCATCTGATTTCCAAAACTTAAAGAATACCTTCGAGGTCTTCACTTTGATAGTGACGAAGCGGTGCAAGGAGGGGTCAGGCTGTGGTTCCGTGAACAGGCTCAAGCAATCTGCAGTGACGGTATCAACAAACTCGTCTCTCGCTGGGAGAAATGTGTTGGTCGTCAGGGTGATTATATTGAGAAATAAATATGTAGACATGAAGAATAAAGATGTAGGATGTTAATAATGTCTGTGTTATTTAAAAAGCTGTAATAGTTTTCATATAAAAAAATCGGAGGCGTTACTTTTTAGCACGCGCTCCTACTTGGTAGCGGTTACGCAGAGATGAAGAGGTTTACACGGAGGATACCAGCTGGGAGAGCTGAACCTAAAAAGTCCTTGGCTTGAAGACTACTACAATGACATTATTATTAGCATCCAGCGTGATCCAGAAAAGAGCGTCAGAAACTTATTTTTATTAAAACTTTTATTTGTAATTCTGTCTAAGTTGCAATGAGAAACACCCTTTATTTGCAGTGACTGCTTTCGGACACGACGTTCGTTATCAAACCGTCGCTTTCGTTGTAAGTATTGAAACATAACACAACCCGTAAATTTTAAAACAGTCACAATCTACAGTCATGAGTAACATGTATAAAGTCCTCTGCAAGCTATTATCAGTGCTTCTTGCCACACAACACCAACACAACTCTGCAACTCAGACAGATCTACAAATAGTACTTTTTATACGCCAACGGTTTATTTCAAAGTAAAAGATAATGGAAAATAAAAAACACCAACGGAGTTGTAGTGTTACCAAAGAGTAGATATTCCCTAGGACAAAAGTAATTACTTACCTCGGCACTAGTATGCATTGCACAAAGCCGGCCGAAGTGGCCGTGCGGTTAAAGGCGCTGCAGTCTAGAACCGCAAGACCGCTACGGTCGCAGGTTCGAATCCTGCCTCGGGCATGGATGTTTGTGATGTCCGTAGGTTAGTTAGGTTTAACTAGTTCTAAGTTCTAGGGGACTAATGACCTCAGCAGTTGAGTCCCATAGTGCTCAGAGCCAGCCATTGCACAAACAAAATTAATTAGAAAGGTCTGCGTGACTCACACTGGCACACACTGCAGTCGCCACTGTAAACACAGCATATCTATTCACTATAAAATCTGTTGCCAATAGTCCCCCAGTTTCAGGGAAGTAAAGTTGTCCGTAACTAGCACATTAGACACGAAAATTTGTGTCATCATCTAGTCTATCTTACTTCCTTACAAAAACATGTAAAATACGCAGCTTCAAAAGTCTTCGATAATTCGTAGACGAGAAAGTAGATAGCAATGTTTTTAAATGAAGATTTAAGTTTAACTCCTCTACAACTCCGCCTGTACTACTGAAGAATTCTTTAAATTATTATCATTGATGAAGGTCAATTGGTTTTGTGTACGGGAGCCTTCGTCTGCAGACGCGGCACACAGTAATATGAAATAGATTATAGTGAAGACTATTCTCGGCCGTAACACATAAAAAAGGCCTTTTAGGAAATGCGCATGAGATGCAATGTCAGCTCGTTCACTCGCACAACCTCTTCATGACGTACATCGGGAAAGGTAAAGCCCATGACCTGCACTTTCGAAAAGCATATTTTTATAAATGTACGCTTTGTTCGTTAGTTTGGTGTAGAATCATAGTATTCCCTTAAAACAAGTGTTCACCGTCTTTTTAAATTACTCTGTTTTCACCGGTTTCAGCGCCACATAATAGAATGAAGAAAACAAATACGGTAGAATAACAATAAGCATAAAAATGGTGGATTCTGTACCAGCCTTATACACCAAAGAAAAATCTGAGGTTGTGCGTGCCATCATACCCCCGACCTAGCTGTCAGTAGCTAGCCCCTAACCGCTGAATCCTGGAGATATACCTATACTGCCGACTTTTTTAATGGAACTACATACATTTTTCTATGTCGTTTGAAAGAGCCTTCAATGGAAACTTCACCGACGAAGTGGTCTAACTAAAACATTCATATTTCTTTACGTACTACACGAACATGTAATAAAAAATGGGGGTTCCTATTTAATAAAACGCAGTTGATATCCGTTGGACCTATGGCAGCACCATCTAGCGGGCCAACCATAGCGCCATCTGGTTTCTCCCTTCAAGCTAGACAAGTTTCGTTCTTTGTAGTTTTTACGTTTGACGCTTATTTCGTGAGATATTTGGCCCGGTCACGATCAATGGACCACCCTGTATACGTCAAGGATATTGGACGGTAGTTTTGTGGATCACTTCTACTAACCTTCGTGTAGTCGCGTGTGATCTGCGTTTCTCCTAACTACTGGGCAAGGTTTTTTGATAGAGGGGTCTACACTAGATTATAGTTAGAATACGGGGTAACTCAGCCACAAATTGAGTATAGGATTTGATAGTGATTCCATCGGGTCCTGAACCTTTGTTCAGTTTTAACGATTTCAACTGTTTCTCAACACCGCTGACAGTAACGCTTATTGCTCTCAGCTTTTCAGTGGCAATTCTCCTAGATTTATGTTTTTTAAAGAACTTTGAAAGCAGAGTTAAGCATTTCAGCTTTTGTATTGGTATCTCATTTGCTAGGGACTGGACACTAACTTTGGCGTCACTAACAGCCTTTACATACGTCCAGAATTGCTTTGGATTCTGTGAAAGATCACTTGACGATAGTCATCGAAGGCTTTACGGATCGCTGTAGACAGCCAAACGCGTTTCTATATATAGTCCAATGCTTTGTTTTATACGCATTATGCAGTAGTCTCTGTTTCTTTAGACGTTTCTTTACCGTGACTGTATACGATGGAGAGTGCATTGATTTATAAACTATTCTACTGGGTCCATGCCTTCTCAGCACATGGTCAACTAATGTTTCGTACTTGAGCCATAGTTTCTGTAGATGCTCCTATACTGTGTTGAAAGTTTCAAATTCCTCATTGAGATACGAATCTACTGATTTATCTAGTTTACTGAACTGAACTGACTTCGAACCATTGTGTCGGCATACGACCTGGCGGAAAGGTTGCTACTACTTCAAAGTGAGCTTGGTATAATTTAACCAACTGATTGGAGCATTGCGTGACTATATTGACCTCAGATTTTGACGTTTCGTCTCTGAATAATTCTCTTACTAACTCACTTAATTCCAAGGTAATTAGACGTTATATTTCCAAGTTCTAATGCCAATTTTTTTTTTAAATTTCTGATCAGTTAACTTCATAGTTTTGAAATAAAATGATGATCTGGAAGTAAAGATACGCCCATCTGGCTGAATTAGTGTAAAGTAAAGGAATATAACACCTAAGAAAGTGTTATGGTAATAATGCCTTCTGTTGCTTTAACTGCCTTAGTAAGTTGACTGCTATTTTTCTTAATCAAAAGGAATTCCTTTACGTATTTTGCTGTATAGTTTTCTTAAATAAATAATGATTGTTCTTGAACTGTGGATGATGCTGTTTTCATTAATCCCTTGGGTCAGCGACCCCACTCCACAGCCGAGTGTGCTGAACCTTAGTGTCGCCTGTTCAAAGAATGCACTAAAGTCACACACACGCAAAATAAATGCTATCATGTAAACCTGAAACAAGAAAATACAGGGTGATTTTTTCCACCGTGCACAAACACTCTGGATTGATCGATGAGAGGATACGGAACAAAAAAAAGGCCCAATGAACTTACGTCCGGAAGTACATGGTTTCCATGCTGTAGACCATTTATTCAGTCACACACTGTTACAGAGAGTGCGGTCTAATATGCGCTGTACCTTGCAGCCACAGTTGTAGTATGCGTTCAAAATAGATTCCATGTACCCCAACGCATGCCTGTACGCGCCATAGGATGTTCTGTCTCACACGTTCACATTGGCCAGACTGCATCCGAACAGTGTCAAAGGTAGCATGAATAAGCTGCTCAGTGTCTCCACATCTGGAATGGGCTCTGCATACACGACATTTTTGAGATGGCCCCATTACAAGAAGTCGCACCAGTTGAGACCCGGTGAACGAGCAGGCCATGCAAGTGGACCTCCTCGTCCGATCCTTCGACCAGGGAAGGCACTATTGAGATGCTTCCGGACGTTAACGGCGAAGTGGGCTGGAGCACCATCATGCAGCAGTCACATAATCCTTCGAATCATCAATGGCACTTCTTCCTGCAGGGGAGGCAAAGTCACCCGCAAGAAACGCCGGTAGTTCCGGCCTGTTAGGTGAGGTGGAAGGAAGACTGGTCCCAAAATACAGTTGCGAGTTATCCCGGCCCATACATTCCGTCTGCACCGATGCTGATCATTCGTTGTCGCCATACCATAGGAGTTCTACATACTATCCCACAGATGACTGCTATGACAGTAGAAAGATACCACTCCGGGTAGAGATGGCCTCATAGGATGAATGACACAATTCCCGGAATCGTAGTTCCCCGATGGGGAAAGCCTCTCGCTATTGAACCCTGCACACGCTGTAAGTGATAAGGGTCATAACAATTGTCAATAATGTTGCACACGGTCGTCTGGCTTACCCAGTAAAGGTGGGTCAAGTGCTCAGCACTGACACGGCGGTCGCCTTCCACAGTGTTAATTACATTTTCCTCCAAGTCTGTTGCCCGAATATTTCGGGTACGTCCTTCCTGAAGCGACCCAGTTTCAGACAAATGGCGTAAAACTATTGCAAACATTGAATATTGTGGTTTTTGTCTGTGGGGATAGGTCTCCTGGTAGACCTGCTGCCCCCTCCCCATTGCCATTTGCCTTTATCTAAATAAACATCATGTCGGAAAGCTCTCGATTCGAATACGGAACCATACTGTGTACAACGCTGTATCACAGCCACTACAAGATGCGTTGGCAAGAGAAGTGAATCGGACACAACGTTGCCAATAACTAAGGGCGCTAGGGCATGGCGTATGAAGAACAGTACAACCGACTAGGTTTTTTTTCCTTTGTTGTAACTTCCATTCCCCATGAGGGGCGAGCTGGCAGAAACATAAGCGCTGCTCTTCAGCCGAGAGACATAAGCAGACAAGAAGACATTTAAAACAATATAAAGAAGAAAACATGGCGGAATACAGAAGCAAAAAGGCGGAAACATAAGAAAATAAAGCATTTAAAGCAGTGACTGTAAAACAGAGGTAAAAATCTAAAAAAGTATTTTACACAAAAAAATACACATTGGATTAAAATGCACCAGGCAAAGCACAGCCAGAACATAAAAAGTCGCAGGATGATTAAAACAGCCATGTGACGGACAGTGGAGTGCGGAACAATCATGGACGATAAATAGATCAAGCACACAATTAAAACCACATCACTAGATGACACTGTATAAGGGCACTGAAACACAACACTAACTCAGCACACTGACAATGAATAAAAAACTTGGAGGATCTGCCAATGGGGAGGGGGGGAGGAGGGAAAAGGGGGCGAGGAGGAGGGGAGAGAAAGGAGGGATGAGGTGGGGGGCGTGCCGAATGAGGGCCAGGAAGGGAGGGGATGGGAGAGGGAAACAGCCAAGGGGGGACTGCAGGGACTCAGGGAGGGAAGGAGGAAAATACGCTCTGGGAGAAGGAGGGGAGAGGAAAAAGGGGGGCCATGCGGATGGGGGGGGGGGGCAGGCCAGGTTACAGTTAGAAGGAAAGGTAGATGTCATGGCAAAGCTCAACATCCAGGAATGGGAGGTGCTGGAAATAGCCCTGATGAAGGAGATGGAGGGTGTGGAAGTGGAGGGGGGCGGGATACAGCAATAGAGGCATGGCAATGGGCGGGGGGGGGGGGGGTGGAGAGGAAGGAGGAAACCAAGGGGTGGGGGGATCAAGCCTGTGGGCAGTTTAAAGGACGCAGAGATGTTGGAGGAAAAGGAGGAGGTGGGGGAGGGGGATGAGGCCATGCAGGAGTTGTTTGGGGGAAGGAAGACAGATATGGAAGGCAAGGTGGGGGCGCATGGCGTTTGAGGATTTGGAGGGCCTTGTAAAAGTGGGGGGGGGGCAGAGATCCAGGCAATGCTGGCATAACAGAGGATAGGACAGATGAGGGATTTGTAAGTGTGTAGGATGGTGGAAGGATGCAATCACCATATCCGGCCAGACATGAGTTTCAGGAGGTGGAGGTGGGATTGGGCTTTCTGCTGGATGGTCAGGAGATGAGGGGTCCAGATGAGGTGACGATTGAGGGTGAGGCCAAGGTATATCAGGGTGGGGGTGAGCTGGATGGGTCAGCCATAAATGGTGAGGTAGAAATCGTGGAGATGGATGGAACGGGTGGTGCGGCCTATGATGATTGCCTGGGTTTTGGAGGGGTTGATACGGAAGAAACACTGGTTACATCAAATGGTGAACTGGTCAAGGTGGGTTTAGAGGGTGCGTTGGGCCCATGGAAGGGTAGGATAGAGAGCCAGGAAGGCAGACCGTCTAGGCGCTATTTCCCGCTTATATAGCTACGATTACGGCCTCTGGCACCAATCAGAGATGGCGAAAAGATGCGAGCGCGGAAGGCGAGTTGGGCAGCTCATAGCACCTCTGACCGAGTGACGGCGGTAGCGCGAGGGGCCGGCGCCACGTTTGAAACTGCCGCTCCCGCCTCCCTTCTAGCGTTAAGCATCCACCATTGCTTCCTTTCCGCACCCAACTCACCTTCCGCGCTCGCGTCGTTTCGACCCTCTCTGATTGCTGCCAGCGGCCGTAACCGCAGGTGTATCAGCGAGAAAAAGTGCCAGCCCAGGGAGTCAGTAGTCTTATTCCTGACGACGCTGGTGGAGCTAGCCATCGAAAGCCTGAGAATTTTATTGGAATTGACGCGGCTTGAAGAAGATTTTATCCAGTCATGCCGCCGCAGAAGACTCCTAGGACACAAATTCATTAGACCTTTTTTGTTCCGTATCCTCTCATCGATCAGTCACTAGAGTTTGTACATGGTGGAAGAAATCACACTATATGAACTTCTGTTACAGAGCTGGCTAGAGACGAAAGTCTGAAAAGTGATCCAAGGTACTACACTCCTCCCATACAGTAAACCTAACGACGGCCATGCTACTTGTTCTCCGCAATCATCTCATTGCTCATTAAATATTTGCATTAGATACTGCATAAGAGGCGTAGAATATGCGGTGTTGGCCTATCGTCAATGAATCGCATGCATTGTCTTTCTGCAAAAGTATCGTTCTCTAATACACGGGCAACAGAGGTATGGTCCTATCAATCAGTCATCCACAGGGGTGCTCAGACGTTGTTTCTAATGTGCACTGACGTTTTGCTTCGCTTTGCATCGCTCGAGAATATGCATTAGCCAGCTCTCTGTGCTTCCTGCCTCATATGTAAACAAAGGGACTTGTGAAACATTTGCACTTCGTCTTAGAATACATATATACAGCAAGGCTCTTGTGGATCTGTGCTATTATACCATTTACGTAATACGGGTCAGTTAACTGCCCATGCAAATCTGGGAACGCAAGAGGGTGGCTTATGCTATCAGGATCTCCAATTCTTTTCACACTGATTTCATGCTCATCTTAAACTCGTCATAGTAGTCATAGTACTCGGTCCTCCACAATTAGTGTAGAATTCTGAGAGGTCTACCCCCTCCTTTTGTTCTTGTTGCGAAAGATTCCGTGTCTGCAAGTCGCTTGGACATCCTGCTGAACATTTTCTTTGGATGGTATGCAGTGTTGAGAACGTTTCTCGGCTTATATGAGACGTCTGTGTCGGTTAACTACATTGATAGACCGGCCGACAGAGTTCAATGCCGGAGCGGGCACGAGTTTTTCGGAGCAAACCGTTCCCCGTGCATTGTTGGAAATGGAGCTGAGCGCACGTTACCTACGAAGACTGTTCGTTGATTACAGTCCGATCAATCGCGAAATGGAAAGTAGAGAGAAAATCAAGAATGTTTTACTTGCAATAGTTAGTTACACCCTTCAGATACTTGTCTACATAGCCGTTGCTCCGACTTAGACATATGTCATAGCGCTGTGCCAGCTTTCCAGTACCCTCGTCATAGAAGGCAGCCACCTGTGCATTCCGCCAATTCTCTCCGCTGCTCAGCAGCTCATTCTCTGTGCGAAAATGTTTCGTAACCAGTGGTTCATATGAGCGGAGATGAAACTCGAGGGAGCTAATTCTGGGCTATATGGCGAGTCATCGAAAATGCTGCAGGAGCGTCTTCATTACTCTTGCAGTGTGCGGCCGAGAATTGTCATTAAGAAGCAAATGCATGACAGCCGCAATTTGCACGAAAATGCTACAAGACGAAGCGACCATTTGGATGCAATTTAGTAACTTTCTGATGTCTTGACCACACCTTTTATTATTTCCAAAATCGCCTCCGCATTTCGACATTCCAGTATTTACAATGGCTACAAAATACAACATAAATATGGTATCGAGAGATATAAAAATGTGTTACATTTTACATTGATTGGAAAAATGGTATAATGAGTAGAGAATGGTTTTGTAGCTTACCAGTGTTATGTCAATCATATAAAACTGTTCATTAGGTACATTTTATCTCGTCAACAATCTCAATCACGAGGCAAGTGGAAACTGCCACCACAGAACAAACTGGAAACCAAGTGAACTTAACGGCTAGGCGGCGCTGGCTACGTGGCACGGGCTGCATTTGTTTGTTTCCAACTAAATTTTCATCGTTAGATCATATAAAAAAAAGTTCATCTGTAAACAGTTCATGGAAAACACTTTAAAAATTTTTAGAAAAAGATATTTCTACAAAACAATGTCTAACAGATGTTTTGAGTGAGCGAAAATAACACAGTGGAAGAGCCTATTGAGAGGCGCTACGGTGCATGAGGCCAACTGTCTGTTAACAATTATTTGACGACTTACTGCGTATAAATTACTAGCATCAGTAAAAGATCATTTTATAACAATTTAAAAAGTCTAGAAACACCATCCGAAGCATTTACCACTCACTGATGAAGAACAGGTGGCGCCCATGCATTGCCATTTCACGCACAAGCGCTGTACAAGAAATTCAAACAATTTGAGAAGGCGCAGTCTTGGAACCCCATACGTCAGCTCCATCAGTAGTATATGGAAACAATCCCACATTGTCTTATTTTTATTTATTTATTTATTTATTGTTCCGTGGGACCAAATTAAGGAGAAGTCTCCATGGTCATGGAACGAGTCAATACATGAAATTATAACACGATATTAGAAACAGAAAAAATGAAATATAAAAAAAAAACATATTCAGGTGACAAGTCGTAAGTTTAAATGAAGAAAATCAACAATGTCACACTGGAATTTGCTTAATTTATTAGCTCTTCCAGGAGCTCCTAGACAGAATAGAAGACGTGAGCCATGAGGAAACTCTTCAGTTTGGACTTAAAAGAGTTTGGGCTACTGCTAAGATTTTTGAGTTCTTGTGGTAGCTTATTGAAAATGGATGCAGCAGAATGCTGCACTCCTTTCTGCACAAGAGTCAAGGAAGTGCATTCTACATGCAGATTTGACTTCTGCCTAGTATTAACTGAGTGAAAGCTGCTAACTCTTGGGAATAGGCTAATATTGCTAACAAGAAACGACATTAAAGAAAATATATACTGTGAGGGCAATGTCAGAATTCCTAGATTTTGAATAGGGATCGACAAGAGGTTCTCGAACTTAGACCACATATAGCTCGAACAGCCCGTTTTTGAGCCAAAAACACCCTTTTTGAATCAGAAGAAGTACCCCAAAAAATAATACCATACGACATAAGCGTATGAAAATATGCGAAGTAGACTACTTTTCGTGTTGAAGTGTCACTTACTTCAGATACTGTTCTAATGGTAAATAAACAGCATTTAGTTTCTGAACAAGATCCTGGACATGGGCTTTCCACAACAGCTTACTATCTATCCGAACGCCTAGGAACTTGAACTGTTCCGTCTTGCTTATAATATGCCCATTATCTCTGATCAAAATATCGGTTCTTGTTGAATTGTGAGTTAGAAACTGTAAAAACTGAGTCTTACTGTGATTTAATTATTTTCCACAAGTCACAAACTTATTTCATGAACTACATTATTTGTTACTGTTTCAATATTACACACAAGATCCTTCACTATCAAGCTGGTGTCATCAGCAAACAAATATTTTTGAATCACCTGTAATACTAGAAGGCATATCATTTATATAAATAAGAAACAGCAGTGGCCCCAGCACCGACCCTTGGGGAACGCCCCACTTAACAGTGCCCCATTGGGACTGAACATCACTACCACTCTCAATATTGCGGAGCATTACCCTCTGCTTTCTGTTCTTAAAGTAAGAGGCGAACCAATTGTAAGCTACTCCCCTTACTCCATAATGGTCCAACTTCTGCAGTAATATATTGTGGTCAACACAGTCAAAAGCCTTCGTTAAATCAAAGAAAACATCTAGCGTTCGCAACCTTTTATTTAATCCGTCCAAAACCTCACAGAGAAAAGAGAATATAGCATTTTCAGTTGTTAAACCATTTCTAAAACCAAACTGAACATTTGACAGCAAATTATGTGAATTTAAATGCTCCAGTAACCTTGTATATACAACCTTCTCGATAACTTTAGCAAACACCGATAGCATAGAAACAGGTCTAAAATTGTCAACATTATCAATGTCTCCCTTTTTATAAAGTGGCTTCACTACCGAGTACTTTAATCGGTCAGGAAACCGACCACTCCTAAAGGAAAAGTTACAGATATGGCTGAGTACTGGGCTAACATACATAGAACAATACTTCAGTATTCTGCTAGATACCCCGTCATATCCATGAGAGTTCTCGGTCTTTAGTGATTTAATTATGAACTCAATCTCCCTCTTGTCAGTATCATGGAGGAGCATTTCAGGTAACAGTCTCGGAACACTTTTTTCTAAGAGCGCTACATGATTCCCTGTTGGGACTAGGTTTCTATTTTGTTCACCTGCTATATTCAGAAAGTGATTATTAAATACTGTTCATATATGCGACTTATCAGTAACACGGACATTCCCACTACGCACTGATTCTATATCCTCGACCTGTCTCTGCAGACCAGCAACTTCCTTTACGACTGACCATATGGTTTTAATTTTATACTGAGACTTAGCTATTCTATCTGCATACCACATACTTTTTGCCTTCCTAATAACATTTTTAAGCACCTTACAATACTGTTTGTAATGGGCTGCTGCATTTAGATTTTGACTGTTTCTAACGTTTTGATATAATTGCCACTTTGTTCTACAAAATATTCTTATCCCTCTAGTCAGCCACCCAGACTGCCTGTTTGTGCTAGTACCCTGTTTTAAACGTTCTAACGGAAAGCAACTTTCAAAGAGCATGAGAAAAGTCTTGAGAAAAGCGTTATATTTATCGTCTACTGTAGGAGCGCTATAAACATCTTGCCACTCTTGTTCCTTGATAAGGTTTACAAAGGTCTCTACAGCAACTGGATCAGCTTTCCTGAACAGCTGATGACTATATTTAACACGTGTTGCAGCACAAAAATCTTTTAAAGTTAAAATTTGTGCATCATGATCTGAAAGGCCATTCACCTTTTTGCTAACAGAATGCCCTTCTAGTAATGAGGAATGAACAAAAATGTTGTCTATGGTTGTTCTACTGTTCCCTTGCACTCTCGTTGGAAAGATATATCTAATTATATCTATCTAATTATATATATGTATAATTATATATCTAATTATATATATCTAATTAAACTGCTTAAACCCCAAACAACAGTTTAACTAAGCACTCTCCAGAATAAATCATGTAAAAACCAATGAAATATTACTGCTAATGGTACATTGGCACTTGTGCTACCTTACGTAAAAAAAATGTGTGTGAAATCTTATGGGTCGTAACTGCTAAGGCCATCAGTCCCTAAGCTTACACACTACTTAACCTAAATTATCCTAAGGACAAACACACACACCCATGCCCGAGGGAGGACTCGAACCTCCGCCGGGACCAGCCACACCCTTACGTAAATTGTTGCCTTTTACTTATGTAGGTGGCAGGGGTAAAGGAAACAAAAGTTCAGAGTAGGAATTAAAGTCCATGGAGAAGAAATAAAGACTTCGAGGTTCTCCGATGACATTGTAATTCTGGCAGAGACAGCAAAGGACTTGGAAGAGCAGTGGAACGGAATGGACAGTGTCTTGAAAGGCGGGTATAAGATGAACATCAACAAAAGCACAACAAGGATAATGGAATGTAGTCGAATTAAGTCGGGTGATGCTGAGGGAATTAGTTTAGGAAATGAGACACTTAAAGTAGTAAAGGAGTTTTGCTATTTGGGGAGCAAAATAACTGATAATGGTCGAAGTAGAGAGGATATTTAAATGTAGACTGGCAATGGCAAGGAAAGCGTTTCTGAAGAAGAGAAATTTGTTAACATCTAGTATAGATTTAAGTGTCAGGAAGTCGTTTCTGAAAGTATTTGTATGGAGTGTAGGCATCTATGGAAGCGAAATATCGACGATAAATAGTTTAGACAAGAAGAGAATAGAAGCTTTCGAAATGGGGTGCTACAGTAGAATGCTGAAGATTAGGTGGGTAGATCACATAACTAATGAGGAGGTATTGAATAGAATTGGGGAGAAGAGGAGTTTGTGGCACAACTTGGGCAGAATAAGGGATCGGTTGGTATGACATGTTCTGAGGCATCAAGGGATCAAAAAATGGTTGAAATGGCTCTGAGCACTATGGGACTCAAATTCTGAGGTCATTAGTCCCCTAGAACTTAGAACTAGTTAAACCTAACTAACCTAAGGACATCACACACATCCATGCCCGAGACAGGATTCGAACCTGCGACCGTAGCGGTCTTGCGGTTCCCGACTGCAGCGCCTAGAACAGCACGGCCACTTCGGCCGGCATCAAAGGATCACCAATTTAGTATTGGAGGGCAGCGTGGAGGGTAAAAATCGTAGAGGGAGACCAAGAAATGAATACACTAAGCAGATTCAGAAGGATGTAGGCTGCAGTAGGTACTGAGAGATGAAGAAGCTTGCACAGGATAGAGTAGCATGGAGAGCTGCATCAAACCAGTGTCAGGACTGAAGACCACAACAACAACATACTTACGTTACATGTCACATTTTTTTCTAGGAATCAAAGGTAACTCTTACAGAAATAGGTATAACTATGTACTAAACCGTAAAACAACCACAACAATTAATAAAAATTAACAAAAATTAAAAATTATAAAGCTTAGTAGAAGGCGGAGAGGGAATAGATGTAGAATTATCACACTTAAAATAACGTACATTAGTTCTTCTGTGGTTCTATGATCATGAAACTGCTTTTCTGTGAATAACGAGCATTGAAAAGTATCATGGTGTTGTATTTTATAACCTCTGAAACTGACGGATTGTCGAAACGCGTAAGGTGACTTTGGAACTAACACAAAGTGTAGTCAAGAGATCTGAATGTTATTAAAATGCGTGACAGTTGCGTTAGTGGGCTGCATGAAATCAGGAGAAATCTCTCAGCAGACACTCCTTGGCGGGAGACACTAGTTTCTAAGCATCTTTACGTGTTCACTGTGCACTCAGAACCGCAAAGAGCAACGTGATGCGCTCGACAGGCATACTAGAGACACTTCCAAGCACATCTGTGCGAAACTTCATCGGATTTTCATGGTGGTTTTCAATTTTTAATAAACGAATGGCCCT
The DNA here is from genome assembly GCF_023864345.2 of Schistocerca serialis cubense. Lineage (NCBI taxonomy): Eukaryota > Metazoa > Arthropoda > Insecta > Orthoptera > Acrididae > Schistocerca > Schistocerca serialis. The sequence goes on from NC_064645.1 coordinate 534,823,699, forward strand.
CGCACATGTCTTCATGTTGACACAGCGACATCGTCAATTACGACTGCGATGACACGTGATCACCGAGACTGGACCATCAGTGGAAATGTGTAGCCTGGGCGGATGAATCACGTTTCTTCCGGACAAGCCGTCATCCACGCAGAGAGCTTGTGCAAACACACACTATGTCACAGTCGCAGAAGAGTCTGATACTGCTATGCTATGGAGAAATCCATTTGGTAGAAATCTACTGCATCGCGACTGTTGTTGACTACATGAACATTCCAGCAGACTTTCATCTGTTCATGTATTGTCTTCCACAACGGCGACGGCGTCTTCCAGCATGATAACGGTCCATGTCACAAGGCGACAGTGGTGCTACAGTGGCTTGGGGCACACAATAGTTGACTTATGTTGAAATCTTCGCCACGAAATTCGCCTGACCTGAACTTGATGCAACACATTTGTGTCGGTATAGGATGCCAGCTCCTCGTCCATAAATCAGTGCCTACCAACGACTTGTCGAATAGATGCCACGCAAAGTCATCGCTGTATTGCGTTCCAAACGTGGGCACACGATATTAAGCAGGGAGTTTAATATTTCGGCGTTCCGTTTAAGTTTGATTGCCAATTTCCACATCATATCATTAATCGTAAACGTTAACATAACCTTTGACGTATACAGCTGACAAACTCTGAGCAATATAAGCTCACCGTAAAAAATTCGTCACCTCACTTGTTCAACCGCACGCGCACCGCCTCTACTTGACCATAAGGCAGTAACGATCAGTGAGACATGTATGTTCCAAGCGGATATTGTACTTAAATATGTATAAATGTAAGTAAGTGACAGAGTGACAAAAATGGGCAACCGTGTTTGGCCGTGCCCAAGGCCGTACTGTACGTGAAGTTGCTGCATTTGTTTGTGTTTCGCGGCGGACTATTTAACGTGTCTGTAGTTAGTGGAGTGACACAGGTGGTCACGAAACACGGCGTCAGAATTGTGGCCGAAAAAATGATCCTGGCTGAGATGGACTGGAGATGCGTTTCAATGCTTGTGAATCAAAACCGCTACCAAAGCCGACAATAATTGCTGTACCTGCAGTGAATGAAGGTCCATCCCACTCGCTAGCGAGAGAACGTTGTGACGGGGACTGCACGCAATAAACGTTTCGAGTCGGTCACCTCGCAAAAGGCCATTGCTCACAGAGGCACATAAAGATGTGATCAGTAAAGTTAACCGAGATGGAACACTCCCCTACCCTATTAAATCTCGATTGGGCTGCCATACCACTTGACTTGGACCACGCAGATCTGTGGGTCATGGTGGAACAACGTGTAAAACGCCGACCTCAGTATCCTCGCAATTTGGTGAAATTACGCGATCAGATTCTCAGCGAGTGGCCGATCTTGGATGCGACGTACCTGCATAACCTGGTGGACTTAGTTCCTAACCAAATACAGGCAGCTATCAAGTCCAGGGGCGAAATTAAACGGTACTGAATGATGCTTATAAAGATTTCTCTAGGGGTGACAATTCTTTTTATCTGGTGAGCTTACCATATGATTTTTCTTTTGAATCCACAAGTTTTTCAAGAGAAGTATGATAATCTTTAGGAGAATGCTTTGCGTCGACCCTTCATGTCAACCACTCCTCGAAATATACGCTACTGGCCATTAAAATTGCTACACCAAGAAGAAATGGAGATGATAAACGGGTATTCATTGGACAAATATATTATACTATAACTGACATGTGATTACATTTTCACGCAATTTGGGTGCATAGATCATGAGAAATCAATAACCAGAACAACAACCTCTGGCCATAATAACGGCCTTGATACGCCTGGGCATTGTCCAACAGAGCTTGGATGGCGTGTACAGGTATAGCCGCCTATGCAGCTTCAACACGATACCACAGTTCATCAAGAGTAGTGACTGGCGTATTGTGACGAGCCAGTTGCTACCATTGACCAGACGTCTTCAATTGGTGAGAGTCTGGAGAATGTGCTGACCAGGGCAGCAGTCGAACATTTTCTGTATCAAGAAAAGCCCGTACAGGACCTGCAACATGCGGTCGTGCATTATCCTGCTGAAATGTAGGGTTTCACAGGGATCGAATAAAGGGTAGAGCAATGGGTCGTAAAACATCTGAAACGTAACGTCCACTGTTCAAAGTGCCGTCAATGCGAACAAGAAGTGACCGAGACGTGTGACCAATGGCACCCCATACCATCACGCCGGGTGATACGCCACTATGGCGATGACGAATACACGCTTCCAATGTGCGTTCACCGCGATTTCGCCAAACACGGATGCGACCATCATGATGTTGAAAAAGGAACCTGGATTCATCCCGAAAAAATGACGTTTTGCCATTCGTGCACCCTGGTTGGTCGTTGTGTACACCATCGCAGGCGCTCCTGTCTGTGATGCAGCGTCAAGGGTAACCGCAGCCATGGTCTCCGAGCTGATAGTCAATGCTGCTGCAAACATCGTCGAACTGTTCGTGCAGATGGTTGTTGTCTTGCAAACTTCCACATCTGGGATCGAGACGTGCCTGCACTTTCCGTTATAGCCATGCGGATAAGATGCCTGTCATCTCGACTGCCAGTGATACGAGGCCGTTGGGATCCAGCGTGGCGTTCCTATTACCCTCCTGAACCCACCGATTCCATATTCTAACAGTCATTGGCTCTCGACCAACACGAGCAGCGATGTCGCGATACGATAAACCGCAATCGTGACAGGCTACAATCCGACCTTTATCAAAGTCGGAAACGTGATGGTACGCATTTCTCCTCCTTACACGAGGCATCACAACAACGTTTCACCAGGCAACGCCGGTCAATTGCTGTTTGTGTATGAGAAATCGATTGGAAACTTTCCTCATGTCAGCAAGTTGTAGGTGTCGCCACCGGCGCCAACCTTGTGTGAATGCTCTGAAAAGCTAATCATTAGCATATCACAGCATCTTCTTCCTGTCGCTTAAATTCCGCGTCTGTAGTACGTCATCTTCGTGGTGTAGCAATTTTAATGGCCAGTACTGTAGTTGCGCTTGTGAGGCCTGACCTGGCATTAGTTTCAACTAACCGCGATGGTTCACTACCGTCCGTACTGTGGTGGAGTTCAGAGCGATTCTTGGGCAGCAGTATTACTGGCACCAGCTTGATGAGTTGTAACAAAATAGAAATGCAACTAATTCACAAGAAAAATATCAGACTTTCCGAGAATGAGATCGTTGCACTTTCAGAAGCTAGCGCAAGAGCCAGAGCAATGGTCCCAAAGAATATTTTAGTCATGCAACGAGACTCCGTAGCCCTACTTTTATAAATGGTGTCAGCGTTCGTCTCAGTAACGGGAATTCAGGTTCCGTGCGCATTGTGTAGCAGGGCTTCCAGTATTGTGCTTGGAGACAATACTGGATCGATGCCAGGCGGATTAGCAGAGCGCAAACAACCAGTGATATCAGATGCTGTGGTTAAGCGAGTACGTAGATTTCTTAGGCTTCTTGCGCTGTCTTACAAACTTTTGAGTAACAGTTTGTTTTGCGGGAAGTTAAAACTTAGCACATTCATTGCCACATCTATATTTAATGATTGAAAAGCTCAAAGGTAATTCTTTATTGACAATATCTTAAACAGTAAATTCGAAACAGATGTTCGGAAAAATAGAAACGTGTGATATACGGTATCAAAGAACCCATGTGCGGTCATAACAGTGTAAAGGTCATGGTTAGCCCGAGGAAAGGTTCTTTCTTCGTTAGGCGAAAAGTTCTAACGACTCCATCGTTACAAGTAGCTATATCTCTGCCACTAGATACACGATTCCTAACTTTATGAAATGTGACAAACAGCACCACTCCGTAGTCCAATACAATTCAAGGGATAGGACGGCACACACATTACTGCGGTGTGTACGCAGAGAATCGTGCCTAATATCTTTCCACAGCTAAACTACCGTTTTCTACCTAGTATAAAATCTAAATTACTTCCTTTCAGACAGTCGGCAAATAATTCATAAGGCGTTATAAATAAGACACAATAGTGAAACAGAGGAAGAGTCATAGATAAAAAATCCTTTTAAATCAAGATTACCTAATATGCAACTGAGTCTACCGTGTGTTAATAATATAGTAATATCAAACGTATGTTTATCTAGCTTGTACTTCTAACCAGTCTAACTTAACCTCCTCACTTTGAAGTGCTACGCTCCTTAGTACGTCCTGTAATAACTATCGACACTTTCATTAGAGTTTGCCACTGTACACAGATATAAAAGACTCGCAAACAAAAAAAAAACACAGGCCAAGTGGTAGTAGGACCGACACACTGAGGGTTCTGTACAAACTTAATTTTACATACTGAAGTTTTAATGACATTGCTTTCCCCGAAAGTCGACAATATTTTTTTCTTTTGTGCATTACCTTGTCGTACTACGTATGTATCATTTATTCCAACCATTCTTTATTGTTAATACGTGACATTGTTTCTTCATTCATTTTGCTACTGTTTTATATTTTATATTGTACGAATATGAATGTTCTGGTTTAATATGATTTATAAATCTTTGGTTAGGCTAGGAGAAGTACTGTGTTAGAGAGAGAGCGAACGACTATCGATAGAAAGCGTCGAGTTGTTGTGGTATTGTGGCCGGTACGCGGGTGGAGAAACGTTGCAAAGTTCGGGGTGAAAGACGGTGATACGTGGAGGAACAATTAATTACAGTGCGTCCGCTGTGTTAACAGGAGATCGTGCATTATTAAGTGAACAGTAAAACCTGAAAAGTATATCGAGTGTTTGCGGTGACGATTTTACATACTGTGTGAACCTGTGACAATTAGCCGTGAACCAGACACCATTGTCGTGTGGAGACCCTAACTGTTAGAATTGCGTGAAAGTGGAACAAACCAAAATGTTAAGTAAAAGAACAGTGCTGTGATTTGATCAAGAAACATTTGTTACATCATCCAAACTGTCTTAAAGACGGCGACGTAAATTGAACTGATGTTTAACGGACTGTTATAGCGATAAACACATGTGACTGTTTTCCTGTGGCAACACGGTGAAAGAACTGTGCGAAGTATTGGCATTAACTGGCTATATATCGTAAATACTAAAGACATTGCACAATTACGACCTATCTGCACCGCGTGATTAATAAACTGTTACTAATAAAACGTCGCGCGTTTAACGACAACGCACACACTGGAACTATTATTACCGCGCCAGTGCTGCCAGCTGATTCGACTACAGCGCCGTAACTGGAATATTAATGAAACAGGAGGATCCATCATTATCTTCACGCCACGAACCAGGATTAACTTCAGACATCGTCCGCGCGGATCACCGCTGGCATCATCGCACTGCCTGCAGCAACCGTTAAGACATTAAAAGAAAATTATTACGCTCTCTCTCATTACAAAATTAAAGACAATTGCAGTTAAATTATCTAAAATTAAAATTAAAAATACTGTCACAATATCAAGGTTCAATTTTGTTTAGTTCCAATAAATATTCTTTCCATTATTTCGTCTTGTTGACAGTGTTGAAAACCCGCCAAATTAAGGTTCAGTTAACAATTTTCTTTCAAAATTCTTCTGAGACATTTTGCTGCTCATCATAATTTTATTTTAATGTTTGTGTGCAACTTCTTTTGGAGGGAGTACATATTTTATTTTTTGTGCAGTAAAATTAGCTACCGTAAAATTACGTATATTACCAGCCGTACGCCATTATTGCTTGAAAACTGACCCATAATACTTTTGCACCTATTTTCTCATTGGCTGTCAGCTTCCAAACAAAATTACGTATTTCGTGGGCATCTAGCAGATGCGCAATGTCTATGTAGGCCCCTACAATAATTTTTTTTTTTACTTTTGCAGGTTCACTAGAATTATATTAACTTTAATTGTTCATTTGGCCCACGTTAAAGTGATTTTAAGCATCTATATAATAATTGTACTGAATTACCTAATTTATTTTTTTATTATGTAAACATTGGCATACCATATATAGATTAAAATTGACGTCTTATTGGCCCCACATAAGATTCTCCACGTTCTGACGAAGACTATGCCATTTTTTTTTTTTTTTTCGTCCATGACTAACAGGGGTAGTCAGATTCCTTGTAAGGTCATGTTTTATTATTTAAAAGATTTTTTTTTTAAATAGAGAAACAGTTTCTTTACAAAGTCCCAAAGAAAATGGTGTAGGCATGCGTATTCAAATACAGAGATATGTAAACAGGAATAATGCGGCACTCTGGGCGGCAGTGTCTGTATAAGACAACAACTGTCTGGCGCAGTTGTTAGATCGGTTACGGCTGCTACAATGACAGGTTATCACGACTTAAGTGAGTTTGAAAAATGGTTCAAATGGCTCTAAGCACTAACATCTGAGGTCATCAATTCCCTAGACGTAGAACTACTTAGACCTAACTAACCAAAGGACAGCACACACATCCATGACCGAGACGGGATTCGAACCTGCGACCATAACAGCAGCGCGGTTTCGGACTGAAGCGCCTATAACCGCTCGGCCACAGCGGCCGGCTAAGTGAGTTTGAACGTGGTGTTATAATCGGCGCACGAGCGATGGGACACAGCATCTCCGAGGTAGCGATGGAGCGTGGATTTCCCTGTACGACCATTTCACTAGTGTATCGTGAATATCACGAATCCGGTAAAACATCAAATCCCCGACATCTCTGCGGCCGGAAAAAGATCCTGCAAGAACGAGACCACCAACGACTGAAGAGAACCGTAAAACGTGACAGAAGTGCAACTCTACCGCAAGTTGCTGCAGATTTCAATGCTGGGCCATCAACAAGTGTCAGCGTGCGAACCATTCAACGGAGCCGAAAGCCCACTCGTGTGCCCTTGATGATTGCACGACATAAAAGCTTTAGCGTGCGCCTGGGCCCGTCAGCACCCACATTGGACTGTTGAGGATTGGAAACATGTTGCTTGGTCGGACGAGTCTGGTTCCAAAATGTATCGAGTATGGTCGTATACGGGTATGGAGACAACCTCATGAATCCTTGGACACTGTATGTCAGCAGGGGACTTTTCAAGATGGTGGGGGACTCTGTAATGGTGTGGGACGCATGCAGTTGGAGTGATATAAGACCCCTGATACTTCTAGATACGACTCTGACAGGTGACACGTATGTAAGCATTCTGACTGATCACCTGCATCCATTCATGTCCGTTGACCATTCTGACGGGCAGTTCCAGCAGGGCCCCACAAGTCCAGAATTGAAACAGAATGGCTCCAGGAACAGTCTTCTGAGTTTAAACACTGGCCACTGGCCACCAAACTCCCCAAATATGAACATTATTGAGCTTATCTGGGATGCCTTGGAACGTACTGTTCAGAAGAGATCTCCACACTCTCATACTCATACGGGTTTATGGACAGCCCGGCAGGATTCATGGTGTCAGTTCCCTCCAGCACTACTTCAGACATTAGTCGAGTCCATGCCACGTCGTGCTGCGGCGCTTCTGCATGCTCGGCGGGGCCCTATACGACATCAGGCAGGGTCCCAGTTTCTCTGGCTATTCAGTGTATATATTTCGTCCATCCTGGGAATCGGGAATATCAACGATTCTTGCCTCTTATCGATCATGATACTGGCAAGATACCGCTCTCGGGAATTTCAAGACTGCAGCAGAATCTCTTCAGTAGTTCACCAGACTAACCAAGACATACAGAGAGAAACGAGCAGGATTTCAATTCCTATATTTAGAGAGAGAAGATTAAATGAAATATTTTTATTTACTCACAATAACATGACTGAAACCTACATTTTCTTTTTGCATGCAGTAATGATCGTCTATTATACTTTTTACGTATGATGAATGCAATATAATCTCTAACGGCAGAAAGATGTTTTTATGTGATATAATTACAATGTAACAGTATTCAGATATTTTTACTATACTTTTACTGTGAAACTTTGCTTCATCCCGAATTTCTTGATTCTAGGTCAACAGTCATTACCCTATATGTTTTAATGAGTTTGCGAGTTTCAAAATATGTGACATACGAGGGTCGTCCACAAAGTAAGTTCCGTTTGGTTATATAAAACAAACGTGTACAGATACAGAAAATATATTTATTGTACAAAAATCTACAACTCTTAAACTACTTCTCTACATAGCTTCCGAAATTTTGTAGGCACTTGTCATAGCGTGACACAAGTTTTTGTATGCTTTCTTCATAGAAGGTGTATTCAACCATGCGGTGACATATTCTTTCAGCTCGTCATCATCGTTGAAGTGTAGACCACCAAGGACAGATAGTAAATGTAAGAAGAGATGAAAGTCGCTAGGAGCGAGGTCCGGGCTGTACGGAGGATGATCAAACGCGCCCCAGTGAAATTCGCGTAAGAGTTGTTTTGTCACATTCGCCGTGTGAGGTCGGGCATTATGGTGAAATAAAACAACACCTTTTGACAGAAATCCTCGGCGCTTGTTCTGTATTGCGCGGCGAAATTTCTTAATGGTCTCGCAGAAATTGTGCATTGATTGTTTGGCCTCGTGGTAAGAAATCAATCATCAAATGCCTTTTCTGTCCCAAAAAACGGTGCACATGACTTTTCAAGGTGTCAAGATTTGCTTAGGCTTAACCGTCGTAGGGATGAAGTGTGCCTCCATTTCATTGATTGCCGTTTTGTTTCAGGGGTGTCATACGATACCTAAGTTTCATTCCCCCCCACCCCCCAGACTATCCGAGGAAGAAAACCATCGCCTTCTTCATTGTAGCGAGTCAAAAATTGAAGTGCACTGCGTATCAGTTGTTTTTTGTGTTGTTCAGTGAGAATTTTGGGTACCCAACGTGAACAAAGTTTTCGAAATTTCAGTTTTTCAGTAAAAATTTCATGAATTAGCGATCGTGAGAGTTGCGGAACGTCCATAGCAAGGGCACTAAGTGTGCTTAATCTTCTCTTCAACTGAGTGAACCAGTTAATCTGTAAACACAGATGGGAGTCCAGTTTGTCCTTCATTGTGCACTTGATCACGTCCTTCGTTGAACAATCTGACACCTCTCTTAACCAGTGCATCACTCATAGCATTTTGTCCTTAAACCTCGCAGATTTGCAGATGAATTTCCTTTGGTTTAACTTTCTTTGCATTTAGAAAACGAATCACAGATCTGATTTCACACGTGGTGGCATTTTCAGTTGCTGCTGACATTATAAAGAAGCACTACAAAGCACACATCGACAGCAGCAATCTGCATATGGCGTACATGTCTTCTCCTTGAGTCAGAGTAACTGCCGCACATGCTCGGAACTGCGATCGCAGCGCTGCCGGCGATAGTAATAGAAACGGAACTTACTTTCTGGACGACCCTTGTATATGCTCAAATCTGTTCATCGCAGTGACTTGAGAGCTTAAATGTTTTACACTACTAATTGACCACAGACATTAATATGTGACATAAATTTGAACATGATACGTCAACCTATTCCAGAGAAAATGGGTTCTTAACAGTCGAAGAGATAGACGGACGGACGCCGAAGTGATTCCATAAGCGTTCAGTTTTTACAGATTAAGGCACTAAACCCTAAAAAGTAATGAAAGAAGTGACAACGTTCGCCGAAATAGTTCAGTCTATATGTACTATCCAAAGTTGAGTAACACTATTGTTTGTTAACATGTACAGTAACGAGAAAAGGAAGAATTACTCTCTCAATACAAACCGTTTCTACTAGGTATCTTCTGCCGAAAGATGGAGTGCTGAAATGTAACGCCTCGGAATTTGTTGTTGTGTTCTCAGTATCGGCTGAGGTATTACGTGTCATGTACATTACTCGGTCGACTTTCCCGCTTTGCTGTCGCAAGTTGCAACGCTCTGCCGCTAGAGGGTTCCGCATTCTTGCGTGTAACATGGCGATGTGTAACGTAATGATGTGGGTGCGTGAGAAACACCGTACTGCAATAAAGTTTAATAAAGTTTCTACCTGCAGGAAACGTTCCTGCAGTTGAAATTCATGACGAATGATAGGTGTGTCCGCCGGCCGGTGTGGGCGAGCGATTCTAGGCGCTTCAGTCTGGAACCGCGCGACCGCTACGGTCGCAGGTTCGAATCCTGCCTCGGGCAAAAATATGTGTTATGTCCTTAGGTTAGTTAGTTTTAAGAAGTTCTAAGTTCTAGGGGACTGATGACCTCCGATGTTAAGTCCCATGGTGCTCAGAGCCATTTGAACCAATTTGACCTCAGATGTTAAGTCCCATAGTGCTCAGAGCCATTTGAACCATTTTTTGAAAGGTGTGTCCGGTGATGATGCCAGAACACACACACACAAGCGCTGCGACATGTGCAACAAGCCGGCGCCCTCGGTGTAGTGTAATCGATCATCCTCCGTACAGACGAGTCTGTTCCAATAGTTAAAAGATACCTCCGGGGACTTCACTTTGACAGTGATGAGGCGGTGCAAGCAGAGGTGGCGCTGTGGCTCCGTCAACAAGGTCAAACTTTCTGTAATGAAGGCACCAACAAATTGGTCTCTCGTTGAGCAAAATGTGTTCGTCGCCCGGGTGACTATGTTGAACTGTAAATATGTAACCGTGAAGATTAAAGACGCAAAATGTTAATAGTGTTTGTCATAGCGTAAGAAAAAGCTTTAAGAGTTCTTACGTTAAAAAGAAAAACAAATCAGAGGCATTACTTTTCAATACGCTCTCGTATAATGATGTACGACCTCCCGTCGCAATTGGCTGCATTTATAACAAAATACTGGCATAATTACCATTCACCAAGCGATGCTGCTCCCATACAATGTGACTTTTATAGTGTCGTCACCAAAAATATATACTACCGGACTAAATTACAGCTTGGGGAAAACATATCGTCTGTTCGGAATCTGACAGCAAGTGGTTATACAAGAATGCTGCTGTGATCACGATATCTAAAGCCGCCTACGGCTATGTGTAGCACATAATGACTCACAAATTAGCAGTCGAAATATCACGTTAAAGCAAAATGCGGTCTTACAACACATGGTTCTTGCTGCTGTGCTCGACTAACCATACTGACAAAGAGGGTGGGCGACAGACAAACGACATGCCCTGAGCTGGGGCAGAGGCAAGTACTACGCAACCACGATATTACTGCGCATCGCCTCCCGTGGCCGTTATCGGAAACGCGCGGTGACATTAAGTTTTTTCGACTGTTGTATAAACGGTCGTAATAGCTTCACGAGCAAGTTGTCTGGTCGTTAAAACAGCAGAGTACGTTCTGATGGGCTTCCATCGCACTTGTAAACACACAAGTCGACGGAAGAGCCCTCACTTCCAGGTGCAATAGTATTGTGTTCGACCGTTCCTTCCAATCCACCGATCCGGAAATTTTTCATCCAGGAAATCACGCACTATCAAAGCCCAGTGTGGGGGGGGGGGGGGGGGGGGGAGGGGGGGTTGCTCCATCTTGCTGGAAAATTATCCATGGTTGATATTCTTCTAACTGTGGGACGATGATGAACTGTTGCAGAACGTCTAAGTAAATGTTAGCGGTAATGGAACGGTCCAACACCCTGGTCACCCCGCTCTCCAGACATTACGGCCCTTGACTTTTTTTTCTGGGGCTTATCAAGGACAGAGTCTTCGTCACACCAGTTTCTGACGTCGACGAAATGAAGGCTAGGATACAAGCTGCTGTGGGTACTGTGACAGAACACATGTTACGCGAAACATCTGGCGGGAACTGGAATACCGCCTCGACATTTTTCGAGCTACCAAGGGAGCACACGTTGAGATTTACTAATGTAAATGGTCTTAAAAAAAAACTAGTAACACTAACCTATGTAACAGCATAAAATGAAATTATTATGTCAAACGGTTAATCTGCAATAAATTTTTATAATCCGGGAAAGACTTTGAGCTCACCCTGTATAACACGTTCCGCATCTTTAAGAGGTATTGTGCAAATGATCCATGGAATAAAAAACTAGTTGGTGAGCGGTAGCGGCACAGTGTTCTAACAACCAATCATCAGATTTTTCAGTGGTTGAGAGGTTTGAAGAACATTGATGACTAGAGCAACAATCGAACATTATCTGTACCGAGGATACAGTACGCTTGTTCGCCCACTGCTTGAATACTGCTCAGCAGTGTGGGATCCGTACCAGATAGGGTTGATAGAAGATATAGAGAAGATCCAACGGAGAGCAGCGCGCTTCGTTACAGGATCATTTAGTAATCGCGAAAGCGTTACGGAGATGATAGATAAACTCCAGTGGAAGACTCTGCAGGAGAGACGCTCAGTAGCTCGGTACGGGCTTTTGTCAAAGTTTCGAGAACATACCTTCACCGAAGAGTCAAGCAGTATATTGCTCCCTCCTACGTATATCTCGCGAAGAGACCATGAGGATAAAATCAGAAAGATTAGAGCCCACACAGAGGCATACCGACAATCCTTCTTTCCACGAACAATACGAGACTGGAATAGAAGGGAGAAGCGATAGAGGTACTCAAGGTACCCTCCGCCACACACCGTCAGGTGGCTTGCGGAGTATGGATGTAGATGTAGATGTAGATGAGATAGGCCAGAAGAGAACGAGCGACACGTAGTCTTGATTTATCTTGCTGAAAGAGAACGATATGAAGATATCGAAGATAGGGTGCGGCCACCGGTTTTAAAACGTCTAAATGTGACGCAAGACCGCTGCGGTCGCAGGTTCGAATCCTGCCTCGGGCATGGATGTTTGTGATGTCCTTAGGTTAGTTAGGTTTAACTAGTTCTAAGTTCTAGGGGACTAATGACCTCAGCAGTTGAGTCCCATAGTGCTCAGAGCCATTTGAACCATTTGTCCGCAATACAATAGATGAGCAAACTAGAAGAGCTCTATTACCTTGTTGGTAAGCTGGTAACAAAACCAAGTTAACGCTATCACCGGAAAAGTCTGTTTTTAATGGCGATTATACAGAAACCATATTGTCAAAATGAATTATGTAAATGTTTTAAAACGAATCAGTTACTTGCGAGTCTTCATCGATGAAGAGTGGAACCCCCGGTCCCACATCGAGCATCGAGTAAGTAATGGCTAAGTCAGTGGTACTATTCAGTAAACTTATAACTGGCCAACAGCGAGCAGCTAACGGCTAAGTAATTGGCGCTGTTCAGTAAGCTTATAACAATTGACCAACAGAGTTTTCATCTACCGCCAAAAACAAATGAAACATATCACGCCTGCCTTAATGCACTGATTGGCGGGTGCGACTCCTGCTTGTGGGCCTATAGGCTCACTCTTGTCCGGCCCGCTATGATTGGGAAACGTGTACAAAGGAACACTGTACTGAGATGTATTGGTGCCTTCGGCACCATTCTCACACACGCCTTATTGGTGATTATGTTATGCCCATTGGACTTTATCATAACGCAGCAGGGCTTTTATTAGCAAATATTTTGACACATCCTGAAAGGAGTGTACTGGGGCGCACTTGTATGTGGCACCAGAATAAGATCAGAAACTTAATAAATTAAAATGAAACTAGTATACTATTAACGATGAATGTCTGTGATAGGCACGATAATGCAGATCGTTGACTGTGTGCGACCGCAGAGCCAAAGATACTGTACTGCTAGTGGAGTAAGAGAGCTCTTGGCACATAGTTGTAGGTAGCTGTCTGTGAGGGAAAGACGATGGAGTAGTCAGTTTCTGTGGTGTACTGTGTAAAGCCACCAAGAGTTAAATTAATGTAGGTATGTCAGTATTGTTGAAAATGGAAACAGAAGTCTTCAGACAAATAAGGTAAAATGTTCAATAATTATGATTTCTGTTTTTTCCAGCGCGTTAGTATAGATGAGTTGGCTGATAATTTTTAATTGTTGGGTACCTCCAGAATGCTTGTAAAGTGTTTTGAGAAAAGGACTAGTTAAGTATTGCATTTTTTGTAGTGCTTTTAAGATTTGTTAACAAAGCTATGTGTAATTTGATGATTTGCATTTGTGTTGGATTAATGAAGTTAGATAATACTTGCTGTTTAAATCTCATTGTTTGTGAATCAATTGTGAGTAATGTAGCTTCAATTGTCAGATGTTATTCAAAAGCCAAACTTAACTTGCAATCTCATTTTGCTAAATAAACTGGGTGTTAGTAATTCACCATACTCAGTACCGCCTCCCAGTTCAAGTCATTTAATTTAAAAAGAAGTTGAATTTTCTTAAATGTTCTCGTTTATCAGCCAAAAGAATTTCAAGTGCATTTCAAGTATTATGGCCAGCATTGTACACTGCTGAGCCTGTAGTTAGCATTCGTATTTTTTATGAGGGACTAGAATATATGGCGTTACTCCGTTGCTGTTTTAGAGCATGACAATTTAATTTATTTGTTACGTGCAAAGGGACCAAAGTTACCAGTTTTGAACAGGACCAGATGATTCAGTGCCTAAGGGGCTGAATGTATTTTGCAGTGACTATATTTCGTTATTGGTATTGGGAGTTGCATTGCCCAATAGATTCGTGTAAAGTTTTGCTAACAATAACACAGAGCAAGCACACCACTTGCACTTACAAATCGCAACACGATAATTCGAGTTCAGCACCCATTCCACAGTTCAGACATTGATTTAACGTAATGGTGAAGTTTATTATAAAGTTTTCTTTTTTAAAGATAGTTACAAGTCGAAACCATGATAGATACTGCCTTGGCTTCAGTCAAAGACATTAAGAGCAAGATCCTGAACCTATGGTCGGCAGAGTGAGACACCCGAAACTTGATAGAGAATGCATGATGTCTTTCTCAACATCAGACAAGGACTAAAGAATAACAATATTTAGAATATGGCTGCACTACAGCAACTGTTAAAGACCAGCAGGAATAAAGGACAGCCAACCAGTTGCAAAAAATGGTGGTTTCCAAATAATCCTGACCACGGTTTCGACGGATCTAAGCCCGTCTTCTTCAGAAGGACAGGCGAACTTCACATTAGCAGTTCACTCAGTAAAGCCTTTTCGACATGACATTTGTCAGCAGCGGTCTGTATGACCATATGTAAAAATTATGGCCCCTAGAATTAAGGGCTTGTCACATCAGTAAAAACAATCACTTAGAATAACAGACCATGCTAATAGCTACATGCCGACTCAAAGACGTACTAAGTGACCCGGATAATCATGGTTAGTAAAATGTCCCGAGAAACTCAGCTGTTATATAAAAGACCCAGTTAAGTCAAAAACACAAGCTGAGATGGCAAAGCCGTGCGACTTGGTAGATAAGTTCGCACAAGCACCCACAAACACGACTAACACTAGGATATGACGAGAAGTGAGTCCGACCTGAGAATTGGCGAAGGGTTGCTGTGCCATGTGGACAGGTTGCTTCATTGACTTTCTAGGGACAGTGAAGAAGGCGGGTGTGCGAAGCATTAGAGGCTTCGTCTTGCTGTATTTAGCAATCGGGAAGTCTGGGCTAAGGGTTCCCTCTGACTAACCCAAAATATCTTGTGTATCCGGAAGAATGATGCAGTTCAAACAGACCATTCATCGCCGACCGTTGTGGCCGAGCGGTTCTGGGCGCTTCAGTCTGGAACCGGGCGACCGCGACGGTCGCAGGTTCGAATCCTGCCTCGGTCATGGATGTGTGTGATGTCCTTAGGTTAGTTAGGTTTAAGTCGTTCTAAGTTCTAGGGACTGATGACCTCAGATGTTAAGTCCCATAGTACTCAGAGAGAGACCATACATCGTAAATAGTTTTGTCATTTGTAGTTCATGCAAATGATAAATTGTTCTTACAAGGGAGGACGGATTAGGTAGATATGAACGTTTCAAAGATAGTAGTGAACCACTTCCATCCTTGGCTTTCATTTCAGCAAGATAATTCCCACCTGCACACGGTCAGAGTTGCTACTGCTTGTCTTCGTGTTTGCCAAATTTTACCTTGGTCAGCAAGATCGTCCGATCTGTACCCAGCTGAGAACGTTTGGAGCATTATGGGTAGGGTCTTCCAACCAGCTGAGGATTTTGGCGATATAACGTGCCAATTGAACAGAATTTCGCGTGTTATTCCTCAGAAGGAGATTCAATAACTTCAACAATGAATGCCAAGTCGAATAACTGCTTGTATAAGGGCCAGAGGTAGACCAACGCGGTATTGGCTTGTTCAGTTTGTGAAGCTCTTTTTCTTGAACAAACCAATCAATATTTCTGAAATTGTAATATATGTTTAACTGTACATGTACCTCACGCGTAGCAATAATTCATTCGTGGTGCATAGTTTCTTTTGTCATACACTACTGGCCATTAAAATTGTTACACCAAGAAGAAATGCAGATGATAAAAGGGTATTCATTGGACAAATATATTATTCTAAAACTGACATGTGATTACATTTTCACGCATTTTGGGTGCATAGATCCTAAGAAAAAAGTACCCACAACAACAACTCTGGCCGTAATAACGGCCTCGATACGCCTGTGCATTGAGTCAAAGAGAGCTTGGATGGCGTGTATAGGTACAGCTGCCCATGCAGCTTCAACACGATACCACAGTTCATCAAGAGTAGTGACTGGCGTATTTTGACGAGTCAGTTGCTCGGCCACCATTGACCAGACGCTTTCAGTTGGTGAAAGATCTGGAGAATGTGCTGGCCAGGGTAGCAGTCGAACATTTTCTGTCTCCAGAAAGGCCCGTACAGAACCTGCAACATGCGGTCGTCCATTATCCTGCTCAAATGTAGGGTTTCGCAGGGATCGAATGAAGGGTATAGCCACGGCTCGTAACACAGCTGAAATGTAACGTCCACTGTCCAAAGTTCAACGGCCTCGTATCACTAGCAACTCTCAGCGTGAGCGCAGAGAGGCTAAGAGGGCGAATGTTGTTGTATTAGCGTTATACATAGTTGCATTGTAAAAGTAAATAACCGCTGCTAGTAGACAGAAAAAGTAGAAATGTTTAGTTACATACACCCACTCAAAATTGTTAGAAAATGGGTATTGTAAGCACGAATAAATTGAAAGGAGAAAGTTGTACTTGAGGATACTTTTACAGTAGCACACAAGCTCGATTTTTAACTCGTGGTACGTGGCGTAGCTGCACAAAGCAGCATGGCTGAACGAACAATATGTTCGTCCTCTCGGACACTAGTCACGTGGGGCCGTTGAAATACGGCCTGTTTAGTACGATCCTCCTGTACCACCAATTCCATATTCGCTTCATAGTGAAACGTCTTTGTTTAATAATTTTTTTAATTTAAATTGCAATAACTGAGAAGGTGAAACTTCTACGTTATTTAATTCTGAAACTGCCGAGTGAAACTGACGTACTGTCACTTTGCTTGTTTTTATCATTTCAACACTGACCTACAGAATTTTCCCTGACAAATACAACTCAAACTTCTCCTATTCATTAATTACCCACACTATTCAAGGATAACGCGATCTAAAATTAACTCAAAAGAATGGCCTTGAATTAGAAGAAATCCTAACAATAAGCCATACATTTCATGAGTCACTTACCCCACAGAAAATCTTCAGTACACGAACCACTGCAATGCAGCAAGCACCAATACAGTCAGCTAAATAAAAAGATTCTAACACTGTAGACTCTAACTACTAATAGGCATGTGGTTAGAAAAGGAAAGATTTTGTTGCAGAGCAAACAATGTATTTAGCAGATTTTACCTTAATTATGCAGTTCAAAAATTATACAATCGTTCGTGACATCTAATTTAAAAAAATTATATAATCTTCAACAAAATTAAATCTCCATGACGGACGCGTCCATACCGTCCGCTCACACCAACACTTCAGACCTCTAACCTCCATCACTGCTAACTACTAACGTCCAATCTCCATAACTGCTGGCTGTTCACCTCAAAGTGCTATCACTGCTGGCTATTCACTTCCAACTGCCATCAGTGATGGCTATTCACTTCCAACTACGAGTCCGACCAGCCACAGAGAGACTCTTACAGAGATAGCACAGCGCTGTCAGAGTTATTAATGCAATCTATCGCGCTTCCAACATACAAACATATAAACAGGCTACTTACGATAGTTGTGATGTCCCGACCATCACAAGCAGCAGATCGATAAACTTCAGTCTCGATAGGGTACAACACGTGCTGGTCAACGTTCCTCCTCTTTACATGTTCTCAGAAACAACCACTATTAAAATAAATGAGAAACCAGCTGCGTAATTCTTCCTTTTGTTTTAGAATGTAGATTGCGTTACTCCTACTTACTCGTTGCGGTTTCGCTGAAATGCTAATCATTTGTATCTCCCACTCTTAATCCATTTCACCACAATTGGTCGCTTACTGATTACCATTTCCATGGTGTTACAAATTTTACAGCCACCTGTGTACAATCTAGACTACTGGCCATTAAAATTGCTACACCACGAAGATGACGTGCTACAGACGCGAAATTAATCCGACAGGAAGAAGATGCTGGGATATGTAGATGATTAGCTTTTCAGAGCATTCACACAAGGTTAGCATCGGTGGCGACACCTACAACGTGCTGATATGAGGAAAGTTTCCAACCGATTGCTCATACACAAACGGCAATTGACCGGCGTTACCTGGCGAAACGTTGTTGTGGTGCTTCGTGTAAGGAGGAGAAATGCGTACTATCACGTTTCCGACTTTGATAAAGGTCGTATTGTAGCCTATCGCGATTGCGGTTTATCGTATCGCGAGATTGCTGCTCGCGTTGGCAGAGATCCAATGACTGTTAGCAGAATATGGAATCGGTGGGTTCAGGAGAGTAATACGGAACGCCGTGCTGGGTCCCAACGGCCTCGTATCACTGGCAGTCGAGATGACAGGCATCTTACCGCATGGCTGTAACGGATCGTGCAGCCACGTCTCGATCCCTGAGTCAACAGATGGGGACGTTTGCAAGACAACAACCATCTGCACGAACAGTTCGACGACGTTTGTAGCAACATGGACTATCAGCTCGGAGACCACAGCTGCGGTTACCCTTGACGCTCCATCACAGACAGGTGCGCCTGCAATGGTCTACTAAACGACGAACCTGGGTGCCCGAATGGCAAAACGTCATTTTTTCGGATGAATCCAGGTTATGTTTACAGCATCATGATGGTCGCATCCGTGTTTGGCGACATCGCGGTGAACGCACGTTGGAAGCGTGTATTCGTCATCGTCATACTGGCGCATCAACCAGCGTGATATTATGGGGAGTCATTGGTTACACGTCTCGGTCACCTCTTGTTCGCATTGACGGCCCTTTGAACAGTGGACGTTACATTTCAGCTGTGTTACGAGCCGTGGCTATGCCCTTCATTCGATCCCTGCGAAACCCTGCATTTGAGCAGGATAATGGACGACCGCATGTTGCAGGTTCTGTACGGGCCTTTCTGGAGACAGAAAATGTTCGACTGCTACCCTGGCCAGCACATTCTCCAGATCTTTCACCAACTGAAAGCGTCTGGTCAATGGTGACCGAGCAACTGAGTCGTCACAATACGCCAGTCACTACTCTTGATGAACTGTGGTATCGTGTTGAAGCTGCATGGGCAGCTGTACCTATACATGCCATCCAAGCTCTGTTTGACTCAATGTACAGGCGTAACGAGGCCGTTATTACGGCCAGAGTTGTTGTTGCGGGTACTTTTTTCTTAGGATCTGTGCACCCAAATTGCGTGAAAATGTAATCACATGTCAGTTCAAGAATAATATATTTGTCCAATGAATACCCTTTTATCATCTGCATTTCTTCTTGGTGTAGCAATTTTAATGGCCAGCAGTGTATGACAAAAGAAACTATGCACCACGAATGGTTCAAATGTTTCAAATGGCTCTGAGCACTATGGGACTCAACTTCTGAGGTCATTAGTAAAAAAAAAAAAAAAATAGTTCAAATGGCTCTGAGCACTATGGGACTCAACTGCTGAGGTCATTAGTCCCCTAGAACTTAGAACTAGTTAAACCTAACTAACCTAAGGACATCACAAACGTCCATGCCCGAGGCAGGATTCGAACCTGCGACAGTAGCGGTCTTGCGGTTCCAGACTGCAGCGCCTTTAACCGCACGGCCACTTAGGCCGGCGGTCGTTAGTCTCCTAGAACTTAGAACTAGTTAAACCTAACTAACCTAAGGACATCACATACATCCATGCCCGAGGCAGGAGTCGAACCTGCGACCGTAGCAGTCGCGCGGTTCCGGACTGAGCGCCTAGAACCGCTAGACCACCGCGGCCGGCGCACCACGAATGAATTATTGCTACGCGTGAGGTACATGTACAGTTAAACATATATTACAATTTCAGAAATATTGATTGGTTTGTTCAAAAAAAAGAGCTTCACAAACTGAACAAGCCAATACCGCGTTGGTCTACCTCTGCCCTTATACAAGCAGTTATTCGACTTGGCATTCATTGTTGAAGTTATTGAATCTCCTTCTGAGGAATAACACGCGAAATTCTGTTCAATTGGCACGTTATATCGTCATAATCCTCAGCAGGTTGGAATACCCTACCCATAATGCTCCAAATGTTCTCAGCTAGGTACGGATCGGGCGATCCTGCTGACCAAGGTAGTATTTAGCAAACACGAAGACAAGCAGTAGCAACTCTGACAGTGTGCGGGTGGGAATTATCTTGCTGAAATGAAAGCCGAGGATGGCCTGCCATGAGTGGTAACAAAATGGGTCGTAGAATATCGTCGACGCACCGCTGTGCGGTAATTGTGCCGATGATCACAACCAAAAACGTCCTGCTATGAGTCTGACTGTCTGGGGCAGAACTGTCTCTAGTGATGAGTCCTCGACGACCAGCGAAGACATGTCCGGAGATGTCTGGTCAGCGCTGGGATATAAACCTGATTGAACTTAAAAAAAAATTTCCAGATGCTGTGATGAACGGCAGTTACATTGGAATGCAGAAAAATGTAAATTAAGGCGGATGAGTAGGAAAAACAAACCCAAAATGTACGGATACAGCATTAGTAGTGTATTACGTGACACAGTCACATCGTTTAAATATCTGGGTGTGACGTTGCAAAGCGGTATGAAACGAAACGAGTATGTGAGAATTGTGGCAGCGAAGAATTGTAGGCGATTTCGGTTTATTGGGAGAACTTTAGGAAAGTGGTTCATCTGTAAAGGAGACAGTATTTAGGCCACTAGCACGACCTGTTCTTGAGTGCTGCTCGAGTACTTGGGATCCGTATCAGCCCGGATTAAAGGAAGAAATCGAAGCAATTCAGAGGCAGGTTGTTACTGGAAGATACGAACAACAAACTAGTATTAACTCAAATGGGAATCTCTGGAGGGAAGGCGACGTTCTTTTCGAGAAACACCATTGAGAAAATTTAGAGAGCCGGCTTTTGAAGCTGACTGCAAAACGATTCTGTTGTCGCGTAAGGACCACGAAGGTAAGATACAATAAATTAGGGCTAAGAGGGAAGCGCTTCCAGACTAATGAGGAGCTTCAAGAGAGCGCCAAGATATTTCAAATTCCTTGGCGAAGACATTTTATGAAGACGGTGCCGGAAAGCTTTTCCAAAGGTACGACAAATGCCACAATCGTTGCGGTAATTGTGTCAAAAAGTAGCCTAAGTGTAGGTAACTCTTAACAATAAAATAATTGAAACTTCCTGGCAGATTAAAACTGTGTGCCCGACCGAGACTCGAACTCGGGACCTTTGCCTTTCGCGGGCAAGTGCTCTACCAACTGAGCTACCGAAGCACGACTCACGTCCGGTACTCACAGCTTTACTTCTGCCAGTACCTTTATTCTGGAAATAAAATAATTACTTGCATACATATATCGTTCGTTTATGGCCTATTAGCGGTCGAAAACGAAAAGTCATAGCTTAAGAATGCACTGAAACTACTTTTGCTGCTGTATTTTTATGTACAATAGAGTCAGTTTCCTATACGCCTGTAATTGTAACATGAGGAGCTATGTTTGTATTGCTCTGTATGTGTATACATTTTATTGTTATCTATCACCTCGAATTGTTGTATCCCAGGAGTCAACTAATCGTTACAGCTCGGAAGCGCAAAAAAAAAAAAAAAAAAAAAAAAAAAAATGTCTGTTTGGAAGGTGTTAGTCCTCGGTTCCTATTTTAGCTAGGAACATAGGGTATAATTTTTTGGTTAACCCCGGACAAGTGGCTATTTGGATAACCATTAGAACAGCTGTCTTACTGTAGCTATGTTAGAGTGTATTAAGCAGGCGTTGAACGACTAATAGCAGCTTAAGCCAAGGCAGAACGTGCGAATGGATTAATTCATTTCGCAAAAGATTTTAATTGGGTTGAAATCAATGCTCAGTTAATGGTACTATTTGGATTAAATATGCAGAACCAGTCACCCTCATTCGGATTTTACGTTCAAAAACAGTGACCCTTAAATAATTCCAGACTGGGGCGAGACTGATGGTTCCAATTTAGACCACCGGTGTACCGGACCTTAGTCTAAGATGAGCTTTAACCATTTCGAAACATCTTGCTTGTTTGGATTTTACGAGCTCCACTTTTATGTTTCAAACTTGCTCTTATCGGTTGAAATTTTGCAAGAAGGTAGCCCAATACATGTAATTAATAGTTGTTCTGTTGTTTCGCGAAAGCTTTATCCGTTGCCGCGATATAAGTAACATGGTTCGAAAGACAATAATAAACATGTACCGGTCAGTCGTCGTCTAATAAAAATAGAAATGGGTTGCTAAGCTATGGAAGTCTGATGTCAAAATTCTGGCCGGCCGAAGTGGCCGTGCGGTTCTGGGCGCTACAGTCTGGAGCCGAGAGACCGCTACGGTCGCAGGTTCAAATCCTGGCTCGGGCATGGATGTGTGTGATGTCCTTAGGTTAGTTTGGTTTAATTAGTTCTAAGTTCTAGGCGACTGATGACCTCAGAAGTTAAGTCGCATAGTGCTCAGAGCCATCAAAATTCTGATAGAGTAATAGTTGGGAATCAGAATGAAAAACGGTCCTATCACAGCAAAAACAGGCGAGTATGTCCTGGGTATAGTCAGAGATGCAAAAGAAGGGAAGTGGCTTTCGGACGTACCTGGAATATTCAAAAACATTTAAATCAAAACATCTCCATACATTCGCTCTTTTGTGAGTTAACCCTATTACCTCAGCGCAGTGTGATCTCTTAGCTGCAAGGTGCTGGAACGACTGCATCTTGCAGTTTATTGGCTGAAGTCCCTGATTCTATGTCCAAAATCCAGAAGAATCACCAACCATAGTTAACAGTAAATAATACCATATGCCTGAATAGCAAACAGGTAAAAGCTAAGAAAGTGTTTCCGGGTGGATAAAACTTCTGGAGGTGGATTAAAAGCGCGAATACACTAAATTGACAAAAGTCATTGGATATCGATATGCACACACACCTTTGTAGGTTTACTATTAAAAACAGTCTCATCACAATTTATTTAGTACGGTGACCGGTTTCGACCACTACTGTAGTCATCTTCAGACCTACAAGTCGTACATTAAAGAAAATACATAAAGCTGTAAAGCTATAAAACGATGAATTACCAATGAGTAAGAACCTCCTTTCAATAAAGACATGTTGCTGCTCAATAGCACATCGTTTGACGTGACAGTCTTTGCCATTCCCCTTTAGCAACAACGTTTGAAAGAAGCCTGCTGCCACATCTTTGCACTGGCGTTTATCCTCACCATGGCAACCACTAGTTCGGCTATCGACTTTACAACAACTTCAGTGGAAAGAAGCCTGCTGGCTCATCTTTGGAAAGGCGTGCAACTTCACCATGGCAACCAGTGGTTCCAAATGGTTCACTAACAGGCCTTGAGAGGGCAACTCATGTTCTGTCAAAACGAAGTTCATTTATCCTACATGTTTAAATATTTTTAACGCTTCTTAATTCACAATAGCTGTTAAAAAAAGCTAACTTTAGTGTGTGTTTATTTTATTTTCTTGACAATGTTCTTTTAACTAAGACATTTTACATTGTTATTCGACTTGTAACTCATTGGTTAGTAATGACATGATACCGTCAGAAGTGGGCGGAGCCTCGATTATATATAGTAAGACGTGCACTGGTTTCTCCAGTAGGGATTCTCTAGCAGAAGGAAGCTCTTACTCATTGGTAATTCATCGTTTTATAGCTTTACAACTTTATGTATTTTCTCTCATGTATGTAGCCCTCTAATTAAAGCTTTGAATACGACTTGTAGGTCTGAAGATGACCACAGTAGTGGTCGAAACCGGTCACCGTACTAAATAAATTGTGATCAAGACTGTTTTCAATAGTAAATATTTGTAACATATTGATCACTGTCACTCCCATAATGTATTCAAAAGTAACCTTTGTAGGTGATATCGCATTAAAAAGGTATAAAAGCGCAGTGAATTGGCGGAGCTGTCATTTTTACTCTGTTGATTTCCGGCGTGATAATAGCCGCACAGCGGGAATTAAGACTCCGAACGCGAAAGGAAGCTGGAGCTAGACGCATGGGATATTCCATTTCGGAAATCGTTAGGGAATTCAATATCAGGAAATCCACAGTGTCAAGAGCGTGCCGAGAAAACCAAATTTCAGGCATTACCTCTCACCACGGACAACGTAGTCGCTGACGGCCTTCATTTAACGATCGAGAGCAACGGCATTTGCCCGCAGTTTGAGAGGCACCCACATGCCTTGCTCATACTGTGGCATCAAGCAGTCAGGCCTGCAAGATGAGTGGTCTGGCAAGCAAGTGGATTCATTCTTATTTATCGAGTAACATGAACTCTCGTACTCACAATTAAGTTACAAATTATCCTCCTGTATGAATAATACGCAACGGAAACGCACTTCTGACTATCAGTGATTTACAGAACTCAGACTGTTCACTACGCACTGGCAATACCACATTTTCTTTATGTCTTTTATTTAACGGCTTTTATCAACACGTGGCCACCGCACTGAATATGAATGGCGCACACATTATAAATTCGGGACATCATGAGAACATACAATTCGAAGGAAAAGTCCACCAATCTTTTTTCTTTTCACTATCTTATTTATTCCGATAAATTCCAATAACCTAAACATACAAATTCTATAACCTAAACAATAACACATGAGAAATTCCGCCCAGTGCGCATGGCTTTACAATGGTGAATCTCTATATTATGGTCTCGTAATTATTTTAACGCTACAGTGCACTTTCTGGATAGGATGGTGGATCTTTTATTATACCTCACACTTCGACTCTCACAATCATCATCACTAAACATTCCTCCAGACAGAGCGGTACCGAAGGAACAAGCATAACCCACTAATCTTTTGAAACTACCTCGCTACTCTCCCATGCAAACCACACATACCCAAATTACATGACATACACCACACTACAATAGGAAATACTACACAGAGAATGGTCACAACATTATCACTTTCAGCTTTCCCACTTCAATTAATATTTATCCCAGTTTCACACGACACTGCCCCACTTCGTAATTCTACTTTCCTACTATGAACTCTGGAGATATTTGCACGTATTCCTGTGCAATGCAAGCCAAGTGGCGTTGCTGGATAGACGGCCGACTCACCTTGATTTTCTCTCAGAGTTTAAATCTAGCGTCACACGGAATCATTTCACGCAAAGTAACATTAAGAACATATTCATCACACACGCGAGTCCTCAACTGATACCATGGACGAGTACTTCTCTTTATCTTTTGTCTCATACACAGTTTGAGACTCACACAGTACTCACCACGTGGAAGTACTCGTCTCTAATTTCAAGTCCTGCACACGCCATTTCTTAAATATTTCAACTTATGGTACACACGCTATTTCTTAAATATTTCAACTTATTGTACACACGCTAGTAATTCAGCTTAACTTAAGCACACGGAAGTATTTCAACTTATTGCTACACGTGGTTTCATTGTGACCGTTGGTCACTTCTGAAGATTACTACAATCCCTTTAATATTACCTGCCTGACATTTAATTCTCCCCACAAAAGTTCCTGAAATAGAGAAATTATTATTTCAAACTACTCTTAAATATTCCACATGCATACCATGTCTCCACTCTTTCATCATTACGAAGCACAACTAAAACAGGTCTTAACAGCACAAGATCCAGCGGCAGAGTGCTGAAACATGGCCGTTCTCTAGGTCCTCTCCCATCTCTGTCGAGGTGGGGGAAGCACCTTGCTATCGTATTGGTCAGCCACATTTTCAGCCACATTTCAGGCGCTCAAAGCTCTGGTAAATTTAATCTCTTTGGTCCCACCAAAGGCGGCCAAAGGATCGACTCAAAGATGATCATATATTCGCATTCACTATCTGCGGTTAGCAGACGACCATACATTCATTCATTTCACAGATCTCACCAAACTGGATGTAGGGATTTACTTTGTGGGAGTGCACATTTGATCAATTAAATAAATAAATTGTCATTCTTTCCCACACTGGTATCCGGCTTCGCTGTATTAATTGAAATTGAGTTATTTTACAAAAAAAATGTGTTCTTCTGACAAAAATAATGAAATATGTTGTACCTATTTTCAATGTCGGGCGGCACTGTACCCTTTCAAGTTGTCAGTGCTTTCAGATGAGCAACACTGCGTGAAGTATCCGCTGAAATCAATGCGGGACGTACGACGAACGTATCCGTTAGGACAGTGCGGCGAAATCTGGCGTTAATGGGCTGTGGCAGCAGACGACCGATGAGAGTGTCTTTGCTAACAGTAAGACACCGCCTGCAGCCCCCTTTCCTGCGCTCGTGACCAAATCGGTTGGGCCCTATACGACTGGAAAACTGCCATCTGGCCAGCTACCGAGCGAGGTGGCGCAGTGGCTAGCACACTGAACTCGCATTCGGGAGAACGACGGTTCAATCCCTCGTCCGGTCATCCTGATTTAGGTTTTCCGTGATTTCCCTAAATCGCTCCAGGCGGGATGGTTCCTTTGAAAGGGAACGGCCGATTTCCTTCCCCATCCTTCCCTAATCCGATGAGGCCGATGACCTTGCTGTCTGGTCTCTTCCCCCCAAACAACCCCCTCTGGCCAGCTGTGTCCCGATTTCAGTTGGTAAGATCTACTGGTAGGGTTCGACTGCCTCGTAGACCCCACGCAGCCATGGACCGAAGTTGTCAACAAGAACTGTGCAAACTGATTGTGACTCCATGATGGTGTAGACTGTGCTTACATGGATTAGATTTGGTGCTTTAGCCCAAACATTTGTAGACATTCATTTTACGTATGACAGTGCGCCATGTCACCTACCACAATTGTTCGCGACTAGTGTGAAAGTCATCCTGTCATCCTAGATAGTTCGAGCGAACGATCTGGCCACACAGATCGCCAACGTAAATTCTATGGAGCATTTTTTTTTTTTTTTTTTTGGTCATCAGTCTACTGACTGGTTTGATGCGGCCCGCCACGAATTCCTTTCCCGTGCTAACTTCTTCATCTCAGAGTAGCACTTGCAACCTACGTCCTCAATTATTTGCTTGACGTATTCCAATCTCTGTCTTCCTCCACAGTTTTGCCCTCTACAGCTCCCTCTAGTACCATGGAAGTCAGTCATTCCCTCATGTCTTAGCAGATGTCCTTTCATCCTGTCCCTTCTCCTTATCAGTGTTTTCCACATATTCCTTTCCTCTCCGATTCTGCGTAGAACCTCCTCATTCCTTACCTTATCAGTCCACCTAATTTTCAACATTCGTCTATAGCACCGCATCTCAAATGCTTCGATTCTCTTCTGTTCCGGTTTTCCCATAGTCCATGTTTCACTACCATGCAATGATGTACTCCAGACGTACATCCTCAGAAATTTCTTCCTCAAATTAAGGCCGGTATTTGATATTAGTAGACTTCTCTTGGCCAGAAATGCCTTTTTTGCCATAGCGAGTCTGCTTTTGATGTCCTCCTTGCTCCGTCCGTCATTGACTACTTTACTGCCTAGGCAGCAGAATTCCTTAACTTCATTGACTTCGTGACCATCAATCCTGATGTTAAGTTTCTCGCTGTTCTCATTTCTACTACTTCTCATTACCTTCGTCTTTCTCCGATTTACTCTCAAACCGTACTGTGTACTCATCAGACTGTTCATTCCGTTCAGCAGATTATTTAATTCTTCTTCACTTTCACTCAGATAGCAATGTCATCAGCGAATCGCATCATTGATATCCTTTCACCTTGTATTTTAATTCCACTCCTGAACCTTTCTTTTATTTCCATCATTGCTTCCTCGATGTACAGATTGAAGAGTAGGGGCGAAAGGCTACAGCCTTGTCTTACACCCTTCTTAATACGAGCACTTCGTTTTTGATCGTCCACTCTTATTATTCCCTCTTGGTTGTTGTACATACTGTATATGACCCGTCTATCCCTATAGCTTACCCCTACTTTTTTCAGAATCTCGAACACCTTGCACCATTTTATATTGTCGAACGCTTTTTCCAGGTCGACAAATCCTATGAACGTGTCTTGATTTTTCTTTAGCCTTGCTTCCATTATTAGCCGTAACATCAGAATTGCCTCTCTCTTCCCTTTACTTTTCCTAAAGCCAAACTGATCGTCACCTAGCTCATTCTCAATTTTCTTTTCCATTCTTCTGTATATTATTCTTGTAAACAGCTTCGATGCATGAGCTGTTAAGCTGATTGTGCGATAATTCTCGCACTTGTCAGCTCTTGCCGTCTTCGGAATTGTGTGGGTGATGCTTTTCCGAAAGTCAGATGGTATGTCGCCAGACTCATATATTCTACACACCAATGTGAATAGTCGCTTTGTTGCCACTTCCCCCAATGATTTTAGAAATTCTGATGGAATGTTATCTATCCCTTCTGCCTTATTTGACCGTAAGTCCTCCAAAGCTCTTTTAAATTCCGATTCTAATACTGGATCCCCTATCTCTTCTAAATCGACTCCTGTTTCTTCGTCTATCACATCAGACAAATCTTCACCCTCATAGAGGCTTTCAATGTATTCTTTCCACCTATCTGCTCTCTCCTCTGCATTTAACAGTGGAATTCCCGTTGCACTCTTAATGTTACCACCGTTGCTTTTAATGTCACCAAAGGTTGTTTTGACTTTCCTGTATGCCGAGTCTGTTCTTCCGACAATCGTATCTTTTTCGATGTCTTCACATTTTTCCTGCAGCCATTTCGTCTTAGCTTCCCTGCACTACCTATTTATTTCATTCCTCAGTGACTTGTATTTCTATATTCCTGATTTTCCCGGAACATGTTTGTACTTCCTCCTTTCAGCAATCAACTGAAGTATTTCTTCTGTTACCCATGGTTTCTTCGCAGCTACCTTCTTTGTACCTATGTTTTCCTTCCCAACTTCTGTGATGGCCCTTTTTAGAGATGTCCATTCCTCTTCAACTGTACTGCCTACTGCGCTATTCCTTATTGCTGTATCTATAGCGTTAGAGAACTTCAAACGTATCTCGTCATTCCTTAGTACTTCCGTATCCCACTCCATTGCGTATTGATTCTTTCTGACTAATGTCTTGAACTTCAGCCTACTGTTCATCACTACTATATTGTGATCTGAGGCTATATCTGCTCCTGGGTACGCCTTTCAATCCAGTATCTGATTTCGGAATCTCGTCTGACCATGATGTAATCTAATTGAAATATTCCCGTATCTCCCGGCCTTTTCCAAGAATACCTCCTCCTGTTGTGATTCTTGAACAGGGTATTCGCTATTACTAGCTGAAACTTGTTACAGAACTCAATTAGTCTTTCTCCTCTTTCATTCCTTGTCCCAAGCCCATATTCTCCTGTAACTTTTTCTTCTACTCCTTCCCCTACAACTGCATTCCAGTCGCCCATGACTATTAGATTTTCGTCCCCCTTTACATACTGCATAACCCTTTCAATATCCTCATACGCTTTCTCTATCTGTTCATCTCCAGCTTGTGACGTCGGCATGTATACCTGAACTATCTTTGTCGCTGTTGGTCTGCTGTCATTCTGATTAGAACAACCCGGTCACTGAACTGTTCACAGTAACACACCCTCTGCCCTACCTTCCTATTAATAACGAATCCTACACCTGTTATACCATTTTCTGCTGCTGTTGATATTACCCGATACTCATCTGACCAGAAATCCTTGTCTTCCTTCCACTTCACTTCACTGACCCCTACTATATCTAGATTGAGCCTTTGCATTTCCCTTTTCAGATTTTCTAGTTTCCCTACCACGTTCAAGCTTCTGACATTGCACGCCCCGACTCGTAGAACGTTATCCTCTCGTTGATTATTCAGTCTTTTTCTCATGGTAACCTCCCCCTTGGCAGTCCCCTCCCGGAGATCCGAATGGGGGACTATTCCGGAATCTTTTGCCAATGGAGAGATCATCATGACACTTCTTCAATTACAGGCCACATGTCCTGTGGATACACGTTACGTGTCTTTAATGCAGTGGTTTCCATTGCCTTCTGCATCCTCATGTCGTTGATCATTGCCGATTCTTCCGCCCCTAGGACAAGAGAGTGCCCTGAACCTCTATCCGCTCCTCCGCCCTCTTTGGCACGGCCGTTGGCAGAATGAGGCTGACTTCTTATGCCGGAAGTCTTCGGCCGCCAATGCTGTTTATTTATCAGTGGTGGGGATCGAAACCGAGACCGAAGACGTTGTTTGATTATGAATCAAAGACGCTATCCCTAGACCACGGGTTTGAGCATTTATGGGACATAATCGACAGGTCATTTCGAGCACAAAATCCTGCAATATTGTCGTAATTATAGACGCCAGAGGCAGCATCACTCAATATTTCTCCAGGGGACTTCCAACGTCGAGATGCTGCACCACGCAGGGCAAAAGGACGTTCGACACGATATTAGAAGGTATTCCATGACTTTCGTCAGCTCAGTGTGTTCCAAGGTGCTTTGATTTAAATGTTTTCGAAGTTGCCAGAGATATCGAAAAAATAGTCCTCTCTTTTACATCCCCAGCCCTGCCCAGGACATATTCGCCTTTTTTTTTTTGCTATGATAGGGGCATTTTGTAAACCCACCTAGTTAGCCGAGAGCACTAATGCGCTGCTTCCTGGACTCGGGTAGGCGCGCCGGCCCCGGTCGAATCCGCCCGGGGTATTAACGACGAGGACCGATGTGCCGACCAGCCTGGATGTGGTTTTTATGCGGTTTTCCTCATCCCGCTAGGTGAATACCGGGCTGGTCCCCATTTTCCGCCTCAGTTACACGGCTCGAAGACATCTGAACACTTTCGCACTATTCCATGGATTACACTCGATGCAGACAGTTGGGGTACACTGATTCCGTCCTGGGGGGTACAGAGTGGCGGCAGGAAGGGCAGCCGGCCACCCCTTAGCCATTAACATACCAAATCCGACTAACGGTGGCTGACCCTGCGTAACTGTGGGACAAGGCTCAAGCGATAGAATAGATAGGAGCATTTTGTAATTTGGTAATATTTTGTTTGCAAAAGCATATCACACGTTTACAACCATGTACAGAGGTAGAATATGTCTCTGTTTTGGCACCTATGGCAGGCTACCCTAGGGTTCCGATATCACGGAATCAGTATTGTTGGTATCGCGTGTAAATAGGTATCAGCTGATCCAACCTTCAGTATCATCGCAAGTGGAACGTCCGTAACAGTTTGGTCTTCGAGTTCTTATGTAACGATTGGTGGCTAGCAAGCCGTTTGGTCGGTCCGTGACTGTCACTTGTTTGGGTTACCGATGGATGAAGTGCAATTGGGCCCACCACCTGTCTCACCTACTGGAACATTAATGTTTCGAGGGTAGGCCCACCTCCTCTGGAGCCGTCTGAGTGCCTTTGTCTGTACCGTCCTTTTCATGGGTTTTTAAAGGTCTGTTGGTAATCTATTGTAGCCAATGCTTTAAGAGAAATTTTTTCAATTGTTTCTTATGCAAATAAATTTATGTAAATCAATTGTGGGGCTTCAGCAGCTTAAAACCTTGTTCTTAAATTTAGTTATTGTCGCTCCGTTGCCTTTTCATTTAGTGGGCGTTCGGCCATTGAAAACTTAAAGGTTAAGGTATTTTTGAATTTTTGGAAAGTTAACTGTGGGCCTTCACCAGCTTAAAGCTTTATTCTCAAACTTTCCCCTTAATCAAAAATATTGCGGCCATCTGCCTTGAAAGATTATGGTAACGTATTTTAAAATTTTGAAATTTAAATGTGCCCCCCTTTGCCTTGATGCTTTCCGCCTAGCAGTGATATATATACAGGGTGAGTCACCTAACATTACCGCTGGATATATTTCCTAAACCACATCAAATACTGACGAATCGATTCCACAGACCGAACGTGAGGAGAGGGGCTAGTGTAATTGGTTAATACAAACCATAAAAAAATGCACGGAAGTATGTTTTTTAACACAAACCTACGTTTTTTTAAATGGAACCACGTTAGTTTTGTTAGCACATCTGAACACATAAACAAATACGTAATCAGTGCCGTTTGTTGCATTGTAAAATGTTAATTACATCCGGAGATATTGTAACTTAAAGTTGACGCTTGAGTACCACCCCTCCACTGTTCGATCGTGTGTATCGGAGAGCACCGAATTACGAAGGGATCCAAAGGGAACGGTGATGGACCTTAGGTACAGAAGAGACTGGAACAGCACATTACGTCCACATGCTAACAACTTTTTATTGGTCTTTTTCACTGACGCACACGTACAATACCATGAGGGGTGAGGTACAAGTACACACGTGGTTTCCGTTTTCAATTACGGAGTGGAAATAGAGTGTGTCCCGACATATCAGGCCAATAGATGTTCAATGTGGTGGCCATCATTTGCTGCACACAACTGCAATCTCTGGCGTAATGAATGTCGTACACGCCGCAGTACATCTGGTGTAATGTCGCCGCAGGCTGCCACAATACGTTGTTTCATATCCTCTGGGGTTGTAGGCACATCACGGTACACATTCTCCTTTAACGTACCCCACAGAAAGAAGTCCAGAGGTGTAAGATCAGGAGAACGGGCTGGCCAATTTATGCGTCCTCCACGTCCTATGAAACGCCCGTCGAACATCCTGTCAAGGGTCAGCCTAGTGTTAATTGCGGAATGTGCAGGTGCACCATCATGCTGATACCACATACGTCGACGCGTTTCCAGTGGGACATTTTCGAGCAACGTTGGCAGATCATTCTGTAGAAACGCGATGTATGTTGCAGCTGTTTGGGCCCCTGCAATGAAGTGAGGACCAATGAGGTGGTCGCCAATGATTCCGCACCATGCATTTACAGTCCACGGTCGCTGTCACTCTACCTGTCTGAGCCAGCGAGGATTGTCCACGGACCAGTAATGTATGTTCCGTAGATTCACTGCCCCGTGGTTTGTGAAACCCGCTTCATCGGTAAACAGGTAGAACTGCAACGCATCCTCTGTTAATGCCCATTGACAGAATTGCACTCGATGATTAAAGTCATCACCATGTAATTGCTGATGTAGCGACACATGAAACGGGTGAAAGCGGTGACGATGCAGTATGCGCATGACAATACTTTGACTCAGTCCACCGGCTCTTGCAATGTCCCGTGTACTCACGTGTGGATTCATGGCAACAGCAGCTAACACACCAACTGCACCCGCTTCTCCTGTGACGGGCCTGTTACGGACCCGTTTGCGTCCTACGACCACACTTGTTGCATACAGTTGGCGGTAGATGTTTTGCAATGTGCGGCACGTTGGATGCTCTCTGTCCGGGTACCGTTCTGCATACACCCTGCAGGCTTCAGCTGCATTTCGTCGACACTCGCCATAGATGAGTATCATCTCCGCCTTTTCAGAGTACGAATACAACATGGTCACAGTTCCTACAACACTACACTATCACAGACGTCTGGTAACACGGTCTGCGTGCGGAGACGAATGCAGAATAACAATAGCAACAAACGCTACATGCGGATACTGCGACAGCTAGACCAAACCACAACAGTGCACTACAGACACACTCGTAAACAAGGTCGTCATCGTAAACATGTCCCTGCAGATGCTGCTCGCCGACCGTGGCCCGTGTCTGTTACAACACGCAACTGAACGTCGGAGGTTTCAAGCGTCAACAATATCTCCGGATGTAATTAACATTTTACAATGCAACAAACGGCACTGATTACGTATTTGTTTATATGTTCATATGTGCTAACAAAACTAACGTGGTTCCATTTAAAAAAAACGTAGGTTTGTGTTAGAAAACATACATCCGTGCAGTTTTGTATGGTTTGTATTAAACAATTACACTAGCCCCTCTCCTCACGTGCGGCCTGTGGAATCGATTCGTCAGTATTTGATGTGGTTTACGAAATATATCCAGCGGTAACGTTAGATGACACACCATGTATATATATATATTTGAAAACTTAATAAACCACGGAATAATGTAGATAGAGAGGTAAAAACTGACATACATGCTTGGAATGACATGGGGTTTTATTAGAACAAAAAAAAAAAACAAAGTTCACAAAATGTCCGACAGGTGCGCGTCGTTTGGTGATGATCGTGTGCTCAGCCGCCACTTTCGTCATGCTTGGCATCCCAGGTCCCCAGACCTAAGCCCGTGCGATTATTGACTTTGGGGTTACCTGAAGTAGCAAGTGTTTCGTGATCGACCGACATCTCCAGGGATGCTGAAGGAAAACATCCGACGCCAACGCCTGACCATAACTCCGGACATGCTTTACAGTGCTGTTCACAACATTATTCCTCGACTACAGCTGTTGTTGAGGGATGATGGTGGACATATTGAGCATTTCCTATAAAGAACATCATCTTTGCTTTGTCTTACTTTGTTATGCTAATTATTACTATTGTGATCAGATGAAGCGCCATCTGTGGGACATTTTTTGAATTTTGTATGTTTTTGGTCCTAATAAAACCCTATGTCATTCCAAGCACGTGTGTCAATTTGTACCTCTTTATCTACATTATTCCGTCATTTATTCAGTTTTAAGATTTATATTGACTTTTCGGTCACCCGGTATATACATACACACACACACACACATATATATATATATATATATATATATATATATATATATTGCGATAGCGATATATATATATATATATATATATATATATATATATATATATATATATATATATATATATACATATATAATTTTCAGTTTTAACTGCATGTCTTCAGTTACTTGATATTTATCTGGTTGCTTTTTGATATTTCTTGTTTGGAGGCCTTCAATCGTGAAAGAACAGGATTTTGAAACTCGTAGTTGTAAAGGTTTGGCTGTGTGTCGTTTTGGTTTAAAGGTGTTATTAAGTTACAATAAATTAGAATTTTGAAGTGAAACTGACCGACACCTTATTTGGCCCTTTTCACGATCCTAATCACCTGTTCTGCCCAGCTGGTTTAGCGGACGTTTCAGTTTCTTCGACATCTGCAGAGGTGACGTGCCTGCCTGAAAGGAAAACATTGCGATTGCGATCTCATGCTGACCAGCGGAGAGCTGAGCCGTTTGCAGGCTCGCAATTCCGGCAGGAGGCTGGCGCCAGCGGTAGCCGCGCTGCCGCCGTCGGGCATCGAACACGCGCTGTCAGCCGTCAGTCAGCCGCAACCGGGTCGGCGGCGCGCGGCTCGGTAACTCACCGGCGGACAGGACGGCGCCCCGTCCTCGCCTTGCCGGCTAGCGGCTACTTGTCCCTGTCCGCCTGTCCCTCTCCCCGTGCTTCCTAGTGGCATGCCATTAACCTCACCATGGCCCACGGCACAAGCCTCTCCCACAACCTCTCCGTACCTATTTCTGCTACTTCCCGGGATTCTAATAAAATCAAATGGTTCAAATGGCTCTCAGCACTATGGGACTCAATATCTGAGGTCATCAGTCCCCTAGACTTAGAACTACTTGAACCTAACTAACCTAAGGACATCACTCACATCCATGCCCGAGGCATTATTCGAACCTACGACCGTAGCAGCAGCGCGGTTCAGGACTGAAGCGCCTAGAAACGGCGAATAAAATCATTTTGGATGTTGGTCCTTCTAACAATACCAGCACTTGCAAAGTAGGTTAGAAATCAGATTAATAATGTTGCTCACGCAGCATATGTTCGCTTTATCGGACAACGACAAAGTTATTGACTGTGGGTGGTATCATCAGAATGGAAATAATGAAGTCACTGTAAAAAAGTCATTAATTTTGGCACCTACCTTGAATGGATTCCTATGTAGATTTCGTCGAAGTTGTTATGGATCATCTTGTTGATTCTAGGGTGATCCCACTTTGACTGCTAGAAGGTCCAGATCTGTATTTTAGCAATATTTGAAGACCTAACAAACGCGTTTTTCAGGAAATTCTTAATGATCAAACAATCCCAGATCAGAATAATGGTGTGGTAGAAATAATCTTTGACTTGGTTTTCACAATCCACATTTTTATTAAACTTCTTGTAAATTCACATATACTTCTTCTTAATTGTCACATCATAAAAACAACAGTTTTGTATCAATTTTCATATATTTAATTTCCACTTTAACCAAACACAAGACTTACTGTTCTTTTACAAAGCGAAATAACAACTTAACTTCTGCAAAGTGAAACAAAGACTGCTCTGTGCGCATTCGCGCGAAAACTGTTACAAGTAAGTCAAAGATTATGACAGTCTTACAGAAATGAATACATACAAGAACAATATCACTGTAGTATATCGATACATCGGAGTACCTATACATTAATAAAAACAAATGTGAATATTGTCACAAAAATATGTCTGTTACTTCGCGGAAAAGTAGTTCGATATTACTGGTATCGAGAACTGGGGTTGAAGTGCCGTAATGGTCACGTAAATAAAGAACCATAGCATCCTGCAAAGATGATCGAAACGCCGGGGTTTCGTTTTTTCTACGTTTATTAAAGACGCGGCCACTTCCTGAAGCCGTGCGGTTCTTAGCGCTTCAGTTTGGAACCGCGCGACCGCTACGGTCGCAGGTTCGAATCCTGCCTCGAGCATGGATGTGTGTGATGTCTTTAGGTTACTTAGGTTTAAGTAGTTCTAAGTTCTAGGGGACTGATGACCTCAGAAGTTAAGTCCCATAGTGCTCAGAGCCATTTGAACCATTTTTGAGCTTCCTGAAGACGACCTCTGCAAAGACGGTCGACAATCTCTGATTTTCTTGTTTCAGGGTTTCTTGAAGCTACTGCAACCAGTCATCTTTTGTTTTGGTCATCAGTTCTTTTATTTTCACATTACCGGTTTCGAACCTCCCAGCATTCGTCATATGATCAGATAGTACATGTTTACTGATTGTCTGCAGCAGTGTGGGAGTCGTGTAGCTGTGGCGAGATATATAAATGAAACATGTAAGCTCTGAGTGTGGCGAGAATTATTCACATTATGCGATAGACTTTACTTAGTTATTTGTATCTGTTGGTTGGATGTTGGTGCACACAGTATTCTAGAAAACATAATAAATGTTTTCCAGTAATGTTAATTCTACTGAACTTTACTGAAACCTTGCAGTTAAGGAAGCCAGGATTCGGTTACGATTGTGGACGGGGCTGTAACCAGTTACTATTGGCTGCCTTTTACAGTTATACACATTTATTTTTGAAACAGTAAATCCAGATGCAACAATAAATAAAAAATATATACCACACATTATTAAAAAAATAGTGTAAATAATTGTGTTTTCAATGCATTAGAATTTAGCGTATCACCACAAAAAACAGACATAAATACTGTTTAAAAAAACAAGCCACTGTGATCATGACTGAAGGCCTTACACGCCAAGAATGGCAATAAATTAAGAATGTTTAAGAACTCGCTGCAATTTACAACTTACAGGTATTGGAATATTAAAAGGTAAGTGGCCACAAACACAGCAGAAGGTATCAGAGGCCAGGAACGGCAGTAATAAGGTTTTAGGGCTGACTGCTAAAATACAAATACCAAATCATTTTTTTTTCAAGCAAATGACGACAATCATTTCCATGCGGTAGCCCATTCGCCCAGCCAGCGGCTCCGGCGTGTTCTTGCACTGAGTCCCTGAGTCCCAAACCGACTGCCACACTCACACGACACGGACAAACAAGCACGTCGCCCCGAAGATAGGGCAACAGTTACTACCTGAGTCCCTAACCGACTACCACACTCACACGACACGGACAAACAACCACGTCGCCCCGAAGATAGGGCAGCAGTTACTACCTGAGTCCCTAACCGACTGCCACACTCACGCGACACGGACAAACAACCACGTCGTCCCAAAGATAGGGCAACAGTTCCTACCTGAGTCCCTAACCGACTGCCACACTCACATGACACGGACAAACAACCACGTCGTCCCAAGGATAGGGCAACAGTTACTACCTGAGTCCCTAACCGACTGCCACACTCACACGACACGGACAAACAACCACGTCGCCCCGAAGATAGGGCAACAGTTACTACCTGAGTCCCTAACCGACTGCCACACTCACGCGACACGGACAAACAACCACGTCGTCCCAAAGATAGGGCAACAGTTACTACCTGAGTCCCTAACCGACTGCCACACTCACACGATACGGACAAACAACCACGTCGTCCCAAAGATAGGGCAACAGTTACTACCTGAGTCCCTAACCGACTGCCACACTCACACGACACAGACAAACAACCACATCGCCCCAAAGATAGGGCAACAGTTACTACCTGAGTCCCTAACCGACTGCCACACTCACACGACAGGGACAAACAACCACGTCGCCCCAAAGATAGGGCAACAGTTACTACCTGAGTCCCTAACCGACTGCCACACTCACGCGACACGGACAAACAACCACGTCGCCCCAAAGATAGGACAACAGTTACTACCTGAGTCCCTAACCGACTGCCACACTCACACGACACGAACAAACAACCACGTCGCCCCAAAGATAGGGCAACAGTTACTACATATCGATAACCGCCGCTGCTGCCACTAGCGGATAGGCAACGCTTGCGAAACGAATGGCTTCAGTCAGCACGAGAAGAAAACAACCGCAACCATGCCACCTAAACGATACCGTCTGGCTTCCAACAGAGGGCGTAAATCTACCAATAGCACCAACGCGAGCCGCAGCACGGCTCATTTACACACTTAGCTACAGGTAACATGCTCCACATGCTTTGCGAAACGTAAATAATCCAAAAAGTATGGCTAAAGTTATATCAAAGAGTTAGTTATTGGGCAGAGAGTCTCTTTCTTCAGGACTTGTAATACACACTGGCGTCAGTAAGTATGTACTTCTCTATTGTAAAACAACCTATAGTAATATGGAAAAATCGACATGTGCTATTCATAAAATTTGTTAAACAATGATTTTGTAAGATAATACAACTATAATTTTATAACTGCAATTTTGACTGACATTTCATTTGCCTTTTGACAGACATAACAATTTCGGTTCACATTTCGTTTGTCTTTTGACAGACAAATGAAATTAGTTGTATTCTCTTCCAAACTCATTGTTTAATAGAATTTATAAATAGCACATGTCAATTTTGCCACATTACTACATGTTACTTTACATTAGAGGAATGGATACATACTTACTGACGCCAGTCTGAACAACGAGACTCTCTGCCCTAACACAACCTCCTTGACATAACCTAAGCCATAGTCTTTCGTTTATTTAGGTTTCGTAAAACATGTGGAACGTGTTACCTGTGGCTAAGTGTGTAAAGTGCAGTACAATTAACGTCATTGGAAAACATTCATCATGTTTTCCAGAATACTGTGTACACCAACATCCAACCAACAGATACCAGTAACTGCAAGTAAAATCTATCCCACAACGTGAACAATTCTCGCCACTCAGTGCTTACAAGTTGCGTTTAATTCCGGAGATTGCTATGACATTGTGGTTTAGCGAGCCAGTCGCGGTGCCGTAAAAGTACGGGTATGATATCTGCGGCTTTTGCGTTGCATGTTGCAGTTGGTAACTGTGTGTGTGTGTGTGTGTGTGTGTGTGTGTGTGTGTGTGTGTGTGTGTGGTTAATGATAGGAGAAACACAACGAATCATGAGTCGGAATAGACAAGGTGGTGGAACCAATGTGAGAACAGCGTTTAATAGATGCTATCATGATGTGGAGTGTATGAAATTACTTGGCTGCATAATGAAATATGTTGTGCAGAATGTTATAAAATACAAGGAGTGTTCAACAACTAACGCAACACATTTTTTTCTCAGCAAATACCGGCTGGAAAAATGCGTACTTTTTTATGGGACTTAATGCAATAGTCTCGCTTTAGCCCCTATATTTTGATCAAGTGAAGCCTGTATACGTAGCTTTCAAAATGACGTCTGTAATGGAGATGCGTTGCAAGCGAAGAGCTGAGTTTCTTTGGAGGAAGCTCAGAGCATCACAGGTATTCATAGGCGCTTGCAGAATATCTAAAGAGAACTGGCTGTGAAGAAAAGCACGGTGTGTCTTTGAGCGAGGCACCTGTCACCGCAAAAAGATCGCGCAATCCCGTCCATCTCTTGCGTGGCGGCCGGCCGAACACAGCTGTGTCCCCTGCGATGTTGGTACGTGCCGACAGTCTTATTCGAGGCGATCGACGGATCACAATCAAACACCTCGGCACTCAACTCGACGTCTCTGTTGGTAGTGCTGACACACACGTCCACCATTTGGGGTTCTCAAAGGTGTGTGCCCTCTCGGTTCCTAGCCGCCTAACAGAACATCGTAAAGAGCAATGAAGGACCACCTGCGCGAAGTTGCTCGCCCATTACGAGGCTGATCGTGACAATTTTTTGTCGTAAACTGCCACAGGCGATGAAATATGGGTTCACCAGTTCGAAACGGAAGCAAAACGGCAATGCAAGGAGTGGCACCACACCACCTCTTCTCCGAAAAAAAAGGTCGTAAGAATACAATTTTTATTTATTTGATCCACTTTGAATCGTTTCCATGCATGCAGTTCATGTAAGAATGAATTTTTACGTGCTATAATGTAGGTCGTATTTAAGCCATGGTCTATCAACATCAGATAAAGATTACATTTATTAAAAAAAGTTTTATTTTGAGTTTTTCTATTTACCTACCTTCGTACAAAGTTTGAACTGATTCGTAGAAGTTTAGAGTATAGAAGTTTTATTTTGAGTTTATCTATTTACCTACCTTCGTACAAAGTTTGAACTGATTCGTAGAAGTTTAGAGTATAGAAGTGGCGTACTTCAAAACCTCCTAGGAAACCTGTTTTTACCCGTAAAATACAAACTAAGCAAGATTTTTTCAGATGGTTAAAAATTATATTAGTTCAAGGCCTGATACACTGGTAGAACAAATTTGAACCATCACTCTCGTTCCAGTCCGGAGTCATTTAAGGGTTACTGTTTTTGAACGTAAAATCGGAATGAGAATGACTGACATTAGCTGAGCCATTAATTTCAGTCAAATTAAAATCTTTTGCAAAAGGATTTAAACAAATGGTTCAAATGGTTCTGAGCACTATGGGGCTTAACATCTGAGGTCATCAGTCCCCTAGAACTTAAAACTACTTAAACTTAAATAACCGAGCGGTTCTAGGCGCTTCAGTCCGGAACCGCGCTGCTGCTACTGTCGCAGGTTCTAATCCTGCCTCGGGCATGGATGTGTGTGATGTACTTAGGTTTAAGTAGTTCTAAGTCTAGGGGACTGATGACCTCAGATGTTAAGTCCCATTGTGATCAGAGCCATTTGAATTTCAGTACCTGGTGTAGCTTTCAGGGGAGGCAATGCAAGTGTTGACTCTGGCACCCAGTCGTTCGTGCAGATGGCGAAAATTGTCCTGGGATACGTTATGCCACGCCTGCTCGATCTGTTTATGTAATTATGCAAGAGTTGTTGGTTGACGAATCCCATGCGTCACTTCTCGTCCCATCATCTTTCACACGTACTCGATTGGAGACGAGTCGGGAGATCGTGCCCAGGGCGGTTGCTGCTCGTTTTCAAGAGCACGCCGAGTTTAAGGGGGACTCTGTGGGAGAGCATTATCCTGTTGGAACAACACGTCACTTTCCTGCTGTAAGAAAAGCAAAGGGACGGGTCTAACAACGTTCTGCATGTACTGAGCACATGATAGTGTCTAAAAACACCAAAGGTGAACGAGAGTTCTAGCTTATCGCATTCCAGTCCACAAGCCCTGGGGAGGCGCCATAGTATCTTGGATGCACACGCTGTACATGGCAGCCCTCACCAGGTCTACGTCGTATGCTCAAACGAGCGGCACTTGCGTGCAGGCAGAATCTGCTTCCTGCGCTGAAGATCACAGCGTGCCATTCCATCTTCCAAGTGATCCTCTTAAGGCATCAGTCGAGCCCTGCACGTCGATGCTGTTGTTGAATGGAAGACGGGCTAGACGTGTGCGTCCCCGTCATCCTACAGCTAGAAACTACACTCATGCTCATAAATTAAGGATAATTGCAGAATGTGGTGCCACACAACGTGGCACTATACAAAACTGGCGCTAATAGCATAGGCACATAGGGAACACACACGACACAGATCTTTAAGTCCACGGTACTGGTGATAAGAAGAGAAAACCGTGCCGAAACACATGTGTTACAAAACGCCACTGAGCACGTACGCCGACATCAATATGGGATATGATCACCAAGCACACGTACATAAGCCGCACAACGGGTTGGCATACTCTGGATCAGGTGGTCGAGCAGCTGCTGGGGTATAGCCTCCCATTCATGCACCAGTGCCTGTCGGAACTCCTGAAGTGTCGTAGGGGTTTGTAGACGTGCAGCGACACGTCAACCGGGAGTATCCCAGACGAGCTCGATGGGGGTTAGGTCTGCAGAACAGACAGGCCACTCCATTGGCCTTCTGCTTTTTCAAGGTACTCTTCCACGATGGAAGCTCGGTGGGGCTGTGCGTTATCATCCATCAGGAGGAAGGTGGGATCCACTGCACCCCTGAAAAGGTGGACATACTGGTACAAAATGACGTCCCCATACACCTGACCTGTTACAGTTCCTCTGTCAAAGATATGCAGGGGTGTATGTGCACCAATCATAATCCCACCCCACACCATCAAACCACGACCTCCATACAGGTCCCTTTCACTGACATTAAGGGGTTGGTATCTGGTTCCTGGTTCAAGCCAGATGAAAACCCGGCGAGAATCACTGTTCAGACTATACCTGGACTCGTTCGTGAACATAACCTGGGACCATTGTTCCAATGACCATGTACTGTGTTCTTGACACCATGCTTTACGGCCAGCCGGAGTGGCCGTGCGGTTCTAGGCGCTACAGTCTGGAACCGAGCGACCACTACGGTCGCAGGTTCGAATCCTGCCTCGGGCATGGATGTGTGTGATGTCCTTAGGTTAGTTAGGTTTAATTAGTTCTAAGTTCTAGGCGACTGATGACCTCAGAAGTTAAGTCGCATAGTGCTCAGAGCCATTTGAACCATGCTTTACAGGCTCTCCTGTGACCAGAGGTCGTTGGAATGCACCTTGCAGGTCTCTGGGCCAATAAACCATGTTTGTTCAGTCGTCTGTAGACTGTGTGTCTCGAGACAACTGTTCCAGTGGCTGCGATAAGGTCCCGAGCAAGGGTACCTGCAGTACTCCGTGGCCGTCTGCGGGCACTGATGGTGAGATATCAGTCTTCTTGTGGTGTTGTACACCGTGGATATCCCGTACTGTACCGTCTGGACACTTTTCCTGTCTGCTGGAACCGTTGCCATAATCTTGAGATCACACTTTGTGGCACACAGAGGGCCCACGCTACGTCCTACTGTGTTTGACGAGCCTCCAGTCGCCCTAATATTCTACCCCCCCCCCCCATAACGTCATCAATAAGTGTTCTTTGAGCCATTATCAACACACACTCACCATTAGCACGTCTGAAAACGTCTGCACACTTACTCGCTGCACCGTACTCTGACATGCACCAGCACACCTCTGCGTATGGGGACTGCTGCCAGCGCCT
Organism: Schistocerca serialis cubense; assembly: GCF_023864345.2. Classification (NCBI taxonomy): domain Eukaryota; kingdom Metazoa; phylum Arthropoda; class Insecta; order Orthoptera; family Acrididae; genus Schistocerca; species Schistocerca serialis. The sequence goes on from NC_064645.1 coordinate 534,867,506, forward strand.
CCCTGCGACGACCGCAGGTCAAATGTACCGTATGGTCATACCCCGAGGTGATTTAAACCCCCAAACCGCCCACCAGAGCGTTGTTTTACCAAGTATCAGCATTATCCTTAATTTATGAGCATGAGTGTACTTTGCAACGCCCTAGTTCACAAGCCCTGCACGGTCTGCCACTGTCGCCCTTACAATACGACGATCCTGGTGGGCATCTGCTTTGCGAGGATGTCCAGAACCTCATCTACAAGTGTGAAAATGTTCACATGACCGCTGATATCTGCATCGTCGCATAACAGGTGCAGCAGCCGGCCGAAGTGGCCGCGCGGTTCTGGCGCTGCAGTCTGGAACCGCTAAACCGCTACGGTCGCAGGTTCGAATCCTGCCTCGGGCATGGATGTGTGTGATGTCCTTAGGTTAGTTAGGTTTAAGTAGTTCTAAGTTCTAGGGGACTAATGACCTCAGCAGTTGAGTCCCATAGTGCTCAGAGCCATAACAGGTGCAGCACGTCAAATTTGTGTGGAAATCCTCCGAAAAGACCATCCCACTACTCGGAAGGCCGCAATTTGAGCCCTTTCAATCTCGCTAGGAGGTACTCGTGTCTCTGTCGCACGGTTGCCTGCTTGCTTCGCACGTTCGCACCACACTGAGCCATCTGGCTGCTAAGCATTTCCTATTAAAGGATAGGCACCGATGGCTCTGGCAGCTATACTACTTCGCTATAAGTTGGCGGACGATGTTGAAACTATTATCAGTACATCTACTATTATTCAGGTAGCATAGGCTGTTGTTGTTATTGTGGTCTTCAGTCCAGAGACTGATTTGATGCAGCTCTCCATGCTACTCTATCGTGTGCAAGTTTCTTCATCTCGCCGTACCTACTGCAACCTACATCCTTCTGAATCTGATTTGTCTATTCATCTCTTGGTCTCCCTCTACGATTTTTACTCTCCACGCCGCCCTCCAATACTAAATCGGTGATGCCTTAATGTCTCAGAATATGCCCTGCCAACCTATCCCTTCTTCTAGTCAAGTTGTGCCACAAATTTCTCTTCTCTCCAATTCTATTCAATACCTCCTCGTTAGTAACGTGATCTACCCATCTAATCTTCAGCAATCTTCTGTAGCACAACATTTCGAAAGCTTCTATTCTCTTCTTGTCTAAACTATTTAGTGTCCATGTTTCACTTCCATACATGGCTACACTCCATACAAATACTTTCAGAAACGACTTCCTCACACTTAAATCTATACTCGATGTTAACAAATTTCTCTTCTTCAGAAACGCTTTCCTTGCCATTGCCAGTCTACATTTTATATCCTCTGCTTCGACTATCATCAGTTATTTTGCTCCCCAAATAGCTAAACTCGTCTACTACCTTAAGTGTCTCATTTCCTAAACTAATTCCCTCAGCATCACCCAATTTAATTCGGCTACATTCCATTATCCTTGTTTTGCTTTTGTTGATGTTCATCTTATATCCTCCTTTCAAGAGAATGTCCATTTCGTTCAGCTGCTCTTCCAGGTCCTCTGCTGTCTCTGACAGTATTACACTGTCATCAGCGAACCTCAAAGTTTTTATTTCTTCTCCATGGATTTTAGTTCCTACTCCGAATTTTTCTTTTGTTTCCTTTAGTGCTAGTTCCATATAGAGGTTGAATAACATCGGGGATAGGCTACAACCCTGTCTCACCCACTTGCCAACCACTGCTTCCCTTTCGTGTCCCTCGAGTATTACAATTGCTATCTGGTTTCTGCACAAATTGTAAATAGCCTTTCGCTCCCTGTATTTTACCCTGCCACCATCAGAATTTGAAAGAGTATTCCAGTCAACATTGTCAAAAGCTTTCTCTTAGTCTACAAATGCTAGACAGGTAGGTTTGCCTTTCCTTAATCTATTTTCTAAGATGAGTTGTAGGGTCATTATTGCCTCACGTGTTCCAATATTTCTACAGAATCCAAACTGATCTTCCCCGAGGTAGGCATCTGCCAGTTTTTACATTCGTCTGTACAGAATTCGTGTTAGTATTTTGCAGCCGTGGCTTATTAAACTGATAGTTCGGAAAATTTCCCATCTGTCAACACCTGCTTTCTTTGGGATTGGGATTGGTATTATTATATTCTTCTTGAAGTCTGAGGGTATTTTACCTGTCTCATACATCTTGCCCACTAGATGGTACTTATCGGATCACAATCGACGTCGTGTTTCCATGTGTACTATTTTTTTCCTGCAGTCTGTTTGTCACACAGGGCCTCCGCTGTGTGACGATACAGAATGAGGAGCGCTGCTTGCTTTCCGTCTGTCCCAGCGGCGCGAGGACAGTGAAAGCGACTGCGGGGCGGAGAGTGCTTCCGGCGCGTCGCCCCGCGTTCCGTGCTGTTCCGTGCGGCGACGTGACCCACACGGCCCGCTTACCCTATCGATTGTGGCGCGCGGCTCGCTTTCTGGCTTCTTTCGGCGAGTCTAGAAAGCCGGGCGCGGTCGGCCGCCGGTTTCGCCGCGTGCGGCTTCCCTGCACGCCAGCTTTCCGACGGAATACGTCACGAACAATACCTCTCTGCTGACATTACGAGAGCCCTTGAAAAGTTCCCGGCTTGGTTGCCTTATGGTTACAATAATAAAAAAGCTGTCGATCATCTGAAACTGTGAAATCTCAATACGTAACTGTGTAAATATGTGTTAAGTATTCTTACAATTTGTTCACTTACAGTGCGCAGTCGAGATTGCAGAGTCATTAGAGTTGCGCGCTGTACTGTTTCTCCTGGGTGGACTTGGGTTTAAAAAAATGTAAACTAAATATTACGATAAATTTTACAAATAATCGACAAGTACGACAAAGAAGAAGAGATAGAACTACAATGGACATGTTATTCCATGGACTCTTGCGCTTATATGTATGAACTATCTTTTGAAACTTCTTGGAGCCGTCCGCTGGTGGCCGAGCGGTTCTAGATGCTTCAGTCTGGAACCGCGCGACCGCTACGGTCGCAGGTTCGAATTCTGCCTCGGGCATGGATGTGTGTGATGTCCTTAGGTTAGTTAGGTTTAAGTAGTTCGAAGTTCTAGGGGACTGATGACCTCAGATGTTAAGTCCCATAGTGCTCAGAGCCAAACTTCTTGGCAGATTAAAACTGTGCGCCGGACCGAGACTCGAACTCGAGGCTATGGATAAGCCATGTCTCCGCAATATCCTTTCTTTCAGAAGTGCTAGTTCTGCAAGGTTCGCAGGAGAGCTTCTGTAAAGTTTGGAAGGTAGGAGACGAGGTACTGGCAGAAGTGAAGCTGTGAGGACGGGGCGTGAGTCGTGCTCGGGTAGCTCAGTTGGTAGAGCACTTGCCCGCGAAAGGCAAAGGTCCCGACTTCGAGTCTCGGTCCAGCACACAGTTTTAATCTGCCAGGAAGTTTCATATCAGCGCACACTCCGCTGCAGAGTGAAAATTTCATTCTGGAAACATCCCCCAGGCTGTGGCTAAGCCATGTCTCCGCAATATCCTTTCTTTCAGGAGTGCTAGTTCTGCAAGGTTCGCAGGAGAGCTTCTGTAAAGTTTGGAAGGTAGGAGGCGAGGTACTGGCAGAAGTACAGCTGTGAGGACGGAGCGTGAGTCGTGCTTGGGTAGCTCAGATGGTAGAGCAGTTACCAGCAAAAGGCAAAGGTCCCGAGTTCGAGTCTCGGTTCGGCAGACAGTTTTAATCTGCCAAGAAGTTTCATTTCAGCGCACACTCCGCTGCACGGTGAACATCTCATTCTGGAAATATCTGTCCTTTGTCTTTCACTTATCTTATTTGCTTGGATTCGGACCCACGAGGACGTTCTTGTCTAAATCTCATCTTGCTGTGCCAGCTGATAATGTAAGTTGTACTTAAAACCCGAAAAATATAATGGTTATATTGTCTAAGGAATTTGTGTATGTGGTCAGTCAATTGGCAGTCTGATACCTGGATTGTCTTAACAAAGAAGTTTCATTGTTAGGCGCCATCTTAGAAAAATCTTCAACATTTTTCTTTTAGCTCATTTGCGAGACGTGCCGTCGGTTTGGACAATTATCCTTATTTCAGATTCCACTTGACCGGAGGCAGCTACCAATAATTTAACAACTGGTTCAACTGGCTCTGAGCACTATGGAACTTAACATCTAAGGTCATCAGTTCCCTAGAACTCAGAACCACTTAAACCTAACTGACCTACGGACATCACACACATCCATGCCCGTGGCAGGATTCGAACCGGCGATCGTAGCGGTCGCGCGGTTCCAGACTATAGCGCCTAGAATCGTTCGGCCACACCGGCGGCAATAATACACTCCTGGAAATGGAAAAAAGAACACATTGACACCGGTGTGTCAGACCCACCATACTTGCTCCGGACACTGCGAGAGGGCTGTACAAGCAATGATCACACGCACGGCACAGCGGACACACCAGGAACCGCGGTGTTGGCCGTCGAATGGCGCTAGCTGCGCAGCATTTGTGCACCGCCACCGTCAGTGTCAGCCAGTTTGCCGTGGCATACGGAGCTCCATCGCAGTCTTTAACACTGGTAGCATGCCGCGACAGCGTGGACGTGAACCGTATGTGCAGTTGACGGACCTTGAGCGAGGGCGTATAGTGGGCATGCGGGAGGCCGGGTGGACGTACCGCCGAATTGCTCAACACGTGGGGCGTGAGGTCTCCACAGTACATCGATGTTGTCGCCAGTGGTCGGCGGAAGGTGCACGTGCCCGTCGACCTGGGACCGGACCGCAGCGACGCACGGATGCACGCCAAGACCGTAGGATCCTACGCAGTGCCGTAGGGGACCGCACCGCCACTTCCCAGCAAATTAGGGACACTGTTGCTCCTGGGGTATCGGCGAGGACCATTCGCAACCGTCTCCATGAAGCTGGGCTACGGTCCCGCACACCGTTAGGCCGCCTTCCGCTCACTCCCCAACATCGTGCAGCCCGCCTCCAGTGGTGTCGCGACAGGCGTGAATGGAGGGACGAATGGAGACGTGTCGTCTTCAGCGATGAGAGTCGCTTCTGCCTTGGTGCCAATGATGGTCGTATGCGTGTTTGGCGCCGTGCAGGTGAGCGCCACAATCAGGACTGCATACGACCGAGGCACACAGGGCCAACACCCGGCATCATGGTGTGGGGATCGATCTCCTACACTGGCCGTACACCACTGGTGATCGTCGAGGGGACACTGAATAGTGCACGGTACATCCAAACCGTCATCGAACCCATCGTTCTACCATTCCTAGACCGGCAAGGGAACTTGCTGTTCCAACAGGACAATGCACGTCCGCATGTATCCCGTGCCACCCAACGTGCTCTAGAAGGTGTAAGTCAACTACCCTGGCCAGCAAGATCTCCGGATCTGTCCCCCATTGAGCACGTTTGGGACTGGATGAAGCGTCGTCTCACGCGGTCTGCACGTCCAGCACGAACGCTGGTCCAACTGAGCGCCAGGTGGAAATGGCATGGCAAGCCGTTCCACAGGACTACATCCAGCATCTCTACGATCGTCTCCATGGGAGAATAGCAGCCTGCATTGCTGCGAAAGGTGGATATACACTGTACTAGTGCCGACATTGTGCATGCTCTGTTGCCTGTGTCTATGTGCCTGTGGTTCTGTCAGTGTGATCATGTGATGTATCTGACCCCAGGAATGTGTCAATAAAGTTTCCCCTTCCTGGGACAATGAATTCACGGTGTTCTTATTTCAATTTCCAGGAGTGTATATGAATTTTACTTACAGATCTTCTTTATATAACGAGATAACATCCCAGGCAGAAAAGGTCTGGTCACAGGATTCCAGTTCCATTATAGGGTTTCATTTGTAGATGCTACTCTTGTTATCTTATATTGGTGAATCGAGACGAAACCACGATCTTAAGTTACGTATTGCAGTAGTGTACATCGAACAGACTTGGCAAATGTTCTCTGTTGCGATAAGCACACGACTTCTCACGAGCTTGGAATAATATCTGTAGTGTTGGGTAAATGAGAAAAGGACAATTAATCATCGACGCTTACGTAACTACCCTGAGGACTGAGCTAGTTTACTGAGTGCTTATACACGTCGGGCTAAATTAAACAACATATTACACTGTTAATAATATTCCTGCATTAGTTATATCTCTTTCATGCTGAGCCATTGCATTAATGTGTGTTTCTTTTTTATATAACTCATGCCTCATATCCATTCTATTACATTACACTGATAGCAAAGAGAAAGAGTCACAAATTATTTTATTACATTACAGGGCCGTTATGAAATTTTTGTTTCTACAAGGAAATGACTCAAAGGACATTCACACTGAGATGTCACAAACACTGGGAGAGAAGTGTGATTTCTACAGCAAAATGAAAATTTCGTTCCTCGTTTCACGAGGGATTATTTCGCTGTTGAAGACAAGCCCCGCAATAGGGATGGGAAAAACCGACCGGTTAAACATGATACAGGTATTTTAGTTCAGAATAATCTGTGTTTTTAGAGATTTGTTGCGTCTCGTTTATAACAGGTAAGAAACCGAAATATCGATTATCCATAACAACAGTGCTAATTTGTTTTGTTTTTAAAAAGGATGTAACCCATGGAGAATAAAAAAAAAAACTTTGAGATTCGTCGATGACATTGAAATTCTGTCAGAGACAGCAAAGTACCTGGAAGAGCAGTTAAACGGAATGGACAGCGTCTTGAAAGGAGGATATAAGATGAACATCAACAAAAGCAAAACGGGGATAATGGAATATAGTCGAATTAAGTCAGGTGATGCTGAGAGAATCAGATTAGGAAATGAGACTTTAAAGTAGGAGACCAGTGTTGCCATTTGGAGAGCAAAATGACTGATGATGGTCGAAGTAGAGAGGATATAAAATGTAGACTGGCAATGGCAAGGAAAGCGTTTCTGAAGAAGAGAAATTTATTAACAAAGAGTATAGATTTAAGTGCCAGGAAGTCGCTTCTGAAAGTATTTGTATGGAGTGTAACCATGTATGGAAGTGAAACATGCATGATAAATAGTTTATAGACAAGAAGAGAATAGAAGCTTTCGAAATGTGGTGCTACAGAAGAATGCTGAAGATTAGATGGGTAGATCACATACTTAATGACGAGGAATTGAATAGAATTGGGGAGAAGAGAAATTTTTGGCACAAGTTGACTAGAAGAATGGATCGGTTGGTAGAACATGTTCTGAGGCATCAAGGGATCACTGATATAGTATCGGAGGAGAGCGTGGAGGGTAAAAATGGTAGAGGGAGACCAAGAGATGAATACAGTAAGCAGATTCAGAAGGATGTAGGGTGCAGTAGGTACTGGGAGATGAAGAAGCTTGCACAGGATAGAGCAGCATGGAGAGCTGCATCAAACCAGTTTCAGGACTGAAGACCACAACACCAACAACAACATTTACATTGGTTGAAATACTGCGTTATTACAGAAAATGGGGAAAGCGATCCGTGTCATTTTCAAAACAGCGCCGACAGAAATGCGCAACAGATGCATGGCACAGCATTGCTGAGACCATTTCCCTCTTGCGGTGCGTCGTGGATTACGGTACGTGTGTGCGTGTAGTGTGTAAGACTTGCCCGCAGCTGGTCTGTACGGTAGTTTGTCGCTGCCGTCGTCGGAATTCCTTGTATTGCAGAATGGCACCGTTCGTTGTCTGGAAATATTTTTACTTAGTGAAGTAGCAATTAATTACAATATTTTATTTGCTTTAAAACATTAAAGATTTGTCTGCCATTTCTATGAAATGACAAAATGGGAACGAAATTATAGTAACAGTACTAAGTTAAAAACATAGCTAAAATCCATTCACGGTATACAATAAGAATAGAAAGTAACTGATCTGCTGCCTCTATCTTCATACTACGCCTTTATCTGCGTCTAGCCCTTGGAAAACGGACAAACTAACACGAAAAGTAGAGTCCTTCAACCTCAGTTTTTCACCCATTAGCACTGACTGTTCGTAGTGCCCAAATAGTGGTATGATCCCCAAGTACAGCATCAGTTTTGAGCAGCGTTTCGAAAAAATTAAGAGTCAGTAGGAGAATACTTTAGAATTTTTGTAGAATTCAACCACTCATCACTTCCCGAGAAAAGTTTTCTTTTATTTACCTATTTAATTTAATATTTTGGACCTATGTATCTTGAAAATGGGTGAGTCAAATCTTTTGAATCTTTCTTCGATTTCTATGTTTATTACAAGAAATAGTAGAAATAAGAAAACCAAAATTCCGTTATTTCATAAACCAGTCATTCTGAGCGGTTTCAACAGTCACATTAAAATAGCTGAAAAAAGGGGTTACAACCGAAAACCGGTTTCAGGAGAGACAGAGTACACCTAGATGCTGGAAAACCACATAGCAATGCATGGTCGGGAATGCTTTTCTGACTGGTAGTGACGAAACACAACACAGGCTACGAGAACATGTTTATTATACTTATTATGGCAATAAACACGAAATGAGCACAAAAACAAACAACGATCGTCATTGCAGAAGGTTTTCGAAATTATGAACCAGAGCCGTGATACAGGCGTCGCATCTCCGGCCCATGGAACATCTGACATGTGGCCTCCATAATGGTCTGGGGTCGTAATTTCGAAAACTTTCTTTGTTGACGATCGTTGGTTGTTGTCTGTTTTTCTCATCATTTCTTGTTTTTGCCATACTAAGCATAATAATATACAGAAGAATGGAAAAGAAAATTGCGGATCTGTTAGACGACGATCAATTTGGCTTTAGAAAAGGTAAAAGCATCAGAGAGGCAGCTCTGACGATGCAGCTGATAATGGAAGCATAACAAGAAAAATCAAGACATGTTCGTATGGTTTGTCGACCTGGGAAAAGCGTTCGACAAAGTAAAAATGGTGCAATATGTACGAAATTCAGAGAAAAGTAGGGGTAAGCTATAGGCAAAGACGGATGGGTAATGTACAATAAGGGCAACAACCAAGAAGGAGCAATAAGACTAGCAACACAAAGAACGAAGTGTTCGGATTAAGAAGGGTGTAGGACAGAGACGCACTCATTTGCCCCTACTACACAGTCTATACAGTGAAGAAGCAATGACAGAAAATTTGCTGATGGCATTGCTATCCTCAGTGAAAGTGAAGAAGAATCGCAGGATGCGTTGAACGGAATGAACAGTCAAATGATTACAGAATATGGACTGAGAAAACATCGAAGAAAGTAATTATAAGTAGCAGAACTGAGAAAAGCGAGAAACTCAAGATCAGAATTGGGGATCACGAACTTACGGAATTCTGTTACCTATAGTCGAGAAGGCTTAAGTAGAGTCCTACAGCTTGCAGCGAAGTTGCCGGCTTTTAACTGTGAAGCGCTAACGGCTGCAGGTGAAAACAGTATTCGGCTACGGAGCTGTGACAACACTGAGGCGTTTCCGTTGAGATGCTAACAAAATCGTTTTTCTTATTGGTTGCGACAGGCCCACAAAGCTGCCGCGCGTCTCATTGCAGCTCTGAGGGATCAACTTACTCCGACTCATATACAGGCAACAAAGTAACCCATGATAGAACGAGCAAGGAGGACATAAGAATTAGACTAGCACTGGCAGAGAAGACTGCTAGTATCAAACACAGGTATTAATTGCAGGCAGAAATTTCTGAGAATGTTTGGAGCACAGTATTTTGTGGTAGTGAAGCATGATCTGTCGTAAAACAGGACCAGAAAAGAAGCGAAGCATTTGAGATGCGGTGCTACAGAAGAATGTTGAAAATTACATGCACTGGTAAGAAAAGGAATGAGTATGTCCTCTGCAGAATCGGGGAGGCAAGGAGTATATAGAAGATACTGACAAGAGGAAAGGACAAGATAATAGGACATCTGTTAAAACATCAGGGAACAACGTCCACGGTACTATAGGGAGCTCTAGAGGGTAAAAACCGTGGAGGAAGACAGAGATGGAATTCATCCACCAAATAGTTGCGGACGTGGGGTACAGTTGCTACTCTGAAATGAAAAGGTCAGCCGAGGAGGGGAATTCGTGATGGTTCACATCAGACCAGCTAGAAGACCGACGAAAAAAAAGGAGCTTAATAAAAAAGTTTGTCACCGCTGCTCTGAAACGTCCTGGACATACATACTCCACATTCCTCCACTGGTGCATGGTGGAAGTTATTTTGTACCACTACTAGTAATACCCTTTACTGGAAGGAAGTAAAAACGACAGTCTATATGCCTATGTACTAGCTCTAATTTCGCATGTCTTCCCAATTCTTACTCGAAGTGTACACTGACGGCAGAATAATCGTTCAACATAAATTATTTTTTATACTATTCTTTACTAACAAACAAAAGTACGTATCTTAAAATAATTTGTGACAGGTAAATGATGACCCTATGCAGCACAAAACAGGGGCAAAAACCCTTCTGTGCGGATTGCGAAACTATGCGGTTCGCACAATTGAAGTTGAAGTAAAAGTCTAAACTCAAAATTAAAATGGTTCAAATGGCTCTAAGCACTGTGGGACTTAACATCTGAGGTCATCAGTCCCCTAGACTTAGAATTACTTAAACCTAACTGACCTAAGGACATCACACACATCCATGCCCGAGGCTGGATTCGAACCTGCGACCGTAGCAGCAGCACGGTTCCGGACATAAGCACCTATAAACGCTCGGCCACAGCGGCCGGCAACTCAAAATTAACATGTGTACATTATCAGAATTAAATTCAGTGGCGTGGACCACGAAAGTCACATTTCCTGAAGTGCATTTCAAGCTGGCGACTACCTGAAAGCGCAGATAAAGAAACTCTACCAATTTTGTTGCCTTTAAATTTAAATATATGCAAAAAATTGTAAAAAATGTAATGTTTTTTGAAGCTCAATCCAAAATTACAAGTTTCTATTTTATTTAATCTAAAAGGCATCAAATTATACGGAGAAGTTCTTTTTTCCTTTTTTAAAGGATGCGAATCAGTTTAAAAAAACGTTGTCTCGAGAAATATGCACTGTAGCTTTGAGTTCGGTTGTTGCGTACATAAAAAAATACGTTTTTCAGCTTATCATTAGTCTGCTATTCCTGGGCTGTACAGTAAACCTTCCTCTTCTCCGAAGATCTCATTTTCCAAAGCGCGGGTCTCTCTAGCTGTAATTCTAGCTTCGATGCTGCTCTGGAACGAGCGCCGGTCCGAAGGCTTGGAGTGCTTCCCGGTCCGTCTAGTGGCGAATGATCAAGCCGTGGTGGCAATAACGACTCCCATGACTCTCAAGGTATGTCGGGAACCCTTAAATCCGTCATGAAAAATGACGCACGCCTGATTGTTAGCAGTATGGATGACTTTCACACTCGAAAATAAGTGCTATGCAGCATGAGTACAAATTAATGAATCCAGAGCTTCATTGTTGTGCTGCGTATAGCCCGAAAGACATCTCTTGTAAAACTGTCGTCAGTCAGAAGTTGGTACACATCAGCAATAGCTTCAGTAACTTCACTCATCATGGCTCATGATCACACTACCCAGTGTGCCGTTCATCCCACCTTGCATCCATTTACACCACCTTTCAGGACAGTAATCGTGATGGGGATTGTCATTTGTTTAACTGATGTGATAGAGAATCGACGTATCCGCGTTTCCATCTGACTTTTCTCGAAGTCATATACTTGCGGCATCTCGTCGGCAAGTACATCACCTTACTCGATTTTTCTTCGACCTAGAATGTCATAATGGTTTTGCAGTCAAATGGATATCGATCAAAATCGTAAGCCGTCCGAACACCGGGAGAATCGGTTTCAAAGCATTTACAAAAAATTATCGTAATTGTTAGGCACTTGGATCACTACTAGTGCCACGCTTCGGTGGTTTTTTTGTTGTTGTGATATGTTACAATACAGCATCACCGGTCTATTGCGGTCTAACTGTATTGGTGAGGCAGTAAATTTATCCACAGGGCAATGACTGCGTCACTGCAATTCACTTTGGAGGTGTGGCGGTGGGACTGTGCTACATGAGTCAGGCAGAAAAATTTAGCCTAACATGGGCAGGTATAATTGGAAAGTATTGGACGTAGAATGGGGGCTGGTCCCGTCAAAGGATGCGTCCGTGGTGGGCGTGCCAGGCCTATCGTTAACCATAGTCGGAATCCGATTCGTCTAGGATGGTTAGGCGAACCGGAAGTCGATGCCAGCGGCGTGGATGTGTGGTCCTAACGTGGCGTAACACATGGACTTTTTTTTGGAGATATGTTAGGGAAGCACCCGTGGTCTAGGGGTAGCCGGCACGGTAGCTCAGCGTGTTCGGTCAGAGGGTTAGCTGCCCTCTGTAAAAAAAACTGAGTCAATGGGTCAACGACGAACTGAAACAGGTGTCTTGTGACGTCCACCCCGAGCAGATGCAACGAACTAAAACGAATAAAATGAGATTTAAAAAAAGGGGGTAGCGTCTCTGATTCATGATCAAAAACGTCTTCGGTCCCGGGTTCGATCCCCGCCACTGCCTAAATTTTAATAAATAATCAGCATTGGCGGCCAAGACTTCCGGAATAAGAAGTCAGCCTCATTCTGCCAACGGCCTTGTCAAAGAGGGCGGAGAAGCGGATAGAGGTTCAGGGCACTCTCTTGTCCTAGGGGTGGGAAATTGCCCCTAAAGGCGGAAGAATCAGCAATGATCAACGACATGAGGATGCAGAAGGCAATGGAAACCACTGCATTAAAGGCACGTAACGTGTATCCACAGGACATGTGGCCTGTAATTGAAGAAGTGTCATGATGATCTCTCCATTGGCAAAAGATTCCGGAATAGTCCCCCATTCGGATCTCCGGGAGGGGACTGCCAACGGGGAGGTTACCATGAGAAAAAGATTGAATAATCAACGAAATGATAACGTTCTACGAGTCGGGGCGTGGAACGTCAGAAGCTTGAACGTGGTAGGGAAACTAGAAAATCTGAAAAGGGAAATGCAAAGGCTCAATATAGATATAGTAGGGGTCAGTGAAGTGAAGTGGAAGGAAGACAAGGATTTCTGGTCAGATGAGTATCGGGTAATATCAACAGCAGCAGAAAATGGTACAACAGGTGTAGGATTCGTTATGAATAGGAAGTTAGGGCAGTGGGTGTGTTACTGTGAACAGTTCAGTGACTGGGTTGTTCTAATCAGAATCGACAGCAGACCAACACCGATACCGATAGTTCAGGTATACATGCCGACGTCGCAAGCTGACGTTGAACAGATAGAGAAAGTGTATGAGGATATTGAAAGGGGAATGCAGTATGTAAAGGGGGACGAAAATCTAATAGTCATGGGCGACTGGAATGCAGTTGTAGGGGAAGGAGTAGAAGAAAAGGTTACAGGAGAATATGGGCTTGGGACAAGGAATGAAAGAGGAGAAAGACTAATTGAGTTCTGTAACAAGTTTCAGCTAGTAATAGCGAATACCCTGATCAAGAATCACAAGAGGAGGAGGTATACTTGGAAACGGCCGGGAGATACGGGAAGATTTCAATTGGATTACGTCATGGTCAGACAGAGATTCCGAAATCAGATACTGAATTGTAAGTCGTACCCAGGAGCAGATGTAGCCTCAGATCACAATATAGTAGTGATGAAGAGTAGGCTGAAGTTCAAGACATTAGTCAGGAAGAATCAATACGCAAAGAAGTGGGATACGGAAGTACTAAGGAATGACGAGATATGTTTGAAGTTCTCTAACGCTATAGATACAGCAATAAGGAATAGCGCAGTGGGCAGTACAGTTGAAGAGGAATGGACATCTCTAAAAAGGGCCATCACAGAAGTTGGGAAGGAAAACACATGTACAAAGAAAGTAGCTGCGAAGAAACCATGGGTAACAGAAGAAATACTTCAGTTGATTGATGAAAGGAGGAAGTACAAACATGTTCCGGTAAAATCAGAAATACAGAAATACAAGTCGCTGAGGAATGAAATAAATAGGAAGTGCAGGGAAGCTAAGACGAAATGGCTGCAGGCAAAATGTGAAGACATCGGAAACGATATGATTGTCGGAAGGACAGACTCAGCACACAGGAAAGTCAAAACAAACTTTGGTGACATTAAAAGCAACGGTGGTAACATTAAGAGTGCAACGGGAATTCCACTGTTAAATGCAGAGGAGAGAGCAGATAGGTGGAAAGAATACATTGAAAGCCTCTATGAGGGTGAAGATTTGTCTGATGTGATAGAAGAAGAAACTGGAGTCGATTTAGAAGAGATATGGGATCCAGTATTAGAATCGGAACTTAAAAGAGCTTTGGAGGACTTACGGTCAAATAAGGCAGAAGGGATAGATAACATTCCATCAGAATTTCTAAAATCATTGGGGGAAGTGGCAACAAAACGACTATTCACGTTGGTGTGTAGAATATATGAGTCTGGCGACGTACCATCTGACTTTCGGAAAAGCATCATCCACACAATTCCGAAGACGGCAAGAGCTGACAAGTGCGAGAATTATCGCACAATCAGCTTAACAGCTCATGCATCGAAGCTGCTTAGAAGAATAATATACAGAAGAATGGAAAAGAAAATTGAGAATGAGCTAGGTGACGATCAGTTTGGCTTTAGGAAAAGTAAAGGGACGAAAGAGGCAATTCTGACGTTACGGCTAATAATGGAAGCAAGGCTAAAGAAAAATCAAGACACTTTCATAGGATTAGTCGAACTGGAAAAAGCGTTCGACATGTAAGTAGGCTGTTTAGTTTTTTTTATTGGTAACGCCACCTCTGTATGAAAATCACTGGCTGTGCTGTGCGCAGTCTGTGTCTAGTTTGCATTGTTGTCTGCCATTGTAGTGTTGGGCAGCGGCAGTTGGATGTGAACAGCGCGTAGCGTTGCGCAGTTGGAGGTGAGCCGCCAGCAGTGGTGGATGTGGGGAGTGAGATGGTGGAGTTTTGAAATTTGTCATGAACTGCTATATATATTATGACTATTGAGGTAAATACATTGGTTGTTCTCTATCAAAATCTTTCATTTGCTAACTATGCCTATCAGTAGTTAGTGCCTTCAGTACTTTGAATCTTTTATTTAGCTGGCAGTAGTGGCGCTCGCTGTATTGCAGTAGCTTGAGTAGCGAAGATTTTTGTGAGGTAAGGGATTTGTGAAACTTATAGGTTAATGTTAGTCAGGGCCATTCTTTTGTAGGGATTTTTGAAAGTCAGATTGCGTTGCGCTAAAAAAATATTGTGTATCAGTTTAAGCACAGTCTTGTATAATTGTTATAAGGGGACGTTTTATATGTCGACCCTTAGCCGAGGATACCTCACTGGAATCTTCTGATTTTTTCTTGTAGTTTGTGTAATTAGTGTAGCTATTGTTTATTGCTAGCGCGTAATTGTTGAGAGAATTTCCTTTGTAGTTGTAGTTTTTCATTGTTGTACACAGTTGTGGCATGCATTTAGATTTGCACCAAGTGTTTCGGAGCTGCGTTTGCAATTCACTAGATATTATTTTCAGTGCTATGTTAATGTGTTCTCTTATTTTTGCTCTTCAAATTGTGTTTTTCTGTGTTATCGTGTGAAATATTGTGACAATAATGGCGTGTGAAAAACGTAACACTAGGCTCCAAAGTAAACTGAGAAATAATAGTGACGACGAGCGTAGCTTGCCAGCACCACTGTGTAATGAATTAACAGACGTTCAACGTAGTAATTTGGTAACGGTGCATAGGGAAATGGAGCGGGCTGGAAACAATGCCGTAGACAGTGAAACAGGTAGCGAACAGGGAAGCATTATCGATCGATCGCTCGGCAACAGCTCGCCTCAGTAATCCGAAATGACAGGACACAATTTTGCAAATACTGTAGAGTCAGGTTTTGCGTTCTCACCGTTTTTTCAAATGAGTCAAGACACATTTTCTGCTTGTCAAAATGTGAATGTTGCCGGTGAAAACGCACTGCCAAAAAGCATAGAGAAACAGATTCCAGACACTAATACATTATTATTGCAATTAATGCAACAAATGGAACAAAATCAGAGACAAATGGGACAAAATCTTCAAAAGTTAGACACAGTGGAACAAAATCTTAAAAAGTTAGACAGAGTCGAACAAAATCTTAAAAAGTTAGACACAATGGAACAAAATCAGAGACAAACACAGCAAAAGCTTCAAAAGTTAGACTCATTGGAACAAACTCTTGAACAAACACGTAAAGATTTAACTACTGAGTTACATAACATTGAATCGAAATGTCAAAAAGTCTGTAATGACGCAAAAACACAAATTTGTGAGCATTTTCAACCTATTTTTTCGCGGCATGAAAATGCATTACAGAATCACGAAGCAGCCATAAAAGAACTGCAAACTATTGTTCATGAAAATCATGAGACCTTGCAAGCTAAATTTGACTCAGTTGCATCTACCGATTCGGTTACACAACTTGCAAAAACTCAGGAAAACTTAAAGGACACAGTAGATTCGATTTCAACACAAATGGACACTCTGAAACTTGGTTCAGAAAAACACATTGAGGAAATGTGTTCACTATCGGAGAAAGTAGCCGAACTTTCGGATCAGTTTACTAACTTATCTACGATGGTAGATGATAATCTGAACGACACAAAACCAGTAGTCTTTAATGACACAGAAGAGTGCGAACAAATTAGGAAATTCAAACAAAATCAGAATCAAATTAATACTCAACACCAAAGAGAAATCCGGGAAGTACAAGATCAGCTGACTCAGGTAATACAAGAATTACGTATTTCAGAGGCCACTCGCGCTCCAATACGGGAAGAGGGACTTAGAAATACGGAACAACCACAAAATAATAACACAGGACACTTCGGAAATTATGAAAGAAATTGGCAATGTGCACCGAATTTTGAGATTGAACCGCCGACACGACGTAACAATGACCGACATGCGACTCGCCGATACGATGATTTTGACTATAAGCTGTTCATTACTACACGTAAATTCAAAACGTTTAAGAATTCTGGCAACGACATTCATCCACAAGCATGGCTCCATCAATTTTCTCATTGTTTTTCTCCCAACTGGTCATTGGAGCACAGGTTAGAATTTATGTGTGGCTACTTAGAGAATGAACCAGCTGTAAGAATGCAATCGGTCATTCACGATTGTCACAGTGAAGGAGAATTTTACCATGCCTTCCTCTCAGCATATTGGTCTCAAGCTACACAAAACCGAGTAAAACATAGCATCATGATGATGAAACACTTCGAACAATCTGAATTTTCCAGTCTTATGAAATATTTTGAAGACATGTTGCACAAGAATCAGTACCTGTCAAACCCATAAAGCCCCTCAGAACTTATCCACATTTGCTTAATCAAATTGCCTGAACATTTACGACACATTATTTTGGCAGGACGTTGCAAAGACGACATTGAAGCTTTTCAGGGACTGTTACAAGAATTGGAAATTGACACTGACAATCGCGGAATGCGGAAACAGGAACACAACAATTACAGGTCACATCCGTCACAATTCCGCAATAATAACTGGACACGATAAGGCTATTCTCACAACACAAATCGTGACCAAAACAGACACCACCCGTATGACAACCGTTGGCAGAGTAGTAATAATTACAGGGAAAGATCACCTCTCCGCGGTAATGACTATCACAGAGACAATCAGAGAAACAGACAATATGGGAACCAAGACGATTATTATCAAGGGAGACAGAATAACTTTAGACGCAACGGTCCAGCGCGCAGTTACGATTCAGGAAGAAATTCTCCACCACATGACCGACAAGAAAGAAACTATGTAAACTACCGACATAATGACAGACCTGAATTTTATCAGAACTGGCGGGATTCAAACAGAGCAGGGCACTTTCGACAACATGAATTTGTAGAAGCTAGGTCTCCTAATCCCAATAACGACGTGCGCCAACAAAGGAACAGACAATGACTCGCACCGCAGGCAGCCGCGTGCGCCGGCTGGCTCAGAGAAAAACAACATAGGCGCTAACCTTGAGAAAAAAATTCCAGTATTCTTTACCGACGTATACCATATGACAATTGCATTCAAGTTCAAACTCTGAGTACTAGGAAGAGTAAAGGTTTACACCACATTTCACATGTAAAACCGTTTATTGAAAGATAATCTGCTTTTTAACTTTGTCTTTGCCACATAAGTTTTCACTTTACATTGCTAGTATGCTTTGTCAGACTTAGAATCTGTTAACATACAACAATGTTTGAAGTTAAATATCCAGTCAAGAACCAAGAGAACTTATTTAAACAGAAATTACGAATGCATTGTTATTGTGGACAGACGACACAGTGTTATTGTGTGTGTGCATTCTTGCTTGTTTGTTGCACGATTACATAACGACTATAAGGCTCACATACTTAGAACATTTATGAGTACTGCTAATGAGATTTTAATGCAACATTTTGGTTTATTTGAAAATACATTCTGAATTTAAAGTGCTTTCTGAGAGATACCAGATGACACAAAGGTTAGTTTATGTGACAGCTACACGATTTTTATCACGACGCTACTAATGAGTGACAATTTACAATGTTGCTTTTGCGGTGTATCTGTTTTATATCTGCACAGTTTTCTGAATTCTTCTGGAAAGAAAAACATGTTTTAGTAGTAATTTTTGTGGTATAGCAACAATGAGACAGCCTTTTTCGTGGCACAACAATACGTTACTGTACAGTACTTTCTTCATCACGCCAATAAGCATAATAACTACGATATCTATACGCAAAGCATTTCACTTTCGTTTGTCATCAGGTAAGTACATTGACTTCTGCAGAACTTGGCTTTCGGAGGACGATAACTACGACACTTCCACAGAGATTATGTTACAAGACGCACAGTTTAGCGCTACAGCACACGTATTTGAGTGATTAATTTTATACTTAAAACATTTATTTTTAAAGATTTTTGAATTACAAAGAAAGTATTCCATGATATATTTCATTCCATTGGTGTAATCTGTAACACCTGAGGGTATAATTACATTAATCCTCAGGGGGGGTACACGCCTACTTTGTGTACCATGTGTTTGGCAAGCACAAGGAGCCCTAGCTAATATGGTATTTGCTTATACAACTTTACACATCGGTACCATATTTCTCTAACACATAAATTACACAGCTATCTGATTATTTGACAGAGAAACAAACATTTTTTTTCTACACCAGTGACAGATGTTTACGTAATTACATTGTTGTATAACTTCACACTTACGAAATTGTATTTTGTCTGTACTTTGTAAACTGTTCATATTTTTTCGGAACCATTGTGATACTATGAGAGCTCTGAATGATGTATGTGGTATGGGATCATGATTTTTAAAGTACGTTTGAGGCAGATGACACTATTGACATGAGCAGAGAATTTTTTTAGGTTTTGAAATTATTGGAGGAAGCTACGACGATTTTGAGAGTTGACTAAGATGTTATGATATTATTATGACGATGATGTGTACTATGCTGTTGAGGTATGTTTATGATTAATAAAATGATGATACCGTATATGAGGAGTTTGATTATGCTACGTATTTCTTATGATGAAATACTGAAGAAGTGTCGATGAATAAGGTAAGGAATAATGAGTAGTGATTAGGGACTCTGATTTGTGAAAAAGGTTGTTGGAAACCAAGAATCGTACTTTAAGAGTTATGAAATGTGTGTATATGCGTGAATGTATCACAATGCTGGCGAAAATTTTTTGGACGCTGTTATATTTATAGGATTTTGTTTCTACACATTTGTAACGCAAATTTTCAACCTGTGAAATTTTTATATGAGACTGTCACTGTAGCGAAAACTGCTGTCGTAAATATTTCGGTAAGAAAGGTAAGTGACCGTGACGTAATTCGTTGTGAGCGGCCAGGTGTGCCAGCCGCCTTGAGAAAAAGCCATTAGGTGGTAGAAAAAAAAGGGGAAGGCCATTATCCTCGCTATCGACATTCCTTTGTAGAAAGCATCGTAAATGCGACACCCTCAAACTTGAAAACATGATTACACTGTAGAGTTCTTAATTTATGATATTTACTAAATTGCCTAATGAAATGATGAGAAATATTTTTATGTCCATACACCTGATTATGACTACTGTCTCTCTAGTTGAGAGATTTTTCTATTAACTTATGAAATGCCTAATGACTACTGAATGACGATCTTATGCTTTACTTTGTACATAGTTGCTTATTTCATTTGATATCTAGTTTCTAGCTGCACTGCAGCATTGGTTAAAATAAAATTTTATAGATGTACTAATATAAATATTTTCTGTCTACAGATCGAGTAAATAATAATTTTTTTCAAAAAAATGAGGGAGCACAAAATGACATTTACCTTCACAGGAACTGCATTCATAATTTTCTTTTCAAGTAATTGGTAACTTTTTGATAGAATAACTTCTTGTGTTGCACCACTTTAATTACATAGACATTAAGATGTGAATATACATTTCCCTTGTCTGCATTGTTGTCTTTAGTGTACTATTTTTTCTGCTTGAGCTATGTCATGTTTAGATATATGTTTTTTTTATTTGCTGCTGCTGTTTGCCAGGCATAATGTTACTGAATTTGACTTTGTATTACGCTGTTAAGCCAGTTTACTATGCATTTATTTTTCTTGTTTGCTGCACAGTGCCTTACATTAGTTGTAACATTGCAATTGCTTTGCCTATTTAAATTTTTTGTCATTGATGTTTGTGTTAATTGTTTTGTGCTGCTGCATTGCCTCGTCCCTTAGTTTAGCATCTGAGCTCAGTAGATTTAAGTTAGCTTAAGAGGGGGTAGCCTATAAGAGAATGAGTTGCGATGAATTTGAAGAAATGCACTGAGAGGCTATACGAGAAAAGTACAGAAAGCAGGTATAGATAGGACTTTTGGAAATAATGAAGAACGAAGGGAGATCTCCAAGAAGTAAAGAAACTTTTGTTTGCAAAATACTGCAGTAAAACAAACCCTGTCCTTTCCTTGTATTATTCCGCTATATGTTTGTGTACCCTTGGGAATTTATGTTTTTCCTGTATTTATATGTTTATCTGATAAGACTTATATTGTAGAATTTTTCTAATACTCAGCTACATGAACTATGATGAGGAATACTGTTATCCTCAAATATAATTTGCATTAATAATATGTTATTTACCTTGTAAATATGCTTAGACATTATTTATTCTGTTTTGTTTTAATGCTCATGTATAAAGTTGATGTTCCAAAAGTTATTCTGATATTTTATGTATCTACTTATCTCATAATTCCTGTAACATTGATGTATATGTCTAATCCTATTCTTTTGTAAAGCCTGTTTTACTACAAATGTTATCTGTATTGTTATGTTCTTTAATGATGTATTCTGTACCTTTGTTATTGTATTCTCATGTTATAAAATTGTAATTGACACCAGTTTATCAAACTAAGTAACTTGTAAGCATTCATTTCACTGCACACATTTCCGTTGCTCATAGTATATGGACAATATGTGAGAAGTAGGGACTGATAGTGTTTGCACATGTGTTAATAATTCAGCAAGGGACTGGATAACAGCATTGCTGGTTCTAAGGACATGTCAAACAAATTTTTTGTGAGTGGACAAGTGGTGGTTTATGGACTTGCTATATTCTCCGCAAGACTCTTCCATGGTGATTGTGCACCCGCACAGTCGCAACAGATGGCTGCTGGCCGTCTCTACAAGGACTACAGTAGGTCTGCATCTTTGATGGCCCACCAATACCATTATTTCTACAAGGACTGCAGTGGGTCTGCACCTCTGGTGGCCCACCAATACCGTAATCTCTACCAGGACTACAGTGGGTCTGCTCTGTGATGACCTACCTACCAATACTCTTCAAAACGTCGAATGACTCTGCTGTGGGTTTGCTCTGTTGTAGCCCATTACCTGTGTGCATGTCGAGAGTCAGCGCTGTCTTTCCGTTGGAAAGACAACACTACTTCTTCAAGACTGCATGGAAATCCACTACTTCTGTGTGCAATTTCTTTTACTAATGAGACTTTGCGAAAAAAAACTATAATTACTATTATGATGAATGATCAGGACTGTCTTTATGGACTGTGACAAAATTTTAGCTTTTGACCAACATTGTATCAATAAGTGTGTGCATTTGATTTCTTTGTTATTGTAATTATGAAAAATTTTTTCAAATCTGTATCGGCAACTGCCCAAACCAATTTGTAAAATTTTTTGTGGGGAGCATGGCGGCTATGTAAGTAGGCTGTTTAGTTTTTTTTATTGGTAACGCCACCTCTGTATGAAAATCACTGGCTGTGCTGTGTGCAGTCTGTGGCTAGTTTGCATTGTTGTCTGCCATTGTAGTGTTGGGCAGCGGCAGCTGGATGTGAACAGCGTGTAGCGTTGCGCAGTTGGAGGTGAGCCGCCAGCAGTGGTGGATGTGGGGAGAGAGATGGCGGAGTTTTGAAATTTGTCATGAACTGCTATATATATTATGACTATTGAGGTAAATACATTGGTTGTTCTCTATCAAAATCTTTCATTTGCTAACTATGCCTATCAGTAGTTAGTGCCTTCAGTACTTTGAATCTTTTATTTAGCTGGCAGTAGTGGCGCTCGCTGTATTGCAGTAGCTTGAGTAGCGAAGATTTTTGTGAGGTAAGGGATTTGTGAAACTTATAGGTTAATGTTAGTCAGGGCCATTCTTTTGTAGGGATTTTTGAAAGTCAGATTGCGTTGCGCTAAAAAAATATTGTGTATCAGTTTAAGCACAGTCTTGTATAATTTTTATAAGGGGACGTTTCAGACAATATAAAATGGTGCGAGGTGTTCGAGATTCTGAAAAAAGTAGGGGTAAGCTATAGGGAGAGACGGGTCATATACAGTATGTACAACAACCAAGAGTGAATAATTAGAGTGGACGATCAA
This sequence comes from Schistocerca serialis cubense, assembly GCF_023864345.2. Classification (NCBI taxonomy): domain Eukaryota; kingdom Metazoa; phylum Arthropoda; class Insecta; order Orthoptera; family Acrididae; genus Schistocerca; species Schistocerca serialis. The sequence continues at coordinate 534,890,312 of NC_064645.1, forward strand.
AAACGAAGTGCTCGTATTAAGAAGGGTGTAAGACAAGGCTGTAGCCTTTCGCCCCTACTCTTCAATCTGTACATCGAGGAAGCAATGATGCAAATAAAAGAAAGGTTCAGGAGTGGAATTAAAATACAAGGTGAAATGATATCAATGATACGATTCGCTGATGACATTGCTATCCTGAGTGAAAGTGAAGAAGAATTAAATGATCTGCTGAACGGAATGAACAGTCTAATGAGTACACAGTATGGTTTGAGAGTAAATTGCAGAAAGACAAAGGTAATGAGAAGTAGTAGAAATGAGAACAGCGAGAAACGTAACATCAGGATTGATGGTCACGAAGTCAATGAAGTTAAAGAGTTCTGCTACCTAGGCAGTAAAATAACCAATGATGGACGGAGCAAGGAGGATATCTAAAGCAGACTCGCTATGGCAAAAAAGACATTTCTGGCCAAGAGAAGTCTACTAATATCAAATACCGGCCTTAATTTGAGGAAGAAATTTCTGAGGATGAACGTCTGGTGGACAGCATTGTATGGTAGTGGGAGAACCGGAACAGAAGAGAATCGAAGCATTTGAGATGTGGTGCTATAGACGAATGTTGAAAATTAGGTGGACTGATGAGGTAAGGAATGAGGAGGTTCTATGCAGAATCGGGAAGGAAAGGAATATGTGGAAAACACTGATAAGGAGAAGGGACAGGATGATAGGACATCTGCTAAGACATGAGGGAATGACTTCCATGGTACTAGAGGGAGCTGCAGAGGGCAAAAACTGTAGAGGATGACAGAGACTGGAATACGTCAAGCAAATAATTGAGGACGTATGTTGCAAGTGCTACTCTGGGATGAAGAGGTTAGCACAGGAAAGGAATTCGTGGCGGGCCGAATCAAACCAGTCAGTAGACTGACGACCAAAAAAAAAAATTTCCCGCAAGGCATCCACTTACTCATAGAGCCGCCGCGCGTTGTTGCGTATGGTCGTCTTTAGGAGGACGATATCCGCTTCCTCGTGGAGAGTGACAATTCTCGTGAGTGGCGGGGCGTTTAGGCTCCACCTGAGCGCTGCAATGTCCGCATCCTGGTGACACTAATCGTGGCCCATGCAGCAGATCCATACGTGAGGGCAGGCAGGATAACTCTTCGGTAAATGCGGAGCTTGGTATGCAGGTTAAGTTCCCTGCTGTGAAAGAGCGGGTACAAAGCCCTGGTTAGCTTTTGCCCCTTGTTGGTGACATACTCCGCATGACAGTGGAAGAGCAACTTGTGGTTCATCTGGACCCCGAGATAGGTGGTTGTCGGGGACCAGGGCACCCGCACACCTGCAATCGAGATACTGCGGCGGAGGATTGGGCGCCGTTTCGTGAAGTAAACTGCCGTAGTTTTGGCGGCATTGAGAGCTATTTTGTTTGTTCGGCACCAGGTGATAGTGGCGTCCACCTGTCGCTGGAGGCGGGCGACGACGGCGTCAGTAATGCGGCCAGTGGTGTATAGTGCTGTGTCGTCAGCGTATTGTGCACAGTGGCACTCGGGGATGACCGGCATATCATTGACAAAGATATTAAAAAGGATGGGAGATAGCACCGCTCCTTGCGGAGTGCATGCTGACAATTGGCGAATGCCAAAATGCATTCCCCGTTGAGCCACTAGGAAAGTCCTACCACGGAGGAAGTTATCCACGATCTTGACATAAATATCCGGTATAGGGGTCTGTGTCAGCATCTTGTGTACGAGGTTGTCTTGCCAGATCTTGTCATAGGAGTTTTGCAAATCCAGGAAAACGGCAGCTGTCGACTTGGCAGTGTTGAAGCCTTTGCTGGTGTGTTCATTGATCCGTAGGATCTGAAGTTCAGCAGAGAGGTGGGAAGTGAATCCAAAGTGTTCAGGACAGATCGTCCCAGCTGCCGCAAGAGGTTGGGAAAGTCGGTGAAGGATCACAGATTCAAGGACCTTCGCCATAGTGTTTAGGAGGCTGATGGGCCTGTTGTTGGTGGGAACTGAGGGTACTTGAACCTCTTGGGGATCGCAATCAGCTTGGCTTGTTTCCACTGAGGGGGGAGAAGGCCAGATGTGAGACAACAGTTTAAAATCTTGGTGCACAAGATGAGTGGTGTGCGGGGAAGGTGGCAAAGATGTTCATTTAAAATTCCGTCCAATCCAGGGGCCGACCGGCCACGTTTCCGTCAAAGGATGTGCTGAATTTCTGCCATGGACGTAAGAAGGGGAGCAGAATGGGGTGGGCGGTTGCGGAAAGCAGCAACAGCTGCCAGGACTTCATGTTCTTCCTGTAGTTCGTTCAGAGAAAGGTCCTGGACCAGAAGGCGGTTTTGGGCCTCGAACGCATCTGCCAGCGTTTCCACGATTTGCAGGGTATCATATGACAAGCCCGCTGCTATGCGAATAGGATGGGCAGTCGCTGGCTTAGAACGCTGCAGGGTGCGAATAACAGCCCAGTCAGATTTTTGGTGGAGTAGGAAAGTGGACATCCTGTCCTCCCACTGTTCAGACCTCCATTCGGCGAGCCGGTGGCTGAATTCGCGTTGGAGGCGTCTCATTTGGCGTTTGTCCTGAGGGTCACGAAACTGCTTCCACCTCCAGCGGTAGTGGTTCTTTTGTACCTTCAGCTCTCGTAACAGAGGGGGCAAGTCGTCCAGGGGTGTTAAATTTCGATGTGCAGTGGAGGTGGAGAGTTTCACTGCTTTCTGTATTTTGGCGGTAAGGTAATCCACAGCACAGACCATATTGGCCGGTGTTGTCAAATCGAGGTCGTGTCGAGTGGTGTTATTAAGTACCCTGGTAAACTTGTCCCAATTGGTGAGGGTCACAGTGAAATGAACATCAAATTAAAGGGCAGCATTGGTGAGGTGCAAGAGTACTGGCTCATGGTCAGAGGCCAGTTCTTGGAGAACTTCCAGTGAAAACTGAGTGGTGATGTTTTTGAAGATGGCCACATCCAGAACGTCTGGCTGACGTTAGTACGGACTGGGATGTGGGTAGGTTCGTGGGGGCCATAGACTGATAGTGCTAAAGTATCCTCCAGGTCAAGGAGGAGCTGGCCTTTGGGGTTAGACATGCTAGAATGCCAAGCTGGGTGCTTGGCATTGAGATCTGCCCCAATGATGAGCCTGTCGAAGGATGACAATGTGCGGAGGTCTGCTTCCAGCAGTGGCTTGTTTGGGCTCAAATACGCTGCTGCAAAGGTAATGGCACCAAGGGATGTGGAGGTGGTAACTGCTGTGGCCTCTATGTGTTCCATTGGCTGGAGAGTCTCTTGGGTATGGACAAGAGCTTTGTTGAGCAATACAGCTGTGCCTCCACCATGGAGGTCGAGGCGGTCAGAGCGGTAACACACCATGTTGTGGAGGCGGAATTCGTGTGCCGGTTTGAGGTGTGTTTCTGTGACCAGTAAAACATCCACACGATAGTCATAGAGGAAGGTGTTCAATTCCGTCTTCATACGTTTTATGTCATTGGAATTAAAAACGCAAGTGACAAGATCCCGAGGGGGCTGGTGGTGGTGTGGAGGTCCATTCGATATTACAACAATATTTGACTAATCCCTTCCACTAGGGCGATGACCTTGGAGAGCCCGTCCTTCGACTGACAGATTTTTTGTGCAGTGTCACGAATAACAACCCGGATGTGGGGTTTCGTGAAAAAGGAGATGACCTGGAGGATTTCGTGGATGTCTGCCCGAAAGGACACATCAGTCTCCACCACTGGGGGAGGGTCCCAGGTGGTCTGCTTGCCCCTACGGCGCGCAGGTGCAGGTGTAGTAGTAGGCAGAGTGGGGGTAGGCGCAGAGGGCTGAGATAGAGCCACAGATGGACTGGAGGGAGCTGCAGCTGGCTCCTGTAGTTGGTGAGCAGTGGGAGCCGTCATGGAAGACAGACAATGAGGAGGAGACCGGGCTGCAGCAGCAAAGGATGTCGGGCGAGTCTGGGCATGAAGGGGCACAGGAGCCACTGAACCATCTGGTGCCTGAGTGGCTGGTACCAGAGTGGCTGCTGAGGACAGTGCACCAGGCTGACCCCACAAAACAGGATAGTTGGTCATGTCCCGTAGCGGTGGGGGAGGTCGATTTGTTCTTGGTTTCTTTTTGGGCGGACGAGAAGACTTCAGTGCCTTCTGGTAAAAAGGGCACCCCCTCCAGGATGGCATGTGGTGGAGATCGTGCGTCATTCCCAAACATCTGGCATAGGTAGGTTTCTCCAAAGCAGGGAGTGTGCAGTTCTCCACTAAATGTGGGCCAGCACACTAAACACACCGCAATGGCAGGGAGCAGTAATTCCCAGTATGTCGTAAACGTTGGCATTTGCGACAGATGGCTGGCCCGTTGCGGCCCTCGTACGATTCAATCCGGACTTTCGTGTACGGAAGATACAGGATTTGGTAAATCCGCTCTATGTCCTGCCTCCGGGAAAGGGAGACGACGTACGTAGGGCAGGGGATCAATGCCCTGGTCTCAGGATTCCTCTTGCTATACTGGTGGACCAAAGGATCTTCGAAATCGAGTCGAAGCAGTTCCTCCTTGACCTCCTCTACCGTAACCTCTGGTGGCAAGTCCTTGATGACGATTTTGGTGCGGCGATTACCCGACGTCTGGTGGGTAAAGTAAGGCATCGCCTTTGATTTTACGAAATCGAGAATGGTAAGATAGTCGTCCCTACTGTCAAGCAGGTATTTCACATGATCTTTTTGGTAAACAGCTCTCAATTGGCCGACAATGAGCCGCTGGAGCTCAGGGTTCAGTTTCGTGTAATTAGTGACATTATATACCACAATGGGGGGTATCCTCTCTTTCTTCAGAGGGCTTGACGGGATCTCTTGAGAAGGAGGGTCGGGAGCATGAGTCATTTCCTCATCCACAGGACCATCCGGTGCGGCGTCCCCCGGCAGGGGGTATCGGAACACGATCCGCTGCCACCACAGCCCGCGTGGGCGGAGGGGCGTCTGGAGCGACGGCCAGAGGACTTTCCGACTGGGTCCGGGTGTCCAGAAGACTCGCCACGGTGGCGGGACGGCGTAGAAAGAGAGGTGCAGGTACAGCCGGTTGGTGGTCAGACAGAGCCGATGTGTTCGCCGCCTCACTACGAGAAAGATCAATTACTAGGCGGTCAGGTGAATCGTCGGACGACCACGACGACGCAAATGAACGGACCCTGACACGCGACGGTGGACAGTCTTCATGATGGTCGGTTTCAGTGCCAGTGGTGTCCACCGGCGATTTGTGGCGGTTGGCGCGATTCAAGCGATCCTTCGCCCGTTGCGAGGTGGGCAGAGCATTATGCGCGACGGGAGGCCGGGACGAGCGGCGTTTCCGACGCGGTTCTCCCCGAAGGGCGGCGGTGCAAGAGTCGGAGGGTCGCGAAGGCTGCTCCGCGAGTTTCTCCATAGTGGACTCCTGAGATAGAACCACTAAAATTAGCAGCACCGTCGAAAGAACAAGATAATAATCTGTCGTAAGAAAGTTTCCATTTCTGTAGTTCAGTATCAATTGCTGTAAATATGTATTCAGCTGAAGTGCTGTTCAACTCAACGAAACATGAAAACCTTTTCTTCACTTCAAACGATGGAGACGGTGCAACATATCGAACTACTATCTATATGTAGTAACTGTCTTTTAGCAGTAACCCTTAAAACTTTATTTACTGCAATCCTGGCGTCTGATGCCTTCTGCTGTGTTTGTGGCGACTTGCTTTTAATATTTCAATACCTGTAAGTTGTAAATTGCAGCGACTTCTTAAACAATACTTAATTTATTCCCATTCTTGGAGTGTAAGGCCTTTAGCCGTGATTGTGGTCACTTGCCTTAAAATTCTAATTTGGTATTTGTATTGACGCAGTAAGCCTTTAAAACCTTATTTACTGCCATTCACAGCGTCTGATGCCTTCTTCTGTGTTTGTGGCGACTTGCCATTAATATTTCAATACCTGTAATTAGTATGTTGCAGCGAGTTTTAAACAATTCTTAATTTATTGCCATTCCCGGCGTGTAAGGCCTTCTGCCCAGATCACAGTGGCTTGCTTTTAAAACATTACCTGTTGTATCTGTATTTAAGGTGACTTGCTAAATTATAACTCACTAAAACACTATTATTTACACAGTTGTTTATTCCTTCATTAATAACATGTGGTATTTTCATTTATTGTTGAGTCTGGAATTACTGTTTTAAAAATAAATGTGTGTAGCTGTAAAAGGCAACCAAAAGTAACTGATTACGGCCCCGTCCACAATCGTAACCGAATCCTGCCTTCCTTTAACTACCAGGTTTCAACACACAAATACAAGCAAATTTACACTGCTGAACATTACAACAGATATAATAGGGGAAGTAACTGAGTTCATTTGGCCAGCTAATATCAAATAAGAAAATAAATATTGAAAGGCAATTAAAGAGGGAGACAACGCCTCCTGAAACTGAAACCCTCTTACCGTCACAATGCTGATTCACACAAATGCATCAGCCAAACATGGCCATTAGGAAGACCCGAATCTGTTTCATGTCGGAATAACAACTGACCCAGAAGTGACTGCTCAGGGAGGGGTATTGTTTAGCGAATCCTGAGCAACACTTCAAAAACATGTGTTGCTCACTGTCATTGCTGTATCAGGCCGAAACAAATGACGGTCAGTGTATGAGGGCTATTCGGGAAGTAAGTTCCGATCGGTCGCGAAATGGAAACCACTGAGAAATTCCTGTGGAGTCGGGTAATGTCTCTAGTATGCCCGTCGATCGCGGTACGTTGCTCTTTTCAATTCTGCGCGCACAGGGAACACGTAAATATGCCTAGAAAATAGTGTTTCCCGCAAAGTATGAGGGCCTGGTGAGAGATGTCGCCTGATGTCTTACAGCTCACGTAACCGTCATATATTTCATTCTTCAGGACAATTCTCGGCCGCACTCTGCAGATGCGATGAAGATGCTCCTGCACCGTTCGGTCGGAAGTGTCTCATTACCCGCAACTCAGCCCTTAATTGGCTCGTCCTGAGTTTCATCACCTGAACCGCTGGCTATGAGGACAACATTTGGGCACAGACAAAGAGCTGTAGACGAGCGTAGAGAATTGGTGGGAAGCACAAGTGGCTGCCTTCTATGACGAGGATATTGGGAAGTTGGTACAACGTTACGACGGATGTTTAAGTCGGAGCAGCGACTACGTTGACAAGTTGCTGCAAAGTGTAGCTTACTATCGCAAATAAAACGTTTTTGATTTTCGCAGTGGTTTCCACTTCGCGACCGAAAAACCTTCGTATGAGACCACTTCCGCCAGCCATGGCAGCAGCAACATGCCCGAAGCCCAACTCCCATCAACTATGTAGACATGGTTAGCCGCCACCATGGCTCCGAGATAAAAGAAGATGTACCCGAGCCGATCACGTCTGATCCGCGCGCCAGCTTAAATCCCTTGTGGAGCCGCCCCAGGCGCCACCGTTTGGGACGTCAAGAAAGTTGTAGCTAAGTAACGCTAAGCACAGAGTTTCTTGAAGCACAGGAATCGATATTACCGCGCCCACGGCTAAGACTTTTCATATCTAATAGTGATTTTTGCGTCTTCTGGATTTTTAGTCCTGATGGGAGTCCAAAACCCGTCAACAGTCAAAATTTTCATCTAACGGGACACAGACAATTCAAAATAAAAGGGTTTGTCCTGAGGCTAAGAATTATCGTTTCATTGTAATTGTGAATTTTAAGTATTCCATTAAGGAATATCGGGAGTCAACAGTAAAAATGGGACAATCTAGCCTAAATCTGTATTTTACTCCTGCTATCTCCAGATTTTCAAAGAGTTTATTCCAGTTAACATTGTCAGAAACCTTCTCCAAGCCTACAAATGCCATAGACGTAGGTTTACCACTACTTAACATGTCTCCCAAGGCAAACTGTAGTGTCAGTACAGCTTCACGTGTTCCACCACATCTCCAGAACCAAAACTGAACTTCCCGTAGTTCAGTTTCTACCTGTTTTTCCATTCGTCTGTAAGGAATTCGTTACAGTATTTTGTAACTAAATCTTACTAAGCTGATGTATCGGTATATTCACAGATGTCAGCAACTATTTTCTCAGCAACAGCTTTCTCTGGATAGCAATTACTACAGTCTCCTAGAAGTCTGGTGGTATTTCGCCTGTTTCACACATCTTGCACACTAGGTGGAATAGTTCTGTCATGGCTGGCTCTCCCAAGGATACCAGTAGCTCTGACGGAATGTCGTCTACTCCAGGGGACTTGTTTCGACGCGGGTGTTTCAGTACTCTGTCAAATTCCTCTCGCAGTACCATATCTGCCATCTCATTTTCATCTACATCCTTTCCCCTATCTATAATATTGCCTTCAAGCTTACTTCTCCTGTATAGGCCTCCATATACTCCTTCAGCTGTCCGTTCTTTGCTTAGTATTGATTTTCCATCTCAGCCCTTGATACTCATACAGCTACTTTTCTTTTCTCTAAAGGTTTCTCTAATTATCCAATGGGCGCTCTCTATCTTACCACTAGTTACGAACGCTTTCTGTCCTTAGATTTGTCCTGCAGGCTCCTCTGCTGAGTCATTTTGCACTTCTAATTACTGTCATTCTGTAGACGTTTGTATTCCTTTAACCTGCATCATTTGCTACATTTTTTATATTTTTTCCTTTCATCTCTTGAGTTAAATATTTTCTGTGATATCCAGCGATTCTATGTGATCCCCTGCTGCCTTCACTATTTCACCTCTCAAAGCTGCCCATTCGTCTTCTACTCATTATTGCAATTTCTTCAGTTTTGCCCTATAGTCCATAATCAATAAACTACGGTCAGAGTCCCCATCTGCCTCAAGCAATGTCTTACAGTTTAAAATACGATTCCGGAATCGCTGTCTAAACATTATATAATCAATCTGATATCTTCCAGTGCCTCCAGGTGTCTTCCACATATACAATCTTCTTTCACGATTCTTGAACGAAGTTTTAGCGGTGATTAAGTTATGCTCTGTGCAAAAATCTACCAGTCCTCTTCCATATAGTCGATAGAACAGTATTGTTTTCGATATATGTATATATATATGTATGATTGAAGTTATCATTATTTTGTGTCTCTGATAACAGACTTGATGTTTTAAAGTGGGAGACAAATGATAAACACATACATAAATAAACGATTAATACTGGGATGGCCACCATTAGGCAGAGACTGAAAACTATTTACAGTATCTTCGCATACATGTACACAGACACACACATCCTCAAATGTATTCATAGGGCACACATTAAATTTACAGCTTAAATGTACATATGGTATGCAGCCAACCCAATACACAAAAACTCATGTATACACACCTTGTAAGACGTCGTGGTCTCCTGACCTTCATTGCTTACATATTCCGCCCTCACAATCATATTCCACACATCAAGACGCTTCATTCGAACCCAAACTCGATAAGATAAAGTCAATGTTGTATGAATTCATGTAAACGATATGCAAATAACTAATAAATCGCAAGTGCGCACCGTGGTTGAAATACTCGAGGCTGGCGTACACACATACATTCCAGACACGACGGTCACAGGAGCTTTTAGCTCGAAAGAGGCAACCGCACGCCAGGAGGCCGGTCCCAACCCATCTACGTCGGCCGGTGATCGCCCGTAGAGCAGACAGCGTTTGCCTGAGTGAAAGGACGCCCCCGCGTTCGGCTTAAAAGCAAATTCCGCTACATTGTGTGGGAGCGCCCAGCCTACGCATTCTTTGCACGTAGCACACAGTTTCAAAGATTTTCAAAGGGAGACAGCAAACGCCAAACGCCGATACTACAGATTTCCGGATTGGTCGCCTTAAACGAAACGTCATTCTCCCGTTTTAGAAGAGCAATGCTGATTGCCAGACGATATTTCTGACGCCTTGAGCTGAAGGAGTAATGGAAGAGACTGAAAGATATACCCCTTCACGTCTGGCGTGGAGAGGGGCCGTTCCGTTGTCGCTCTTGGAGCGAAAACATGTAACGAGAGCTAGCGCGCTCGTACGTGTACTCAAAGAGCGAGGCACAAGTCTCTCTTCAGTACTTCACTGGGAGATCACCTCTGTCGAGAGCGAATCGTAGTGCGACTCTATATTGAGTTCTTGTAATTAAGCATTGTTCACTGTGTTGGCCGACACACTTATTGTACGGTGTGAACGGACAGAGTTATAGTTAAACGCCTGCAAGCGAATTTTTTAGTGGCATCGCGGTGGACTGGTTATCTGACCGGTGTACCACGCCAATGGTTAGACTAGGAGCGAATAGGAGTCCTTGACTTCATCAAGGCGTAGGGAGAGTTTGATTGGCGAAGATCAATCTAGATAGAACGAGAGTTATCTTATTTGTCAGCAACGAGCCGCGCAGACAGCAGTCATCGCAGCTTACGGTATTGTGCGCTACAGCTACTGCGAGCCCCAGTCACTTCACGGCATTTCACACGCGACAGCCTCGACCGTACCTAGCAACATTCTAATGGATAATTATTCAAGTTGAGTAGGCGCGGCTCTCAGCCATTCTGCCAATAACAATCTTAAACTTTGTACCGAAATTTCATTAGCGAACCCTATCCTTGAGAGGTAACTTCACATTCCGAAAAGAACCAGGAAATAACGTGTTAAGTCCATAACTAAAAGTGCCATTGTGATTTCTCAGAATTTTAGCAAAATAAATAATAATTTTCGTTAGTTTCATGTTTTTCTTACACTAACTAGCACTACTCCAGTACCCAAGTATCCCACTAGTTACGTAAGAAATTTTGTGAATTTTTGTGTCATTTCCTTACAGCGGACGACTCCAGAAGATATTTATTGCTGAAAGTTTTTCAGGCATTTCTCTTTAGAACGTTAGGAGCGTCTGTCTGACTTCTGTAGTAGTGTGGGGGTGGAAATTGCATCTTGCAGAAGTCACAGGGTAAAGGGTACATCTCAGATCAATCCCACACTCACACCCTATTTACATACATTATGACAAAGAATTCTCAAACCATTCCACATACACTCGCACTCACATCGGCTGTTTACAAATAAATATCTCGGTTATTCAACCGAATAGTGTGAATCGCGAGGGTCTCAGTCCCATCCACACAGATGAACCATTTGTAGCCACGATGCGAAAGACCAATATTGAGGTTGCGCGACACGTACCATGAGTATATTGACGTAAATAACAAACAAGGGGCTCTCAAAGTGTCCAACTTTGAGGAAGATTATTTTAAATTCATGAATAACGCTATTTCCGGGAAAACCATGCAGAACCTGAAAAATCACCACGAATTTAATGTAGTCACCGCTGGGAGGGGCATTAAGGTCCACGAGATTATATCGCCATGCCAAATTTTAAACGGGCCGCAGTTTTCAGTTGAGGATTAATCAGTCTGTATATAGCTAAGGTTTCGATAGAGTTCACGAAACCCGTTTATGTTGGTATGTTTATATTGGACTTTTACAAACTCCACGTGTACCGGTTTCACCATGAGTTTGCCGAATCAAGCTTCGCTGATTCGAAGTTACTTTACATGGATACAGACAGTTTCATTTACTGGGTGATAGGCTGCTATCTACGCGTCACGTTATGTGGCCGATGATCGTTACGGTGTTGCGTCTGCCGGCCGGAGTGGCCGAGCGGTTCTAGGCGCTACAGTCTGGAACCGCGCGACCGCTACGGTCGCAGGTTCGAATCCTGCCTCGGGTATGGATGTGTGTGATGTCCTTAGGTTAGTTAGGTTTAAGTAGTTCTAAGTTCTAGGGGACTGATGACCTCAGAAATTAAGTCCCATAGTGCTCAGAGCCATTTGAACCAGTTTTTGGTGTTGCGTCTCAAAGCAAGAAGGTTATCGTCCTGATGAAGGGCGAAGCGAAACAATCACCGATTTTGGCGCTTATTAGTCATAGATCCAAAATGCATGCTAACCTCACAGAAAGGGGTGCGATCCAAGGGCCGGCTAAAGGTGTGTGTAATGCAGGAAGGTTATCGTCCTGATGAAGGGCAAAGCGAAACAATCACCGAATTTGGCTCTTACCAGTCATAGATCCAAAATGCATGCTAACCTCACAGAAACTGGTGCCATCCAAGAGCCGGCTAAAGGTGTGTGTAATGCAGGTTCTGGGACCTGGTGTAGATTCTTCTGCTTCACATATGGTGCAGCGAGGGGCATTTGAATGCGAGACCATGAGGTGTATACTGTTTCGCAACTTAAAACCAGGCCGTCACTTCGTGAGGACGAATTGTTCATCTGTGCGGAAGCCACTGACACTCTCCCGTACTTAAACTCTTCGCATGAGTGGTTGTGTTCGTGAATAGGTATTTATCTGTAAATTAAAGAGTGGATGCGTATGAAATAGTTGGATGAATCGTTTGTGATAGTGTATGTAAACAGGCGTATAAGGCCTCCAACAAAAAATACGTATATCTGTAATTTCTAGTCAAGACTGTGAATCGTCGTAGAAAAGAAAAAATGTACTCTACTTCAAGTGAGTAAACCAGATATTATATTTATATTTCTCTCTAGTTACTTTCATTTACAAAACACATATCTGGGTAGTTGCGCTGCAAGTAAAAAGGCACAGCCGTTATAGCTTAGAGTCAGTTGGTGGACAGAGGCATTCTTACTTTTTGATAGAGCAAGTACGCTACTGACCAAGCTTCAGTGGCACTGAATTTTTACTTGAAATAAAGTACCATACAAACAATTTCCTTACACATAATTTATTTCCCATTTACAATTTTGATAACGTTGTGAGGAATGTGAATGTGAAGTGTGCACACATTTCTTCGCCCACATCAGGAACGTCATGCATGCTGCATACAGCGTTACAACGTATCTCAAAATGTTTAGTGAAAATGTCTTCAGAAATGTTCTCACTAGTAAGCATGCAAGGAGCACCTTATCCTATCTTCATTGCTGTAAATTTTAATTGGTTTGAATAGTAAACACCGCACACTATTTGACAGTTCGTTAACACAAGGGGAGGGGAGGAGGGCGTTCGACCTTTACACAAAGAAGCCACCTTTGAGTAATTTCACGTAACTGCAACCACTCATATGATGAAATCATAACATTCTTGCCGCTAAATTAAGCATTGTCAGCCGGCCGGTGTGGCCGTGCGGTTCTATGCGCTTCAGTCTGAAACCGCGTTACCGCTACGGTCGCAGGTTCGAATCCTGCCTCGGGCATGGATGTGTGTGGTGTCCTTAGGTTAGTTAGGTTTAAGTAGTTCTAAGTTCTAGGGGACTGATGGCCACAGATGTGACCCATTTTGAGCATCGTCAAACATTATTAGAGTGTTGAACTCATGGGCAGAGTACATGCGCACAACCACACAATTATTCCTATTCTGTTCATAACTGCGAATAGAAACACTTCAGTACATGAGGTGTGCCATTGCAAGGGCACGGTTGGTGGTGCCGATGTCAGCGATAGGAGAACTCGTGGTCATAGAAGAACAGTTCTTTTACATCGTCCTGCGATACGTCGCCGGTGGACCACTGCTGCTGCCACGCTGGAGGCATTTCCCCGTCTCTCTACGGCGTCGGCGTGTTATACGGGTTGACAATGTTAGTGACAGTTGGGGGCCGGATGCTGTTATTGACGCCACCAGTCCACGCTGAGGTGAAATAAGCGGACCCCATCTATCTGCGTCTAGAGCAAATCTCACGTTCAGGTGGGAGAACGTTTCTGATTCAACAACATTGACATATGATAAATTCTTGTCAGATTTGCAGCCGGATCATGCAGTCATCTTGACACAGTATTTCCATTGTAGCGGCAGACAACAGATATGTCATGAGCGGTGTGAATCGTCTGGCCAATACACGTTTTTCCCACAATGGTAAGGGGTTTTGCAAACGCCTGGCTTCTTCAGTCCTAGATCATCTTTAAACTAGCCAATACGAGTTCTGCCATTGTCAGGAGGTCGAAATGTAAATTTTGTTTCATATCTTTTCAAAATCTTTCATATCTTCAAAGATGCTGCTACTTTCAAAGATTACTACAACCTGAGAAATCTCCAACGGTGAAGCACTATCAAACTGAGGGACATAAAATGTATTTTTGGAAATTTGTGGTAGGTTCCTATGGCACCAAACTGCTGAGGTCATCGGTCCCTAGGCTTACACACTACTTAATCTAACTTAAACTAACTTACCCTAAGGACAACACAATCAACCATGCCCGAGGTAGGACTCGAAATTCCGACGGGGACAGCCGCGCAAACCGTGGCAAGGCACCGTAGGCCGCGCGGCGACATAAAACGACGTATAGCGAGTAAGGTCCTGATTTTTAGGTTTTGATAATATGTATTTTAGTCCTTTATCTTCTTGGAATAGCTCTTTTCAGGTTTAAAAAACCTGTTTTAGCCTCATTGGAGTCTTAAAGAAAATATAATGAACACTAATACAGGTGTCACATTAAACCACGCAGGAGACTAACGACCATTCTAGCAATATACATAAATCTGTAAATAAGCTGGCTAGAAAACTGTTAATATTGACTTCATGTCGTTTGACAGTAAATTATACCATTCTTACAATTGGTAATCAATAACCTACCCATGTCTTTGCACGCATACTACCACGTACTTGGATCATGTGATCTTTATGTAACATTTAATGATGTTTCCATTATTCTGCTATTAAAATACCACATTTCACTGTATTCCCATGTGCACTAATGTACCAATTTTTCACTGTCATTTTATGTAATTTATTATCATAATACACACAACACCATGTTTACTCTGCTGTCACCTAGCAGTAATTTTGTCTCCCCGTCCGGTATTATGAGAACTCACTCAGTATCCTGCCCTCTCATTTTACGTACACAACCGGTAAAGCTCTTCGAAACGCATCAGCAAACTTCGTAAGCCGAAAAGTCGTTCTTCCCCTGCTGTATTATTTTCTATGTGACGTAGACACGTTAACTACAGATCTACGCATATGATGAACACTGATATTAACAGAGAAAATTTTAATACGCTTTTGACACAGTTATTGTACTTCTTTGTTGAAAGTAAACCATTAGTTATTCCTCATGTTGGTACTCGAAGAAATGCGTAAACAACTGAGATATTTACCCGTGCTACAATTATTTTCTCTTATTATAATATTTAAATGAAAAGTCTTATACTGAAAAATTTTTTTCCTGTGTCAGTGACATAAAAACATACTGGAGATGTGTACCTATGTACTACCACAATGCGTGGCCTAACGCAGTCGCTAACCTGACATTTTACATTTCTAATAAATGGTTCAAATGGCTCTGAGCACTATGCGACTTAACTTGTGAGGTCATCAGTCCCCTAGAACTCAGAACTACTTAAACCTAACTAACCTAAGGACGTCACACACATCCATGCCCGAGGCAGGATTCGAACCTGCGACCGTAGCGGTCGCGCGGTTCCAGGCTGCAGCGCCTAGAACCGCTCGGCCACACCGGCCGGCTTAATATTACATTTTGGTATGTGGTCAGTGGGGCATCTTTTATCGGCGCAATTGCCCGTGGCCTACAGTATAATCTACCTTCGAAATTCTTCCCCTGCATAATCGCGAACGTTTTTTTCATATGTATGTTGGTATCCGGGATTCCTCAGAACAATATTGCTTTATTTTGTGACGCATGCTGCACCCACTGAACGAAGTACTTTCACAAGGTAGATCTGCAGATTGGAGATTACGTCTGAAGCACATTTCAGTGGTAGAGGTGCGGACTCCAAGCCTTAAATTGCAGAAGGCACCTGTTGGAAGTCAGCTCTTAAAAATGTCAAAGATGCAACATTAATGTTATTCTTAAGGGGCATCTCAGCTTTCTTAACAAAATCTGATTCACTCGAGTCGAATATGTCTACCAACTCTTTTACGTTTTTGTAGTGTTCGGCTAATATGCAGAGGTAACATATGCAGATGGCGGAAGTATCGCGTACACAAGTATAAAAGGACAGTGCATTGGCGGAGATGTCATCTGTACTCAGGTGATTCATATCAATAGTTTTTCGACGTCATTATGACAGCGCGACAGGAATTAACAGACTTTAAAAGCGGAATGTTAGTTGGAGTTAGTTGCATGAGACATTCCATTTCGGTAGTCGTTGGGGAATTCTATATTCCGAGATCCACAGTGTCAAGAGAGTGCCAAGAATAGCATATTTCAGCCGCTAGCTCTCACCATGGACAAAGCAGTTGTAACCTCCCCACCGTAATTTTAAAAGAAAATATAGCAATACTTAATAGAAATGGGGGCCGAGTGTAACCTCCCCGCAAAATTTATAATAATTGACAATATTATTTAGGGATGCTAATGGACATTGCTCTATGCGTAACCTGCCCACAATGAAATGTACTGACAATGGCAACAAAAACGTGAAATTCGCAATCTGACTCAAATATAAATCCTTCGAAATTAAAGTCCATTCAGTGACAAGAAATTTCAATTAAACCGAAATATTGGTCTTTGGCCCTGTGTAAAACAATCAGAATTAAAGTCTTACCTCAGAATAAATAGATGTCACATATCTGCTCTTGTTGTTGCGCACCGCTCGGAGGAACTGCATTGCAAATAATAATATTCTCTTTTTTTTTTGTGATTCTAGTGAAATTTTTTCTTCAAAAGAAGTGGAATGAAATGGGAAGTGCAACGAGATCTTTAGTTCAATAAAAAATTAAATTTTTGAAAAAATGCTTTTGAAATAAAAAATTATTATTGGGGAACTTGTTGGAGAATAATTACAATAAATAAAATTTTTCATTATCTAATGATTATATTAATTAACAGTATACCTTATTCCTCATCTTGACCATTGTTGCCGACCGCCTACATCACACAACCGCACTGGGCTGCTACTACTGACCGACCGCTCTGCATGACGACTACAGACAGAGTACTGCTCTCAACTAGACAGAGCTACAGACTCGCAACGACTGACTGACTGCTACTCTGCATAGCGACAACTAACTCGCAAAGACTACTACTGACTGAGAACCGCTCGCAACACTCGCGCGGTCAAGCGCATACTCTCTGGTCACAGATGCTACAATGCCTCGCCATCGCTGCTGCGTTACATACGTGTTTCATAACCCTCCACTCGGGGGGCAAAAATTTGGCAGCGATGGTGAGTCATTTGGACTTGCCAAGCGCGGCAAAATTTTTCTTTAATTAACAAAATCCTACAACTTACAGAATATTTAAATGTTGTGCACACGCACTAAGTACAAAATATATCAGACAAGGACAAAATGTGAATACTAAACATAGTAGCAAATCAGAAAAAAGTATATACAAACTTTTTGACAGATAAAGTGCACAGGCACTGAAAAAATTCTTTAGCATATGCAGAACAAATAAACAGACTGGCAAGAATAATTAGATGTAGTACATAAAGTAAATGTTGTGCACACGCACTAAGTACAAAATATATCAGACAAAGACAAAATGTGAGTACAAAACATAGTAGCAAATCAGAAAAGTATATACAAACTTTTTGACAGATAAAGTGCACAGGCACTGAAAAAATTCTTTAGCATATGCAGAACAAATAAACAGACTGGCAAGAATAATTAGATGTAGTACATAAAGTAAATGTTGTGCACACGCACTAAGTACAAAATATATCAGACAAAGACAAAATGTGAGTACAAAACATAGTAGCAAATCAGAAAAGTATATACAAACTTTTTGACAGATAAAGTGCACAGGCACTGAAAAAATTCTTTAGCATATGCAGAACAAATAAACAGACTGGCAAGAATAATTAGATGTAGTATATAAAGTAAATGTTGTGCACACGCACTAAGTACAAAATATATCAGACAAAGACAAAATGTGAGTACAAAACATAGTAGCAAATCAGAAAAGTATATACAAATTATTTGACAGATAACAAAGTGCACAGGCACTGAAAAAATTCTTTAGCATATTCAGAACAAATAAACAGACTGGCAAAAAATATTATGTTGACAAGTGTACATGCACTGAAAAATGTCTTTAGCATTTTCACAACAAATAAACATAATGGCAAAAAAAAAAAATTCATGTCCAAAGTGCACATGTACTGAAAAATGTCTTTAGTATTTTCACAACAAATAAACATAATGGCAAACATCATGTCGACCAGTGACATAAGTGTACTCACACTGGAGTTTAGCGAATCGAAAAATGTATAACCTATGAACCTAAATGATGTTACCAAAAAAAAATTTTTTCTTTATGTGACAAGAATCAGGATAGGAAAGGGAAGGATTGCATCATGGTTGTAGCACTTTAGATTGCACACAGCTGCTCTGAAAGTCCATATCTTTCCACAGTAGTACAACACCAAGTGACACAACTTGAAGTTCTTTTCCCATCAGAATTTATCAGTGTAGCCAAGACACTGAACTGTCGTAGTAATGTTCCATGTTTTCATTTTGGCAGTACATTAGGTACACCAAACAGTGGGACCATAATAATGTCTTCATCGCTCATGGTGGTGGACAGCATGTCGTGTCAACACCACACTCTTACAAGGCACACCAACGTAGAATTAGTGCAAAACCAAATATAGTGCTCCATGATCACTGGGATAAACAGGACAAATGGACATTGCAGTAATTCAGGGTAGTCAGCTTATGAGGTGAAGGACATCAAGTCACATAATATTGACAATTACAGTCTTCATTGATAGTTCGTGGCATTCATAGCCCAGTTATTGAACATTTCTGTACCAAGTATGTAGTATTACAGAAAAATGTTCATTAATTGTTTTACATAGAATCAGTAGCCTTCTTTTCCTGGTTACAAAATATTATGAAATAATCGCATTCTTTTCAGTTACAGAGTATAATTAAGAATCATTAGCCTTTTCCTAATTACAGTTAATTAATCATTTGTCATTAACTAATCATTTGTCTAATTACAGTTAATTAATCATTTGTATAATTACAGTTAATTAATCATTTGTCGTTAATTAATCATTTGTCTAATTACAGTTAATTAATTAATCATTTGTAGCCTTAATTAATTACAAAGCATTATTAAACAGTACCATAGTTAATTAATTATGTGTCATTCCAATCTATTAAGAATCATTAGTCTTTTCCTAATTACAAAGCATTATGAAACAGTCACATTCATTTCCAACAACAAAGTATGAACATTGAAAACAAGAGTTAATTAATGGCATAATTAATAACAATTTCGTTGATTGACATTAATTATTGGCACTCAGTGGCCATCAAGTATTGAATAGAATAAAACATAGTTCATCATTCAGTATTATTCAGATCATTACAAAGTCATTATTAAAAATCAGTTAATTACAGTCAAATCATTAGTAATCACAGGCATTACAATAAACAGTGGCAGTTATTAGCTAGTGACAAAGCATTATTTTGAATATAGTCTCATTAAGAGGTCATTACTCGAGTGACATGCTATTCAGAGTTGATTAGTATTATTCAGAATTATCATAAACTAGTGACATTATGTGGGACTGGTAATACATTTTTTTGGTAGCAATGCATTGCGTTGGGATCGATAATTAATTGCTGAGGCATAATACTTTTTGCTTTTGACCTATTGCTGCAAATGAGGATAGGTAACGTCATTCGTCATGAGTCAGCTGTAGCAAGATTATGTAACAAGGCAGTACATGTGATCACATTTATAAATGATAAACACAAATGGGTAAAAAATATAAAAATGCAAGTACTAGAACAGGTATAATAAGTAACAGGTTTAGTAAGTGTCATGAAAAACTTCTCCTGAAAAAAATACAAAAACGGATTACTGACCTGAAAGAAGAAACGCACACTATGCTGAAAAGTAGTGAACTTTGAATTAACAAGTAGTGAAATGTGTATAAAATGTGTTCCATAGCTGTCCTTTCCAAAACTTTCCGTCATCCTACTATGCAATGTAACACCTGCTGTCAAAGCAAACCGCAACAAATACTTAAATAACTACGTGGCATAAAGAAAAAAACTTCATTATCCATATCATCATAACTTCACCATTATCATCACCTGTAAAGAAAAACTTCATTATTCATAATACCATATCCTTCGTCATTATTCATCAGTATTCACTATCATCTGCAAAAAAATCACTTCATTACTCATTACATAACTATTCCTTATCTCTAGCATATTTCATCACTAAAACTAAGATGTGTAGTTCAGTCTGACAGCCTGCATCAATCACCTTGTAATCTGAAAGAAAAAATTAGTTAAGACTGCTATTCTGTGATGAGTATAGTATATTCTTGTTAATGTTTGTTAATCCTGATCCATTTACTCTTCCTCATAAAGTTATTGCATCTCCTTTCTTTTATTCCGTAGGTGAAATTCCCATTTATGTTAAATTTATTTCTTAGAATCATCATTCCTTTCTGAAATTGATGAACAAAAATTAATGTCTTGCATTTAAATCCTATACCCACTAAATAATGACTGGTTTATGGTGACACAATTAACCATACAGCATAACATGACAGAAAACGTAATATGTCCAAGACATTGACAGTGTTCGGATGCGAAAAAATGTACACAGAATAATACAATGCAGTAGCAAAAAAAAAATGTGAAACAGTCACGATGTTGAGATGTCATAAGGCAAAAAAAAAATGTCAAAGTCGACTGGTGTGTGTTATATCTTAACTATTTCATAGTGCATACAAACAAAACTGGAGTACAGTCATATACACAAAAAAATGGAAAATGTGCACGGTCTGATGTGTAACGACAAGAAAAGCGACCTGCTAACCTTACCTTGCCGGGCACTTGCCAAGAAAAAAAAATACGATAATCATCAATAAGTAGTCACATAAATATAATTGCAGAAATAGTCGTAAATGTGTAAATTCATCTGGAAAAATATGCACGGTCTGATGTGTGACGACAAGAAGAGCGACCTGCTAACCTTACCTTGCCGGGCACTTGCCAAGAAAAAAAAATACGATAATCATCAATAAGTAGTCACATAAATATAATTGCAGAAATAGTCGTAAATGTGTAAATTCATCTGGAAAAATATGCACGGTCTGATGTGTAACGACAAGAAAAGCGACCTGCTAACCTTACCTTGCCGGGCACTTGCCAAGAAAAAATACGATAATCATCAGTAATTAGTCAGGTGAATTAATTGCATTAGTAAATGGCATCATAGTGTGTTGAATCATACAGTGGTTTCACTCAATAAACGGTTTAATGTTTGAGATATGGTGATTGCCTTTCGATTTTCTGGTTCTCAAAGTTTCGACGTGTACAACATTGGGGTGAGGGATGCTGCGAATCCGATACGGACCTGCGTATAGAAGTTCAAACTTACTGCACTTACCTTTTAATTTGCTGGATAAATAGTGTGTACGTACTAATATCTTCTGTCCAACGTGAAAGTCGCGGCGTGTACAAACCTGTTTTTGCTGTCTTCTCCGGCGCTCTGCGGCACGTTTGATGTTGTTCAGCGCAATGTCAATTATTTCGTGGTGTCGTAGGCGACGATTTTTGGGGAATTCTATTAATTCTTTAATTTTGTTCGGTGGTTCAACGTTTTTCAGTATAACAGTCGGAGATAGCATAGTGGATTCATTTGGAATGGAATTAATTACATCTTGGAATGAGAGTATGTGTGTATCCCAATCAATATGTCTTTTGTGGCAGTATATTCTGCACAGCTTACCAATTTCCTTCATTAATCTTTCACAAGGGTTCGAAGAAGCGTGGTACTTGGATATATAGATCGGAGAAATGTTTCTAGCTCGTAACATGCGTGTCCATATACTACTACGAAATTGTGATCCATTGTCGGAAATTACTTTCATTACATGCCTTACATGAAATAGAAAATGTTTTACAAATGCTTTCGAAACAGTTTTAGCAGTAGCTTTGCGTAACGGAGTGAAAGTAACAAATTTTGAAGTGAGCTCAACAGCGACAAAAATGTAGCAAAAACCTCTGTTAGTTCTCGGAATCGGACCAAAAATATCTACTGCGGCCATGTGTCTTAATTTCACAGGTATAATGGGATATAAAGGAGGAATATGTGAAGTGGTGTCTGATTTAGCTTTCTGGCAAATTTTACAAGACGCTAAAACTCGTCGTATACGTTTTTCCATGTTGGTAAAATAACAGTTCTGTCTCAGTATAAGAAAACATTTTCGTGCTCCGTAATGTGCGTAACTTAAATGAGTGTACCAAATTAGTTTGTTAACCAGTTCGTCAGGAATGCATAATAACCAAATGTTGCTGTCAGGATGAGAGCGGCGAAACAGAATGTCATTGCGTACAGTGTAGTGGTTCCTAATCGTAACATTTTTCCTATCTTGCCAAAGGTGTTTAATTTCTTTCCACACATTGTCCTTATTTTGTTCTTGTGCTATGTCCTGTAATGACGATGAAATAAAATTTTCAAATGCAACCTGCTGAATGTACATGACACTGAAATTTGCTTTGCAGAAGTGGGTTGCTACGTCTTGCTGATTGTTGCTGAGAGAACGCGATAGTGCGTCTGCTATAACATTTTGTGTGCCGGGAATGTGAACAATCGTAAAATTAACTTCTTGTAAATATAGTTTCCATCTACTTAATCTATCGTGAGTGAATTTGGCCGAAAGTAAAAATTGTATCGCTCTGTGGTCTGTGTAGACGGTGGTATGTCTGCCATAAAGAAAGTGCCGAAATCTCGTAAAAGCCCAGACAACGCATAATGTTTCCAATTCTGTAACAGAGTAATTTCGCTCAGCAGGTGACAGAATGCGACTTGCAAATGCGATGTTTTTAATTACTGTAGAGCCATCTTCTTCAATTTCCTGAAAAATGTGTACGCCTAAAGCGGTATTGGAACTGTCGGTGGCAATGGAAAAATTTCTAGTAAGATCTGGGTGCGATAAAAGTGGTGCATTCAACAAAGCGTGTTTCAGGTTCATGAATTCAGAGTGTGCTTGCTTATCCCAAGACCAAATACTGTTTTTACCTGTTAATTGACATAATCTAGGCGTGTCTAAAGCGGAGTGATGAATAAATTTGCGAAAAAAGTTAATTAAGCCCAAAAAACTGCGTAGTTGTTTCTTCGTCGTAGGAACACTAATGTCACGTAGAGCTTGAAGTTTTTCCGGATCGGGCGTAATGCCTTCTGCTGAAATTACGTGTCCAAGAAATTTTATAGAAGTTTTGCCAAAATGCGATTTACTGAGGTTAACTGTAAGTCCTTGTGCATGGAAAGTTTGTAACAGTTGTTCAAGAATCAGATTGTGTTCAGACCAGTTAGCTTCTGCGATAAGAATGTCGTCTACATACGTCGTAATTCTGTCTTTAAGTTCTGTCGGAAGTATTGTGTTCAAACCGCGAATAAAAGCTGCAGAAGAAATAGTTAAGCCGAATGGTAATTTGCAAAATTGATAACAGTCGCCGAAACAGAGAAAAGCTGTATATTTTCTACAATTCGGATGAAGTTGAATTTGCCAAAATCCCGATTTCAAATCTAATGTGGAATAAATAGCTGTACCGTGAAATTTCTGTAAAAGTTCCTCTAGTGTCTGTGGTCGATCTGTTTCATTAATAATAATGTCATTAATATGACGTGAATCAAGTACAAGGCGAAGTGAGCCATCTTTTTTCTTAACAATATGTAGCGGGTTTATGTACGGACTAACTGCTGGTTCAATAATTCCCTGATCAAGCATATCTTGCAGCTCTTTTTTAACTTGTTCTCTGTGAATATACGGAATAGGATAATGCTTAGCTTTAAATGTGTCGTGCGGTTTGACTTGAAATTCATACATAAAGCCGGACATAGTACCAGGAATGTTGTCAAAAACTGGAGCTTGCTGAAAAAGAATTTTGTGTAATTGCGTTCGTTCGTCGTCTGTAATTGCACTACTCTCTTTAACCTTATCAGAAATTAACTGCATAACGTCGTAGTCAGCTTCGTCTGGAGTATTATAGTTATGTACGTACGTATCCGTGAACAATGTGGGATTACAGTCTATGTTACGTGTTGCGGAAATGACCTCTGTGCGGTTAATTGTTTGTTCTTCCGCAGATAAAGAGTGCTGAAATTCTAAAGCAAGTTGTACATTTTCATCCTTTAACATTAAATAAGAATTCTGAAAATCAATAACTGCGTCGTGTTGTACCAGAAAATTCGTACCTAAAATAACGTCTGTTGTCAATAAAGGCACAATCCAAAAATTAGAGTGAAAAGTATGACCTCCAATACAAAATGATAAATGCGTCTGTAATTTAACGTCTACACCTTTACTCGATACTGCTCCTTTCACTTTTGTTTTGCCTAAAGGTAACATCGGATAAGTATTCTCTTTGTTGCACTCGTTGAAAGTCTCCTCATTAATTACTGATATTGGTGATCCGGAATCAATTACTGCTGAAAATTTCGATGAACCAATTTTAATTTCGATAACAGGATGTGAAATGGTTTTCTGAATAACTGGTCTTTCCTGTAAAAGAGTGTCTCTGATGTCGTCAAAAGTAATTACATTTTCGTGAACAACATTTTGCGTGTCAAAGGTAGTGCTTGTGTTATTAGAAGATGCGTCCTGTGCAGTATTTAGTCAGATTCTATCTGACGTGTTATTATTATTAGGAGGATTCTGTGGCATTTCGACTATTTGAACTGTCCTATTACTTCTTCCAGGCGTGTTACGCTCTGGATGGTACCTACTGTCGGGTTCGTTCATGAGAATATGTTCTTGCGTATGATTTTGCTGTTGGTATGACCGACTGTTGTTAGATGTTCGCTGAAAATTGTCCTCATTATTTTTACGTCTGTCGTAATAGTCATTCCTATACGGTGCATTACGATAGGAATTGAAATACTGTCTTCTTTGTACGTAGTTGTTTCCTTGCTGACGTACGTTACTATTTGTTGGAACTGGGACTATACGTGCACGCGGCGAAACATTAAAGTTTGGTTGACCTTGTAGACTGCATTGTTGGTTAGGTATGCTAAGCGGCTGACTTTCATGCTATTGTGGTGAAAAACATCTATTGTTACAAAAATATGGTTCCGACTGCTCAAAATTTTATACATACTGATGATTACGATTTTATCTGTAATTAAAATTACGGCGGTACTGGAGTGCCTACTGAAAATTGTCACATTCGGTAAAAGATTTGTCGTATCCGGTTTTCATTACATACGTTTCTTAACACTAGGTAGAGCAATAGTTAAAGAGCAGTTTGGATAGATATAAAGGATAGTAGAAGAAAAGGCAGCAGTGCAGAAAACTAAAGATGAAACAGCACTACTACAGCTCGGGGCCCTATGCTCGCTACGGCACATATTCATTAAAGCGTAATGAATCCCCTGAGGTCAATTACGCACTGCAAATAAATTTTAACTTTTGCGTTACAGGCAATGGCGGTAAAATTCCAAAGGCAAATGGTTGTATCCGTGCTAATTCAAGTTTCCTCATTACAGGCAATGCTGATGAAAATACAATAGCAAATTGTCGTAACAGGTTCAAAGCTACTTTCTGCCTTACACGCAATAGCGGTGAAAGCATAAAAACAAATTGTCGTATACAGCGCAAATCGTGTATCTGTGTTCTGTCATTATTAAATTCCTTACATTTTCTTACAAATGCAAATTGCTCATAATCAACGTTCTCGTCACTGAATTTGATAACACGCTCAGGCTTGTGTGTGAATCCGCTCGTTTGTGTCATTTCGTACTTTAAGTTGTGTAGCTTTTCAGATTTTAAGTCGCGTGGCTTTTCGGATTTTAATTCGCGTAGTTGCTGTAAATTGCTCACATTATACACGCTGCGTGACTCTGATAAATGCTCGCAAAGTGGCGGATTCTGTAACGTATTGATGACTGAAATAGTTTTCAACTCTGTTACTGTAATACTTTCGTCAATTTGGTTGATCTGTCGTGCAAATTTCTCGTCAGCCTCCGTATTCGGAGTGTGTGAAACTTCCACTGACTCCAAATCAACTTCGTCGCGAATCTGTACTACGTTTTTAGGGCATTCTTCAGTGACTGCATTAATTTCGTGTATCAATGTTGCGTTTGCCGAACATTGTTCGGTGACTGCAATAATCTCGTCTTTATGTGATTCTGTTGTGTCTACACGTGTGCTACTTAATTCTTGTGCAACAGTGCCAACTTCTTCATTACTGTTATTATCACAAGTCTTAGTATCCACATGTAATTGTACTTTATTGTCCTGACATTGCACGGTAACATCTGTAATCTGTTCACTAACTTGTTTCTTCTGTTCATTAACGTTGTCGTGTTTTTTGTTCCGCTGTTTCCATTCTATAAATTCTTTGTGCTGCTCATCAAGTTTTTCATGAAGTTGTTTATACTGTTCATTAAGTTGTTTGAAACCATCATCCATTATTTCCTTCCGCTGTTTATACTGTTCAACAATTTGTAGCAATATTGCCGTAATTTGACCCAAAGTAACATTATCTACTCCATTCTCTGTACCGTTTGACGGTGTATTTGGAAGTGTCGCGTTTTGCGTGACCATTTGGTCATTCTGTAATTTACAGAAAGGTTTATCAGTCGTATGTACACTGTCAGACACTATTTCGGAATTAAATAGATCCGTCGTACTTTCAGAACACTGTCCATTTACATTAGACAAATTTGTCTGTTCATTACTTGGATTTTCTAAATCGGGTGTGCTAAGCTCGGCAGCGCTCATTACAATAGAGCGTTCTGCGTCATCAATTGTCGTCAAATTAACAGACGAGACAATTGAGTTCGTTTGTTCATTATCAAGGTAAAAATCATCATTAGTGGTTGGAATGCACTGATTGTTAGTGAACGCAGGATTGTCATCATTACGTTGCGTATCACAATTACTATCGGTCACGTTGTTTAAGTCGGTAATTTCATTCACAATACTTCGCGATACACTATTCACAGTCTTTCGCGGCATTTTTACAATAGTCAAAATTTTTCACAAAACAAATCAACACAATGCAAAAGCAACACACAAATACAACAAAGCAACAAATTGCCGTTGACCTGTAGAGAGAAAGTCACAATATTATTAAAAGCGTTGCGCTAAATCCTAATTATATCTAAGCAAACAAGAGCAGATATCTGACTGTCGCTCAAAAGACTCTCAACGAAATTCGATCCTGGACTGGGTGTCGCCAAGTGTAACCTCCCCACCGTAATTTTAAAAGAAAATATAGCAATACTTAATAGAAATGGGGGCCGAGTGTAACCTCCCCGCAAAATTTATAATAATTGACAATATTATTTAGGGATGCTAATGGACATTGCTCTATGCGTAACCTGCCCACAATGAAATGTACTGACAATGGCAACAAAAACGTGAAATTCGCAATCTGACTCAAATATAAATCCTTCGAAATTAAAGTCCATTCAGTGACAAGAAATTTCAATTAAACCGAAATATTGGTCTTTGGCCCTGTGTAAAACAATCAGAATTAAAGTCTTACCTCAGAATAAATAGATGTCACATATCTGCTCTTGTTGTTGCGCACCGCTCGGAGGAACTGCATTGCAAATAATAATATTCTCTTTTTTTTTTGTGATTCTAGTGAAATTTTTTCTTCAAAAGAAGTGGAATGAAATGGGAAGTGCAACGAGATCTTTAGTTCAATAAAAAATTAAATTTTTGAAAAAATGCTTTTGAAATAAAAAATTATTATTGGGGAACTTGTTGGAGAATAATTACAATAAATAAAATTTTTCATTATCTAATGATTATATTAATTAACAGTATACCTTATTCCTCATCTTGACCATTGTTGCCGACCGCCTACATCACACAACCGCACTGGGCTGCTACTACTGACCGACCGCTCTGCATGACGACTACAGACAGAGTACTGCTCTCAACTAGACAGAGCTACAGACTCGCAACGACTGACTGACTGCTACTCTGCATAGCGACAACTAACTCGCAAAGACTACTACTGACTGAGAACCGCTCGCAACACTCGCGCGGTCAAGCGCATACTCTCTGGTCACAGATGCTACAATGCCTCGCCATCGCTGCTGCGTTACATACGTGTTTCACAGTGCCCGACGGCTGCCACTGAACGATCGAGAGCAACGGCGTTGGCGTAGAGATGCCAGTGCTAACAGACAAGCAACACTTCGTGGATAAACGCAGGAATCAATGTGGAACGTACGACGAACGTATCCGTTAGGACAGCGCGGCGAAATTTGGCGTTAATGGGGTGTGGCAGGAGACGAACGATGCGAGTGCCTTTGCTAACAGTACGACATCGCTTGCAGCACCTCTTCTTGGTTCGTGACCAAATCGGTTGGACCCTAGACGACTGGAAAACCGTGGCCTGGTCAGATAAGGTCCGATTTCAGTTGGTAAGAGCTGATGGTAGGATTCGAGTGTGGCGCAGACCCACGAAGTCATGAATCCAAGTTGTCAACAAGGCATTGTGCAGACTGGTGATGACTCCTTAATGGTGAGGGCGTGTTCACGTGGAATGGACTGGATCCCCTGGTCCAACCGACTGGAATTGGCTCCGTTCGGTTACTTGGCGACAATTTTTAGCCACTCGTGGGCGCTCTCTGGGTAATATGGGTGTAATTGTTGTTCGTGGAGCACTCGCCACAAGCTGATATAGTCAGCGGCCATTTCACGTGCAATACGACGATTATTTGTAGTGGGGTCCGCTGCAACACGCTCCAGCATCTCCTTCCAAAATACGGTGTGCGAGTGGTCTTCATGTTGCCAGGTCCATGGGTTCTTCTTTCCAATGAACCAGTCTCCAGCATTTGTCGATGGAGAGAAATAAACACTCGTCGTGGACGGCTGATGCCTGTTAGGAAATCGTCCCATGTGCAGCCTTTCATCAGCGAGATCATTGCAAGGAATTTCACCGAACACAAGATGCATGTCAGTGAGTTCTGCGAAACTGTACCGGTATTGCTCCATTGCTCCATCGTATTGTAGTGTACGTCTCTGAATAGCGCTGACTAATGAACTGGTGTGTCGTTGGTTCAGAGCACGACAGTGTAAATACGATACAAGACAGCCACCTCATGGACAAGTAAACTAAACAAGACCTGTATCATCACTCCCTAGCAATCAGGCTCCTCCTCTTTGTTTCCTTGTAGGAAGTAAGGAATAAACTTGTAAATAAACAGCACAGTACGTGTAAACTTGCACCTATGTTTGTTGTAATTAAGCAGGAAAACAGTAATGCTAGAGAAAGCAGTAGAGAAGTTTACTTTCATATCTCCTTAAGGTGGCTTCTCCGACCTCAGGTTCCCTACGTCAAATTGTTCAGTGGAGCATTCTCTAAGTCCTGTTACGTTTTTGCACGCTCTACCGAAACACTTTGTACAGCCCGGTCCTCCAAATCTGGTGTACGCCTAGTCTGCCGCCTCCCTGCACGTTCTTCTGTCTGAAAGGTCCCATGACCACAAGAACGCCCAAAAGGGACTTGAAGTATGATATGGTTGGTGTCTATGAGGATAGTTGATTTGGTATAGCCGTGCTGCCTCTCGACCGTTCCCATCTGCTTAGCCGTACACAAACGCCATCTCGGCTTGATCCCGGCATGAATCCCGGGCCATTCTGCTTACAGTACGCTGCGTCAGTCACAAAGCCAACAATACACAAGAAACACGCGGCACATAGTCAGAGCAACTTACGTTTGTCAACGCCATCTAGCGTGGCAAAGATGCAGGGACGGACCCCCCCCCCCCCCCCCCAATCACCTAAGTGAAATTAAGCACGATCTAGTTGCCGTATAGTGAAACAGAGACATAAAGGCGATCAAAAGTTTCTGTTAGCGGGTGTTGCTGCAGTGTGTATGCAAAGTAGCGTGACTTACAAATATGTACCGGGTGATCAAAAAGTCAGTATAAATTTGAAAACTTAATAAACAACGGAATAATGTAGATAGAGAGGTAAAAATTGACATACATGCTTGGAATTACATGGGGTTTTATTAGAACAAAACAAAGTTCACAAAATGTGCGACAGATGGCGCTGGACAGCTAAACGTAAATGACTGTGCATGACAATCGTGTATAGAAGGAGCTGTAATGAGAGAGAGAATCAGATGCGCCAGCAGTCGCAGCACGTTGACGTTACCTGAAAAGGTGCTTTTAGTGAAGCTGTGTTATCGGAATGGGGAAT
Source organism: Schistocerca serialis cubense (assembly GCF_023864345.2). Classification (NCBI taxonomy): domain Eukaryota; kingdom Metazoa; phylum Arthropoda; class Insecta; order Orthoptera; family Acrididae; genus Schistocerca; species Schistocerca serialis. The sequence continues at coordinate 534,920,384 of NC_064645.1, forward strand.
GTGCTAGTTTATCGTTACGGTCCTATCGCCATAGGAAGGGGATTCGAAGGGGTAAAGGTCCGTTGACAAATGCAGCTGTGGCGTGAATGATTTCGAAGTTCGAAGCCACGTGTTGTTTAGACGATAGACACCGTAGTGGCAGACTGCTGAGACAGTTCAGGAAGAAATGGAGACTGTAGCGTGTTCGTCTATGCACGGGGAAGTCAGCGCTCGTGCAGTTGCACCGGCATTCCATACACTACTGTTTTTGGAACGTAGGCGTACCTCCGATGCTATCCGTACAAAATCCATCGGCGTCATGAACTGTTACCTGGCGATTTAGTGAAGCGTAGGGCATTTGCGGTGTGGGCGTTTCAAAACATGGCGGAAGATGACAATTGGTTGAGCAACGCGTTGTGAACCGACGAAGCTCATTTCACGCTCCAGGGTCGATCAAACGTTTCCGCATTCTATAGTTCGCTCATTCCCAAAAGATTTTTTCAGAGGGCTGCGGCACCCCTCAATCCCCACCGCCCTTCCGTCCAAAATCTATTCACGGCCTTCATTCATGCACTGTCAAATGATGAAAAATGCACAATGCAATATCAGAATTCTATATTTTATTCTGATTGAGACGCTGAGTTAGCAAAGAGCGGATTCAGCAGGTGAGATGGTTCGAATCCATGCAACGGCAACCTTGAAAATGGTTTTATGTGGTTTCCCATATTTATACTGTAAGGCGGCTAGCGATCGTCAGTTTGTACTATGTATCTTTGCCTAAAGATGCCTCCCTTGTGGGACGACGTTATATCAGGTCTTCGTTTTACTACAAGAACGATGTAACATTGTGGACTGCCTTATTCTTAATATCATTGCAACAGTGAATCAACCGTCACAACTCTAACGTATTTGTAAATAAACGTTATATAAATGACAAAGTACGTTGTACATCGTAGAAGAGTATCAATATCAGAGACTGTGTAATCATATATCGTTGATAAATACGAGCTCGTGTATAAAGATGCATACATTAGAAGTCTAGTTGAAATTAATGTGTGAATCAACGTTAACATCCCAAAGCTGTAGCTCATTGTATTTGTGTATTCCGTTTTGTTTTGTAAATAAAGTTGGTTGCCAAAGCATCATGCTGACTGTTGATATAATAACTTTAAAGAAGTTCTTGACCACTTAATGAAATTGAAGAATTTAGAAAAATGAAAGAAATTTTAGTCAATTTCGAGTTTCAATTGCAACTGAGGAACTTGTGATGCTTTATTGTGCTGTAGAAATTCTGACTTGGTTTCAGATAAATGGTAAATTCAAATATAAGATTGTAGAAGGAGAAATATGCCTATTGTCAAAAGAGATTTGAACCTGTGTAACCTCATAAGTTATTCAACCCAATGTTAAGGTTCTTCTTCTATGCAATAGTAAAACTTATGAAACTTATATTAGTAGGCCTAGCTGTGTTCTGTTAGCAAAAAGGCTACATACTCGAATTTCAATTCGTTTGGCAACAGAGTGACGTAATCATATTGGCAAATATACAATTGCACATTTGGGTATTTCATATATATAACACTTTTTTAAGAAACGTTTTTCTTGTTTAATTTTGTAGACCAAATGCAATTTGTATGAAGGCCACCTGAAAGCAAATCATGTACATAAAATTAACATGTAAATAAACGTGTTTTCAAAACTGAATGAAAAACATGTGCCTTTTAAGGACGCTCCCTTTAACAAAATCCTGTCTGCGTCCTTGAACAATGCATTTCCGAACACAGATTCACAGGACTTTTTTGCTCCATTTCCTGTCAGGAATGCGTCCCTGCAGTATGTCGGTTTTATTAATGTTCAAACCTGAATGAATATATATGCTTATTTTCTTTATTCCTAATTGTTATTTACCGATAAGTATTATCAATACAATCATTATTTTTAATTTTTCTCTATTGTTATTGTTATCATTTTAATTTTTTACTCGGATATAACTTGGTAATAAATCAGTCTTCGAACTACAAAAATAAGTGGACCAAAGTGTTACCGACACAAAGATGCTGGCACATTGTCGAGTTGTAAAGACAAGCGACACTGCACCACTCACACTCATAATTTCAATGCAGTACATAAATTTACTTATTACGTCGTTTCTTAAAATCTGCTAATCCACATTAGCCTATTGACCTGCCTTGGTACTTATTCGGTAAAATACGTATATTGAAAAACCGGGTTTTCCAGTAAGGTCCTCTTTACTCCCTACTTTTTCAATTAAATTTCTGTTTAGCCCCTTTAGGCTTTTAAGTACGATTTAACCGTCTTAGGTTCCGTACGATTAAAACCTTCGAATCCAGGCTCTAATGATCACACACAGTTAGTTGCTACCTTGTCGCTATTGGAACTGCGTCTGAAACGAATCGATTGAAACTAGAATGATAGACAATATTACAAATAGCGACAACACCTGTCCTTAAAGTAAAATCTGGAATCCTGGCTTATCTTAACTTCAAAAGGAAAACAAAAACCTTTGCCTCGGCCGGGAAAGGAACATAATCCACGGCGATTCATCATTTCTGCCAGCTTTCGCCTTTGCGTTATGGCACACAAGCGTAACATATCACCCCGGACTACAAGTCCATTTAAAAAAAGAAGCAATGCATCCATGCTAGTTGTGGTTCAATATGCACGTAGGAGAATCATTACGGTAGTGTTAATATGCGTGTATTATCAGTAGAGCTATCACACCAATTGACGTTTACGTACGTAATTGAATCGCTGTCAGCGTTTCAGACGTGATCTACTGTAATTATTTACGCTTAAACGTAGCACAAAAACAAAGATACGTTTCTGGTTATGCTTGCATTGAGAATTGTACCTTATAGTGTATCTTCCTTCTGCTACACGAAAAATCACAGAAAACACGACGCATGACGCTATTTTACGGTTTTGTTGCTACTCTACCGATTTTCTTCCTCTTCCCAAGAAGATAAGTGAAAATAACGGTTTGTAAATACCACGACCATGCCCGCCTGGCAGGCACCTCAATGTACGATACTATTTGCAGTTTACCGATCTTCTACCAGTTTTCCAGAAGGCACATGTAAATATAAATATGGTCTGTAGATGACTAACAGCTACTACCTCCATGTATGCCCTCCAAGCTCACCGAAGTATGACGCTGTTTACGGGTTCGAGGCAATTCTTTAGCACTTTAATGGTTTTCAAGAAGAAGTAGGAAAGCGCTAAATTACTGCTGCACCTTCACTTATGCTACTACTAACAGCACCAGCGACGGGAAGAATCAGGACATCAACGCACTTTATTTAAAAAGAAGCTAACAAAATAGCTTCCATACTTCGCACAGTGTATTCCTGTTGCACTGCAGGTGTCTGTTTTTCTAGGAGTCACGCCTGTCCTCGCCGCACCTCTGACTGCAATGTGCTTGTATGCTGATGTCGGGCCGTCTGCCTCCTCGCTTAGCCAAATTTTTATTATTGTGATTATTATTATTATTACTAACTCAGTTTCTGAGGGAGACAGCGGCCAGCAGGAGGGCAAAGTTCTTTCCCTTTTTAGCCAATTGTTGTAACGCTGTGATGGCACTTTTTATTTTCTAATTTGTGTACCTATTTGATTTTGTTCAATTTTGATGAAGGCTGATGCATATTGGCGGTAAGAGAAGCATCAGTGTAATGTAATATGTGTGGACACCCCTAGTTATACAAAGTGATTTTTTAATTGTATTGATTTTTACTATAGTGTCTGTGTTATTAAGAAGCAAGCAACAAGTACTGCAGCCGTCATGAAATGTATTCGCGATTGCGAATACGGACAACCATCAGCTGTAGAACTGAATGACGATAAATTTTCATTTTTGCTTATGGTTGTCCATATTCTCAACTGCAAATACTTTTAATGAATGCATTATTTTCATTTGTGGCAAGCCTGCTTTTATTTCTGACAACCTTATAAAATATGCTGTGTCAGCAACGCACATGTATCACAGTCAGAATGGAACAGGACGTATGACTACGTTTGTTGAATTTCAGAAGATGTCAATCTTAACTGTTGAAACCGGTTATCAGATATAGATAGAATTGAATGGGATCTTGGCCATTAAAAGTTTCTTCAAAAAATTATCTTACAATGGGAAGTACGGTAAACATGACATGTTGAGCCGTGGAGAGGCGCAATGAAAAGAGTGATACGCATTGAGCTTACGGCCAAAGTCTTCTTCAAAAAAGATATCGCACATTGACCCAAGCAAGCACACTTCATGCATAGATGACCAGCGCCCAGCCAGAATGTAACAGTCTTTTCGTTGTGCCTCTCCGTAATGACACAGATATACAGACCTAGACTGGCAATACCGTATACGGTACTACTATTGGTGTCCTGAAACCACCAGTTTAGAATAGCAAAATGGTGGCAATCGCAACGGACGTGTAAACAGCTGTTTGCCTGCTGATAAAACAGTCATAATAAATACGAATAAACTGATATAACTACGTTACCTTTAGTCATGACATAATGGTCAATACATGCGTCGTGTTTTCTGTGATTTTTCGTGTAGCAGAAAGAAGATACACGGTAAGGTGCAATTCTCAATGCAGGCATAACCAGAAACGTATCTTTGATTTTGCGCTGAGTGTAAGCGTAAACAATTACAGTAGGTCTCGTCTGAAACACTGACAGCGATTAAATTACATAAGTAAATGTCAATTGGTCTTGTAACGATACCCCTACGTGCATTGAAACACAACTAGCATGCGAGGATGGTTTTCAACACCTCATGTAGCTGTGATGCATTGCTAGTACACATACACGTTAAATCAACGGTGGCCTTTTCATAGACCTTAGTGGAACAAAGCACCTGCGCGAGAAAATGTCGCTTCTGTGCCATAACGCAAAGGCGAAAGCTGGCGGAAATGATGAATCACCGTGGATTATGTTCCTTCCCCGGCCGAGGCAAAGGTTTTTGTTTTCCTTTTGAAGTTAAGATAAGCCAGGATTCCAGATTTTACTTTAAGGACAGGTGTTGTCGCTATTTGTAATATTGTCTATCATTCTAATTTCAATCGATTCGTTTCAGACGCAGTTCCAATAGCGACAGGGTAGCAACTAAGTGTGTGTCATCATTAGAGCCTGGATTCGAAGGTTTTAATCGTACGGAACCTAAGACGGTTAAATCGTACTTAAAAGCCTAAAGGGGCTAAACAGAAATTTAATTGAAAAAGTAGGGAGTAAAGAGGACCTTACTGGAAAACCCGGTTTTTCAATATACGTATTTTACCGAATAAATACCAAGGCAGATGAAATGGCTAATGTGAATTAGCAGATTTTAAGAAACGACGTAATAAGTAAATTTATGTACTGCATTGAAATTATGAGTGTGAGTGGTGCAGTGTCGCTTGTCTTTACAACTCGACAATGTGCCAGCATCTTTGTGTCGGTAACACTTGAGTCCACTTATTTTTGTAGTTAGAAGACTTTAATTGATTACAAATTTATATCCCAGAAAAAAATTAAAATGATAATAATAACAATAGCGAAAAACTAAAAATAATGATTGTATTGATAATAGTTATCGATAAATAACAATTAAGAATAAAGAAAATAAGCATATATATTCATTCAGGTTTGAACTTTAATAAAACCGACAAACTGCAGAGACGCATTCCTGAGAGGAAATGGAGCAAAAAAGTCCTATGAATCTGTGTTCGGAAATTCATTGTTCAAGGACGCAGACAGGATTTTGTTAAAGGGAGCGTCCTTAAAAGGCACATGTTTTTCATTCAGTTTTGAAAACACATTTATTTACATGTTAATTTTATGTACATGATTTGCTTTCAGGTGGCCTTCATACAAATTGCATTTGGTCTATAAAATTAAACAAGAAAAACGTTTCTTAAAAAAGTGTTATATATATGAAATACCCAAATGTGCAATTGTATATTTGCCAATATGATTACGTCACTCTGTTGCCAACCGACTTAAAATTCGAATATGTAGCCTCTTAGCCACAGCCTGGGGGATGTTTCTCTGCCAGGAAGTTTCATATCAGCGCACACTCCGCCGTAGAGTGAAAATTTCATTCTAGAAACATCCCCCAGGCTGTGGCTAAGCCATGTCTCCGCAATATCCTTTCTTTCAGGAGTGCTAGTTCTGCAAGGTTCGCAGGAGGGCTTCTGTAAAGTTTGGAAGGTAGGAGACGAGGTACTGGCAGAAGTAAAGCTGTGAGGAGGGGGCGTGAGTCGTGCTTGGGTAGCGCAGTTGGTAGAGCACTTGCCCGCGAAAGGCAAAGGTCCCGAGTTCGAGTCTCGGTCCGGCACACAGTTTTAATCTGCCAGGAAGTTTTATATCAGCGCACACTCCGTTGTGGAGTGAAAATTTCATTCTATATAACGTTTCTTTACAAATACGTTAGAGTTGTGGCGGTTGATTCAGTGTTGCAATGATATTAAGAATAAGGCAGTCCACAATGTTACATCGTTCTTGTAGTAAAACGAAGACTTGATATAACGTCATCCCACAAGGGAGGCATCTTTAGGCAAAGATACATAGTTCAAACTGACGATCGCTAGCCGCCTTACAGTACAAATATGGGAAACCACATAAAACCATTTTCAAGGTTGCCGTTGGATGGATTCGAACCATCTCACCTGCTGAATCCGGGGTTTGCTAGCTCAACGTCTCAAGGCGCAGAGCAAAACCGGTGGAGAATTTGGAAAAACTGGTTGTTTTACATGATACAACAAAATAAATCAGAATAAAATATAGAATTCTGATATTGCCTTGTGCATTTTTCATCAATTGACAGTGCATGAATGAGTGCATATTTTAACATATAACTGTGCAGGGAAGTAGTGGCTCCAGTTATTATAATAGTACAAGGCCGTGAATAGATTTTGAACGGAAGGGCGGTGGAGATTGAGGGGTGCCGCAGCCCTCTGAAAAAATCTATTAGGAATGAGCGAACTACAGAATGCGCTGTCATCACGTACCTCTTTCTGCTCTCCAGAGGTCCCTCCCCATCATGATAATACCCGGGTGACCAGATTGGATAATGCTTTGGGATTTGGGCTAATAACTATAAATTTTGAGAAACTTTTCTAAAGAGATGCAGCCATCGTCGTTTGGACCATATTTTTGATGAAACACGATTTTTTGGTGACCATGGTGAATGCAAGTGTATTTTTATGCGCTGATTTTAATTTAATGTTACGTGTAAATTTTTTTACCGCTCTTCTGTCTTGCGAAACACTGAAATACTGCAATCCCCCAGGGATATGCCAGTCTCCAAATAACTACTGCAACGCTAACGTTAAACTACTATAGACAAGTAACTAGGCTGTTACAGTAGTGCATAAAAATTTTTGACTTATCGTAAAGCTAGTGGACGAATCAAAATGAGTTTTCTCCTTCTTTCTAGTTACAAATGCTAATGTTACAAACTTGTACAGAGTTAGAAACTATCAGAACAGCAGACAGCATAAAAACTTACATTAAATTCAACTGCAAGTAAGAAATGAACTGATGAACAAAACAACAACTGAACTCAAGTAAAGACAACAATGTACAATTTACATTAGTTGGTCTTCGCTAAAGTAAGGACAGCCAATAGCCGACAGTGCTATCGATATATCGATAGTTTAAATCTGTAGGTTACATTGTTGGCTATCGATAGCGCGTATCTCTATTTACATCGTATCACTGAAAATTAAAATATGACTGGCGATCAAAAAGTTTCTGTTCGAGAGCCGTACATTCCAGAACTGGTATGCCACTCAGACAAAATCGTCATGCGCAATGAGGCAATCACTGACACGGTAGGCTGAAGATGTCCCTTTGGTAAAATGCTATGCTTCGTGAAGAAGTCTACAAGTGTCTGTTGCACATACTCGTCCTACAGGAATCGCCGACCCTGCAAGGCCTTTCTTGAGGGACCAAAGGCGTGATAATCGCCTGTGGAGAGATGAGGAATATAGGGCTGGTTCTCGATTATATCCCGTTTGAGCCGGCGTAGGATCTGCGTGACGACATTTGCCATACAGGTACGTGCGTTATGATGAACCAACAGCGCACCATTCCACGGTGGATTCCGGCAGACATTGTTGTCCCGCACTCATTCTTCATATTCCGATAGATTTCTGGCAGTGTTTGTCCTTCGGCAGCCAGGAAAAGAATAACAGCACGTTGGTCCTGTTCGGGGGTATTTGGTAACAACGTCGTATGCTCACTTGTAGATGCTTATATACTGGATGATAAAAAGTCAGTATAAATTTGAAAACTGAATAAATCACGGAATAATGTAGATAGACACGTACAAATTGACACACATGCTTGGAATGACATGGGATTTTATTAGAACCAAAAAATACAAAAGTTCAAAAAAGTCCGACAGATGGAACTGCATCTGATCAGAAAGCAATAATTAGCATAACAAAGTAAGACAAATCAAAGATGATGTTCTTTACAGGAAATGCTCAATATGTCCACCATCATTCCTCAGCGATAGCTGTAGTCGAGGAATAATGTTGTGAATAGCAATGTAAAGCATGTCCGAAGTTATGGTGAAGCATTGGCGTCGAATGTTGCCTTTCAGCATCCCTAGAGATGTCGGTCGATCACGACACACTTGAGACTTCATGTAACCCCAAAGCCAATAATCGCACGGACTGAAGTCTAGGGACCAGGGAGGCCAAGCATGGCGAAAGTGGCGGCTGAGCACACGATCATCACCAAACGACGCGCGCAAGAGATCTTTCCCGCGTCTAGCAATATGGGGTGGGGCGCCATCCTGCATAAACATCGTACTTTCCAGCAGGTGTTTATCAGCCAGGCTGGGGATGATGAGATGCTGTAACACATCGGCGTACCTCTCACCCATCACGGTAGCAGTTACAAAACCAGAATCACGCATTTCCTCGAAGAAAAAAGGCCCGATAACGGTAGATGTGGTAAATTCAATCCATACCGTGACTTTCTCGTCGTGCAATGGAGTTTCTACGACAGTTCTAGGATTTTCGGTAGCCCAAATTCTACAGTTGTGGGTGTTGACAGCCCCTGGAGCGTGAAATGAGCTTCGGCGGTCCACAACACGTTACTCAACCAATCGTCATCTTCCGCCATCTTTTGAAACGCCCACACCGCAAATGCCCTACGCTTCACTAAATCGCCAGGTAAAAGTTGATGATACCGATGGATTTTGTACGGATAACATCGGAGGGTACGCCTAAGTGCCAACCAAACAGTAGTGTATGGAATGCCGGTGCGACTGCACGAGCGCTGACTTCTCCGTGCATAGGCGAACACGATACAGCCTCCATTTCTTCCTGAACTGTCTCAGCAGCATTACTTGTGCACGGTCGGTCACTGCGGAGTCAATCATCTAAACAACACGTGGCTTCGAACTTCGAAATCATTCACGCCACAGCTGCATTTGTCAACGGACCTTTACCCCTTCGAATCCCCTTCCTATGGCGATAGGATCGTAACGCTAAGCTAGCACATTCCCCATTCCGATAATACAGCTTCACTAAAAGCGCCTTTTCAGGTAACGTCAACGTGCTGCGACTGCTGGCGCATCTGATTCTCTCTCGCATTACAGCTTATTTTATACACGATTGCTTGCGCACTCATTGACGTTTAGCTGTCCAGCGCTATCTGTCGGACATTCTGTGAACTTTTCTTTTTGTTCTAGTAAAACCCCATGTCATTCCAAGCATGTAAGTCAATTTTTACCTCTCTATCTACATTATTCCGTGGTTTATTAAGTTTTCAAATTTATATTGATTTTTTGATCACCCGGTACATATCTGTAAGCCACGCTACTTTGCATACACACTGCAGCAACACCCGCTAACGGAAACTTTTGATCGCCTTTATATCTCTGTTTCACTATACGGCAACTAGATCGCGCGTAATTTCATTTAGGTGATTGGGGGGGGGGGGAGTAGGGGGGTCCGTCCCTGCATCTTTGCCACGCTAGTTGGCGCTGACAAACGTAATTTGCTCTGACTATGTGCCGCGTGTTCATTGTGTATTGTGTTCATTGTGTATTGTTGGCTTTGTGACTGACGCAGCGTACTGTAAGCAGAATGGCCCGTTATTCATGCTGGGAACAAGCCAAGATGGCGTTTGTGTACGGCTAAGCAGATGGGAACGGTCGAGAGGCAGCACAGCTATACCGAATCAAGTATCCTCACAGACACCAACCATGTCATACTTCATTTCAAGTCCTTTTTGGTCGTTCTTGTGGTCATGGGTCATTTCAAACAGAAGAACGTGCAGGGAGGCGGCAGACTGCGCGTACACCAAATTTGGAGGACCGGGCTCTACAGGTGTGCAGAAATGTAACAGGACTTAGAGAATGCTCCACTGAACAATTTGACGTAGGGAACCTGAGGTCGGAGAAGTCACCTTAAGGAGATATGAAAGTAAACTTCTCTACTGCTTTCTCTAGCATTACTGTTTTCCTGCTTAATTACAACAAACATGAGTGCAAGTTTACAAGTACTGTGCTGTTTAATTAGAAGTTCATTCTTTATTTCGTGCAAGGAAACAAAGAGGACGAGCCTGATTTCTAGGGAGTCATGATACAGGTTTTGTTTAGTTTACTTGTCCATGAGGTGGCTGTCTTGTATCGTATTTACACTGTCGTGCTCTGAACCAACGACACACCAATTCATTAGTCAGCGCTATTCAGAGACGTACACTACAATACGATGGAGCAAGAAGCAATACCGGTACAGTTTCGCAGAACTCACTGACATGCACCTTGTGTACGGCGAAATTCCTTGCAATGATCTCGCTGATGAAAGGCTGCACAGGGGACGATTTCCTAACAGACCTCATCCGTCCACGACGAGTGTTTATTTCTCTCGATCGACAAATGCTGGAGACTGGTTCATTGGAGAGAAGAAACGAGGGTACTGGCAACATGAGGACCACTCGCACACTCTATTTTGAAAGGAGGTGCTGGAGCGTGTTGCAGCGGACCCCACTACAAATAATCGTCGTATTGCACGTGAAATGGGCGCTGCACATATCAGCTTGTGGCAAGTGCTCCACGAACAACAGTTACACGCATATTACCCAGAGAGTGTACATGAGTGGCTATAAATTGTCTCCAAGTAACCGAACGGAACCATTTCCAGTCGATGATCGATCAATTGGATCAGGGGACCCAGTCCATTTCACGTGAGCACGCCCTCGTCTTTAAGGAGTCATCACCAGTTTACACAATGCCTTGTTGACAACTTGTACTCATGGCTTCGTGGGGTCTGCGCCACACTCGAATCCTACCATCAGCTCTTACCAACTGAAATCGGACCTCATCTGACCAGGCCACGGTTTTCCAGTCGTCCAGGGTCCAACCGATTTGGTCACGAACCAAGAAGAGGCGCTGCAAGCGATGTCGTACTGTTAGCAAAGGTGGTGGTCGTGGTTTTTGGGGGAAGGAGACCAGTCAGCGAGGTCATCGGTCTCATCGGATTAGGGAAGGACGGGGAAGGAAGTCGGCCGTGCCCTTTGAAAGGAACCATCCCGGCATTTGCCTGGAGCGATTTAGAGAAATCACGGAAAACCTAAATCAGGATGGCCGGACGCTGTTAGCAAAGGCACTCGCATCGTTCGTCTCCTGCCACACCCCATTAACGCCAAATTTCGCCGCGCTGTCCTAACGGATACGTTCGTCGTACGTTCCACATTGATTCCTGCGGTTATCCACGAAGTGTTGCTTGTCTGTTAGCACTGGCATCTCTACGCAAACGTCGTTGCTCTCGGTCGTTCAGTGGCAGCCGTCGGGCACTGCTTTGTCCATGGTGAGAGCTAGTGGCTGGAATATGCTATTCTTGGCACTCTCTTGACACTGTGGATCTCGGAATATAGAATTCCCTAACGATTACCGAAATGGAATGTCCCATGCGACTAACTCTAACTACCATTCCGCTCTTAAAGTCTGTTAATTCCTGTCGTGCTGTCATAATGACGTCGAAAAACTGTTGATATGAATCACCTGAGTACAAATGACATCTCCGCCAATGCACAGAATTTCGAAGGTAGATTATACTGGGGGCCACGATCAATTGCGTCGATAAAATATGCGCCACTGACCACATACCATAATGTAATGTAAAATTTCGTTTCGAAGAGCTTTACCAGTTGTGTACGTAACATCAGAGAGCAGGCTACTAAGTAAGTTGTCATAAAACCGGAGTAGGGAGACAAAATTACCGGTAGGTGGCTGCAGGGTAAACATGGTGGTGCCTTGTCGTACGTATTATGATAATAAATTACATAAAATGACAGTGGAAATTGGTACATCAGTGCACATGGAAATACAGTGGAATGTGGTATTTTAAAGCATAGTAAAGAAAACATAATTAAATGTTACATATGGATCACATGATCCAGGCACGTGGTAGTATGCGTCCAAAGACATTGGTAAGTTATTGTTTACCAATCGTAAGAATGCTATAATTTACAGTCAAACGACATCAAGCCTATATTAAAAATTTGCTAGCCAGCTTACATACAGATTTATGTATATTACTAGAATGGTCGCTAGCCTCCTGCGTGGCTTAATGTCACACCTTTATTAGTGTTCATTATATTTTTCTTTAAGACTCCAATAAGCCTAAAACAGGTTGTTTAAACCTGAAAACGGCTATTCCAAAGAAATAAAATACTAAAATACATTTTATTAAAACCTAAAAATCAGGGTCTTACTCATCATACATCATTTTATGTCGTGAAAGAAGTTTGCATATGTGGAAGACACCTGGAGGCACGGGAAGATTTCAGATTGATTATATAATGTTTAGACAGCGATTCTGGAATCGTATTTTAAACTGTCCCCATCTGCCTGGGGCAGATCATAGTTTATTGACGAAGGTCTGTAGAGCAAAACCGAAGAAATTACAGTAATGAGTAGAAGACTAATGGGCAACTTTGAGAGAGGAAATAATGAAGACAGCAGAGTATCACATAGACAAAAAGACAGAAATCTTTGGCTATCACATAAAATATTTAACTCAACTGATTTAAGGAGAAAATATAAAAAAATGTAGCAAATGACGCAGATTAAAGGGAATACAAACGTCTAAAGAATGACACTAATTAAAAGTGCAAAATGGCTCAGCAGAGGAGCCTGCAGGACAAATGTAAGGACAGAAAGCGTTTATAACTAGTGGGAAGATAGATAGCGCCTATCGGAAAATTAGAGAGACCTTTGGAGAAAAGAAAAGTAGTTGTATGAATATCAAGGGCTGAAATGGAAAATCAATACTAAGCAAAGAACGGACAGCTGAAGGAGTAGATGGAGGCCTGGATTTCCGGAAGGCTTTCGACACAAGCGGCTCATAGTGAAATTGCGTGCTTGTGGAATACCGTCTCAGTTATGTGATTGGATTTGTGATTTCCTGTCAGAAAGGTCACGGTTCTTAGTAAATGACGGAAAGTCATCGAGTAAAACAGAAGTGATTTCTGGCGTTCCCCAAGGTAGAGTTATATGCCCTTTGCTGTTCCTCAGCTATATAAACGATTTGGGAGACAATCTGAGCAGCCGTCTTCGATTGTTTGCAAATGACGCTGTCGTTTATCGCCTAATAAAGTCATCAGAAGATAAAAACAAACTGCAAAACGATTTAGAAGAAATATCGGAATGGTGCGAAAAGTGGCAGTTGACCCTAAATTACGAAAAGTGTGAGGTCATCCACATGAGTGCTAAAAGGAACTCGTTAAACTTCGGTTACACGATAAATCAGTCTAATCTAAAAGCCGTAAATTCAACTAAATACCTAGGTATTACAATTACGAACAACTTAAATTGGAAGGAACACATACAAAATGTTGTGGGGAAGGCTAACCAAAGACTGCGTTTTATTGTCGGGACACTTAGATAATGTAACAGACCTACTAAGGATACTGCCTACACTACGCTTGACTGTCCTAATACTGCTGCGCGGTGTGGGATTCTTACCAAATAGGACTGACATCAAAAAAGTTCAAAGAAAGGCAGCACGTTTTTTACTATCGCGAAATATGGGAGAGATTGTCACAGAAATTGTACAAGATTTGGGCTGGAAATCATTAAAAGAAAGGCGTTTTTCGTTGCGACGTAATCTTCTCAAGAAATTCCAATCACCAACTTTCTCCTCCGAATACGAAAATATTTTGTTGACACCGACCTACATAGGGAGGAACGATCACCACGATAAAATAAGGGAAATCAGAGCTCGTACGGAAAGATATAGGCGTTCATTCTTTCCGCGCGCTAACGACATTGAAATAACAGAAAATTGTGAAGGTGGTTCGATGAACCCTCTGCCAGGCACTTAAATGTGATTTGTAGAGTATCCATGTAGATGTTGATGTAGCTGTATACAGGAGAAGTAAGCTTGAAGGCATTATTATGAAGGTGAAGGGAGGATGAAGATAAGGATGAGATTGTAGATATGGTACTGCGAGAAGAATTTGACAGAGCGCTAAAACACCTGCGTCGAAACAAGTCCCCTGGAGTATACGACATTCTGTCAGAGCTACTGGTATCCTTGGGAGAGCCAGCCATGATATAACTATTTCACCTAGTGTGCGAGATGTATGAAACAGGTGAAATACCCCCGCACTTCCAGGAGACTGTAATAATTGCTATCCAGAGAAAGCTGTTGCTGAGAAAGTAGTTGCTGACATCTATGAATATGCGGATATATCAGCTTAATAATTCTTAATTACACACGAATTTAAATACTGATAGAAGCAAACCTACGGGAAGATCAGTTTGGGTTCTGGAGATGTGGTGGAACACGTGAAGCTGTACTGACACTACAGTTTGCCTTGGGAGACATGTTAAGTAGTGGTAAACCTACGTCTATGGCATTAGTAGGCTTTAAGAAGGTTTCTGACAGTGTTAACTGGAATAAACTCTTTGAAAATGTGGAGGTAGCAACGGTAAAATACAGATTTAGGCTGGATTTTCCCATTTTTACTGTTGACGCCCGATATTCCTTAATGGAATACTTCAAATTCAAGATTACAGTGAAACAATAATTTTTAGCCTCAGGACAAGCCTTTTTATTTTAAATTGTCTGTGTCGCGTTTGATGAAAATTTTGACTGTTGACTGGTTTCGACTCCTATCAGTCAACATCAGAGTTGATACCTGAAGAGTGGCAGGAGCCGATTCTGATCCCAATTTTTAAGAAGGGCGACAAAATGGATTGTAGTAATTATAGAGGGATATCACTATTACCAGTACGTTCCAAAATTTTTCGAATATTCTGCTAAACAGGCTTACACCATATGCAGATAAAATTGTGGGGGATTACCAAGCTGGCTTTCGGAAGAACAGATCAACTATAGACCAAATATTCACCCTGCGTCAAATTTTGGAAAAGAAATGGGAATACAATAAACCAGTTCAGAATCTTTTCATACATTTTCCAAAAGCATATGATTCAGTATTGCAATCAAAATTGTACAGAATTCTTTTAGAACTTGGAATACCAAAGAAGTATTGTAGACTTATAGAAGCGAGTTTGAAAAACACAAAAGGTAGAGTACGCGTGGGGAAATTGGAGTCTGAAGAATTTGTAATAAAGAACGGACTTAAGCAGGGAGATGCCCTGTCTCCGCTACTTTTTAATTTAGTCCAACAATATATTGTACGAATGGCAGCAGATAATTCAGAGGGTTTGGAGTGAAATGGAAATATTAAGATATTAGGATATGCAGATGATCTAAACATACTTAGCGGTAGGAAAGGGTCTGTAACAGCAAATGCGAATGCGTTAATGAAGGCTAGTGAAGATGTAGGCCTAAGGATAAGTGAAGACAAAACTAAATACCTGGTTACTACTAGAATGCCAAGAGCAGTAGATCAGGAAATGTTAAGAAAATGGTTCAAATGGCTCTGAGCACTATGCGACTTAACTTCTGAGGTCATCAGTCGTCTAGAACTTAGAACTAATTAAACCTAACTAACCTAAGGACATCACACACATCCATGCCCGAGGCAGGATTCGAACCTGCGACGTAGCGGTCACTCGGTTCCAGACTGTAGCGCCTAGAAACGCACGGCCACTCCGGCCGGCTGAAATATTAAGCGTTGGAGACATGCAGTTTGAAAAAGAGAACACATTTAAGTATCTAGGCGTGGGCATCACTTCGAGAAATGAGGTTGAATCCGAACTGAAGAAGAGATTACAGGCTGTAAATGCGTGCTACTTATCACTGAATAGATTACTTTCATCACGGATATTGTCTAGGAATTTAAAGACCAGAATATACAAAACTATTATTCTACCAGTTATGCTGTATGGATGTGAGACTTGGTCTCTCACAGAGCAAAATGAAAAGCCGTTTCGAGTATTTGAAAATAAAATTTTGAGGAAAATTTTCGGAGCAAAAAGGGATGACATTAGCGGAGAGTGGCGAGAACTGCATAACGAAGAGGTTCACGAACTCTATTCAAGCCCTGACATAATCAGTATTATTAAATCACGTAGGGTGCGATGAGCGGGTCACGTAGCTCGAATGGATGAGGGCAGGGCAGCGCGCAGAGTACTGGTAGGGCACTTAGAGGGAAAACGTCCTGTGGGGAGACCGAGGCCTAGGTGGGAGGACAATGTGAAGGCTGATTTGAGGAGCCTAGGAAATAGCCCAAGACAGGAACAGATGGCGAAAATACGTTGCTGCGGTAATGGACTCTCGAGTCCCGTATGACCAGTGCGTGTGTGTGTGTGTATCAGTCAACATCAGGACTAAAAATCCAGAAGACGCAAAAATCATTATTAGATATGAAAAGCCTGAGCTGTGCGTGCGCTAATTTCGATTCCTGTGCGCTTTCTTGACGTCCCAAACGGTGGCGCCTGGGGCGGCTCCACAAGGGATTTAAGCAGGCGCGCGTCTCAGACGTGATCGGCTCGGGTACATCTTCTTTTATCTCGGAGCCGTGGTGGCGGCTACCCGTGTCTGCACAGTGAAACGTCCCCTTAGAAAAATTAATGAATTACTGTGCTGGTAAACCCCTTACGTTATTTGATTTTCAAACAACTGAACAAAACTGAACGTACTCAGACATTTCTCTCTTTACTTATTCTGATCATCACTAAAGTGACACACCATATTTTTAGCACAACGGAATCTGACTTTCAATAATCCCTACAAAAGAATGGCCCTGACTAACAATAACCTATACCTTTCACAAATCACTTACCTCACAAAAATCTTCGTTACTCGAACTACTGCAATACAGCGAGCGCCAATACTGCCAGCTAAATAAAAGATTCAAACTACTGAAGGCACTAACTAATGATAGGCATAGTTAGCAAATGAAAGATTTTGATAGAGAACAAACAATGTATTTACCTTAATAGAGTTCAAAAGTCATAATATCTATATCAGTCCATGACATCCAATATTACAAATTTACTGTCTCTGTCCAGATCATCCGCTCTCAAAACTCCGCCATCTCACTCCCCACATCCACCACTGCTGGCGGCTCACCTCCTACTGCGCAACGCTACACGCTGGTAACAGCCAACTGCCCAACGCTACAATAACGACTATTGCAACAATGCCGACCAGCCTCAGACTGCACACAGTACAGTCAGTGATTTTCATACAGAGTGCTACGTGGCGTTACCAACATAAAAACCTAAACAGCCTACTTACAACAGCTGATGGGAGTTGGGCTTCGGGCATGTTGCTGCTGCCATGGCTGGCGGACGTGGCCACATACGAGGTCGGCAAACGGAAACAACTGCAAAAATATTAAAAAAAATTATTTGCAATAGTAAGCTACACCTTACAGCTACTTGTCAACGTAGTCGCTGCTCCGACTTATACATACATCGTAACGTTGTACCAGCTTCCCAATATCCTCATCATACAAGGCAGTCGGTCACCTGTGCTTCCCACCAATTGTCTTCGCTGGTCTACAGCTCTTTGTCTGTGCCCAAATGTTGTCCTCATAGCCAGCGGTTCATGTGATGAAACTCAGGACGAGCCAATCGCGGGCTGTGTTGCGGGTAATCAGACACTTCCGACCGAGCGCTGCAGGAGCATCTTCATCGCCCCTGCAGAGTGCGGTCGAGAATTGTCGTGAAGAAGGAAACGTATGACGGTTACGTGAACTGTAAGACATCAGGCCAAATCTCTCACCACGCCCTCATAATCTGAGGGAAAAATTATTTTCTAAGCATATTTGCGTCTTCCCTGTACGCTCAGAATTGAAAAGAGCAACGTACCGCGATCGACGGGCATACTAGAGACATTACCCAATACATTTGTGCAAAACTTCATCGGATTTTCACAGTAGTTTCCACTTTGCCACCGGTCGGAACTTACTTCCCGAATAGCCATGACCTATTTCGGACTGATACAGCAATGACCGCGAGCAACACATTTTTTTGAAGCGTTGTTCAGGGTTCGCTAAACAACACCCCTCCAGGAGCAGTCACGTCTGGGTCAGTTGTTATTCTTACATGAAATTGATTTGGTTCTTTCTAATGGCCATGTTTGGCTGATGCCTTTGTGTCGATCAGCTTTGTGGCGATAAGAGGGTTTCAGTTTCAGGAGGCGTTTCTTTAATTAAAATTTTAGTGTCCGTTGTCTCCCGTCTTTAAGTGCCTTTTAATATTTATTTCCTTATTTGAGATTAGCTGGCCAAATGAACTCACTTACCTCCCTTCTTGTATTTGTTGTATTGATCTGCCGTGTAAATTTAATTTGTATTCTGTGTGTATGTTTCAGAATTTGTCGAGCAACTGTCTGGGTGGTTGGCCGAAATGGAGCCATTACCCTATTTGCCGAGTTTGAATGCTTCACGCTAGAGATTTTGTTGCTCACAATTGAGCTTGGTAAAACCCTCAGTCTGCTTCAAACACGTTGAGATCCCCTCGTATACCCGCAGGACAGGACAGATAGTTTAATTTGTGGAAAAGGGCTAAAATGAGTGGTTCTCAGTTGCACACGAACATATTACTTTACTCATTTGACAAACATTACAAGAGTAAAGAAAACATTAAAAACAGAGAAAACCAAACACTAATTATAGAACTTAATTCCCAGCTAAATGCGAGATTCAAACTCACGCCTCAAGGGCAAAACAACTTTAATTTAAAATCGGCTGGAAGCCATACATAAAAGAACAACAAGTACAAATAAGAAAATGTCGCACATCAAACGGCGCTCAGAAGTTTCCAAGGGGCGACCTGGAATTCAAACACTAACGTTCGCTTAGGTGAGATAGGCAGTCGGCTCAACAATTCTAAATCCGACGGCAACCCAACCGACAGACAGTCAACGGACCAAGCGACAGGATAACTTCCGCTCCAACCGACCGGCACACAACAGGGAGTTCAATGGAACAACGCAGAAGGTGTTGGCGCCCACAACGAATTACACATTCGGCTGTCAAACTACACGCCGTGCTGGACAGCCACAACACGACGAGGAAAATACACTGCCTGAATTTGCGTCAACGGCCAGGGCAGGTAACCGAAACGTTAACGGACACAAGGCAGAAGATTCAGCTGGTGCATTTAAATTCAAAAATAATCACGTTAAGTTAAACTCCACAGGAGGCCGGCTAGAATTTCGCCAACTTGAAAACACACGTTGTTGCTCGCGGGAATGTCCCAACAGCCCACAACGAAATTCAAACGACACACTGTGAACAGTTGGGGCTGGTTGATAGATTAAGTAAGGACTGAACTTTCGTGTCCGGGATCAGTGAGCTACGGACCTCGTAGCAATGGGAACAGCACCACACACTCCGACCGCGCGTGGGGGCCGGCAACGGCCCCGGCCAGACACACGGTACGGAGACTTCCTCGCTGCTCCACGCCAACCGACCAACTGCCCGCACACGGCACAGCCGGAAACTATAAGCGCAAGGCCAAAGATAGTACAAGGGTGCGAATATCGATACACGCTGCTGCTGCCACTCGCGGAGAGAGAGGATAGCAGCATACTCGCGATAACCGCGAGAGACTAAAACACAGAATAGCAACCAAGGTTTAATGCAATGCAGTCACGGCTCAGACGTGTGTGTTGAAAGTTTCTGTTTTCTGTGATTGCGTATATTTCTGAAATAGACTGCTTCACAGCCATGTATGTAGGGTTATAAAATTTTGTGTGTGTGTGATCGAACTTTCTTGAACCAAAACCCAGTTTCTCATGTTAAATTTTCCGCCTTATACTCGTATTTGTGGAATACGAGGTGCATTCAAGTTCTAAGGCCTCCGATTTCTTTTTTCTCTGGACTGGAAAGAGATAGAAACATGCGCATTGTTTTAAAATGAGGCCGTGTTCATTGTCAATACGTCCCAGAGATGGCAGCAGCACCATACGGCAGATGGAATTTTACCGCCAGCGGTGAGAATGAGAACTGTTTTAAATACTTAAAATGGCGACGTTTTCCTTACTTGAACAGCGTGCAATCATTCGGTTTCTGAATTTGCGTGGTGTGAAACCAATTGAAATTCATCGACAGTTGAAGGAGACATGTGGTGATGGAGTTATGGATGTGTCGAAAGTGCGTTCGTGGGTGCGACAGTTTAATGAAGGCAGAACATCGTGTGACAACAAACCAAAACAACCTAGGGCTCGCACGAGCCGGTTTGACGACATGATCGAGAAAGTGGAGAGAATTGTTTTGGGGGATTGCCGAATGACTGTTGAACAGATCGCCTCCAGAGTTGGCATTTCTGTGGGTTCTGTGCACACAATCCTGCATGACGACCTGAAAATGCGAAAAGTGTCATCCAGATGAGTGCCACGAATGCTGACGGACGACCACACGGCTGCCCGTGTGGCATGTTGCCGAGCAATGTTGACGCGCAACGACAGCACGAATGGGACTTTCTTTTCGTCGGTTGTGACAATGGATGAGACGTGGATGCCATTTTTCAATCCAGAAACAAAGCGCCAATCAGCTCAATGGAAGCACACAGATTCAACGCCACCAAAAAAATTTCGGGTAACCGCCAGTGCTGAAAAAATGATGGTGTCCATGTTCTGGGACAGCGAGGGCGTAATCCGTACCCATTGCGTTCCAAAGGGCACTACGGTAACAGGTGCATCCTACGAAAATGTTTTGATGAACAAATTCCTTCCTGCACTGCAACAAAAACGTCCGGGAAGGGCTGCGCGTGTGCTGTTTCACCAAGACAACGCACCCGCACATCGAGCTAATGTTACGCAACAGTTTCTTCGTGATAACAACTTTGAAGTGATTCCTCATGCTCCCTACTCACCTGACCTGGCTCCTAGTGACTTCTGGCTTTTTCCAACAATGAAAGACTCTCTCCGTGCCCGCATCTCGTGGTCGTGCGGTAGCGTTCTCGCTTCCCACGCCCGGGTTCCCGGGTTCGATTCCTGGCGGGGTCAGGGATTTTCTCTGCCTCGTGATGTCTGGGTGTTGTATGATGTCCTTAGGTTAGTTAGGTTTAAGTAGTTCTAAGTTCTAGGGGACTGATGACCATAGATGTTAAGTCCCATAGTGCTCAGAGCCATTTGAACCATTTGAACTCTCTCCATGGCCGCACATTCACCAGCCGTGCTGCTATTGCCTCAGACATTTTCCAGTGGTCAAAACAGACTCTTAAAGAAGCCTTCGCCGCTGCCATGGAATCATGGCGTCAGCGTTGTGAAAAATGTGTACGTCTGCAAGGCGATTACGTCGAGAAGTAACGCCAGTTTCAGCGATTTCGGGTGAGTAGTTAATTAGAAAAAAAATCGGAGGCCTTAGAACTTGAATGCACCTCGTAGATTGCATCACGGATGTGTGTGTGTATGTGTGTTTGTGTGTGTGTGTGTGTGTGTGTGTGCGTGTGTAAATTCAAAAAGCAAATCTACTTCTCATACGTGCTCATTAGTTTAAATTTACTGTCTACTGCAATTATGCATATTAGTGAAACAGACATTTCCCTTTGATTGTCTCATATCTGTTTACGTGCGAGGGGCGCTCAGTAAAGCCGTCGGCACACGGACCGTGCTGTCGAACGTTAACATTGAGCGTGCCACGTTCCACGTGCTCCTGAACGCTCAGGAACGGTGCGACTTGTGCATACGGTACGTGGGCCGCAACGTGGTATACGCTATCACGACGCACTCCAGCGGCAGTTGTGGGATGTTTCCAGTTCGTAAATCACACTGTTTACTTAACGGGCGCACGTAAAATTCCCACGTTAGCTCTATTAAAACGCACATTTCCTGCATCGTCCACGAAAAGGATAGTACCATGTCCAATAATTAAGGACACAGGCGTATAAAAGTTCCATTACAAACAGTGCAATACTAATTTGGTTCTTGGTTATTTCATCATCCCCACATTTCAGTAAAACCCCAAGATCAGTCTTACATGAGCACTGTTCCTATCCAGTAGCAGAATCTTTGCAACATGTGAATTACGAAGCGTAAAAGAAAAAGGAGCAAAATATCTTTATACAAGTAGCGCAAGCTGCTCTGTAGATTAAGCCAATCGAACAAAGTCACCCCTCAAAAATTGGTTTACATAATATCAAATACTATAATATATACTTATATTAAACTAATAATAAAGTATCAGAACCCAATAAAAACGTGAATGTTAAGAAAAAAATACTCATTACGCTACACGAACAACATGCCACGGATCTCCAATTATTTTATGATAACCGTTGCTGAAAACCTTAATCGTAGATATGTTACTAACTGAAATTTAATTATAGGAAGTTGTACAAAGAACAGTGCGTTTAGGGTGGATCTTCAGTGTGTCGCTACCTTCAAATAGCCTACTCTCATAATACGCAAGTTACAATACTTCTTTTGCCACGAATATGTTGTTTGTCATTATTTTATTGGAACGAATCACACAGTTAACAACGGTTTTTCCAGCGATTCTCAATTTGCTGTTGCCTAGAAACGGTATATATGCATATAGGCTTGAAATGAATGCCAATATGGCGCCTCACAACTCTATACTGAAGGCAGATGGCGTGTGTGTGACGTCGGTGGCGTTGTGCCATCTCATTGGTCAACGCTCAGACGCACGCTCAGAATATCTGACATGCCAGATATTGCTCTGCACGTTCGGAAAGACTCCCAAACGTGCTATTCCACGCTATGACGTCAGAAACTCGGCACGCTCAACGCTCAACGTTCGGATGCTCGGTCCGTGTGCCGACGGCTTTAGTACTGCAAGACAAATTTTTCTCGGCCGGTATCAGATGAAAAAAAAATGCAGAATTTGTTGTGGGACATAGTGAAATATAGATCATGGAATATCCCCGCTTCAGTCGCTATAGTGTCATGAAATTCCAATAGGTGACGGCACTACACTTGGTGAGCCGTGGCGGCTTTTGTGAGGTAGCGCGCGTTATCCTGCTGGCATCACTTGTGCGCGGGTTCCGTCGACTCTGGCCTTAGTCGTGTCATCTTCGCTGGACCATGTGTTCTCTCTGGGGCTGTGAGGTGTGGGACACGGAGCTGGACGGTCGTGCCTCGGTACTCGGCGTCCTGGCGATTGCAGTTAACACCGTTGACCATTGGGCTGTGGGGGCCTGCGTTTCTCTGTGGTGTTCACCGTTGCTACCGGCGAGTTTAGTGGGCAAGGAGCGGCTCTCGTCGCGTGCAACCTGGTGCATTAGTCAATTGTGGTCTGCTAAATACGTCGAGACGTATCGAACAACTTGTTAGCAGCTACGAGCAGCAGGGTAGTATTATCCGCAGCCTACCTGGAGACCTGAACATATTGGCCTCCTTGACATTTGTTTGAAATTGTGTATGGAGACTGTTTTACTGTATTTAAAGATTGTTAATGCCTCTCGGTGTCAGCTGGCCAGTTTGCTTATGTCTTTCGGTGACCCCTTTGGTGCTGTGTGTCTCTATTTGGAGGTTTCTGTATGCGTCAAGCTAGTATTTTGCAATGTTAATCTTGTATGATTGAAAAAGAGCACAGGTAGTTCCAGTTTTCGAGAAGGGTCGTCGTGCAGATGCACAATACTATAGGCCTATATCTCTGACATCGATCTGTTGTAGAATTTTAGAACATGTTTTTTGCTCGCGTATCACGTCATTTCTGGAAACTCAGAATCTATTCTGTAGGAATCAACATGGATTCCGGAAACAGCTATCGTGTGAGAGCCAACTCGCTTTATTTGTTCATGAGACCCAGAAAATATTAGATACAGGCTCCCAGGTAGATGCCATTCTCCTTGACTTCCGGAAGGCGTTCGATACAGTTCCGCACTGTCGCCTGGTAAACAAAGGAAGAGCCTACGGAATATCAGACCAGCTGTGTGGCTGGATTGAAGAGTTTTTAGCAAACTGAATACAGCATGTTGTTCTCAGTGGAGAGACGTCTACACACGTTAAAGTAACCTCTGGCGTGCCACAGGGGAGTGTTAGGGGACCATTGCTTTTCACAATATATATAAATGACATAGTAGATAGTGTCGGAAGTTCCATGCGACTTTCCGCGAATGATGCTGTATTATACAGGGAAGTTGCATCATCATAAAATTGCAGCGAAATGCCGGAAGATCTGCAGCGGATAGGCACTTGGTGTAGGTAGTGGCAACTGACCCTTAACACAGACTAATGTATTGCGAATACATAGAAAGAAGGATCCTTTATTGTATGATTATATGACAGCGGAACAAACACTTGTGGCAGTTACTTCTGTAAAATATCTGGGAGTATGCGTGCGGAACGATTTGAAGTGGAATAATTGTATAAAATTAATTGTTGGTAAGGTGGGTGCCAGGTTGAGATTCATTGGGAGAGTCCTTAGAAATTGTAGTCCATCACCAAAGGAGGTGGCTTACAAAACACTCGTTCGACCTATACTTGAGTATTGCTCGCCACTGTGGGATCCGTACCAGGTCGGGTTGACAGACGAGATAGAGAAGATCCAAAGAAGAGCGGCGCCTTTCGTCACAGGGTTATTTGGTAAGTGTGATAACGTTACGGAGATGTTTTAGCAAACTCATGTGGCAGACTCTGCTAGAGAGCGCTCTGCATCGCGGTGTAGCTTGCTGTCCAGGTTTCGAGAGAGTGCGTTTCTGGATGAGGTATCGAATGTATTGCTTCCCCCTACTTATACCTCCCGAGGAGATCGCGAATGTAAAATTATAGAGATTCGAGCGCGCACGGAGGCCGTCCGGCAGTCGTTCTTCCCGTGAACCATACGCGACTGGAACAGGAAAGGGAGGTAATGACAGTGGCACGTAAAGTGCCCTCCGGCACACACCGTTGGGTGGCTTGCGGAGTATAAATGTAGATGTAGATGTACTTGAAATCATGGTTTGTTATTAATCAGTATTTGATCCTACTGATTGTAATTTCTGTCTGTTGAAGTCCTCATGGACCATCCTGGAATGAGTTACTGGATTTGGCCTGTAACTAAAGTTGTGTGCGCTCAGTCTAAGGGTACGCACGTGTGGGTCATGTGTGTGTGCGTGCTTGTATTTGCAAACTCTCTTACTCCGTGTTGAGGAGCCCTTTGGGTTATAGATGTACAGTTTAAGTTGCCACCTGTCATTTGGTGCGTATCCCAATTACAGTGTCTATTAGCCCCTAAGAGGCCATAGTAAAGTTATACCTTGACCTTTTAAATCTTGTTTGAATTATTATATAATTGCTGTGTAATTATTCTTTTAAATGATCTTGTACATTACTTCTTGTTATTGCTGGAAAGGTTAACTTGCAATGTTATGGGCAGCCCGCTCCCGTACTGAAGTTTTAATAGTTGAATCTTTAATTGACCGTTTTAGTATTGCCGTGTATGTTAATATTTATCAAACTTGCTTTGCTGTTTGTTGTTTGGTATATGTTGACAGCCTTGTTTCGGCAGCAGTTGGCGCATCTCTGTTCTTCTGGGTCCAGCCAGGGACGTGTTTGCCTTCGGCGGCTTTGCCGTGATCACACGAGGCCTAAGTGTTGGCAGGTCACACACGATTCTGCGGATCTCCCTTTCCAGCCTCATGTTGAGTAGTTTATTGTTATCCATTTGGTATCATGCCACGGCAAGGGTTTCGCTTGGTTAGGAAGTAATTGACTCGGTATTTCTCTTACTGTAAGGCCCTTCTGATCGTGTGATAAAGTCTTTGGGCAAAGTGAGCACTGAGTTTCTTGATTTATTTTAAAAATTAAGGTTTTAACTGTCATTATCAATTTAATTGTGTTTTAAGGACCCTGTAGTTTAACGTGATTTATGTGGAACAGGTTTCTGGCCAGTCAGCGAAGTACTACTGTTGTTTCAGTCTTACATGTGGGTAGCCTATGTGCATCTTGGCCGTATCTTGCGTATATCAGAGCAAAAAAATTGCTCTGAGCATTATGAGACTTAACATCTGAGGTCATCAGTCCCCTAGAACTTAGAACTACTTAAACCTAACTAACCTAAGGACATCACACACATCCATGCCCGAGGCGGGATTCGAACCTGCTACCGAAGCAGCAGCGCGGTTTCGGACTGAGGCACCTAGAACCTCTCGGGTTGTGGGATTAGCCCATAGTTGTGAACTAGTTGCAAGGACAGAGTGCCTCTACAGGTTTGTTTAATTAACTGTTTGTAATATGCCCACCATGGTGATGCACAGTTGACATTTTTTGAGTACTGTTTGTAATTTTATGTATTATGCAGATTTCCTTATAGACTGTGAAGTTAATTTAAAAATCTTAACCATTTGTACGTATTTCGCAAGAATCTTGCTAACTGTCACTTGTATCACGATAGAAGTGTTATCAAATAAAAATAATTGTTGGGAATGAAAAATGACGCATCAAGTTGGGCCACCCTTCCAAGTGTTTTCCTTAAATTAATCCCGATCCTTGTTCTGGGTCTGACTTAACCTTCAAAACGGCCTTTGCAACGGAGGTGCGTCCCAAGCAAAGAGCTATCATTGAGTTTCTTTTGGCGGAAAACCAGTTCATCGTAGATATTCATAGGCGCTTGCAAAATATCTACAGAGACCTGGCAGTGAACAATAGCACGGTGAGTCGTTGGGAGAGGCGTCTTTCATTATTGCAACAAGGTCGCGCAAACCTGTCCGATCTCTTACGTGCTGCCTAGCTGAACATAACTATGACGCTTGTAATGTTGGAATGTGTGGAAATTCTCATTCGACGACATCGACGGATCGCTATCGAACACCTCTCTGCACCGGGTGCGCTGACTTTGAAATAGTTCTTGGAGACCATTTGCAGCCATCCGCGCACTCCATGTTGTAACTTCCTTTTAAAAAGAAACTTCTTTCGCTTATTTTAATGAAAGAGTGAGGTTCTTTATAAAAGAAAAGCTTACGATTACGTTGAATGAATATCTGAACTGTGGAATGGATACTAAACTCGAATTATGGTGTAGTGTATTGTAACTGCAAGCGGTGTGCTTACTCTGTGTTATTGTCACCAAAACTTTATAAGAACTGATTGAGCAACGCAACTCCCAATACCAATAAAGAAATAAAGTCACTGTAAAATACATTCAGCCACTTACGCACTGAATTCTCTGGACCTGTTCAAAACTGATAAGTTTGGTGCACATAACAATAAGTTAAATTGTCTTACCTCTAAAGCAGAAACGTTGGAACGCGACATATTCTGGTCTCTCATAAAAGAAAGTGAATGCTAGCAACACGGTCAGGAGTGTGCAAGGCTTGCAATAATTCTTAAAATGAACACGAAATTCTTTTGGATAATAAACGAGAACATTTAAGAAAATCCAACATCTTTGAAAAATATATGACCTGGACAGAGAGGAGGTACGGATTATGGTGAATTACTAAAACTGATTTTTTTTTGTGAAATTATATTACAAGTTAAGTTTGGGTTTTCAAAAACATTTGACAACTGAAGTTACATTTGTTGTTGTTGATGTGGTCTTCAGTCCTGAGACTGGTTTGATGCAGCTCTCCATGCTACTCTATCCTGTGCAAGCTTCTTCATCTCCCAGTAGCTACTGCAACCTACATCCTTCTGAATCTGCTTAGTGTATTCATCTCTTGGTCTCCCTCTACGATTTTTACCCTCCACGGTGCCCTCCAATGCTGAATTTGTGATCCCTTGATGCCTCAAAACGTGTCCTACCAACCGATCCCTTCTTCTAGTCAAGTTGTGCCACAAACTTCTCTTCTCCCCAATCCTATTCAATACCTCCTCATTAGTTACGTGATCTACCCACCTTATCTTCAGCATTCTTCTGTAGCACCACATTTCGAAAGCTTCTATTCTCTTCTTGTCCAAACTAGTTGTCGTCCATGTTTCATTTCCATACATGGCTACACTCCATACAAATACTTTCAGAAACGACTTCCTGACACTACACATCTATACTCGATGTTAACAAATTTCTCTTCTTCAGAAACGCTTTCCTTGCCATTGCCAGTCTACATTTTATATCCTCTCTACTTAGACCATCATCAGTTATTTTACTCCCTAAATTTCAAAACTCCTTTACTACTTTAAGTGTCTCATTTCCTAATCTAATTCCCTCAGCATCACCCGACTTAATTTGACTACATTCCATTATCCTTGTTATGCTTTTGTTGATGTTCATCTTATATCCTCCTTTCAAGACACTGTCCATTTCGTTCAACTGCTCTTCCAAGTCCTTTGCTGTCTCTGACAGAATTACAATGTTATCGGCGAACCTCAAAGTTTTTACTTCTTCTCCATGAATTTTAATACCTACTCCGAATTTTTCTTTTGTTTCCTTCACTGCTTGCTCAATATACAGATTGAATAACATCGGGGAGAGGCTACAACCCTGTCTCACTCCTTTCCCAACCACTGCTTCCCTTTCATGCCCCTCGACTCTTATAGCAAGAATCCTGTAACCTCACTAATACATACTAATACATATGCAAAAAATCAAATTACATATAGTTCTGTTAACAAATCTTAGAAACATTACAAAAGTGAAATATCTAACTAGCCTTTTTATCAGTCAGTTTACGTACGTTCTGGAGTTACTCGACAATTACAAATTATCAGCCAACTCATCTATATTAACGCGCTGGCGAAACGAAAATCATAATTATTTAACATCTTTGCCTTGCTTGCATGAAGGCTTATGCTTACATTTCCTTGTAATTCCTTCATTAATTTAAGACTCGGTGGCTTCACAGAGCACACCACAAAAACTGCCACTCCACCCTTTTCGCTCACAGCTACCGATAACTGTGCACCCTGCGCTCTCGTACTTCAACACTAGTATCTCAGACCAGAAGCAGTATCTTTGGCTCTGCGGTCAGAGACATAGATCGTTTGTAAAATCATATACTAGTTTCATTTTAGTTAACATTGATATTATCATCGTATTCGGGTGCCACATATAAATGTGCCCCAGTAGACTCCTTTCAGTGTTCCCTAACAACTGTTGGCGTTTGCTGAAGAACATTGGACAATTGTTGTGAATTATTTGACCACCCAGACCACTCGACATGAATCCCATCGAACATTAAGGTATACGATCGAGATGTCAGTTCGTACAGTAAATGCTGCATAGCAACATTTTTGTAGTTATGGACATCTGTAGAGGCAGCATGGATCAATTTTTCTACAGGGGGCTTCCAACGACTTGTTTGATCCAAGCTATGTCAAGTTGCCGCACTACGCCAGGTAAATGGAGGTCCGACACGATGTTGGGAGGTATCCCATGACTTTCCACATCACAGTGTATGTGCTAAATGCACATGGTATAGGTTTCTTGCAGTAAATATTTTTTTGCAGATAAACATACTGTGGAAAATTATACGTGCTGGCAGTGTTCTTGGTCCGATGCCAAAGCTCCTCTGAATTTCGATGGCGAGTTAAAAAGTCACTACTTTATCTGTAAACATAATTTTGTTCGCACAATGAACTAGCACCCTGCCCTGTGAAAGAGTCAGCCAATCAATTTAACACAAGAACGCAGAAATCCAAAAGATACAAAGGCAACTGCGTAGCAACAAGTGTACCCAGAGCCATTTCTCGCTATGTATGAAAACTGTTACATCATTAATCGAGAAACTAACATGGATTGACGCTCGTCTGCTCCCCTCCCCCCCCTCCCCCCCCACCCCCATCCTACCAAAGATGCTGGGTACATTCTTGATCTCGTAATATCTCGCGGAGGACAGTCTGTTGCGCTTTATTGTTAATCCTTGTGGTCTGCTGTCAGCAGCTTGTGGTCTTGCAGTAAGCGCTGCTGATTCTCGCTTATAGTGTCCCGGGTTCGATTCCCGGCCGGGTTAGGGACTTTTCCTCATAATGATTGCATCATCATCTACATGCAAGTCGCCGAAGAGGTGTCAAGTAAAAAGACTTGCGCCAGACGGCCGAAAATCTCAGAAGGGGTCATCCAGTCACAAATACTACACACAGTTCTTTTTGTGGGGTGCTGGGCGATAAACGCTCGTGTTGCTAAACGGTAGAATGTTTTTATTAAAACCTCACTATCCAGTCCGTTATGGAACAGTTCATAGGAGGTTTATCAATATAGCACATGAGACAGGTCCCTGCTGCCACGGGTGCAATAACTGCCCTCAATTTTCTGGGGAAAACTGACAGTTAGAAGTTTAAATAAAAAAAATAATACTGTTTTGTATTAAGTGTGCAATGTTATGTAGAATTTTCAAAACACTAGACGTTATTGGTCACTGAGACAAAATTGTGTGTTACTTTTGAATACATTGTGGGAGTATACAGTGATCAATGTTATTACAAATATTTACTGTCATAAACAGTCTTGATCACAAACTATTTATTCCGGTGACCGGTTCTAGGAGCTTCAGTCTGGAACCGCGCGACCGCCGCGGTCACAGGTTCGAAACCTGCCTCGGGCATGGACGTGTGTGATGTCCTAAGGTTAGTTAGGTTTAAGTAGTTCTAAGTTCTAGGGGACTGATGACCTCAGATGTTAAGTCCCGTAAAAAAAAATGATTTGTGATCAAGACTGTTTATGATAGTAAAAAAATAATTGTGTGTATTTTTGAACTCCGAAGAATAAATTCGCCTTAATTCGACTTTACTGTACCATATTTTTACACATCACGAATTGGTATTAAAGTTTAATTTACGTATTCTGTACAACTCTGTTCTTTATACTCCGTATTTTGAGTAAGTTGTAATAAACAACTTAGAAAACGTTGCGCGTCGCTCTCATGAGTTGCATATTATTACTATTCGTGTTCTGTCCTTCAAAAGATTCGGGACACAGCCTACACATAACATCAGCGAGCTGCTTACGGCTCAAGCGCAACATAGTTAGGATTAAGTCAAAAGAAGACGCACTCGACACGGACTACGCCATGCATCCGGTATTACGACACATAAATAGTTCACAAGCGGACATCCACCAGCCAAACGGGAATATAAGCAGATACGTCGCTCCACTCAGTCTGTACCACGGGTTAATCAGTTAATATTTCAAGACAGTTCCTCAGGACAGTGCCACAGCCAGTGTCTCAGGACTCATTAAGTCCTCCAAGAAGACCCAAACTGGACATTACACGAGTGATACTACTCATCGTTCGCTGTATCTTCTCACTAGTTTGATGCGGCCAGCAACGAATTCCTCTCGTGTGCCAACCATCTCAGAGTAGCACTTAAACCTACGTCCTCAATTATCTGCTGGATGTCTTTAATAACGCATTTGTAGAAGTGTTACTGTCTCTCCGTTACTCCGCGGTTTTTACCCTCTGCAACTCCCTCTACTGCCATGGAGGTTATACCCTGCTGTCTTAACAGATGTCGTACTGTACTGTCCATTTTTTGTCAGTGTTTTCCATATGTTTTTTTTCGCCAATTTTGCGGAGAAACTTCTCATTCCTTATCTTATCATTTCACTAATTTTCAACATTATTGTGTAGCATCACATCTCAAACGCCATCTCTACCGCGTAATGCTGTGGCCCAAACATACATTTTCAGAAATTTCTTCCTCGGGTTAAAACCTATGTTTGATTCCAGTAGCCTACTGTTGCTCAGGAATTCTCTGTGTGCTTGTGTTAATCTACTTTTTATGTCATACTTGCTTCGCTCTTCATTGGTCAGTTTGGTTCCTAGGTAACAAAATTCCGTAACTTTGTCTACTTCGTGATCGCTAGAAGTATACCAGTGTTTAAAGACAAATCCGTGCAAAAGAACTTTGAAGTGTATTGTCATACATGACCTTCATACTCCAAGTAAGGAGTGTAAAAAGTTCTGTTGATAAATTAATGTTAATTGTTGTTAATATGTGCTTCCAGCAATTTTGGGTGTAGCTGTTGTCTAACCCTTTTTGCATGGTAAGCCGCCTCGTAACATTACATGCGGCCACATTTGTGTGTCTGACGAGAAATGCATTTAGTGAATACAATACAAAACACTGGCGACGAGGACAAAGGTATAAAAATTTTTAGATCACAAAATTCTTCCTCAATGCCCTTTTGAGCACAGGAAACACCTACGTAAAGGGGCTGGAAAAAAATACGGAAACACCGCGAGAAATGTACACTTGAACGTAATTGCACATACAGCGAAGCCTGCAGGTCGCGCTGTTGTATTTGACCACAAACGTCAGATGTGCAATGTCCTCAGTAGGTTTCAAGTATCAGCCGTGGGCAGGACAGCGTTGTGCACAGTTGTGAGTGCATTACGTCGGAGCTAAATGGGCAAACGGATGGTGCTCGTATGGTGAGTAATTCCAAAACGAAGAGAGCCGAAGTGTTTGATTTTCAAGAGGCACCGCATCGAATATTTGTACTGCGCACGGGGACAGCGAAAAATGACGATCCACTATGTCAAAAACGGACGAAAGTGTGTGTTTCGTGATGTGTTGAGGATCACGGCAGATGTGGATGCCACACTCGAGAACCCTGTTAGCACCAAACCAACACCAAGGAAGCCCATAAGCTGGGAATTTCAGGGTGAACACGAGTTTCAAAACCACTCATCAGTGACGAAAATGCCTGTAACAGGACAACAGAACCTGGACTATGGAGCAATGGAAGTAAGTCATTTGGTCGGATGAGTCTTGTTTCACACTGTTTCCTAATTCTGGCCGAGTTTACGTCCCAAAAGTGAAACATGGCGGGGGTTCGATGATATTTTGGGCAGCCAATCGTGACACTCCATGGGACCCATTGTTAGCCTGCAAGTTCGCATTAGTGCCAAGTAGTATGTTTCCAGCTGGGTTGAAGGGCCTGTCCCAAGGTACAGTGTTTGCTCCCCACCGTTGATGTTGTGTTCCAAGGCAGCAGGCCCTCTGTTGACACTACGTGAATCGTCCAGGGGTGCTTTTGTAAACACAAGGATGAATTTTTGCATCTTCGCTGTCCACCTTAGCCGCCAGACGTCAATATTATTCAGCCTTCGTAGTCTACTTTGGAGAGAAGAATGCGTGGTCGCTACTCAACTTCATCATTCTTACCTGATCTTGTCCCTATTTTGCATTTATACTGGTGTAAGATTCCCCCCCGTCACAACCTTTATTTATCCGAGACGATTGGAAGCTGATTTGGATGGCGACAGTTTTCCCAACGACGTATTAGGCAGGGTAATGTATTGTGTTTTTAGTGTTTGCATACTTTTGTTCGCCCTCTGTAGCTGTCTGTTACACATAAAAGCATTTTCAGTGCAGTTCATTTGTCAAGATGCTTAGATAGTCATTATAAACTTAGACTGCCGGAGTATTGGCACTTTGCTTCAAGAAGGGCTGTCATTTCCGTAAATTGCCGAAACCGTGTACACAACAGTGACGTCATTCGAACACTCACCCGCTATCGTGTGAGGCAGAGCTTTGATCTTCCCAGTCATAGACGCCCACTGCTAACAACATCAGCTGATGTGGCTCGTAGGCACCTCGACGAGACTGCAGCACAACCGTACATTATCTCGACGAGGCAACTTGGTGGACTACGTCGACCCAGACTGCACTAAACCCCTTGCACACCATTATTTTGGCCTCTGTGCGTCCATTACGGATAACAGTATAATCATTCCAGCACCTAGCGCCACAGTGCACGGTAAGTGGGGGCAAGGGAACACTCGGAACCGAACCAGGATCAGTGATATCCGGTTTTCACCGACGAGTGCAAGTGTTGTCTGGCGCCGATGATAGTCAAAAATGGTTCAAATGGCTCTGAACACTATGGGACTTAACATCTTAGGTCATCAGTCCCCTAGAACTTAGAACTACTTAAACCTAACTAACCTAAGGACAGCACACAACACCCAGCCATCACGAGGCAGAGAAAATCCCTGACCCCGCCGGGAATCGAACCCGGGAACCCGGGCGTGGGAAGCGAGAACGCTACCGCACGACCACGAGATGCGGGCGATGATAGTCGTAAACCTTTTTTTTTCATCAGTCTCCTGACTCGTCTGATGCGACCCGCCACGATTTCCTCTGCCGTGCAAACTTCTTCATCTCAGAGTAGCGCTTGCAATTTACGTCCTCAATTATTTGTTGCATATATTCCAATTTCTGTCTTCCTCTACGTTTGTTATCCCTACGCCTCCATCTAGTACCATGGAAGTCTTTTCTCGATGTCTTAACAGATGTCCTATCATTCTGTTCCTTCTTCTTGTCTGTGCTTTCCGTATATTCCTTTCCTCTTCGATTCTGCGCAGAACCTTCTCATTCCTTACCTTTCCAGTCCATCTAATTTTCAACATTTTTCTGTAGCATCACATATCAAATGCTTCGGTTCTCTTCCGGTTTTCCCACAGTCCATATTTCTCTGCCATGCAATGCTGTGCTCTAAACATTCTCGGAAACGTCTTCCTCAAATTAAGAAATACGTTTGATACAAGTACACTTCTCTTGGCCACGAAGCCCTTTTTGCCAGTGCTAATCTGCTTTTGATGTCGTCCTTGTTCCATCCGTCATTGGTTATCTTGCTACCTAGGTAAAAGAATTCACTAAACTCATCTGCCTCGTGACAAGTTTCTCGCTGTTCTCATTTTTGCTGCTTCTAATTCATTAGTTTCATCTATCTTCGATTTACTCTCAACCCATATTTGTACTCATCAGACTGTTCATTCCAGTCAGTAGATCCTGCAATTCTTCTTCACTTTCTCAGAGGATAGCAATACCAACAGCGAATCGTGTCACTAATGTCCTTTCACCCGAAATTTTAATACTTCTTGAACCTTTCTTCTATTTTCATCATAGCTTCTTGGATGTCTAGATTGAAACGTAAGATCGAAAGACTACATACCTGTCTTACAACCTTTCTAATACTTCATTTTCGTTCTTGGTCTTCCACTCTTATTGTTCCCCCTTGACTCTTCTCTTGTACATGTTGTACATCGCCCATCTCTCACCCATCTCTCCCTATAGCTTACCAGTATTTTCCTCAGAATTTCTGACATCTTGCATCGTTTGATATTGTCCTATGAACGAGTATTCATTTTTCTTCAGCCTTGCATCCATTATGAACCGCAACGTCAGAACAGTCTGTCTCGTCTCTTTACCTTCTCTAAAGACAAAGTGATCGTCATCTAACACATCCACAGTTTTCTTTTCCATTCCTCTGTTGATTATTCTTGTCAGTAATTTGGATGCATGAACTGTTAAGCTAATTGTGCGATAATTCCCGCACTTGTCAGCTCTTGCAGTGTTCGGAATTGTGTGGATGACATTTTTCCGAAAGTCAGACGGTATATCGCCAGACTGATATTCACCGGCGTGATTAGTCGTTTTGTTGCCATTTTACCCAATGATTTCAGAAATTCCGATGGGATGAACGTTCTGTCCCTCCCGCTTTATTTGATCTTAAGTCTTCCAAAGCTCTTTCCAAGTCTGATCTTACACTGGATTCACTATCCCTGCTATGCAGACTCCTGTTTCGTCTTCTATCACATCAGACATATCTTCTCCCTCTTAGAGGCCTTCAATGTACTCTTTCCACCTATCCGATCTCTCCTCTGGATTTAACAGTGGAAGACCCCTTGCACTCTGAATGTTGCCAGCCTTGCTTTTAATTTCACGGGAGGTTCAAATCAAATGGCTCCGAGCACTATGGGACTTAACTTCTGAGGTCATCAGTCCCCTAGAACTTATAACTACTTAAACCTAACTAACCTAAGGACATCACACACATCCATGCCCAAGGCAGGAATCGAAACTGCGACCGTAGCGGTCGCGTGGTTCCAGACTGTAGCGCCTAGAACCGCTCGGCCACACCGACCGGCTCACGAGACTTTTCTATGTGCTGAGTCAGTCCTTGCGACAATCAAGAAATACATGTGGTTGTTATTAAACTTTCGCTGCTTCAGAGGACCCCTGAAAAAATAGTGTCGTAGGACATCGTATCTTTCTGCAAACACTTGGAAGGTTATGCGGAATAGAAATAACGAATAAATCATTGAATGAAACACACTAACTTCGACATGGGAGGGGAACATTTGTTAATTGCGTATCATTATTATGTTACAGGTTATAAACCGCGCAGCGCTTTTCGAATGGTGGAACACGGAATGCTCACCTGTCGTGACACAGTTCGTGTGTTGCTTGACGCTTGCACATTGCGTCAAACATTCTCAACCATGGCAACAGTAGCTTCTTCAACAGTTTGTGGCGCTATTGCTCGTCGGTTTCTCCCAGGAGCAATTCCCAATTCTCCAGTCAATTCGAAGTTCAGAATCGTGTTCTTCAACGACGACATCTTCGTATTATTTTAATGTGTCAGAACCTGCCAAGAGTAGCAGCACTATTACTATTGATTTGATAAAACAGATTCAGGAGCAAAGCCCTGCTAAACTTGTCTAGACCCACATTGGCTGCCTGCAGATGTAATGCATACTGTTGCTTGCGTTTCAGTCCTTTGTCGCCGTACCAGTACCGGCATGCAACGGCAAGTGATGATACCAACACTACTAACAACGCAAATCCTGAAGCGCACTGTCGGAACGTCATTCCTAGGAAGTTGGGTATCAATACGGTAAATAGTTTGC
This sequence comes from Schistocerca serialis cubense, assembly GCF_023864345.2. Lineage (NCBI taxonomy): Eukaryota > Metazoa > Arthropoda > Insecta > Orthoptera > Acrididae > Schistocerca > Schistocerca serialis. Next base: position 534,957,270 of record NC_064645.1, read on the forward strand.
CGTCTGTACTAGCTCAAGTAACGAAAGTTTAACTAGAACCACCGTGTACTACATATAGCTTTCACGTTACTCTTGTAGGCTGAGACCACGTCAGCAATTAAGTGATGCGCTCACATACTCACAAAGCCAGCAAAAGCAAGTCAGGTGCAATGCTTTATCGCTTACACCGAGAGGATTTTTTCCCCGTAACGGTTTACTGTATGGCAGTATGCAGTTTCGACAAATGATCACACATTATTACTGATCCATTAATGAGAGGTTGCACAGCTGACGGCTCCCGGGTTGTGGCGAGACCACCTACAATAAATAAGATCACAACACAGAAACCAAGATGGCGGCAGTCTTAGGCCAAGTATTTCAGCGGTACCCTAATACGAATAATTTACAAACTTCATAAGCGGAATGTAGATTCTAAATTGCGTAAGAAATTTATTGTTATATGTTTTTCTATATTCAAACTTAAATAAAAAGTTGTATCAAAGACACAAATTATTTAAACGGTACTATGACGAAGTAAAATTTGGAGATGCAACTCAAAATCAAATCCAAACAGATTGCTACACAACACACGCAAATTGCGCGTCTGGACACTAATAATAATTTGCAAAACAGAAGCTACATAGCATAAATAAGTGAAGGGTGCAGCTAAAGCTCAAAATTGTAGTAAACAACATGCAGTTAATTCTAGTCACTGTCATTATATACGAGGGCTATTCAAAAAGTAGGGAGTTTCCGTCTGACGCCGCTAGGCGCGCACCGATCGCGTATGTTTGGGTTTGTGCGTGCTCGGCAGCTCAGTCGGCATCCATCCGTGACAGCGGGAACGTCTCTGTGTGTCTGGTTATTTCGATATTCGAATTTGAAATGTGCGCTGCAATCGAAAATCCCGCCAGTTGTGAGGTGCGGTCTGTGATACGGTTTTTGTTGGCAAAAACGTAAAACCTATAGAAATTTATCGTGAACTGTGCGAAGTGTACGGAAACAACGTAATGAGTGAATGTTCCGGGCAGAAATGGTGCATTCGGTTTAAAAATGACTGAACCAACGTTCATGATGGAGAGAAGAGTGTGCCGGCCGCTGGTGGCCGAGCGGTTCTAGGCACTTCAGTCTGGAACTGCGCGACCGCTACGGTCGCAGGTTCGAGTCCTGCCTCGGGCATGGATGTGTGTGATGTCCATATGTTAGTTAGATTTAAGTAGTTCTAAGTTCTGGGGGACTGATGACTTGAGATGTTAAGTCCCATAGTGCTCAGAGCCATTTTGAGAGAAGAGTGGACGCCTGAATATTGTGACTGACTATCTTGTCGCTAAAGTTGATGAAACGATTCGTGAAAACCGTCGCTTCACAATAACAGAGCTGTCGCTTTCTTTTCCACAAGTTTCACAGACTTTGTTGTTTGAAATTGTCACTCAAAAGCTAGGCGGGCGTGACTCACTGGATGAAGACTCAGGCGGCAGAATCTACATCTACATCTACATTTATACTCCGCAAGCCACCCAACGGTGTGTGGCGGAGGGCACTTTACGTGCCACTGTCATTACCTCCTTTTCCTGTTCCAGTCGCGTATGGTTCGCGGGAAGAACGACTGTCTGAAAGCCTCCGTGCGGGCTCTAATCTCTCTAATTTTACATTCGTGATCTCCTCGGGAAGTATAAGTAGGGGGAAGCAATATATTCGATACCTCATCCAGAAACGCACCCTCTCGAAACCTGGCGAGCAAGCTACACCGCGATGCAGAGCGCCTCTCTTGCAGAGTCTGCCACTTGAGTTTATTAAACATCTCCGTAACGCTATCACGGTTACCAAATAACCCTGTGACGAAACGCGCCGCTCTTCTTTGGATCTTCTCTATCTCCTCCGTCAAACCGATCTGGTACGGATCCCACACTGATGAGCAATACTCAAGTATAGGTCGAACGAGTGTTTTGTAAGCCACCTCCTTTGTTGATGGACTACATTTTCTAAGCACTCTCCCAATGAATCTCAATCTGGTACCCGCCTTACCAACAATTAATTTTATATGATCATTCCACTTCAAATCGTTCCGCACGCATACTCCCAGATATTTTACAGAAGTAACTGCAACCAGTGTTTGTTCCTCTATCATAGAATCATACAATAAAGGATCCTTCTTTCTATGTATTCGCAATACAGAGCTTGTCCACTGCTATGATAAGTGCCTCAATGTGTTTGGTGACTATGTGGAAAAGTAGTAAGTCAGTCGCTCTTTCACATGTATGTAATAAAATGTATTTCTTGTACTTAGTTCTTTTTTTAATGCCACAACGTTCCCTACTTTCGGAACAGCCCTCGTAATATGCTAGAAGTTGTTTAATGTTGAGTATCTGTTGGATTTATTTGCTGCTCAGCTTGGCCTCTTTGCGTTTTGTTATTTTTGCTGCACTGTCTTCATGAGTTTCTCTTTCTTGTTTTACTACTTTCCTTTGAAACACACTTTTCGTTCAAGAGTTTTGTATAATTATTAATAAAAATATTGGAAAGCACTTTAATACTTATCTTGATTATTGTCTTTAAAGGAATGCCACATTTGCACACAACACTGAGGTTACTAATGGCATTTTTACACAATTCAGTTCCTGAGGCAAGTCCTGCTTCTCTTTGATTTTCAAGTTTGAGAAATTCTGATTTCATATGTGCTACTAATCAGAACTTGAAAAAGTTTATGTACCTTAAAAGACAAGGAAATCATTATGGAAGAAGAGCACTTTAATCCCCCATTATTCGGTTAGTTGAAATACGAAAGGGGTTCTTTGGTTTCACATTGCAACAATATTTCATTCTCTGTCGTAACATTTCTTCACAATCTGAACATTTTCCACCTTTTCTCAGCTTTTCAAGCACTGTTTTGCTAGTGTAGCTCGCCATAAAAACCAAGACTTTCAAATCTTCATCCATCATGGGAATGCTTGATAGTTCCTCTAGAGCAGGTTCTAATTTATCTAAATTTTCATAAATTTGGTGTTTTATGCTCTAATTTAATTTGGTGAAAAATCATTTAAAGTAAATTCACCATGTTTAGTAGATATGAGTTTTAGTAGACATTACTTTGAGTTTCCTCTCAGATTCCAACATTTGCTCAGCTGAAATATTATTTTTGCAGCCATTTAGCCTTCTATAAGCTCCAAATCTTTCTTCTAAAGCATCAGTGCGTAATTTTGCCATAAGAATGCAGGACCAGATGTATGTGTTAAACATATACCTGCCTAACTGAACTCTTTTTGTAAATGTGTGAGAGAAATAAGTACATGTTTCATTGGTTAGTTTTCCATGAGTAGGCAATGCATGCCAGATATCAATATATGTTTTTAAATTTTCAAGGAACAGAAGTTTGGAGTCAGTGGGTTGAGTGATTGCGCTAGAATTATCATCTGATGTGTATTTGCCTTTCATGGGCTGCTGCATATTAGAAACTGTCCACCATTTAATGATTAATTTTAAAAACTGAACAGTGCCATCAGAAATCTCAATCCCCTGACTTTTCAAAGTTTCTAGTGCTGACACATTTTTAGAATCAAAAACACTGAGAGCAAGGGTAGCATTCTGTCTCTCAATAGAATTTGGATATACTGCCCTTGTCACTAGCTCTGGGGCAAGATTCAACAGTTTATTTTTCTCAGAATGAAACAGGTTCCTCAAATCTGAAAATTTTGCTTTACTGACATTATATTCACATGCAGTATTCCCTTCATTACCGTGTAGAAAGGCATTAATGAAAGCAAATGTATCCTCAATATTTGGCATTATGAATGACTCATTTTTTCCATTCAACCAGTTATTTCTGATACACTTAAGCAAGTACACACAGTCAAAGAGAAGAAAGAGGAATTTGGATGGAGCAGTTGGATTTGTAACACACAACTGCAAAGTGCCACTACACATAAGCTGATACATTTTCCTATTAGTGCTGTGGTTTTATGTTACCAGGCATATCACATCATATCCAAGCTCATGCAATATCTGTAATACGCCAATTGTCATTTTCAGTAGTGTATCAGAATTTCATTTTTTTGTACAGTAAATAGAGCTATTACTTCTTTATAATGAGAATGTAAAGATGATGCCATGAAAACCTGCATTGTACCTGCTGTTGTAGTATCTGAAGCATTCTCAACAACACCAAGTATCTTTCCTGCCTCATAAGAAAAAAAATGGTTCAAATGGCTCTGAGCACTATGGGACTCAACTGCTGTGGTCATAAGTCCCCTAGAACTTAGAACTACTTAAACCTAACTAACCTAAGGACAGCACACAACACCCAGCCATCACGAGGCAGAGAAAATCCCTGACCCCGCCGGGAATCGAACCCGGGAACCCGGGCGTGGTAAGCGAGAACGCTACCGCACGACCACGAGATGCGGGCTGCCTCATAAGAGAATTTTGAGTTAACATGAACTTCATCTAGCATCACTGAAATTACCTTGTCATTTTCCTGAAGAAATTAATTTTTTACTCTCAAAAAAGCTATCTGTGATTGACCAATACAAGGTTTATTTGGACTCATTTTACATAGAAACTGCCTTAAATGGGCAGGATGAGGTATTGTTAATACATTTATTTTTCTCAAGTGATGGTAGGTACCAGGAAATGAAAAGCAAGTAGTTGTTGCCCATATCAAAAGCTCAGGAGAATATCTACTTTTGTTTGTTACTGCAACTTGCAATTGCTCCAAAACAAATTCTATTTTATGAGCTATATGATAATCAAAATCACTACCAGCTTTCAGTGCCTGTTTGAAAACATTGACTAAAATTTTAATCTTGTCAATGGTACCAATAGAGCTATCCGTGAAACCATTTAGGTGACTCATCAGACTGTCAATTCGTCCATTTGTCACATTTCAAGTTCTCTTGCTCCCCAGACTGTAATATCCATTTCAAGGTTTCTGTTGGTAAACACACATATTTGTGAAACACTTTTACATCCAAGGAACTTGATATCTTGAAGCACACTGAAACTAATGATATATCACTGACTGAATCATCCTTTAATTTAATAAAAGACACGTAGTCATCCTTTACTAAAAGTGTAAATGGATAAACATTGCTTTTCTGCCCTTCGCTTTTAAAATGCTGAAAGTCAGGTATATTGTCCTTCTCGCACCAATTACTGAAACTACACTCATCACGTACCAGTAGTTGTTGAACACGTTCTTCAGGATTCTTCCTTTTCTTAGGAACTGGTACTGTGTAATAAGAAGATTGATTAGGAAAGATAGTTAGAATTGCATCATTTGTTAGTTTTGGTATTTTTCGTGACGCACATATGGGTTCACTATTTTCCACAGCAAAAATTTCTTCCCTAACCACAAACTTAGGTTCAAAATGTTTAATGCATACCATAGTTTTGTCTTTCACTTCAAAATTATATCTATGAATTAGTTTCATTCATTTCTTCCTCAATGCTATTTCTTTGGGAAACTTAAATGTTAAAATATCGTATGTTTTGCCGTAATTGGATTTGCATCCTGGTACACAACAGCTACGACCCATCGCAAGAACAGTTTACACTTTAAATTATGATGGAACTACTAGATAATCTAGAAAATAAATACTAGCGTAGCACTTGTGACGGCTTTCATAGCATATAGCATAAATAATAGGTAGTAACAAATGCATGCGCTAATAATCTCTTTGAACTTCACGTATACAATGTTAACACTCTACGAAAACACAAGCACACTGGTTTGTTACTCCCCCACGGTTGCCGCCATATTGTCAACTGTCAATATCTGCCTTCAGGTCTGATTTATTGTAGGTGGTCTTGGTCGTGGCGTTACTGCGGTAAACGCTGGAAGGCTACCGCCACGCGAGCGAAAGTCTGCAAGAAAGCACGGTCAGACGAAAGTAACACTGACCTTGTTAGGTTGCCCTTCGCTGCAGCGGCGAAGGCCAGCTTAGCGCACTCTCGGTTGGTTTTTTCTTACAGTAAATATATTCTGTATTTTAAAAACACACTGTCCAGGGAGATTAATGTGACCACCACCTATGTTCGACGTCGACGCTCAATAACCACTCACAGACGACAGGTTGCAGCACTAGCATTAGCAGTTGAGGATATACACTGAAGCGCCAGAAAGGTGGTATAGGTATGCGTATTCAAATTCACAGGTGTGTAAACAGAGAGAATACGGCGCTGCGCTCGACAACGCCTATATAAGGCAACAAGTGCCTGGCGCAATTGTTAGATCGGTTACCTCTGTTGCATTGGCAGGTTATCAATATTTGAGTGAGTTTGAACGTGGTGTTACAATCGGCGAACGAGCGATGGGACACAGCATCACCGAGTTAGAGATGAAGTGGGGTTTTTCCCGTACAACCATTTCACGAATGTACTGTAAATATCAGGAATCCGGTACATCTACAAATCTCGGACATCACTGCGGCCGGAAAAAGACCCTGCAAGTACGGGACCAACGAGGACTGAAGAGAATCGTTCAACGTGACGGAAGTGCAACCCTTCCGCAAATTTCTGCAGATTTCTTTGCTGGGCCATTAACAAGTGTCAGAATGCCAACCATTTAACTAAACATCATCGGTGTGGGCTCTCGGAGCCGAAGGCCCGCTCGTGTACCCTTGATGACTGCACGACACAATGCTTTACACCTCGTCTGGGCCCGTCGACACTGACAATGGACTGTTGATGACTGGAAACCTTGCCTGGTCGGACGAGTCTAGTTTCAAATTATATCGAGCGGATGGACTTCTACGGGTACGGAGACAACCTCATGGATCCTGCATGTCAGCAAGTGACTCTTCAAGCTGGTGGAGGCTCTGTAATCGTGTGGGGCGTGAGCAGCTGGAGTGATATGGGACCCCTGATACGTCTAGATGCGACTCTGACAGGTGACACATACGTAAGCATCCTGCCTGATCATCTGCATACATTCTTGTCAATTGTGCATTCCGACGGACTTGGGAAATTCCAGCAGGACAATGCGACGCTCCACACGTCCATAATTGTTAGAGAGTGACTCCAAGAACACTCTTCTGAGCTTAAATACTGCCGCTGGCCACTAAACTCCCCACTCATGAACGTCACTGAGAATGTCTGGGGTGCCTTCCAACGTGCTGTTCAAAAGAGATCGCCACCCCCTCGTACTCTTACGGATTTATGGACAGTCCTATAGGATTGATGGTGTCAGTTCTCTCCAACACTGCTTCAGACATGAGTCCATGCCGCGTCGTGTTGCGGCACTTCTGCGTGCTCCTGGGGCTCTACACGATATTAGGCAGGTGTGTGAAAGCATTTCCTAAACGGCTAGGCCGGCCGCTGTGGTCGAGCAGTTCTAGGCGTTTCAGTCCGGAACCGCGCTGCTGCTGCGGTCGCAGGTTCGAATCCTGCTTCTGGCATGGATGTGTGTGATGTCCTTAGGTTAGTTAGGTTTGTGTAGTTCTAAAACTAGGGGAATGATAACCTCAAAAAAAAAAAAAAAAAAAAAAAAAAGGAAATGGCTCTGAGCACTATGGGACTTAACATCTGTGGTCATCAGTCCCCTAGAACTTAGAACAACTTAAACCTAACTAACCTAAGGACATCACACACATCCATGCCCGAGGCAGGATTCGAACCTGCGACCGTAGCAGTCCCGCGGTTCCGGACTGCGCGCCTAGAACCACTAGACCACCGCGGCCGGCTGATAACCTCAGATGTTGAGTCCCATAGTGTTTAGAGCCATTTGAACCATAAACGGCTAGGTTTGTGAACTGTTCGCATTCCGCCATGGTTAAAGGATATCATGAATGGGAAATGGCGCTATCCTAAACAGGCGGTGAGGCAGCTGTAGTGTACGACGAACCGTAGATGACAGGAGCGCACGGCGGCTGCGGTGATATATACGGGCGAAGAGACGAGCAGCTGTTGAGCAAGTGACCACCCTTGTGAAGCAAGGGGTACAAACAATGTCTCCTCAACGATAATTTAGTGGACGTTGCTACGTATGGGCCTTTGCATCAGGCTCTGGGTCGTGCACCCACGCTGAGTGCTGTTCACTGCTGACGAAGGCTGGAGATACACGCCAATACCGCAACTCGACGTCTCCTGAGTTTCGAAAAGTAGCCTTTTCAGAAGACGCGTACGGCATGAAACGTGTGAAAGCAAACACCCTGCTACGAGGAGGGAGCGTTGTGGTCTAGGGAATGTTTTCGTGGCATTCTCTGGGCGAGCTCGTCATTGGTGGCACAGTGAATCAACACAAGTAATCATCTATCCTTGGACACTATATCCACCCCTTCATGCAGTTTGTCTTCCCTCGGCACGATGGCATCTACCAGCAGGACAACGCAACGTGTCACGCAGCTCGCAGTGTACATGCGTGGTTGGAAGAGCACCAGGGTGAGTTTACCGTACTCCCCTGGCCACCAAATTCTCGAATTTAAACTCACTCGAGGGTCTTAAGACCACCTGGATCAGGCTGTTCCTGCCATGGATTCCCAATCGAGAAACCGCACTAGGCCACGGCATGGCTCCACGTTCTTGTCGATACCTCGAAGATCTGCACTGACTGCACGCCTCGCAGCGGTCTGCTCTGCAAAAGGCAGTGATTCAGTCTTTTGACAGGAGATCACATTAATGTGACTGGACAGTAATAACATTACTTGTATGCCTAGATTTGTGTAGGGTCGTTCCGTGATTATCACATCATAATACAAACCAAATAACAGTTTCATGTTCCAGACACAAACTCTTTCTCTTGTAGAATATAAGTTGCAATATTTAGCAGAGGCATATTATCTGTTTAATTGCTGCAGGTGGTTTTCTGCTCTCTAATGTCCATGACTGACCGTATGACCGAGCGAGGTGGCGCAGTGGTTAGCACACTGGACTCGCATTCGGGAGGACGACGGTTCAATCCCGTCTCCGGCCATCCTGATTTAGGTTTTCCGTGATTTCCCTAAATCGTTTCAGGCAAATGCCGGCATGGTTCCTTTGAAAGGGCACGGCCGATTTCCTTCCCAATCCTTCCCTAACCTGAGCTTGCGCTCCGTCTCTAATGACCTCGTTGTCGACGGGACGTTAAACACTAACCACCACCACCTGATCATATGAAATATGCCCTCTAAATAGATACTATGGCGAAATTAAGGCGTCGTGGTTTACATTTAGATAAGAGCAAGATTCAGGAAACAAGTACCAGGAAAATATTCTTGACCCATATTAACTGTAGTTCCGTGAATGGGCACGCACTGATGATCAAAGCATTGTAACCAGCGCCTATCTCCAGAATTAATGTTGCCTGGTGACAATGCGTGCACGTGACACATTACTGGGGGTGAACCAGTTCTCAACTGACAAACTTGTTCAGGAATACCTTCTGAATATTTTCGTATAAGGGACGCACGATCTACGGAGGCTCGTTACAGAGAATTAACGTAATTATGATTTATTCGGTTTTCTATCGCAGTCACACTTCTTTCTACGAAAATACATTTACAGCAGTGAATAAGGCTAGGCTGTAATATGAAATAACCAAAACGTACTGTTACGGCATAAAGTAAAGCGCCGGTACGCCAGTCGGGAACGTCAAAGCATAGAAGGCTGTGAGAAAAGTCAGCCAATTTCACACTGACTGGACCTCCCTCCAGGACGACAACGCGACTGTGTGAAGAGGACATACGCTCCGTGACCGACTGGTGGCGTCCAGTTCAACAGCAGCTTCAAGATTAGCGACTTCGTAGCAATTTCAACACTAGTCACTTCGCTTGTACTCTCCATGTAACACAAACTTGGCATTGTCTATACTGAAGAAGACTGATTATCCTGTATGTCGCCCTTTGCTTGCGACACATGTGTGTAATTGCCGAAGTTAAGAATTGTATCTTTCCTTACTGTAATAAAACTCATTAATACGACTTGGCCGGCCGTTGTGGCCGAGCGGTTCTAGGCGCTTCAGTCTGGAACCGCGCAACCGCTACGGTCGCAACTTTGAATCCTGCCTCGGGCATGGATGATTGTGATGTCCTTAGTTTAGTTAGGTTTAAGTAGTTCTAAGTTCTAGGGGACTGATGACCTCAGATGTTAAGACCCGTAGTGCTCAGAGCCATTTTAATTTGAATACGACTTGTTTGATTGTTCATCTAGCGAACCGATTATGCTGGCTTCCTGGATACTACACGTACAACCACTGTCTCAACACAGCAACGCCGTCTTCGTGAAGAAGGCTAAAAGGGGTTCACAGCAGCTGGAAAACCTCCATTACACAATTTTTTTTGAAAACATTCAAAAAATGGTTCAAATGGCTCTGAGCACTATGGGACTCAACATCTGAGGTCATCAGTCCCCTAGAACTTAGAACTACTTAAACCTAACTAACCTAAGGACATCACACACATCCATGCCCGAGGCAGGATTCGAACCTGCGACCGTAGCAGTCACGCGGTTCCGGACTGAAGTGCCTAGAACCGCACGGCCACCACGGCCGGCTTGAAAACATTCATTACTCGAACAAAATAAGATGAAAAAATTGCAATGGGCACCGCAACATAAAAGCTGGGTTGTTGTCAAGTCTTCGAAGGAAGAACTCCAATAACGAATTCACATAATGATGGCTCCATTACGCTAATATCAATACATCTGTCTATAAATAAAGTGCATATGGGGCGTGAAGATGGCGTGTTGGAATGCCGAAACTGCCCGTGAGACTAAAATAACTTCTCAAAACGTACGGCTCTTCGGCGATTTTTCTTGGTAAAAACTTGGCCAGCTGCTGTTCCGCGTCCTCAATGGATCAACAGAGGTTAAAAACTGGAGCATGCAACAACGATCCAAGGTGTTATTTACCGGCGACTCTTAAGTCTGAAGTATTTGGAAGGCATCGCCTAATGTTGTTCGTCGACTTCACGGAAAACGTATGAAGACTCAGTATTGGTAGCGGGTTGCTGAGGCCCTCAGAAAAGGGCTGCAGCAGGACAACGAGCGCTAACATGCTTCTGGCTTTTGGGGAGTATATGTCAATAGAAAACGGAAATGTTGAGAACTAAAGAATATAGTTTGGTCAAGTCGGTCATCTGACTTAAATCCCCTGGAATGAACTTGACAGTGAGAGCGGAAACCTGAGATCATCTAAGGCTGAAGGACTGTGGAATAATTTAGAGACGTATTCGACGCCAGTATCTGCTAAAACACTACAAACTCTTATCTCCTGAGTCCCATGAGTTTGAGAAGCTTTTCTGAGGGAAAAGGATGGAAATTTTAAAGAAGGCAAAACCTAAACTATATTACGAGTATATTGTACTTCATTATAGACAGAGAAAATAACTTTTTTTTTTATTTATTTATTTTTTTTTCATCAGTCTACTGACTGGTTTGATGCGGCCCGCCACGAATTCCTTTCCTGTGCTAACCTCTTCATCTCAGAGTAGCACTTGCAACCTACGTCCTCTATTATATGCTTGACGTATTCCAATCTCTGTCTTCCTCTACAGTTTTTGCCCACTACAGCTCCCTCTAGTACCATGGAAGTCATTCCCTCATGTCTTAGCAGATGTCCTATCATCCTGTCCCTTCTCCTTATCAGTGTTTTCCACATATTCCTTCCCTCTCCGATTCTGCGTAGAACCTCCTCATTCCTTACCTTATCAGTCCATCTAATTTTCAACATTCGTCTATAGCACCACATCTCAAATGCTTCGATTCTCTTCAGTTCCGGTTTTCCCACAGTCCATGTTTCACTACCATACAATGCTGTACACCAGACGTACATCCTCAGAAATTTCTTCCTCAAATTAAGGCCGGTATTTGATATTAGTAGACTTCTCTTGGCCAGAAATGCCTTTTTTGCCATAGCGAGTGTGCTTTTGATGTCCTCCTTGCTCCGGCCGTCATTGGTTATTTTACTGCCTAGCTAGCAGAATTCCTTAACTTCATTGACTTCGTGACCATCAATCCTGATGTTAAGTTTCTCGCTGTTCTCATTTCTACTACTTCTCATTACCTTCGTCTTTCTCCGATTTACTCTCAAACCATACTGTGTACTCATTAGACTGTTCATTCCGTTCAGCAGATCATTTAATTCTTCTTCACTTTCACTCAGGATATCAATGTCATCAGCGAATCGTATCATCGATATCCTTTCACCTTGTATTTTAATTCCACTCCTGAACCTTTCTTTTATTTCTATCATTGCTTCCTCGATGTACAGATTGAAGAGTAGGGGCAAAAGGCTACAGCCTTGTCTTACACCCTTCTTAATACGAGCACTTCGTTCTTGATTGTCCACTCTTATTGTTCCCTCTTGGTTGTTGTACATATTGTATATGACCCGTCTCTCCCTATAGCTTACCCCTACTTTTTTCAGAATCTCGAACAGCTTGCACCATTTTATTGGTCTCTTTCATCTGTACAACGTGGTTGTACTTCGAATTCAACTATATAGTTTTTACGATACTGTATGCATGCGTGACGGAAGGAACAGCCACTTCGGCAATTGCAGCCTGTATAAAATACTTGAAATGTATTCCCAATTTCGAATACAAACAACCACCAGCTGTATAAGGGAATGACGACAGTGAAAATATATGCCGGACCGGATCTCACTTTACACCTTAACACTTTTTACATTTTTTTCTTTACAGTGAAAATTTTTGCCATGCTGGGACTCAAACCCAGATTTCCCCGCTTATCGAGAGGGCTCACCTTATCATTTTTTTTTAGTGTATATGAAGCAGAGCAGTGAGTTTCTGGTTCGTGGTGGTAAGGTGAGCGGGTCGATATCCTAGGCCTGGCCACCATGCCACCCCGTTCCTGTCCCTGAACCAAGCCTCGAATTTTTTTTGTTTTTTCGTTGCGTGTGTGGAGCAGGGATGCAGGTTAAACAAAATACCCTTATTCTTACAATTTTGCCACAATTGTGCCACTCTATGGGTAAAGAATGCAATTAAACAGCAACAAAAATTAAAGCTTAATTAGAATGTCAAGACCGCCCTTCCGGCGGAACCAACATTAGACACTACCCCACTGCTGCCATCGATCAACATATGCATGGATCCTTCTAACCCTCCATTAGGTCCAGACACGTCTCACGTTTCGTAAAATGGACATTCACATAAGTTTAGATTCTCATACCTGGCTAACCCCAACTGTGGAGAGGATCCGAGAAGACAGTACCCAGATAATCAGCAAGGTAGTGCCCGTAGCGCGGGTCCGTCTACGGTGAGTCGTTCCAATAGAAAGGTCCAAAAATCGAGAAAGTGTTTGTCATCATCACAGTAAAGACACAATACAGTCAAACCCTTGATCCATATCACTGCATTCATCTCAGTACGTGGATAAAATCTCATAGTTGGGATAATAAGGGATGTCGGAGTCACTGCTGTAGGGGTAGTTCGCTGAGTGTGTTCCAACATCAGTCTCATCAATCTCAACTCCTCCAAAGCATACGCACATTTCAAATGGTGATCATTTGCATCAGGCAGATTGCATGGGGGCATAATGCAGAATCTGTCATATATGTGGAGTAGAGTCTCTGGCAATTCATATATTTGTTATTAACCATCAGATATCAGGCCGTTCAGGCATCCGAATTGAATCGATCGCCAGATCACAGGCAAAGTAACCGAGGTAGAATACTTTCAATCGGATTTCTAGATGGCGTCACACCATCGTCAGCGTTGACATAAGTCCACGAAAACTCCTTAAGGTGAGACTGTGTCGGCAAAATATGTGCCACTGCAATAGATGGTTCGTGAGAGGCGGGTGGCTAATTCTTCGATCCAAGTTCCTGCGAATCTGCACTGGCGATGGTTCCATATCTTCGTCATCATGGCAACATACATAGCAGCTGCTCTAACCTGCACATTGACCTTTCCAAGACTGCCCTTTGTAGTAGGGAGGATGAGCATGTCATATTGCACTTTGATTATTCCCACACTGATAAAGTAATGAAAGACTGCCTGTAAACTGCGTGCTATCGTCTTTGGCATCGGCAGGACTGTGGCCAGATAGGGTATCCTGGGCACCAGATAGATGTTGACATAAGCCACCAGCTGGACCATGTTCAAAGACCGCAGCTAGTTGCTATGGGCATCCATACGTATGCATTGTTGGAGAGGTGAGATGTGCCATCCGTCGACTGTCACACGGAAAACTAACCCGTAAACATTTGATTGTAACCTGGAGTGGGTATGAGGCCAAGCTCCCTTCTGGGAGGCTGCTGTCAATGAACATCACTCTCGTCTTCTCCAAGTTCAAGAGGCTTCTAGATATGGCACCGTTTTGGGTAATCCAGTCCAGTGAGCTTTGGACTTTGTCTGGCGTACACACTAAAAGCACGAGATTGTCCACATATGCACAGCACACAAAGGTATGATCTCTCAACATACCTGCAGCCGCCATCGCAGTTCGTGTAACAATGGCTCCTTTGCAATGGCATACATAACTAACGACAGGAAGCAACTTTGCCCCTCAGAATGCGCAACAGTGATCTTGCCCACTATACGTCCATTGATTATACCTCTGAAGTCACGCTACGCGCAAGGCACATATCAGAGCTTCTGAAAGACTGGCACAAGGCCAGCTGCTACAGCACTTTTCCAAGATAGTCGAGGCATACTCTACCGAAAGCGTGGTCACAATCCACTGACACTAAGGCTCCACGTCTCCACGAACGCAGCAGTGTGATGACTTTGCGGTAATCACTGAGCACCATTCATATGTTGCTGTTATCGCCGAGACACGTTTGGTTTCTAGGGATGACTTGGTCCAGGACACTACGAATGCAGGTGAGCAGAACTCTCCCAAATAAATTGAAATCGCTGTTGAGCAACGTAAGACGATGGTAATTGTCAATCCCCCTTTCGAAAGACTGCTTTGGGATCGACATAAAGGTGCTGTTGACAAAGGCAGGTGCCGTATGCAGTGCAGCGTTAATCAGTTCTTGGCATTTGGGGCATCATAACGTCACTGGATCATACGATAAGATTCTATCGGGAGACCATCTGGGCCTGGCGCTTTGTTGGTCGCCCCTTTTCTGAGGGCGTCAGCAATGTTCTCCGCCGTTATGGGATCCATGAGGGTCAGACGCAGTAAGCGGAGGACTTCATCCGTCGTCGTAACATTTTGGTCATCTGCGGCATAGAGCCGCCAGTAAAGATCCAAGAAGGTGTTGGCGATATCCTTTTGGACTGACAGGCGTCAGCCGTCCGAGATATCCAGCACAGGGATCAATGCTCTTCCTTCGACATTCGCGGATAATGTGATGCATGGTGGCGGGGGGGGGGGGGGGGGTTTACCCTCAATCCGGTCTTGACCACAAGTGGGTACTCTCAGGAGGACGTAGTGTAAGCGTAGTGATCTTTACATGCCATTGCTGGACCGCAGCCTGATGTCCTGGCAACGGTTGTTGGCATAAAAAACAATTTTCCATAGTGTGCTGTTGCCAACACATTGTCTCTCGATCTCAGTTCGTCATCACACGCTGCATCGCAGATTTTGCGCGATCGAGCCACCACTGGATCGTAGAAGGAAACGTCGCATGACGCCTGTCACATTCTTCCAGGTCTCCACTCCCTCTACGGACACTCTGGATCCTCGAAGAGCACTACATTTATCTTCCAAGTGCTTCTGCTCCGCCACATCCTCTGCCGAGTGAGAGGGTGCAGAGGTAGGCATCATGATCCTTTAAGGTTGCTGGCCCATTGCTCAGCATCAAGCGTCTCTGCTGTAGCTCCGTGGGAGACATAGACGCGATCAAGGCGATTCGCGGAATGTCTGGTAATGTATGTGTATCACTGTCTGTTGCCGTGAATACGCCACCAGGTATCGCCGAGACGAATGTCTTGCACCAGTCGTTGCACTTGACTGCACATTCTAGAATGTGATATTTGATCTTGTGGAGACAGGACGGAATTGAAGACGCCCCTGTGGTGATACGATAGTGGAGGAGTGCGGAGGAGTGCGACGTCGAGATCTGCAGCGCGCAACAAATCATGAAACGTCTGCGGCTTGACCACAAAACGGATAGTATAGAATTCGATGATGCCAATCCGGTAAGCCTAGCACGTAGAGGCGGTATTATTGGTTTCTGTTGGGAGAGGTAGAGATGGGAGACCCGAAAAAGCCCTCGCCACCAACAATGGATCCCCTGTTATGTCCACTGCCATTAGCTATCGTCATGTGAAGCAAGAATCACAAGAGCGGCCGCGCGGAGTGGCCGCGCGGTTAGAGGCGCCATGACACGAAATGCGCGGCTGCTCCCGCCGGAGGTCTGAGTCCTCCCTAGGGCATGGGTGTGTGTGTTGTTTTTAGCATAAGTTAGTTTAAGTAGTGTTTAAGTCTAGGGAACGAAGACCTCAGCAGTTTGGTCCTTTAGAAATTCATACACATTTGAACATTTCACAATACTTGGAAAAGGTAGGATGATACTGGAAGATTTCAGTTACATTAGATCATGGTCAGACAGAGATTCATCAGATACTGGATTGTAAGGCGTACGCAGCAGCAGGTACAGACTCAGATCATAATGTAGTAGAGATGAAGAGTAGGCTGATGTTCAAGACATTAGTCAGGAAGAATCAATACGCAAAGAAATGGGATACGGAAGAAGTAAGGAATGACGAGATACCCTTGAAGTTCTCTAAGACTATAGATACAGCAATAAGAAATAGCTCAGTAGGTAAATGTAAATGTCGTGTGACTAGTGCCTCCCGTCGTGTAGACCATTCGCCGGGTGCAAGTCTTTCGATTGACGCCACGTCGGCGACTTGCGCGTCGATGGGGATGAAATGATGATGATTAGGACAACACAACACCCAGTCCCTGAGCGGAAAAAATCTCTGACCCGGACCCTTAGGATTAACATTCTGTGGCGCTGACCACTCAGCTACCGGGGGCGGACAGCTCAGTAGGTAGAACAGTTGAAGAGGAATGGACATGTCTAAAAAGGGCCATCACAGAATTTGGAAAGAAAACGTAGGTACAAAGAAGGTAAATGCGAAGAAACAAAAATGTTCAAATGTGTGTGAAATCTTATGGGACTTAACTGCTAAGGTCATCAGTCCCTAAGCTTACACGCTACTTAACCTAAATTATTCTAAGGACAAACACACACACCCATGCCAGAGGGAGGACTCGAACCTCCGCCGGGACCAGCCGCACAGTCCATGACTGCAGCGCCTCAGACCGCTCGGCTAATCCAGCGCGGCAACTGCGAAGAAACCATGAGTAACAGAATAAGTACTTCACTTGATCGCTGAAAGAAGGAAGTACAAAAATATTCCGAGAAAATCAGGAATACAGAAATACAAGTCGCTGAGGAATGAAATAAGTAGGAAGTGCTGGAAAGCTAAGACGAAATGGCTGCACGAAACATGTGGAGAAATCGAAAATGAACGATTGTCAGAAGGATAAACTCCGCATACAGTAAAGTCAAAACAACCTTCGTAGACATTAAAAGCAAGGGTGGTAACATTAATGCAGAGGAGAGAGCGGATAGAATACACTGAAAACCTCTATGAGGGGGAGGAGTCGTCTGATGTGATAGAAGGAGACACAGGAGTCGATTTAGAAGAGACAGCGGATCCAGTATCAGAATCAGAATTTAAAAGAGCTTTGGAGGACTTCGATCAAATAAGGTAGAAGGAATAGATAACAGTCCATCATGATTTCTAAAATCGTAGGGGGAAGCGACAACAAAACTATTATCCACGTTGGTGTGTAGAATGTACGAGTCTGACGACATACCATCTGGCTTTCGAAAAAATATCATCCAAACAATTCCGAACACTGCAAGAGCTGACAAGTTCGAGAATTATCGCGCAATCAGCTTAACAGCTCATGCATCAAAGGTGCTGATATGAATAATATACAGAGAATGGAAAAGAAGATTGAGGATATGCTAGACGAGATCAGTTTGTCTTTAGGAAAGGTAAAGGCACGAGGAGGCAATTCTGACGTTGCAGTTCATAATGGAAGCAAGACCAAAGAAAAATCAAGACAGATTCATAGGCTTTGTCGACCTGGAAAAAAGCGTTCGACATTGTAAAATGGTGCAAGATATTCGAAATTCGAGCCAAGAGGGACTAACAAGAATGGACGACCAAGAACGAAGTGCTTGGATTAAAAAGGGTGTGAGACAGAGATGTAGCCTTCGCCCCTACTGTTCGATCTTTTCATCGAAGAAGCATTGATGGAAATAAAATAAAGGTTCTAAAGTGGAATTAAAATTCGAGGTGAAAGAATATCAGTGATAGACATTGCTATTCTGAGTGAAAGTGAAGAAGACTTACATGACCTACTGAATGGAATGAACAACCTAATGAGTACAGAATATGGACTGAGAGTAAAACAATCACACCAAGCAGCAAAATAGTCAATGATAGACGGAGCAAGGAGGACATCAAAAGCGGACTAGCACTGGGAAAAAAGGTATTCCTGGCCAAGAATGATATCTAAGATAGGCATTAATTTGAGAAAGAAATGTCTGAGAATACATGTCTTTAGAGCAGTGTATGGTAGTGAAACATGGACTGTGGAAAAACCGGAACAGAAGAGAATCGAAGCATTTGAGATGTGGCGCTACAAACAAATGTTGAATATGAGGTGGACTGATAAGGTACGGTAAGGAATGAGCTGAGAATCGGAGAGGAAAGGAATATGTCGAAAACACTGACAAAGAGAAGGGACAGGATGACAGAACATTCTGAAGACATCAGGGAATGACTTCTATAGTACTAGAGAGAGCTGTAGAGGTCAAAAAAAGTAGAGACAGACATTGGTATACATCCAGCAAATAATTGAGAGCAAAGGCTGCATGTGCTACTGTGAGATGAAGAGGTTGGCTCAGGAGAGAAATCTATGGCGGGTTGCATCAAAACAGTCAGAAGCAAAAAAAAAAAAAAAAAAAAAAAAAAAACCATCATGTCCTCGACAGTGTCGGCTGACGCCGTCAGACTTGTGCTGCGATCATCCCTCAGAATTAGCGGAGCAGCTGAAGATTGCAGCACGTCCATGAAAGTGTCAGAAACTGAATCCATCAGCTGCGCGTCATCCAGAAGTATGGGCATGTGTGATGTCTCCTCGAATCTGCAACTGATCGAATCCCATCAGTGGAACCGACGATCATATCATGCTGCTGGGTATATCTGTCGTCACCGTCGAGATCTTCATCACCTGTTGACATCGTCCTGCAGGTATTTGATGGAACCAATTGACATTTCTTCGGTTGCTTTGAAGCCCATTGTCTTCGGATATGAGTGTCGGTATCCGATAACGACAGGCGGCCATTATCATCGGTGACAAAAGCGACGGTTCTGACCTCCAAATCTGCAGTGGCCAATCTCTCCTACAGGGACTTTCCCCTTCATATTACAAGACCGATGCCGAGGGTTGCTCTGGCAATAAAGGATGTCCATTAGTAGTGGCCTACCACCACACCGCAGGCTTCTGTGTCGACTGAAGTTGGCACTTCTGTCGTCAGTCGATGGTCAGAACGAACAGATTGGAGGGCTCCCATGCGTCTCAATTGGAGCATCATCTTCTCCCCCGTCGGCAGTTGCGTGATGTGACGTTGCATACAGTTTGATCTGAGATGTTCCTCTTACCCACATCCAGAACAGATCTTAGGCTGGCCGTGGTAAATTATGAAGCATAGCACTGGCCGATATTCAGAAAAGATGAGACACATTTAGTAAGGTCTATGGGCTCCAGGCACATCCTATTCAGAACTTGGTATGTGGTAAAATGTGCCCAATTTCCGCCATATCGCAGTGCCAGAGGGTCTCCACGCTGCGACCACCATCTCTACTGGCACATCAGATGGCAACTCGAACATGCTGACTGTACTCTGGCCAAGACCTGCACGTTTCACTCTCACAGGGCCAATGTGTCCATCTGAATGTCTGAACTGAACGTCGCTCGTCTTTTTGTGAATCCTTTCACAAGTCGCGTTGTCCACCAGTTTCATACAGACCACGCTGCTCAGGTGGAGAGGTTAACTCCTGTTGTTGTTGTTGTTGTTGTTGTGGTCTTCAGTCCTGAGACTGGTTTGATGCAGCTCTCCATGCTACTCTATCCTGTGCAAGCTTTTTCATCACCCAGTACCTACTGCAACCTACATCCTTCTGAATCTGCTTAGTGTATTCATCTCTTGGTCTTCCTCTACGATTTTTACCCTCCACGCTGCCCTCCAATACTAAATTGGTGATCCCTTGATGCCTCAGAACATGTCCTACCAACCGATCCCTTCATCTGGTCAAGTTGTGCCACAAACTTCTCTTCTCCCCAATCCTATTCAATACTTCCTCATTAGTTATGTGATCTACCCATCCAATCTTCAGCATTCTTCTGTAGCACCACATTTCGAAAGCTTCTATTCTCTTCTTGTCCAAACTATTTATCGTCCATGTTTCACTTCCATACATGGCTACACTCCATACGAATACTTTCAGAAATGACTTCCTGACACTTAAATCAATACTGGATGTTAATAAATTTCTCTTCTTCAGAAATGCTTTCCTTGCCATTGCCAGCCTACATTTTATATCCTCTCTACTTCGACCATCATCAGTTATTTTGCTCCCCAAATAGCAAAACTCCTTTACTACTTTAAGTGCCTCATTTCCTAATCTAATTCCCTCAGCATCACCCGACTTAATTAGACTACATTCCATTATCCTTATTTTGCTTTTGTTGATGTTCATCTTATATCCTCCTTTCAAGACACTGTCCATTCCATTCAACTGCTCTTCCAAGTCCTTTGCTGTCTCTGACAGAATTACAATGTCATCGGCGAACCTCAAAGTTTTTATTTCTTCTCCATGAATTTTAATACCTACTCCGAATTTTTCTTTTGTTTCCTTTACTGCTTGCTCAATATACAGATTGAACAACATCGGGGAGAGGCTACAACCCTGTCTTACTCCCCTGTTAGTTCATGATAATCAATGTGAACATCATCTCATAAAAACCGTTGAATTTCCATTGCTCTTGGTCGGGCATACTCGGTTGTAAAACTGAAGTTCAATATCGACTTTCGTTGTAAAAATTTCATAATGTGTCGAAGGAAGTACGCTGCACGGGGGCGGCTGTAAACCAAAACAACACCGCTCGCGCGCTAACGAGGCAGGGTCGTAAACAGGACGTCCGACCGGGTGCTCTCCCGAAGGCACACTGCCGCCTTGCCTGCCCGTGCACGACTCACGGCCAGGCACAAACTTCCTTATGTCGTCGCTCCTGCGGCAGATAAATACGATACAACAGTCCTTGAATGTCGGAAGGGTCATTGCATCTTTCTTGTTAATATCACGGGCACCTACAATATCGTATTTATCGTCCCATACTGGGCAGCAACTTTCAGTTGAAATACAACATTGCAGAGAAACTTTCAATTGGAATATAATATTGCAGTGCCTGGGTTATTTCGAATTACGGTGTAAAGTTCATTTGGGCATGCATGCATGCACGTCCGAAGGAACTTTACTTCTTAATTTGAAATAACAAAGGCACTGCAATATTGTATTTATCTGTTGACACTGGGCAAGTGACATTCAACTAAAATGTCTCGCCTCTATGGGAATATACATAATAAATGTACGAGTACAGAATGCAGACATATGGTTGACCACATTTGGAAGGCTAGGTCTGGCTGCGATAACCTAATGGTAAGGCGACGGCTCGCCACAAGTGGGAAATCCGGGTTCGAGTACTGGTTCGGCTCAAATTTCCAGTATACAGCTGATGGTTGTTCATGCATTCAATTGAAATGTCATGTCCTGTATGGGAACTATATAATGTATGTACACCAAGTTTTGGCGAGGAAGGACGAGATGTGGGACATTGTGTGCGGCCGTGAGTCGTGCCCTTGCTTAAGGTGACCGTTCGCGTAAAGCGGGATATCCGGTTTCGAGACATGATCCAACAAACATTTTCATTGTGGTCAGTCCCTTATGTAGCTGATAGTCGTTTCTATTCGTAACTGCGAATACATTTCACATATATATTTAATTTTTCCTATGGGTGATCGAAAACATTTGGGCGGTAGTGTAGTGCATGCTCCCCTTACACAACTATACAAGGTGAACGAGAATTTCACCGATAAAGTAGTGTAGTGCATGCTCCCCTTACACAACTATACAAGGTGAACGAGAATTTCACCGATAAACTTTCCGATGTTATGCAGCAATACATTCCGAGTTTATGGGCATCTATCCACCATATCTGGCGACTCGTTACAGAAGCATTACATTTTATCTGGTTTCTCGCCTACTTAGCCTTATAACTATATTGCACTGGTAGTGGTACACAACAGTCAAATGTCGACGATATTATTATGGATCAGTTTGCCCGATATGAGCCTCATAGATGGACTCACTGAGTGCAGTGAAACAGCGGCAGCAAAATGCTATGGTGAGTTGTTCCTGCACCGAACCATTTTGCATCTGTCTGAGTACTATGTACAAACGTAAACGTAACTACGACGCCAATAACAAGTGTTGGTCTTCAGCACCAGCTCGTAACTGTTTGACATACCGATGTGTGCTGATGTTCATGGCAGTGGGAAGTGCATATCCAATGTAAAGCGACTTCCAACACTGATGGGCAATATGGTATAAAAATTTTAAAGCCTTAGCTCCAACGACACCACCACAGCTCCGTGAAATCGTCATCCAATAAAATGATTTTTTTAGCGACCTTAGCTTGTGAAATTTTCTTAATTTATTATACTAATGACTTTCCCCCCCCCCCCCCCCCCCCCATGATCCATGCATGGACCTTGGAGTTGGTGGGGAGGCTTGCGCGCCTCAGGGATGCAGATAGCCGTACCGTAGGTGCAACCAGGACTGCCGACCGGAGTGACCGAGCGGTTCTAAGCACTTCAGTCCGGAACCGCGCGACCGCTACGGTCGCAGGTTCGAATCCTGCATCGGGCATGGATGTGTGTGATGTCCTTAGGTTAGTTGGGTTTAAGTAGTTCCAAGTTCTAGGGGACTGATGACCTCAGATGTTAAGTCCCATAGTGTTCAGAGCCATTTAAACCATTTCAACCACAACCGAGGGGTATCTGTTGAGAGGCCAGACAAACTTGTGGTTCCTCAAGAGGATCAGCAGCCTTTTCAGTAGTTGCAACAGTGTGGATGATTGACTGATCTGGCTTTGTAATATTAACCAATACGGCCTTGCTGTGATGGTACTGCGAACGGCTGAATGCAAGGGGAAACTACAGCCGTAATGTTTCCCGAGGGCATGCAGCTTTAATGTATGGTTAAATGATGATGGGGTCCTCTTGGGTAAAATATTGCGGAGGTAAAATAGTCCCCCATTCGGATCTCCGGGCGGGGACTACTCAGGAGGACGTGGTCATCAGGAGAAAGAAAACTGGCGTTCTACAGAATGGCAGATCCCTTCATCGGGCAGGTATGTTAGGAAATTTTAAAGGGAAATGCATAGGTTAAAGTTAGATATAATTGGAATTAGTGAAGTTCGGTGGCAGGAGCAACAAGCATTCTGGTCAGGTGAATACAGGGTTATAAAACCAAAATCAAATAGTGGTAATGCCGGAGTAGGTTTAGTAATGAATAAAAAAATAGGAGCGTGGGTAAGCTAGTACGAACAGCATAGTGAAAGCATTATTGTAGCCAAGATAGACACGAAGCCCACGCCTACCACAGTAGTACAAGTTTATATGCCAACTAGCTCCGCAGACGACGAAGAGATTGAAGAAATGTATGACGAGGTAAAAGAAATTATTCAGATAGTGAAGGGAGACGAAAATTTAATAGTCACGGTGGACTGGAATTCGATAGTAGGAAAAGGAAGAAAAGGAAAAGTAGTAAGTGCATATGGAATGGGGAAAAGGAATGAGAGAGGAAGCCGCCTGATAGAATTTTGCACAGAGCATAAATTAATCATTGCTAACACTCGGTTCAAAAATCATGAAAGAAAGTTGTACACATGGAAGAGGCTTTGCCCTTCGGGCATGGGTGTGTCTCTTGTCCTTAGCCTATGTTAGTTTAAGTTAGATTAAGTAGTGCGTAAGCTTAGGGTTGTAACCGTGGTCTAATCAGTCGGCTCGCAGCGTGCTAGCGTGCGGAGCTGCTCCGCGCGCCGTGTGACGCTCCGCTCTTGGCGGTGTTTACTTCCGCGTCGCGGTGTTTGTGTCTATCGAGTCCCGTACTAACGTACACCATGGCGCACTCGTACCGCCGTGCAACGATCAAAGTAACGTTTCAGGCCGAACATCCACGACCCAGAGCTTTCGAGGTCGAACAGTTCATACGTGAGGATCTACGTTTGAACCCCCAGGACGTAATCGGCATACATTTTTCCATCACTGGAAGTGTTGTCTACATCAAGATGTCGACGGAGGAAATTTGCAATGACATAATTCACCGTCATGCCACCGGACTGACATTTAAACACTCTGAAGGACATATGGGTGCTGTGACAGTCGCCCATGCTGGATTCGGTCTCCGGACATTGCGGGTGTTTGAACTCCCGTTCGAGGTGCCTCAGGATGTGGTAATTGCCGCTTTCCAACCATATGGCATCGTCTTGGGTCACGTCGCGGAGAAGTGGCAAACATTTACGACCTACCCCGTATTAAATGGCGTCAGGCAAATACAAATTGAGCTGACGAAACATGTCCCATCGTACCTGCTGATTGGCGGTGTGAGGGCCATCGTCATGTATGATGGACAGCCACGAACGTGCGCAGGATGTGGCCAGGAGGGACATGTACGTTCCGAATGCTTACACCGCCGTTTAATACAGACGCCGTTACGTGAAGAGACCCAGGCTTCGACGGTCACGTCCTCGCCCATCACCTACGCCAAGGTTGCACAGGACCCCGTCGTACCAAACTCAATTGCGCCAGCAGCATCGTCAACGCCACCCGCCGCAGCACAACGCGCCGAGGACACAAGCACGGCGTCACCTCCAGTGCTCGCTTCAGGACCGTCCGGTTTGCAGACCGAAACCGATGTTCCTTTTGGAACCATGGACGTCGACCTCGGTGTCGTGCCGACGTCTGCCTTTGTCCAGACGGGTTCGGCGTCAGACAACGGGCGACCACATTCTGATTCAGAAGGCCACATCAGAAAACAGCGGTCGCCTCGCAAACACAGGAAACGACGACGAACGCCTTCCGATGACGCCCTTTCTCAGACGGCCCCACGAGATGTCGACCTGATGTCTGACGGTGATCTCCCACATTGCGTCCAGTCACGCGATGTGGCAGCAACAGGAGCCCCTCCTGTGACGCCTACCCTCCCAGCCAGGGACGTATCCTCGCCGTTGTCAACGAATGATGACGGCGGTCCCCCTGCCACTCATGTTGCGGAATCCACAACACCCGTTCCGGAAGTACGTGACCGTCACATGTCCACGTCGTCAGCTTCCTGGGTCGATGACGTTGAAGAAGAAGCGGAACAGACTGCCAGCGTGTCTGCACAGGAGTCCACCTCGGCGACACTGGGGCTGGCGCCCCGCCAGTAATTATCACCACTGCGGGACCACCGGCGGGTCTCCACCTGCCGGCTACTTCTAGCGCACGTCTGCAAATACTGAGGATGGCCGCACACAGCAATATCGTATCGCCACGATGAATCTTGCCACCATTCGTGCCCCCCATAAACTGGCCATGTTCAGAGACACTATAAACTCTGCGGATGTGGATATAGCACTCTTACAAGAGGTGTTTGTGGCTGACTTCCTAGTTCCCACCGGATACAACGCCCATGTTTCCCCCGCGGCGTCGCCATCCTGCTACGCGACGGACTCCCTGCAGAGGACGTCATCTACCTCCCCACTGCGCGAGGTATGGGCCTCACACTGTTCGGCGTTCGTATTATTAATATCTACGCTCCGTCCGGCACTGGCCGCCGTCATGACCGACAAACTTTTTTTGCCGAAAGCGTCACACCCCTCTTCACCGGTCCGCAGGACGATTTGGTACTCGGTGGGGATTTTAACTCGACACAAGAGCCCGCGGACCAACTCCCGCGACATTCCCCTTGTGCATCTCTCTCAGTGGTCATCGACCGTCTCCGACTTGTTGACACATGGAGGAAGCTCCACGGAATTCAACCGGGCTATACATTCTACACCTCTCACTCGTCAAGCCGCATAGATCGCATCTACGTTACCCGCTCCCTTGCTGATGGCACACGTCATGCGGAAGTCTGGCCCTTGGCCTTTTCAGACCATGATGCATACCTCTGTGACGTCACTCTCGCCCGACAGCAAGTGTGGCATAGTCGTGGTCTGTGGAAACTCAATGTCACTCACCTGACCTCCTCAGACTGTCGCCGTATGGTCGAAGAAGCGTGGGCACGCTGCCACCATCGTCGAGAAGCCTATTACTCCACCTTATCATGGTGGCTCTCCTGTGCAAAGCCGACCCTCAGGAAGACTCTGATGAGTTTTGGGAAGGAATTAAAGGCGTGGCAAACTAATACCCTGCACTTCTAATACACCATTCTACGTGACTGTGCGACGATGCCTTTCTCGCCAGCCCGGCAGTCGATGGTCCATCGCACGAAGGCGCAGATCTCCTTGATCATGCGGCGTAACTTGGAAGGCACTGTAGTCCGTTCTCGAGCTTCTAATCGCATCCCTCAAGAACGTCCGTCGATGTACCACCTCCTTCAGGAAAGACAACGACGACGAGCTCTGATCCAAGTCCTCACTGATGTGGAAGGGCGCCGGCACGACACCCAACAAAGCAGAGGTCGTGCTCTCCATGCTCATTTTGCCGGGCTATACGCAGCCGTACCGCATTCTGCAGCACTGATCACAGCTCACTACGAACACTCTTCCGGAGGATGCAGTGCATGACCTTCAAGACGACGTAACCACAGATGAAGTGGTAGATGCTATCAAGGCGGGTTCCGATAACAGGTCTCCTGACGGTATACCCATCGAATTTTATAAAAGTTTTCAGTATTTGTTGGCTTCCACGTGGACGGCAATCGCACAAGAGCTGATGTCACCGAGGACAGTGGTCCCGAGCGCCTTTCTAGAAGGAATTATTATCCCTGTCCATAAACCGCGCGGGTTATCGAGGGTCCAGGACTATCGACCAATTACTTTGCTCAACAGCGACATGAAAATATTCACACGGCTACTGGCATCACGACTCAAGAAGGTCGCACGTTACGTCACATCCTGCGACCAGACTTCCCTAGGAGGCGACAACAACATCCGTACGGCCCTTTGCCGTTACAGAGACATGATAGCATTAGCGCATCATCAGCGTCTCCCTGGCGCCTTGGCTTCACTGGACTTTAGCCAGGCTTTCGACCGTGTTGACCACTTCTATTTACGGACAGTTCTTCAGCATATGGGTTTTCCTGGCGGTATTGTGACAGTGGTTATGCGCCTGTTGAGTCGTGCAACCTCTAAAATCATGTACAATGGTCGTCTTACACCGTCCCTGGTCGTCGCACGATCTGTACGGCAAGGATGCCCTCTTTCCACGATTTTGTATGCTTTCGCCTTGGAACCCCTGCTCCAGGGCATGCGCCAACGTTTGGAAGGCATGGCTGTGCAAGGCCACCGTTTTTGTTGTACAGCCTACGCAGACGACATAGTACTATATCTGCGCAGTGAAGATGAAGTACGAGCAGCACTGACATGGGTGGCGACTTACGGCGAAGCGTCGGGGAGCTGCCTCAACGTGTCAAAATCCAAGGTCCTGCTCATTGGTGAGGGCTTGCCGGAGAGACGCGCTGCCCCCCTTAGTGTCGCCGCCACCATACGGTGTCTTGGACTTGATTTCACAGCAGACCTGCGCCGCTCAGCGGCTATCAATGGTAGACGCTTGCTACAGACAATCAGAGCAAATCTCGCAGATCACCGGCTACGAGCTCTCGACGTTATCCAACGCGCGCAATACGTGAACATGTATCATGCTTCCCGTATACCACACTTGGCTCAAGTACTACCAGTCCCAAATCTCCTGGCGCGACGACTGTTGATGGCTTTCGGCTCCTTCGTCAGCTCGGGGATGTTATTCAAGGTGCAGTATGAATCCCTTGCACTGCCACGAGATCGTGGCGGGGTGGGACTCATTCACGTGCCGACTCGTGTCAAGGCACTATACGTCAGCTCCCAACTCAAACTTTGGCATCGTTGCCCGCAGAGCCTTACTAGCCTCCTGCTTCACAACTTTGCACCGGCCTCCTTGTCCGCCCCAGTACTGATATCGACCATTCCAACCCCCTTTTATTACATCCAACGATTTTTCCTGGAGTTCAGTTATATCTACTGGTCCTTACCACTTACACGTTTGTACCTCACGAAAACAGTCTCCGAATTGTTACAACAGTGCCGCCCGTCCAACCCCATCGAACGTAAGTATCCACAGTACGTGTGGCGACACATATGGAAGGCGATCCATGCGCGTTTTCTCGAATCAGACGTTCAATCAGCGTGGTACATCACCGTGAATGGCAAACAAGTTAACCGAGATCGTCTGCACCGCATCCATCTCGCCGATTCATCCCTCTGCACCCACTGTGGCGTGGATGACACGGATGTCCACCTGTTCCACTGTGGCACAGCGCTAGACGTCTGGACACTTGCGCGGCGAATTTTGGCGTTTCTTACTCGCCAGACACCGGCTCAGATCGACGTCCACATGCTTTTGTACTCCGATAAGACCTTCTACCCCTCCGCCAAAACTAACTCTGTGAATTGGATCTGTGGCCACACGATCCGCTATCTTTTTACTTCAGGCGACAAGTCTACCCTAGGATATTCGACTTATCTCAACGAACGACACTGCGTCCTGATACGCAACCCACGCTATAAACAATATTTTTCTAATTTCTTACGGAGCACTTTCGATGACCCACCTAGTAGCTGGAACGTCCAAGCCCTGAGAAGCTGGACACTGTATAAAACGAACCGAACTGAAGAGATCTGCTACCCAGAACTCACGCCTACGCCATGAGAAGACACGTTTGGACGAGCTGGCATGCTGTAGGCGGATACACTTCAGGAGCTCCTGTAAGAACTGGACTTTAACTACAAGTCGCATGACGACTTAAAAAGCTTTTCCTTATTTCTTCCTCATAGTTTGTTCTTAAAGGAAAAAGAAATTTGATTTTGAGTTTGAGAAACTTTTTTTGTTCCAAAGGATTGCTTCTTCGTCAGCAAGACGAAGGAGACTCATTTTTGTTTACTGGAAGGAGAAACCAGTATAATCGGAGTCTTTGTTTTCTTTCGAAAAAAAAAAAAAAGTGGTCAGCGCGACGGAATGTCATACCTAACGGCCCGGGTTCGATTCCCGGTTAGGTCGGAGATTTTCTCCGTTCAGGGACTGGATGTTGTGTTGTCTTTATTATCATTATTTCATCCTCATCGACGTGGAAGTCGCCGAAGTGGCGTCAACTCGAAAGACTTGCACCACCTGCATATATATATATATATATATATATATATATATATATATATATATATATATATATATATATATATATGTGTGTGTGTGTGTGTGTGTGTGTGTGTGTGTGTGTGTGTGTGTGTGGGCGCACGCGCGTGTGTTGGTCCAACTGGCCCCACTGGTACTACCGTATAAGGTGTCTATGAGGCAGAGGGAACCAGGCGCTTACCAATGCACCTCACAAAGTGGAAGCAGTAGCGTGCGTTTACATTTACGCACACTGATGAGACGTAACATTACGAGCACTGTCCACCATGAAACTGAATACCGCCTTGTGACAGCGTGGGCACTTGTAATAATTTATAAAGGAAAAACTAAAAAAGTAAATAAAAAAAAGAAAAAATGAAAAAAAAAGGGGTAGCGTCTTTGATTCATAATCAAAACGTCTTCAGTCCCGGGTTCGATCCCCACCACTGCCTCATTCTGCCAACGGCCTTGTCAAAGAGGGCGGAGGAGCGGATAGAGGTTCAGGGCACTCTCTTGTCCTAGGGGTGGGAAATTGTCCCTAAAGGCGGAAGAATCAGCAATGATCAACGACATGAGGATGCAGAAGGCAATGGAAATCACTGCATTAAAGACACGTAACGTGTATCCACAGGACATGTGGCCTGCAATTGAAGAAGTGTCATGATGATCTCTCCATTGGCAAAAGATTCCGGAATAGTTCCCCACTCGGATCTCTGGGAGGGGACTGCCAAGGGGGAGGCTTTCTTTTTTTGGTCATCGGTCTACTGACTGGTTTGATGAGTCCCGCCACGAATTCCTTTCCTGTGCTAACCTCTTCATCTCAGAGTAGCACTTGCAACCTACGTCCTCAAAAAAAAAAAAAAATGGTTCAAATGGCTCTGAGCACTATGGGACTCAACTGCTGAGGTCATTAGTCCCCTAGAACTTAGAACTAGTTAAACCTAACTAACCTAAGGACATCACAAACATCCATGCCCGAGGCAGGATTCGAAACTGCGACCGTAGCGGCCTTGCGGTTCCAGACTGCAGCGCCTTTAACCGCACGTCCACTTCGGCCGGCCCTACGTCCTCAGTTATTTGCTTGACGTATTCCAATCTCTGTCTTCCTCTACAGTTTTTACCCACTACAGCTCCCTCTAGTACCATGGAAGTCATTCCCTCATGTCTTAGCAGATGTCCTATCATCCTGTCCCTTCTCCTTATCAGTGTTTTCCACATATTCCTTTCCTCCCCGATTCTGCGTAGAACCTCCTCATTCCTTACCTTATCAGTCCACCTAATTTTCAACATTCGTCTATAGCACCACATCTCAATGCTTCGATTCTCTTGTGTTCCGGTTTCCCCACAGTCCATGTTTCACTATCATACAATGCTGTACTCCAGACGTACATCTTCAGAAATTTCTTCCTCAAATTAAGGCCGGTCTTTGATATTAGTAGACTTCTCTTGGCCAGAAATGCCTTTTTTGCCATAGCGAGTCTGCTTTTGATGTCCTCCTTGCTCCGTCCGTCATTGGTTATTTTACTGCCTAGGTAGCAGAATTCCTTAACTTCATTGACTTTGTGACCATCAATCCTGATGTTAAGTTTCTCGCTGTTCTCATTTCTACTACTTCTCATTACCTTCGTCTTTCTCCGATTTACTCTCAAACCATATTGTGTACTCATTAGACTGTTCATTCCGTTCAGCAGATCATTTAATTCTTCTTCACTTTCACTCAGGATAGCAATGTCATCAGCGAATCGTGTCATTGATATCCTTTCACCTTGTATTTTAATTCCACTCCTGAACCTTTCTTTTATTTCCATCATTGCTTCCTCGATGTACAGATTGAAGAGTAGGGGCGAAAGACTACAGCCTTGTCTTACACCCTTCTTAATACGAGCACTTCGTTCTTGATCGTCCACTCTTATTATTCCCTCTTGGTTGTTGTACATATTGTATACGACCCGTCTCTCCCTATAGCTTACCCCTACTTTTTTCAGAATCTCGAACAGCTTGCACCATTTTATATTGTCGAACGCTTTTTCCAGGTCGACAAATCCTATGAAAGTGTCTTGATTTTTCTTTAGCCTTGCTTCCATTATTAGCCGTAACGTCAGAATTGCCTCTCTCGTCCCTTTACTTTTCCTAAAGCCAAACTGATCGTCACCTAGCGCATTCTCAATTTTCTTTTCCATTCTTCTGTATATTATTCTTGTAAGCAGCTTCGATGCATGAGCTGTTAAGCTGATTGTGCGATAATTCTCGCACTTGTCAGCTCTTGCCGTCTTCGGAATTGTGTGGATGATGCTTTTTCGAAAGTCAGATGGTATATCGCCAGACTCAAATATTCTACACACCAACGTGAATAGTCGTTTTGCTGCCACTTCCCCCAATGATTTTAGAAATTTTGGTGGAATGTTATCTATCCTTCCTGCCTTATTTGACCTTAAGTCCTCCAAAGCTCTTTTAAATTCCGATTCTAATACTGGATCCCCTATCTCTTCTAAATCGACTCCTGTTTCTTCTTCTATCACATCAGACAAATCTTCACCCTCGTAGAGGCTTTCAATGTATTCTTTCCACCTATCTGCTCTCTCCTCTGCATTTAACAGTGGAATTCCCGTTGCACTCTTAATGTTACCACCGTTGCTTTTAATGTCACCAAAGTTTGTTTTGACTTTCCTGTATGCTGATTCTGTCCTTCCGACAATCATATCTTTTTCGATGTCTTCACATTTTTCCTGTAGCCATTTCGTCTTAGCTTCCCTGCACTTCCTATTTATTTCATTCCTCAGTGACTTGTATTTCTGTATTCCTGATTTTCCCGGAACATGTTTGTACTTCCTCCTTTCGTCAATCAACTGAACTATTTCTTCTGTTACCCATGGTTTCTTCGCAGCTACCTTCTTTGTACCTATGTTTTACTTCACAATTTCTGGAATGGCCCTTTTTAGAGATGTCCATTCCTCTTCAACTGTACTGCCTACTGCGCTTTTCCTAATTGCTGTATCTATAGCGTTAGAGAACTTCAAACGTACCTCGTCATTCCTTAGCATCTCTATGCAGTCTAAATCGTCCGAAACTTCGTGGTGCTACCAGTTCATAGTTTACGACTGTACAGGATAAAATAGTCCATTTTTCATTCAGTTTAAGCGAATCAGGGTTTCGTTTGCAGTAACAATAAAGAAGGTTCAAGGTCGGACATTCCGGCACGTTGGAACTGATAACTATCAGGGTGTTTTTACCTGATCGGCTGTATGTGCGGCTCCTCAAACTGGAGGTTCAGAAAACCATTTCGTACTGTTTCCACACAGTTCACCAGCTGAGTGGTCAGCAAGTCCGTCTGCGTTGCAGAGGGTTCTGGTTCGATTCCAGACCGGGTCGGAGATTTTATGAGCTCGGGATCGACACGCAGTCGCCTATTGTGGAGTCAATTGAAAAGACTTGCAAACTCGGCGGTCGAACTTTCCCAGATGGGGACTCCCGACCATCAGTGCCATACGATCATTTCATTTCTTGCAGAAGCACCCCAAAATCCGAAAATTCTATATATTCTTGTTGTTGTTGTTGTGGTCTTCAGTCCTGAGACTGGTTTGATGCAGCTCTCCATGCTACTCTATCCTGTGCAAGCTTTTTCATCTCCCAGTACCTACTGCAACCTACATCCTTCTGAATCTGCTTAGTGTATTCATCTCTTGGTCTCCCTCTACGATTTTTACCCTCCACGCTGCCCTCCAATACTAAATTGGTGATTATATATTCTTAAGTTTTGTAATTATATTGTGTACAAAAAATTTGAAAATAAGTCTTACAAACCGAAAACGAAAGCAAAGGATTATTTTCCCTTTATACTCTGTATGATTTAATTTCGAGTGCCATACGTTCAAAGTGGGCGAAGTCGCAACGAGGAGTTGAAATCTGCGCCCTGGCACAATTCATAGGGACAGGCCAGGTCAGAAAGCACATCTAATTTTCGTACACACACGGTCCAATCATATTAACGTGACTATCGACGTCGCCGTGTAATAACCACCCACAGACGGCGTCTGACGTTCGAAAGGACACAACACTGACCGTCGGCCAAGGGTGAAAACATTTCCGAAACGGTCAAGTTCGTTAACTGTTTACGTGCCGCCGTTGTTAAAGCATAGCGTGCATGTCAAAATGACAGTATCTGAAACCGGCGCCGATGCAGCTGTTCTGCACCACGTGTCGTAGATGACGAGGGTGAATGTGCACGGACGAACAGACGTGCAGCTGTTTAAGCAACTGACCGCCCAGATGAACCGAAGCGCTACGAACAACGTCTCGTGAACGACCGTTCAGCGAAAGTTGCTGCACACGGTCTTCCGCAGCAGGCTCCTGGTCCATGCACCCATGCTGACAGCTGTTCATCGGCGATGAAGACTGGAATTTGAACACCAGTGCCGCAAGTGGACGTCCACTGACTATCGACTGGTGGTCTTATTAGACAACTCATGTTTTATGCTTCATCGGACTGGTGGCCGTTGGCGTGTACGGCGTGAAACGTCTGAAGGCAAACGTCCTGCAACCAATAGGGAGTGTTATGGTCTAAGGAAAGTTTTCGGGGACTTATCTGGGTGATGTAGTGATTCGGGAAGGCACAACGGGTGACACAAGATCACCTCTACAAGCAGTTTGTTTTTCCTCGGAATCTATCAGCAGGACAATGCAACGTCTACTGCACGGTTCTTCATGGATCAAAGAGCACCAGGATGAGTTTACAGTACTCTACTAGCCACCAGACTACCCAGATTTAAACCCCGTTGAGAATCTGTAGGACCACCTCGATTGGGCTGTTCGCGCTATGGACTCAGTCGGGAAACCTAACGCAGCTGGAGTCGGCATGGCTCCAATTCCATGTCGGTACCTTCCAGTATCTCACTGAATCTCTTCCTACACGTCTCGCAGCGACCCACGCTGCAAAAGGTAGTTATTCAGGCTTTCGACAGGTGGTCACGTTAATGTGATTCGATAGAGTATTTAGCAACTGCGGAGCACTGCAGTGTTCGCTAGCAATTTAGAAAGCAGGAAGAGCTGAGCTGAGTATACATTGACCAAAGCATTATGACCACTGCCACCGCGAGGTTTATTGCCGCCTGATGGCTATCAGATACCGTAGTTTTCTTTTTTCCGACTGCATAAAATAGCCGTGATGTCAAATATTAAATATGTCGTAAGGTCTGTTGATCATTTTAGCCCTGTATAGCTTTACGCAGTGGTATCTGACGCGCACTGTCCGAGTAGGGTAATCATATCGGATAATTATTATTATTTTTCCTACGAGATACGCTACGTGCACTGTGTTCTCGTTAAAACTTGGGATTCAGTATGATTTTCTTTACGAGAAACGGTTATTTCAATGCCTTACCGTATATATTGTACTGATCAGCCAGTGTATTATGACCATCGACCTGCTACCGATATAAACCCGTCCAAGCGAAAGCAGCGTCACCTGGTGAGGAATGACTCCTAGTCAGACACACGCGCGGTGCATGTGGGATTAGTGAGCGTGTTGTCCGTGTGTAGAATCTGAGTTTGACCGTGGGCAGATTGTGATGGCCTGGACGCCCAGCACGAGCATTTCGGAAACTGCAAGACTCGTTAGGTGTTGGAGGAGTGTTGCGGTGAGTGTCTTCAAGACGTGGCAAAAAATCAAGGTGAAACCACGTGCAGACGTCGTGGGGTTGGTCGGCCATCCCTCATTACAGATGTCGGACATCGTATTTTTTTTTTTTTTTTATGTTCAAACTTGCATGAAATCTTATGGGACTTAACTGCTAAGGTCATCAGTCCCTAAGCTTGCACACTATTTAACCTAAATTATCCTAAGGACAAACACGCACATACCCATACCCGAGGGAGGGCTCGAACCTCCGCCGGGACCAGCCGCACAGCCTATGACTGCAGCGCCGTGGACCGCTCGGCTAATCCCGCGCGGCGGAGCCAACATCAGACTTTAATGCCGGGTAGAGTACAGGTGTGTGTGGACACACTGTGCACCGAACACTCCTGGCGATGGACTTACGACTAAAATGGGCAAGTGACCATCGGCAGCAGGTTGTTGTGTTGGCGCAGTGGCAGAGCGTTGCTTGGTGTGATGAATGGCGATACGTTCTTCATCATGCCGATGGGAGGACGCGAATCCGTCGTCTTCCAGGGGAAGTGCTGGTTGACACCTGTAGTGCGGGACTGAAACAAGCTGGCGGCGGTTCCAGTATGCTTTGGGCAACATTCACGTGGGCATCCATGGGTCCAGTGGAGCTCGTGCAAGGCATCATGACGGCCAAGGAGTGTAGTACACTGCCTCATGACAATCATGTTTACCGACGGCAGTGACACTTTTCAGCAAGATAATGCGAGATTTCACAAGGCTAGGAGTGCGATGGAGCGATTCGAGGAATACAGTGGCGAGTTCCAATTGACGTGCTGTCCTCCCATGTAGCCAGATTTGAACCCGAACGAACACGACTGGGTTGTGATTGAAAGTGACGTCGGAATTCATTTTCCCCCTGTCCGGAATTAACGGGAATTAGGTGACGTGTGTGTGCAGATGTGGTGCCAACTCCCTCCAGCGGCCTACGAAGGCGTCATTGGTTCCATGCCATGACGCGTCGCTGCCTTTATCCACACCAATGGTGGACATAATGCTCATAATGCTCTGGCTGATCGGAGTATAACACCTTAGAACAAATCACCAACAGTAAATTCTCTTAGCTAGGTGGCAAGATTATACTTTTTTAACTTCAGAAGAACGATATGTTGCGTTTAACAGCAATAATGTGCAGCCAGGTGCCCTAGCAGTGTCTCTGTTTCAGATACATCTCAGCATAAACAATTTCACGAAAGGAATAATTTCGTTGTTGTAAAAAAAATCTTTGACTTTTACTTTTAATCTAATATACAATTGACTCTGCTGTAATTGTTTGACCTATTACTGTTTTCGAATCTCTTAAAAATTATAAATGAGTAATTGATTTACCAAATTCATACGCTCGTTGACGTGATGTTGAGACAAAATTAGCATCTAACTACTGGTGTATCAAAGGCGTCTTCTTCGACTGCTCCCGGCGTATTCGTGCGCACCTGTCGTGCCAGTAGAAGAAACAATTAAATCGGCTGCCGCGAGCTGCTGCTAGGAAGGGCTTGCCAGACACCGCCGGCATTCGCTACACACGCCACCAGACGACGCCGAATCCGCATCACGTCACTGCCTGCAGTTATGACTGGTCGGCGCGTCCGCTTAAGCCGCCGCTCTCTGGGCATTCAATTGCCACCCTCTGAGGGTAGTACGGGACTCCGAGTCCCACCGCCACACCCTCAACGTGCAGTACACTCAAGTCATTGCAGTGATGTCCTACATCAAAACAGTTAGACCGCTCTAAGCCGTTGACACTGTGCCGTAAACTCCCCTAAAAAATGCTCCGCCTCAGATTGTCCTCATATTATCTTCAGATTAATGTCAGACTACTCTCCGGTCACTCTCAGATCACGTCGACTGAGATCCTACGAACGTAGTACGACGGCAGTGAAAACTTTACGAACCTACCAAGATACTAGTCACACTACGATTGCTAGTGAATGTTGATAACCAGTACTAGTGGAGAAGAGAGAGCGTGTAGCGAGACTACAGGATACAAAGTTATATGTGCTTTATACCGAATAAATTTTAAATAAATGCTTTTATGTTTTAATACTTCAATAATGTTTGATGTATTCTAGAGTATTGATCCATATCGTTACACCCAAGGTCACAACAAATATCTCACTCACTACACTACACTCCGTCTTGGAAGGCCCAACGGTACCGACCGGCAGACGTGTCATCCTAAGCCCACAGGCGTCACTGGATGCGGACATGGAGAGGTATGTGGTCAGTACATCGCTCTCCCGGCCGTATGTCAGTTTACAAGACCGGAGCAGCTACATCTCAGTCATGTACCTCCTCAGTTTGCCTCACAAGGACTGAGTGCGCCTCGCTTGCCAACAGAGCCCGGCAGACCGGGTGCTCACCCACCCACGTGCTAGCCCAGCCCGACAACGCTTAGCTTCGGTGATCTGATGGTAACCGGTGTTACCACTGTGCCAAGGCCATTGGCAACAAATATCTCACTTTTCAAAAATAGGCTCCCTCATCACAAAAATAAAATAAAAGTCCCTTGCATATACGTCGGTGCTTATATACCAATCAGACTCGCACTAGGTTGCAGCAACGCCTTGAAACGGAAACGTTTTGTTCGCCACCCCCAGAGGTCCACTGCCCACTGCAACTTGGAAGGTGGTCATAAAAAAAAATCTTGCTTTAGATATAAATGGGGTCAGCATAAGTGAATCTCACCTAGGTAGGTCGCAACCAAAGTAGCTGAAGCTCCTCCAGCGCACGTCACTTCTCGCCCTCTTGGCTAGGACAGAGGTTAGAGCAATTCTTATTTTCGTGCTTGCAAGATTTAACGACGTTATTTTTTTTCTTCCTCCACTCCTTAAAGGACTATCCCTTGCCCTTCGAGGAGTGGAAAGAGTAAGCGGAGCTGCCTGTGATGGGCCAGAAAACGCTTCGTCACTCATCAAGAGGGGTACTAATTTGCGACAATCACAACATAGCAAAAACATCGCTTTGCAATGGCTACATACATAAAGTTTCGAGTTACGTCACTCAGTATGGGAGCGACCTGATTCAAAATATCAGTGGGCTGAAGTCGACCGACTTCTACAGACATGTGCCAATCCAGAACCAGGGAACCGTCGTTCATCTCTTTGTAAACAGACTATAATTAGGGACCATACAAGTTAAACTGAATCCATGTCATGTCGTTGGGAGTGCCGGAGAAAAAACATATCAATAAAAAAACGTTCTAAATCTCAAACCATGATCGGCGTGTTTCTCCGGAATCGAAGCAAATGTTGCTGTGGTCTTTAGTTCAGAGACTGGTGTGATGCAGCCCTCCATGCTACTCTAATCTACGCAAGTCTGTTCATCTCCAAGTAACTACTGCAACCTACATCCTTCTGCATCTGCTTAGTGTATTCATCTCTTGGTCTCCCTCAACGATTTTTACCCTTCACGCTGCCATCTAGTACTAAATTGGTTATCAATTGATGCCTCAGAACGTGTCATACCAACCGATACCTTCTTCTAGTCAAGTTGTGTCACAAATTCCTCTTCTTCCCAATTCTATTCAGTACCTCTTCATTAGTTACGTGATCTACCCATCTAATCTTCAGCATTCTTCTGTAGCACCACATTTAGAAAGCTTCTATTCTCTTCTCGTCTAAACTAATTATCGTCCATGTTTCACTTCCATATATGACTACACTCCATACAATTGCTTCCAAAAAAGACTTTCTGACCCTTAAATCTATACTCGGCGTTAACAAATTTCTCTTCTTCAGAAATTCTTTCCATGCCATTGCCAGTCTACATTTTATATCTTCTCTGCTTCGATCATCATCAGTTATTTTGCTCCCCAAATAGCAAAACTCATCTACTACTTTAAGTGTCTCATTTCCCAATCTAATTCCCTCACCTGATTCAATCCGACTATATTCCATTATCCTCGTTTTGCTTTTGTTGATGTTCATCTTATAAC
The DNA here is from genome assembly GCF_023864345.2 of Schistocerca serialis cubense. Classification (NCBI taxonomy): domain Eukaryota; kingdom Metazoa; phylum Arthropoda; class Insecta; order Orthoptera; family Acrididae; genus Schistocerca; species Schistocerca serialis. The sequence goes on from NC_064645.1 coordinate 534,996,225, forward strand.
CTCCTTTCAAAAGATTGTCCATTCCAGGTCGTTTGTTGTCTCTGACAGAATTGCAATGTCATCGGCAAACCTCAAAGTTTTTATTTCTTCTCCATGGATTTTAATTCCTACTCCCATTTTTCCTTTTGTTTCCTTCACTGCTTGCTCAATATACATATTGAATAACATCGGGGATAGGCTACAACTCTGTCTCACTTTCTTTCTAACCACTGCTTGCCTTTCATGCCCCTCGACTCTTATAACTGCCATATGGTTTCCGTACAAATTGTAAATAGCCTTTCGCTCCCTGTATTTGACCCCTGTCACATTCAGAAATTGAAAGACAGTATTCCAGTCAACACTGTCAAAACTTTCCCTAAGTCTACAAATGCTAGAAACGTAGGGTCGCCTTTCCTTAATTTATCTTTTAAAATAAGTCGTAGGTTTAGTATTGCCTCACGTGTTTCAACATTTCTACGGAATCCAAACTGATCCTCCCCGAGGTCGGCTTTTACCAGTTTTTCCTTTCCTCTGTAAAGAATTTGTGTTAGTATTTTGCAGCCGTGACTTATTGAACTGATAGTTTGGTAATTTTCACACCTGCGAACACCTGCTGTCTTTGGGATTAGAATTATTATATTCTTCTTGAAGTCTGAGGGTATTTCGCCTGTCTCATACATCTTGCTCACCAAATGGTAGAGTTTTGTTTTTGTCAGGGCTGGCTCTCCCAAGGCTGTAAGTAGATCTAATGGAATGCTGTCTACTGCCGGGGCCTTTCTTCGACTTAGGGCTTTCAGTGCTCTGTCAAATTCTTCACGCAGTATCATGTCTCCCATTTCATCTTCATCTACGTCCTCTTCCGTTTCCATAATATCACCCTCAAGGACATTGCCCTTATAGAGACCCTCTATATACCCCTCTTTCTGCTTTCCCTTCTTTACTTAGAACGGATTTTCCATCTAAGACCTTGATATCCATACAAGTGGTTCTCTTTTCTCCAAAGGTCTCTCTAATTTTCCTGTACGCAATATCTATCTTACCCCTACTGATATATTCCTCTACATTCTTACATTTGTCCCCTAGTCATCTCTGCCTAGCATGCACTTTCTGTCGATCCCATTTTTGTGACTTTTGTATTCCTTTTTGCCTACTTCATTTACTGCATTTTTATATTTTCTCCTTCCGTCAATTAAGTTCAATATCTCTTCTGTTACCCAAGGATTTCTACTACCTTCGCCTTTTTACCTACTTGATCCTCTCGAAGCTACCCATTCTTCTACTACTGTATTTCTTTCCCTCGTTCTTGTCAAATGTTCCATAATGCTCTCTCTGAAACTCTCTACAACCTCTGGTTCTTTGAGTTTATCCGATCTCATCTCCTTAAATTCCCACCTTTTCGCTGTTTCTTCTGTTTTCATCTACAGTTCATAAACAACAGATTGAGGTCAGAGTCCACATCTGCCCCTGGAAATGTCTTACAATTATAAACCTGGTCCCTAAATCTCTGTCTTACCATTATATAATCTATCTGTAAACTTCCTGTGTCTCCAAGCCTCTTCCACGTATACAACCTTATTTCATGATTTTTAAACCAAAATTCAGAAATTGGTGGTAAAATCTTGTGGGACCAAACTGCGGAGGTCGTAAGTCCCTAAGCTTACGCAGTACTTAATCTAACTCAAACTAACAGGCTAAGGACAACACACACACCCATGCCCGAAGGAGGACTCGAACCTCTGACGGGGGAAGCCGCACCGACCGTTACAAGGCGCCTGAGACCGCGCGGCTACCCCGCACGGCCTTTTAAACCAAGTTTTAGCTATGATTAAGTTATGCTCTGTGCAAAATTCTAACAGGAGGCTTCCTCTTTAATTCCTTACCCCCATTCCATATTCACCTATAACTTTACCTTCTCTTCCTTTTCCTACGATAGAATTCCAGTCATTCATGACTATTACATTTTCGTCTCCCTTCACTATATGAATAATTTCTTTTATCTCATCATACATTTCTTCAATCTCTTCGACATCTGTGGAGCTAGATGGCATATAAACTTGTACTACTGTGGTAGGCGTGGCCTTAGACTCTATCTTGGCCACAATAATGCGTTCACTATACTGTTCGTAGTAGCTGTCCCGCACTCCTATTTTTTTATTCATCACTAAACCTATTCCGGCACTACCCCTATTTGATTTTGTGTTTATAACCCTCACTTGACCACAAGTCTTGTTCCTCCTGCCAGCGAACTTCACTAATTTCCACTATATCTAACTTTAACCTACCCATTTGCCTGTTTAAATTTTCTAACCTACCTGCCCGATTAAGGTATCTGACATTCCACGCTCTGACCCGTAGAACGCCAGTTTCTTTCTCCTGATAACGACGTCCTCCTGAGTAGTCCCCGGCCGGAGATCCGAATCGGAGACTATTTTACCTCCGAAATATTTTACCCAAGAGAACGCCCTCATCATTAAACCACACATTAAAGCTGCATGCCCTCGGGAAAAATTATGGCTGTAGTTGCCCCTTGCTTTCAGCCGTTCGCAGCAAGGCAGTTTTGGTTAATGTTACAAGGCCAGATCAGTCAATCGTCCAGACTGTTGCCCCTGCAATTTCTGAAAAGGTTGCTGCCCGTCTTCAGGAACCACACGTTTGTCTGGCCTGTCAACAGATATCCCTCCGTTGCGGTTACATCTACGGTACGGCTACCTGTATGAAATAATCTCTGATAATAGATTAATATGCTTATTATATTTTTCTTATTAGTTTAATTTTTGTCCATAGATAACTGACACTAAACATGACTGAATCTAGAAATAAATGTTGACGGCACAGTGCTGATTATTTCAATTTTGGTTTCATCCAATCATTGTCGAACAAATGATTATCTATGTGCTTTCCACGCGAAAGAGAGTTAAGCAATGACATTATGAAACCATCCAAGCTGGAGGATCATCCGAGAACGTGTCACCCAGACAAAATAAAGGATTGAAATTCTTTCAAATATTTGAAGATAGCCTTCAAACGAGACCCAATATGTTCACTTCCATGATTATTATTTGCAGACGACTTATTATACCTCACTACGTACTGCAAGCTGTCGAGGAACAGATAATTTTGCCAGCCACTGAAGAGGTTTTAAAAACCGTTCGACACATATCTGCTTGTGATATACACACAAAGAATTACTTTGAACGACTACACAGTTTGAAGACTAGTGATGAAATAATTTGCGATGCTGAAAGCATCTTGTGCAACCGGTTGCAAATAATCAACTTTATCTGGTAATGAAACATTATTACTGGCATATATTTCTACATCTACATCTACATCCATACTCCGCAAGCCACCTGACGGTGTGTGGCGGAGGGTACCTTGAGTACCTCTATCGGTTCTCCCTTCTATTCCAGTCTCGTATTGTTCGTGGAAAGAAGGATTGTCGGTATGCCTCTGTGTGGGCTGTAATCTCTCTGATTTTATCCTCATGGTCTCTTCGTGAGATGTACGTAGGAGGGAGCAATATACTGCTTGACTCCTCGGTGAAGGTATGTTCTCGAAACTTCAACAAAAGCCCGTACCGAGCTACTGAGCGTCTCTCCTGCAGAGTCTTCCACTGGAGTTTATCTATCATCTCCGTAAGCTTTCACGATTACTAAATGATCGTGTAACGAAGAGCGCTGCTCTCCGTTGGATCTTTGATATTTGTTTTATTGTGGACCAAGAAATCCAGCAAGAACTTCTCTGCCTAGAACTATGACTAAAGACACTAAAGGTAAATCAATATTCAGTGCTTTGAAAGATTATTTCAGAGAAAATGTGGCCTCTTTAACAAATATACACTGAAGAGCTAAAGAAACTTTTACACCTACCTAATATGGTGTAGGGCCCCGCGAGCACGCAGAAGTGTGGCAACACGACGTGGCATGGACTCGACTAATGTCTGAAGTAGTGCTGGAGGGAACTGACACTATGAATCCTGCAGTAAACCAAGAACTTTCAGATCGAAGCTGAAGGGTTTCCTCATGGGGCACTCCGACTATTCTGTAGAAGAGTTCCTTGAAAAATTGATTCCCTTGTTACGTTCTTGACTGCGTGTGCATACTTATGGCTGGACTTTGTTTGGGTTTATAGACATTTTATTTTATCTGTTATTACTTGTATGTTGTAATGTACTGACACGTTCCATACCTTGGATATTTGCTCCTCAATTTGGTCCTACGGAACTAGACACTGCTGAACCTGTTGAGCGTCAAGGTGACGACTTTGCTCGTATTAGCTACAGATGCTTTTCAGTACGCTTTCAGATGCTGATATCGCAGAAGGTATGTTTTTTTGACTTGCTTTTCTTGTTTAGATAAGTCTACTATCTGGCGCCCTGTGTATGCTGTCTTTTACTTTATGTTTCTTGTAAATACCGGGTGATCAAAAAGTCAGGATAAATTTGAAAACTTAATAAACCACCTAATATAGTAGATAGAGAGGTAAAAATTGACGCACATGCTTGGAGTGACATGGGGTGTTATTAGAAAAAAAAAAGTTCACAAAATGTCCGACACATGGCGCTGGACAGCAAAACGTCAGTGACTGCGCATGACAATCGTGTATAAATGAGAGAGAGAATCAAATGCGCCAGCACTCGCAGCATATTGACGATACCTGAAAAGGCGCTTTTAGTGAAGCTGTATTATCAGAATGGGGACTGTGCTAGTTCAGCGTTACGATCCTATCTCCATAGAAAGGGGATTCGAACGGGTAAAGGTCCGTTGACAAATGCAGCTGTGGCGAGAATGATTTCCAAGTTCGAAGCCACGGGTTGTTTAGCCGATAGACCCCGCAGTGGCCGACCGAGGCGTAATGCTGCTGAGACAGTTCAGCGGGTTCGTCCATGCACGGGGAAGTCAGCGCTCGTGCAGTCGCACGTCGCACCTGCATTCCATACACTACTGTTTGGTTGGCACTTAGGCGTACCCTCCGATGCTATCCGTACAATATCCATCGGCATCATGAACTGTTACCTGGGGATTTAGTGAAGCGGAGGGCATTTGCGGTTTGGGCATTTCAAAGGATGGCGGAAGATGACGATTGGTTGAGTAACGTGTTGTGGACCGACGAAGGTCATTTCACGCTCCGAGGGTCTGTCAGCGTCCACAACTGCAGAATTTGGGCTACCAAAAATCCTAGAACAGTCGTGGAAACTCCATTGCACGACGAGAAAGTCACGGTATGGATTGGATTACCACATCTACCGTTAACGAGCCTTTTTTCTTCGAGGAAATGCGTGATTCTGGTTTTGTAACTGCTACCGTGACGGGTGAGAGGTACGCCAATATGTTACAGAATCGCATCATCCCCAGCCTGGCTGCTAAACAACTGCTGGAACGTACGATGTTTATGCAGGATGGCGCTCCACCCATATTGCTAGACGCGTGAAAGATCTCTTGGTGCGAGTCGTTTGGTGATGATCGTGTGCTCAGCCGCCACTTTCGTCATGCTTGGCTCCCAGGACCCCAGACCTCAGTCCGTGCGATTATTGGCTTTGGGGTTACCTGACGTCGCAAGTGTATCGTGATCGACCGACATCTCTAGGGATGCTGAAAGGCAACATCCGACGCCAATGCCTCACCATAACTCCGGATATGCTTTACAGTGCTGTTCACAACATTATTCCTCGACTACAGCTATTGTTGAGGAATGATGGGGGACATGTTGAGCATTTCCTGTAAAGAACATCATCTTCGCTTTGTCTTACTTTGTTATGCTAATTATTGCTATTCTGATCAGATGAAGCGCCATCTGTCGGACATTTTTTGAACTTTTGTATTTTTTTGGTTCTAATAAAATCCCATATCATTCCAAGCATGTGTGTCAATTTTTACCTCTGTATCTACATTATTGCGTGATTTATTCAGTTTTCAAATTTATACTGACTTTTTGATCACCCACTGTACACATTGTGTGAAGCAGTATGCAATTTCTGAAAAAGCCCAGGTATGACTGAAACAAATCACAACTGAAAGTTTTTTGCAATGGTCGTGTTTAGATAAAAAGAGACAAATCGGTGTAATTCATTTTTTCACACCCGGAAAGGTGATTTACGCTTCACCATTACAAATTTTTGTGCCCTGAGACTCCAGAGCAATAAATTGGCCGCTACAACCTCGGCTCAAGTTACGGACTGAAATTTTCAATAAAGAAAAGGAGAAAGTGGGTAACTAACACTGATTTCACAAACAACCGATGCTACACAGAAGTGCATCCTTCACGGCTCCTGTACTGACACGACTAGCGGCGTGGCGCAAGTGCCGCATTCTGTTTTCTCTCATGGAGGACAGTGACCCACCTTCAGCGGAGATATGGCGCGGGGTAGTAAACCACGCTTCAGGGGAAATGTTCCAAGCCTGCCGCGGACTGCGCACTGGTTGGCAGACCAGCACCACGTAATATATTGGTTCGATTGTCATCGCGATAAAAAATATAAAATGGCCCTTCGAAGAAATAAAGTGTGTGGAGGCCGCAAATGCGTAGCACAATGGCGCCGTGGGAGGACCCCCTGCAGAATTCGAGCAAGACAGGAAATGCTGGGCTGTCGAGAATACAGATGGACCATGTGGCGCCGACCGACCTCCAGCCGTAAACAAAACACCGGAACGTATCCGGAACGCCAGAGTCTGTTTTTTCTTCTGTCTCAATCGAGAGGACTTCTGCGCGGTATCAGACTGCAACACGTAAACAAAGGCAGCTTATTGATTGTAGCTGGCGTGCAAACCCGTTCTCTACTACGATGGATGACGCTGCATCAGTCTGCTCTTATTGTTATATCAGAAAATTTATAGTAGCCGGCGTATTGTTGGAAGAGAACGTATGATCGACTTGGACGGGTTATTAATAGCAAAAAACAGATGTTCTTGCTCTCTGTGCCATTCACGATAATCCAGGACTTCAAACTTTATATTCCAGGCACAACACTATGGCAAGTGAATTACATTTCCTTGATACACTACTGGCCATTAAAACTGCTACACCACGAAGATAACTTGCTACAGACGCGAAATTTAATCGACAGGAAGAAGATGCTGTGATATGCAAATGATTAGCTTTTCAGAGCATTCATACAAGGTTGGCGCCGGTGGCGACACCTACAACGTGCTGACATGAGGAAAGTTTCAAACCGATTTGTCATACACAAACAGCAGTTGACCGGCGTTGCCTGGTGAAACGTTGTTCTAATGCCTCGTGTAAGGAGGAGAAATGCGTACCATCGCGATTGCAGTTTATCGTATCCTGACATTGCTGCTCGCGTTGGTCGAGATCCAGTGACTGTTAGCAGAATATAGAATCGGTGATTTCAGGAGGGTAATACGGAACGCCGTGCTGGATCCCAACGGCTTCGTATCACTAGCAGTCGAGATGACAGGCATCTTATCCTCATGGCTGTAACGCATCGTGCAGCCACGTCTCGATCCCTGAGTCAACAGATGGGGACGTTTGCAAGACAACAACCATCTGCACGAACAGTTCGACAACGTTTGTAGCAGCATGGACTATCAGCTCGGAGACCATGGCTGCGGTTACCCTTGACGCTGCATCACAGACAGGAGCGCCTGCGATGGTGTACTCAACGCCGAACCTGGGTGCACGAATGGCAAAACGTCATTTTTTCGGATGAATCCAGGTTCTGTTTATAGCATCATGACGGTCGCATCCGTGTTTGGCGACATCGTGTTGAACGCACATTGGAAGCGTGTATTCGTCATCGTCATACTGGCGTATTACCCGGCGTGGTGATATGGGGTACCATTGGTTATACGTCTCGGTCACCTCTTGTTCGCATTGACGGCACTTTGAACAGTGGAAGTTACATTTCAGATGTGTTACGACCCGTGACTCTACCCTTCATTCGATCTCTGCGAAACCCTACGTTTCAGTAGGATAATGCACGACCGCATGTTTCAGGTCCTGTACGGGCTTTTCTGGATACAGGAAATGTTCGACTGCTGCCCTGGCCAGCACATTCTGCAGATCTCTCACCAACTGAAAATGTCTGGGCAATGGCGGTCGAACAACTGGCTCGCCACAATACGCCAGTCACTATTCTTGATGAACTGTTGTATCGTGTTGAAGCTGCATGGGCAGCTGTACCTGTACACACCATCCAAGCTCTGTTTGACTCAATGCCCAGGCGTATCAAGGCCAGAGGTGGTTGTTCTGGGTACTGATGTCTCAGGATCTATGCACCCAAATTGCGTGAAAATGTAATCACATGTCAGTTCTAGTATAATATATTTGTCCAATGAATACCCGTTTATCATGTGCATTTCTTCTTGGTGTAGCATTTTTAATGGCCAGTAGTGTATTATTTTTCTGGAGTCATATTTTTATTTAGCGATTTTGGCATCATCGCAGTTTAGGTATTTCTGACTGTTTACTTCTCCGTAATTTTTCGAAGGTCTTTACGCAATTAACAAACAAAACACCTGTCTTCACACTGTATTCTGTTGTATGATTTGCTTCACAGCTTATGTCCTCACAAAGTACGAAAAGTGCCTTTCTGAAACCATGCTGTTCATCAGCAAGGTTACTTTCATTGGTCTTACCAGTATATCTGTACATATTATAAATTAAAGGCCCCTTTCTTTTTTTTTGTCTTCATCTTCTATTTCTCCTGTCCATCTTCACGGGGTCGGCATGTTAATCAAGATTTGACAATGTTTGTGGTAGACTGTGGTCGAATATCCTTAAAACTGTCAAAATAATCTGCTGACGCTTGTCATTCACGTCCATTTTGTCGGTGAAGTTTGTTTCTGGTATTAAAATTTCTCTGTGATGAATGTCCGACAGTTAATGTTTTAATATGGTTATATTAATGTAGTAACAATTAAAATATATTACTTTACGGGCTCTTTTTTTGCCCTCCTTGCAATAATCAGGCAGCCTGTGTCATTTGTAATAACTTTATAACTTTTGAAATGAATGTGATGGAAATTATGCAGTACAACCCATGCAAACGACCACATATTGGGTTTGAGGAATGATCTAAATGAGACAGTCCCATAAGAAACTTACCAAGTCCCATCGAACTTTGTGTATTCTTGCCTCATAAAAATTTTAAAATATTTGCCATGTGTGTAAATCAGTGCTCTGAATGTGTATATTGCGTTCACTCAGACGTATCGAGGCAAGTAAACGTAATTAATTTAGGTAGTGAATACCGAAAAATGAGAAAATTTAATGCAACATCAAGCTGTAATTAGAATTATATGTTATATGCAGTTGGAATCAAACAGAATTTGTTGCGCTAGCAGTAGACATACCCGTCTGCTGGAATCAGTTTTCGATATTGTATATGTTACTTCTCATTTAAACATAAACGTCAGAGAATTAATGAAATTGTATAACGAGCTTTAGCGCCACATTGGTACTAAAAGTGGTGAACAGGAACTGGTCGCTGCCATTTTTATACTTCATTCCTGGCAAAATATGTTAACGGAAATGATGTAACACACTATGACTCGAACCAGTAATTCTCAGATCTCACGCAGTAGCAATAACCTGCGATAGTGACAAATGGAGACAGGTGTCTCACATGTAATCGACATACCTTAGGGACAGTGATGAAAGAACTGTTATGTTCCCTGTTCCTCCACATCCACAAATGAAAACAAACATTGCTACAGCAGAGGACATGGTGTTAGCGGACAGGCCGTGCTCAAGCAGATCACATGCTACATGACGTGTTGGGTAATCGAAAAGTGTCTGCAAGGCAGATGCTGAGAAACCTGACGCCGGATCCCAAGAGTGCAAGAATGGGGGTCAGCCTCCGTCACTTGATGCAGTACGCGCGAGAAGGAAATGAGTTCCTGTTCAGAATCAGCCCAGGCTATGAGACTTGGGTGCAACAATTTACCCCAGAATTCAAGGCCGCCTCAATGACGCTGAAACATCAGTTTACCACTGAGGAAAAAAGTCAAAACGTCATACGACCATAGCGTGCCGAGACGGTAAGCGGCCGGTGTGGCCGAGCGGTTCTAGGCGCTTCAGTCCGGAACCGAGCTGCTACTATGGTCGCAGGTTCGAATCCTGCCTCGGGCATGGATGTGTGTGATGTCCTTAGGTTAGTTAGGTTTAAGTAGTTCTAAGTTCTGGGGGACTGATGACCTCAGATGTTAAGTCCCATTGTGCTCAGAGCCATTTGAACCATTTGAGACGCTAAAGGTATGTTTCTCCTTGATTTCCTCCAACAAGGGACCATGCGGCAATTGCGACACCCTCAACAAACACAAGTCAGCCACTGGACGAAAGAGACCTAGGCTCTTGAATGAAGATGTTGTGCTTTTGGACGACAACGCCAAGCCACACACAGCGAGACACACACAGGATAAGATTCGTCGCTATGGTTGGGAGAGATTGGATCATCCGACCTACAGCTCCGACCTTGCCCTATCGGACTTTTAACCTATTCCCTGCGTTGACAGTCTCGGGACGTCACTTGCAAACCAATGCTGAGGTGGAGCAGGCTCTGCGACGATTCTTTGCATCGCAGGGCACTACTTTTTACCAGAGTGGTTTCTTCAGTCTGATTACGTTCTACGGTAAATCTCTCGATGTCTGTACCGACTATGTCGAGAATGTGGTATCGATAGCTACGATGGCACGGCGTAGGTCCAAGTTCTTAGGTTGGCACTACGACACCGACACCGACGACAGCGCGCTCTAGCCGGCGCTGTCCAGATCTACTAGCTCAGCTCCGGATTTGATCAAGAGCAGACGGCCGGGACACTTCAACTTCGCTTCATATAGAGACTTTACTCTACTTACGACGGGTCTAAGGCTTCCCACCTACGTATAAAGTTATGTATGCCTCTGTGTATGTTCATGCACCAGTAAACCACTTTTACTTATTTGCAGTTCCGACGTGTTTTACCTTTTCCTGCTCCTACTCACTTCCTACATTCGGCCTACCCTTCAGTTTCCAGGAGCAGACCCACGCGCCGCCTTCCTGGCTGGATAGAAAAGAAAAATGGTGCATAGTATATAGTTCATAACACTATTGTGTGTTTCTTCCTGGCAATAAAGCTTTCGTTTGAAAATCAATGACGAAAATTGATTTTTGCTTCATGTTTTCTCTCACTGTTTGTATGCGACATTTGGCTTCCTCATGAGTGGGATCATCATCATTTGCCATTCGTTGTTGGATAACGTCCTTCTCTAGACTTCTCCGTGCGTTATGGTCTTCATATACACTAATGACACAAAATGTTATGAGAGCGTGCTCAATAGCGTTTTGGTCCACGTTTGGAACGCAATACAGCAGCAATTCTGCTTGACATGTATTTGGTAAGTCCTCGGTAGGTTTCTGGAGCTACGTGGCACCACAGGTGTGTACGCACAGGTCACGTATTTCCCATAAACTAGGGGCTGCTCAAACCATTTTTCCACACCTTCACCTCCGTGACACGGGACAGGCATCCTGCTAAAAGTTACCATCGCCGCCGAGAAAAATGTCAAGTATGAAAGGAGTAGATGGTTCGCAGTAATGAGCACGTAGCCCAGAACTGTCAAGATGCCCCATTTTAATACCGCAGGTCCCATGGAATCATAGACGGATGACCCTACCAGCCTGTATTCGTAGCCGGCCGAAGTGGCCGCGCGGTTCTGGCGCTGCAGTCTGGAACCGCGAGACCGCTACGGTCGCAGGTTCGAATCCTGCCTCGGGCATGGATGTGTGTGATGTCCTTAGGTTAGTTAGGTTTAACTAGTTCTAAGTTCTAGGGGACTAATGATCTCAGCAGTTGAGTCCCATAGTGCTCAGAGCCATTTGAACCATTTGAACCTGTATTCGTAGCGGCCGGCCGCTGTGGCCGAGCGGTTCTAGGCGCTTCAGTCTGGAACCACGCTGCTGCTACAGTCGCACGTTCGAATCCTGCCTCTGGCATGGATGAGTGTGATTTTCTTAGGTTAGTTAGGTTTAAGTAGTTGTAAGTCTAGGGGACTGATGACCTCAGATGTTAAGTCCCATAGCACTTAGAGCCATTTGAACCATTTTGTATTCGTAGCGTGGTGCATGTTTCGTGCAGTCCGCTTTGATGACCTTCAGATGTGAACGACAGGCCTATATAGATCATAGACAATATGCGCAGGCAGCCGCCATAACTATGCTTGACATCATGTGGGAAATACTGCCGTTTTTTGACCGTTTCAAGTGTTTGACATGACGTTATAGCAGAAATTCTAGTTTGCTGTTTAGTATATAATTACTATAAATTTAATATCGATTAAATTAAAGCGTGGCGTGATACACTGTAACAGCAATTTATTACAACTTCAAAAATGAACGCAAAGAGTCTCGACCGCAAAGAACATTTATTTTGTGGCAGTTGACGTTCGTGGATTTATTACACCCGTTCCATTCGCCGCCACCGCCCACCACTATGGTATGAAAGTCTGAAGATGGTCAAAAACTGACCGAAAATAAATTTTTTCGCCGTCGGGACTCTTTGCGTCCATTTTTAAAGTACTTTTTGCCAGATTACTGTGCTCCACGAGAAATATTCTAAAAAATTATTTATTACAACATTCTAGAAAAAATGCGAATCGACCAGTGAGCCATGGCAGCTTTAATTTTGGCGTCGCTAACTATCTGTATAGCCGATATCGATCCTGGTCATATGGCAATGCTAGTATCTTTGGTCAAGGAAACTGTTGTTGGGTTTGGCGGGCCGTGGTACAGGCAGTTGGCGGGAATCCACGTGGCTCATGAGATGGCTTCTGCAGCGCTCCTGTTACCCGAGCGCGGAACTCGTGAAGCTGCGAGTTGTTAAGTTGGTCGCAGCCAAAATTTTCCAGCTGGATTAAGGACTGATAGCGGCGAGTTGATCAACAAGCGCCGGGCCAACTCTGGAGGCTTAAATATTTCAGCATCTGTAGATCACCTGCACGGATCAGAGACAGTAACACCCCCGCTTGGAATTCTATAAGTCATGGCTCCTTAGCACCTGAGTGGAGTTAAGTGTTGATCTTTCACTGGTGCTTGTTATCGTAAGCCCACGTCAGTGTTGAATTACACTCGTTATGCTCATTACGCCGCGGTGTGATTGCATGGATAGTCGAAAGCATTGCTCTGTTAAATGTGGGTGCCCTGGTATTTTGATTTACAGGTGGTTGTAGTTCACATCATTAGCTGTCGTGTAATATTAAGGAGTAGCAAGCTCATCACTTGTATGTGTAAACCACATCCGCAACAAGTTAATATTTCCTACATTTAGATATTCTCGTTTGTAGCCTTATTTGGGCAGGTTACTGTTTCCTTCCTGATGCAAGTTGGCAGGGTAGTTCCGACAGCGAACGATGTGTGCCTGTTTCTGGGCCCGGAGCTGAGACGCGTTTTCTTCCTGATGCAGCGACACTTCCGTTGTCGCACGACGTCTAGGTTTGCACGCAGCCAGGCGCCTCTATCAGCTGCCTTGTGTTAGCTCAAATTAAGTAAATTTGATTGTTTTTTACGTGCCACGGCAGAGTGTCGCCCTATTAATTCCGGAACCCCAGATCTGTTCAAATATTGAAAGTTGAGCAAGCACACAAGTCTTAAGGCGTGTTCTGCAATTCCGAAGTTCCTTGTGACTATATTTGCCCTTTAACAACCTGTTTAAATTTTTTAGGCCCTACTTTGCTAGTTTTGGAGCGTGTTAAGTTTTAAAGGCTTTTACTTATGAGTATGAACTGTTGAGTTTTCTATCCACGGTCATTAGCTAACTTCATTTTACAGGTAAAACTCAGTTTGTGGAATCAGCTTGCAGTCACACCTAGTTGGTGTGAATTCTTACTTGTATTTGGGGACTTGCGTATATTGCTCGTTTCAGGCCATGTTCTTAATGGTATAAATTGTTAAAGTTTTTTATTAAGTTCGCTAAATTATTGTGAGCGTTGTTATTCATTTTTGACAAGGTTTTTAATTTGCAAACATAATAATTATTGTTAAGCAGTAAAGTGTATTTCATGAAATGACAGATGACGAAATATGTGGGTCCTCCTTCCAAGTGTTTTTCCTTAAAATCATCCCTATCCTTGTTGTAAGATATCAACAGGAAAGAAATTCATTTGTGTTATTTTAGACACTCTGTACCGATTTCAGAGTTTTTTGCTTCGATATTTATTGTCCAGGCGTCTAACTTTATATAGTTTTCTCAGTCCCTGCTAATGTATTTTAGATGAGATCATTGTGGATCTAGAAACTGTCTTGATGAGCGGGGTAGCCCCGTGGTCCCCGTCGTAGGTTCGAGTCCTGCCTCGGGCATGGTGTGCATGTTGTCCTTAGCGTAAGTTAGTTTAAGTAGTGTGTAAGCCTAGGTGCCCGATGACCTCAGTAGTTTTGTTCCATAGGAACTTACCACAAATTTCCAAAGCGTCTTATACCGTAAAATGGTTCAAATGCCTCTGAGCACTAGAACTTAGAACTACTTAAACCTAACTAACCTAAGGACATCACACACATCGACGCCCGAGGCAGGATTCGAGCCTGTGACATTAGCGGTCGCGCGGTTCCAGACTGAAGCAGCTAGAACCGCTCGGCCATAGAAACGCTAAAGAATGAAAATGTGGTAAAAGATATGAGGAAGAGTGTCAACACAACTGTATCGTGAGAATGTCTTTACTCTATCACACGACTAATCCCAGCGGTACATTACCGCTACCCTCAGGCTCCACCACTGCCAAAAGAGCATTTAATTTCCTTGGCGCATTTACTGTGGGATCGTGCTACTAGCACACGTGGTCTAGCTTTCATCAGAAGTGTATACCCGAAGCCATGTTCTCTCCACTGCACTGGAGTGCATTGGATGTTTTGTAGATTAGCAGTGCACAGAAATTTTCGAACCGATTTTTTTCTCGCCAAGACAAGAAATCTTTACAAGTACTATGCTGCAGACTAAAACAATTTCCCAAAAGCCTACAAAACAATAATGCAACTCCAGAAAGTACTGCGAACATACCATGAGGTGACGAAAGTCATGGGATAGCGATATGCACACACACAGATGGCGATAGTATCGCGTAGACAAGGGCGGAAGGCCCGTGCAGTGTCGTAACTATCATTTTAACTCAGATGATTCATGTGTAAATGTTTCCGACGTTATTATGGGCGCATGACGGAAGTTGACACACTATGAACGCGGGATGATAGTAGGAGCTAGCCGCTTGGGACAGTCCATTTCGGAAATCGTTAGAGAATATTCCGAGATCCACAATGTCAAGAGTGTGGCGAGAATACCACATTTTAGGCATTGCCTCTCACCACGGACAACGCAGTGGCCGGCGGCCTTCATTTAACGACCAAGAGCACCGGCGTTTGCGTAGGCTTGTCATTGCTACCAGACAAGCAACACTGCGTGAAATAAATGCAAAAATCAGTGTGGAACGAACGACGAACGTATCTATTGGGACAGTGCGGCGAAATTTGGGGTTATGGGTTATTGCGGCAGACGACCGAAGCGAGTGCCTTTGCTGACAGAGCGACACCAAGTGCAACTCCTCTTCTGCCCTCATAACCATAACGATTGGACCCTAGACGACTGGAAAACCGCTACCTGGTCAGATGAGCCCCGATTTCAGTTGATAAGAAATGATGGTACGGTTAGAGTGTGGAACAGACCCCACGAAGCCGTCGACCCAAATCGTCAACAAGACACTTCACAAGCTGGTGTTGGCTCCATAGTGGTGTGGCCTGTTTTGCATGGAATGGACTGAGTCCTCTGCTCCAAGTGAAGTGAACATTGACTGCAAACGATTATGTTCGGCTACCTGGAGGACATTTGCAGACATTCATGGGCTTCATAATCCCAAATAACGACGGAATTTTTAGGGATGACAATTCGCCATGTCAACAAGTCACAATAGCTCGCGATTGGTTTGAAGAACATTCTGGACAAATCTAGCGAATGATCTGGCAACTCAGATCTCCCGACACGAAGCCCATCAAACAGTTATCCGACATAATCGAGAGTAGGTTCAGCGCAAAATGAACATGTTTTACAACAGAAGATTTTAAGATCTGAAGATGACTGCAAGGTCTGTTGAAATCGGTTGTCTCAAATAATGAAATATTTTATGCGATCTTGGCTGTTGAATGGTTTTTATTATTAATTTGAGTTATTTCGAGACACCTTTCAGGAGTCTGTATGAACACAGTCTTCTGATCTTATAATATATTCACTTAACTAGGCAGTTACGTATTGTAATATGAACAATTTTCGCCGGTCGTTGTGACCGAGCGGTTCTAGGCGCTTCAGTCCGGAACCGCGCTGCTGCTATGGTCGCAGGTTCGAATCCTGCCTCGGGCATGGATGTGTGTGATGTCCTTAGGTTAGTTAGGTTTAAGTAGTTCTAAGTTCTAGGGGACTGATGACCTCAGATGTTATGTCCCATAGAGCTCAGAGCCATTTTGAACAATTTTCTGAATGATTCCGTCTTCTAGAAGACATTCGTCCCAGTTCTGTTGCACGTCTATGATTAACTTGGTGTCCTAATAGACTAATTTCCAATTCAGAGTAGCATTATTCGATTACTATAATTATTATTGTTATTATTATCACTATCGAAACCAGTAATGGTTTGCAAATGCTCGATCTATAAGGTAATTTGATATACATCCTAATGTCCGTCTCCCCTTTCTCTGTCTATCTCCTTCTCCCCCCCCCCCTTTTTCTCCATCTACTGATTTCCCCCCCCCCCCCCTCTCTCTCTCTGTCCATTACCTATTCGCCCCTTCTTTCTTTTCTCCTCCTGCTATCTGACATTGAACCTTGTTCATTGTTACTGCAAATTCAAATGCCATAGTAATATTCTAATGATAAGCTGATAACCCATAAATGCAACCTTTCCGGTTTGTTATGAAACCTGACTGGCAGAAGAAAACAAATCATCACATTGTTGCGTATAAATTTTTATTTAATAGTATATATAATGAGAAATAGTATGTATGGGAGAAAATTTTTTCTAGTGGTTAAAGTGTCCAACTATCTTTGTTAAAACTCATTGCAAGAAGAAACCAATACCGCACATTTTCACAGCAGGGTAAAGCACAACATTTTCTTTCTCGCATTCGGTTTTTAACAAGAAATTTGTACATTATCTTTTACAAGTTAATGGGCATGATTGTTAGAACGTGGTATGTATAAGTTGTGCGTTGATGAAATACTTTTGATTCTTCGTGGTATCACTGTTTGCCATTTGAATATTCCATATATATTTATACCTACACAAGAGTTGCAGCTAAGAGCTATTGACGTTACATTCCGTGCCTTCAAATAGTTTTCGACCACTATGTGTACGTTTCGTTAGTAATTAACATAACCATTTTTCTGACTGTTGTCACATGAAGACACCCATGCAGTCATCATACACAAGACAATAGAACAGCAGCAGATTTTAGTAAATGTTTCTTTCTTCATAGTGCAATGTAGAAACAACAGGAGTAATATGCATGAGAGAGAGAGAGAGAGAGAGAGAGAGAGAGAGAGCATATATATTTCATAGTCGAGAATTAGCGTTAGTCGATGAGAGTGTAGGCTTCGGCAGTTGGCACAGTGACACTGAAGTGTGTCAGCTGGTGACCTGTGGAGCAACTTGGCGCTGTCACTGATTAGCTGGCAGCCTGGTTTACGTCGCTGCGAGGCCACACCGGGTACCCAACCGTAAACTACTGTCAGAGTAGAGTAGTTTCGGTCACCATTCGTCACAGGAATTGGAGGTCATTTGAGACAGTATTTGGTTGGGCGAGACAAAGTAAAATCTGAAAAAAGTATCCTAAGACAATAGTTAAACATGAACCTTGCTGCCCTCACTTCCGCTACGAATTCCTCTGCCGTGCCAACCTCTTCATCTCAGTGTATCACTTTCAAGTTACATCCTCAAATATCTCTTGGATGTACTCCAATCTGTCTTTCCCTACAGGTTTTTACCCACTACAGCCCCCTTTAATATCATAGAAGTTATTCTCTGATATCTTAACACAACTCCTGTCATAATGTCCGTTGGTCTTGTCAATGTTTTCCGTATGTTCCTATCTTCGCCGATTCTGCAGAGAACCTCCTCATTTCTTACCTTATCAGACCAAATAATTTTCAACATTATTCTGTATCACCACATCACAAACGTTTCGAATCTATTCTATTCCGGTTTTCCCACGATGCAACATTCACTACCATACAATGATGTGCTCCAAACGTTCATTCTCAGAATCTGCCTCAAGTTGAGCACTACGGCCGATAGTAATAGACTTCTTTTGCGCCTCCTTGTCTGCGCTAGTCTTCTATTTATGTCCATTCTGCTTCGTCCGTCGTGGGCTATTTTGCTTCCAAAATCAAATGGCTCTGAGTGCTATAGGACTTAACTTCTGATGCCATTAGTCCCCTAGAAATTATAACTACTTAAACTTAACTAACCTAAGGACATCACACAAATACATGCCCGAGGCAGGATTCGAACCTGCGACCATAGCAGTCGCGCGGTTCCGGTTTGACATTAAGTATCTCGCTACTCTCATTTCAGCTCCTTCTCATTACTTTCGTCTTTCTTCGGTTTACTCTCAATCCGTAATCATTATACTCTTCGTTCCATTCAACGATTCTGCTATTCTTCTCCACCTTGCCTAAGGATAGTAATGTCATTATCGAATCTTATCATTGATGTCCTGTCACCTTGAATTTTAATCTTACTCTTGAACCTTTTATTTCTGTCGGTGCATCTTCGATGTACAGGTTAAACTGTAGGGGTGAAATTGCTTCTCTGCTGTATACCGATTTTTTAATTTGAGCGTTCTGGGTGTTCCAGGCTTATTGTTCCCTCTTCGTTCTTGCACATATTGTGTATTACTCTGCCTTAAAAATGTTATCATTAATTTCAAAAGAAATTTGAAGATTAATTTCCCAAGTCAGCTTTAACATGATGCCTCTTCAAGGTATAAGACTGTGTTCTTAGCATTGTTCTACATGTTATGGTAAGAAACCTGAAGAATCATCTAATTGAGTTGTTGCAGCTTTGGAATAATAAATATCTTAAATTCTCGGAACATTTGGTTGTTTAGCGCATGACGTTTTCCTGTAAATGTAAGCTGTAGACATTCCATCGTCGGTGGCAAATAAACGTTTGAGTATTTTTTTTATATATATCTTCCTTCTGTCTTCTTCGACATTGCCTTTCAGTTGATCATTGCTCTTTATTGTTAAGTACATATTCACCATATCTTCTGCAGTCACACAATATTATTACACATTATTCGCACCTTGTCAGTGTCACATAGCATTGAGCTTAAAAGGAGGCTCTCTTTTAGTTTTAAATCTGTAATTCTGAATATAAGTTGCTCGCAGCAGTACGAATAAATGAGTATAAAGTTAGATATTTTCGTTCAAGTAAATTTAATATGGAAGTAATTTCATAAAATTTTGCTGATTTGATCTCAGTTGGATTCAGGTCAAACTATTTATATGAAATCAATTAAATTTGATTATAACTATTTTGTTTCATGGGCAGTTATTTGTCATAAAAGATTTCAAAATGTAGAAAAGCAATAGTGATAAATTTTCCGTTCAAAATATGTGGTTTAGAAAATTGTGGGAAAATGACAGTGACGAACAAATTTTCGAAAAGCATAAATTTTTAGATACGAGATATTAGAAATCAGGACAGAAAAGGCACTAATTATTATTGACTTGTGATTATTACGGCCCCTACATTTAAAGGAAATTTTATTTTCAAAATCTGTATCGTCGATAAAATATTTTAATCAGTGTAAGATGGAAGCATCAAGTACAGGACGAGTATTATTGAAATATCCTAAGTAAAGGGTTTACTTAGTATAATTTTAGTCCTGGATAGATAAATAAGGGAAAGTCGCAGTGCAACTGAATTCAATGCAAATAACATATTTTCCACAAATATTAGAAACTGACATAAACTTCTTTTCACGTCTAAATAACTATGGTATAATTTTCAGTTACTTGATGTCAAGTAAATAAAGTTTTATTCACATATTGGCAGTTTAAAGACTATACATGGTAGTAGTGTCATATACCTGCGCAAAGGGTACCTTCTTTTTTTCTTATTCTACCTCTTGTTTTCCAGATTTAACTTGTTATGGTTTCACCATCTCGTCCTCAACCTACCTACTGACCTTCGCCCTAAAGGGTTATAGTGTAACACTTGCTTTGGATTCTTAATCCTCAACGTATTAGGAACACTTTCCTTCAATTCTATCTTGTTCTTGGACAACAATTTAAGTCGTGCATGAAGCTTACCAGAAAGACACAGTATCATCTAGGAAGACAAGGACACATTTATGTTGTTGCAGCTTCCAGTAATGCAGACTGGTGCATTAGTCTAATGTTTTGGTATATTTTCACATCAAAGGAAACTATTCTGGTGTCAGTAAGGGGTAGTGAACTTCGTTTTGTTTGAAGGGTTAATTAGACCAAGTTATTAACAGAACTCACTGAAAATCAGATATCTGATCCTATTAGGAAGCCAGTACTGAAACCAATAGAATGATATGACCCGTAATACACTGCGCTATATGTCAAGTAATACCTTCTACAGTTACACAGCAACTTCACAAATTTATAGTGAACGTTTAGTGGCAGTTGAAAACCTATGCCAGGGGCAGGACTCGAACCCGGATTTCTTGCTTATCGCTAATAGTTGCCGTAACCATAGGCTATCTGAGCACACTTACAGAAGTGAATCAAGCGCCCGAAAGAACAAGTACCGTCGGTGACCGTGTTGCTCTCTTAGAATGAAATGATAATTAAATCAAAAGCCCCAGCTGTCGGACATGTCCGAAAGAACAGATACCATCTTCATATAGTTAATGCTAACCGGCCATTGACCTTCTTCTTCTGTGCTGGATGCACACGCATTGCCCAAACTCTTACGGGACTCGGTAAGATTGTCTGCCGCGGGTAATGAGTGTAATGGGCAGGGGCACTACGAATGTAGTGAGTGGACATTAAGTTGGGAATGTGGTCTCAAGGGGAGCTTGCAAGAGATAAATCTCTGCAGTCGCACTATCATCTGTGCCCTCGGTGGCATAGATGGATAGAGCGTCTGTCATGTAAGCAGGAGATCTTGGGTTCGAGTCCCGGTCGGAGCACACATTTTCAACTGCCCCCGTCGATGTATATCAACGCGTGTCGACAGCTTAGGGTCTTGATTTAATTATCATTTTATTCTAAGAGAGCTACATGGTCGCCGATGGTATCTGTTCTTTCGGAAAGAAAGAACAGATACCATCTTCATATACAGTGTGTTACAAAAAGGTACGGCCAAACTATCAGGAAACATTCCTCACACACAAAGAAAGAAAATATGTTATGTTGACATGTGTCCGGAAACGCTTACTTTCCATGTTAGAGCTCATTTTATTACTTCTCTTCAAATCACATTAATCATGGAATGGAAACACACAGCAACAGAACGTACCACCGTGACTTCAAACACTTTGTTACAGGAAATGTCCAAAAGTCCTCCGTTAGCGAGGATACATGCATCCAACCTCCGTCGCATGGAATCCCTGATGCGCTGATGCAGTCCTGGAGAATGGCGTATTGTATCACAGCCGTCCACAATACGAGCACGAAGAGTCTCTACATTTGGCACCGGGGTTGCATAGACAAGAGCTTTCAAATTCCCCCATAAATGAAAGTCAAGAGGGTTGAGGTCAGGAGAGCGTGGAGGCCATGGAGTTGGTCAGCCTCTACCAATCCATCGGTCACCGAATCTGTTGTTGAGAAGCGTACGAACACTTCGACTGAAATGTGCAGGAGCTCCATCGTGCATGAACCACATGTTGTGTCGTACTTGTAAAGGCACATGTTCTAGCAGCACAGGTAGAGTATCCCGTATGAAATCATGATAACGTGCTCCATCAAGCGTAGGTGGAAATACATGGGGCCCAATCAAGACATCACCAACAATGCCTGCCCAAACGTTCACAGAAAATCAGTGTTGATTACGTGATTGCACAATTGCGTGCGGATTCTCGTCAGCCCACACATGTTGATTGTGAAAATTTACAATTTGATCACATTGGAATGAAGCCTCATCCGTAAAGAGAACATTTGCACTGAAATGAGGATTGACACATTGTTGGATGAACCATTCGCAGAAGTGTAACCGTGGAGGCCAATCAGCTGCTGATAGTGCCTGCACACGCGGTACATTGTACAGAAACAACTGGTTCTCCCGTAGCACTCTCCATACAGTGACGTGGTCAACGTTACCTTGTACAGCAGCAACTTCTCTGACGCTGACATTAGGGTTATCGTCAACTGCACGAAGAATTGCCTCGTCCATTGCAGGTGTCCCCGTCGTTCTAGGTGTTCCCCAGTCGCGAGTCATAGGCTGGAATGTTCCGTGCTCCCTAAGACGCCGATCAGTTGCTTCGAACGTCTTCCTGTCGGGACACCTTCGTTCTGGAAATCTGTCTCGATACGAACGTACCGCGCCACGGCTTTTGCCACGTGCTGATCCATACATCAAATGGGCATCTGCCAACTCCGCATTTGTAAACATTGCACTGACTGCAAAACCACGTTCGTGATGAACACTAACCTGTTGATGCTACGTACTGATGTGCTTGATGCTAGTGCTGTAGACCAATGAGTCGCATGTCAACACAAGCACCGAAGCAACATTACCTTCCTTCAATTGGGCCAACTGGCGGTGAATCGAGGAAGTACAGTACGTACTGACGATACTAAAATGAGCTCTAACATGGAAATTAAGCGTTTCCGGACACATGTCCACATAACATCTTTTCTTTATTTGTGTGTGAGGAATGTTTCCTGAAAGTTTGGCCGTACCGTTTTGTAACACCCTGTATTTCCATGTTGCGAAATGTGAATTGTGTCATCTTATAGGACTTTGTCATTCGTACATATTTTCTGATTTCTTATGAAATACATCTCTCAAGATTTTTTAGATGACTCACCAGGTGTGTATAATCATTACCTATTTGTAAACTTCTTTCATTCTGCTGTTCCACTTGAAGTTGCTGTAATTACTAACGGATGTCTGTCATATGTCCAACCTGTCCCTTTGATACAGAAGGACGAAGGATTTATCAACACACACCATTCCTCGTCTAAGCTAATAAACCTCAGTGGCGTACTTCATTTACCTAGTTAGATTCTAAATGAGAACCTGTTGCACCATATCTAGATTTATTCCAGTTTTTCTTTTTTCCATCTGTCCACATTTAGGTGCTGAGCTCCAATCTTAACATTTAAAAAAAAGTTTGGCTCACTTCTCTATCAAAGTCACGTTTCCCTGCTTGGCTCTTCAACAATCTCAAAAGTGGTGGGACAAACAAGATTTCTTGTAATTAAAGTGTTAATAACGTCCATCTTTCCTGGACATATGTACTTGCTGTACAGGTGTTTTGTCATTATAAATAATTTATTTTGACAGTGGAAGTTTCTGGCGCTCGACGACAAACATCACTGGCAGCAAACTCCTAAGACAGTCTATACGTAAAGTATGCCAGATCAACGGGCACTTCTTCAGAAGATGGGAGCAGCGATTATATTTTTATAAATGTCGTGGATACCCGGTAGTTTGTTTGCTTAGTAACCCGAGGAGATTTTATTGCAACGAACGCTTCATAAACTTACATACGTAAACTCTGCAATCCTGAAATAAGTATGGAATAACGACACATGTTGTTGATAAATTGTTCCTCAAGTTTCTAATTTATCCTCATTTTACGGAATTACTGCTAAAAGTGCTTCGGCCTAGTAGCCTGTACTTGGCACGCACATCTATCCTAAAGTAGTCCAAGTAGATTGCCAGATGGTCTCTTCCTCGAATAAGCCACGCTCATCAACAACAGTTCACGAGATTTCTCTAAACGTAATTTTGCGCCGTTATCCTATCGTAGCATGAAAACACGACCAGGAGTACGGGTGCCACATGGAATAAGATGTGCCTAAGACAACCGGTGTGCATTGTGACGTCCATAGTCACTTGTATTCTTTTCAATTTCTTTTATTTTATCGAGAGGTAGTAATGGAACATTGCACGGCAACTAGCTGCACGTCCCCATCCCCTAAACACAAATACTGATTGCATCCTTCTTGAACCAAAACTCCAAAATGATATCTACTCTCTCAAAAATTTCTTCATTCTTAATTCCTTCCACTCTCCCCTCCTCCCTCGGCTAAAAAGTTTTTTTTCGTGTTTAAGGCCTAAATAGTGGTTTACCAGCAGTGGTTTACCTGACGCATTAGATTCCTTCCTCAACTCAGAGTTGCCATGCGGCCAAAAAAAGTACTACCGGTAATTCTAAAACAGTTAGAAGTCGGTCGTATTTAATGTAACTCTAAGAGCGCTGACTTTCTAAACGAGGTAATTGCTCTATCCGAAATCATACACGCTCTCTGAGGTTTAAATTAAAGAAGACAAAGTTCTGATATGGAAAGAACGACATTTTGGACGCATCGAGACATCTGTGATCGTTAAAAATTCTATTTATGTTGGTCAGTTATCCGGCACATTTTGGTTTGACGCGGCCAGCCACGAACTCCTCTCATGTGCCAACCTTTTTACCTCAGAGTAGCCATTGCATCCTACTTCCGCAGTTATTTGCTGGATGTATTCCAATCTCTGTCTTCATCTACAGTTTTTGCTCTCTACAGCTCCTTCTAGAACCGTGAAAGTTATTCCCTGATGTTTCAACAGAATATGTCCTACCGTCTTGTCCCTTCTTCTTTTCGGTGTTTCCATATGTTCCATATCTTTCCAGTACTGCAGAGAACCTCGCCATTCCTTATGTTATCAATCCACCTAATTATCAAAATTCTGAAAGGTTTCGATTCTCTTCTGCTCCATTAACTTACAATGCTGTGCTCCAAACGTACATTTTCAGAAATTTCTTCCTCAAATTAAGATCTATGTTTGATACTAGCATATTTCGCTTGGCGTACTCTTCATCATTTCAACATTGTGATCTGTGTCTATAACTGCTCCTAGGTAAGCCGTACAATCTCGTATCTGATTTCGGAATCTCTGCCTGACTATGATGTAATCTAACTGAAATCGTCTCATATCTCCCAGCCTTTTCCAAGCACTCTCACATCTCCTGCCTAATGTGGCGTCTGCTTCTCCTTACAATTGACACGACTCGGTGGCGATGGCTGTCCCAGTCGGTATGACGTGGAACGGCGTCCGTCGCTCACGACAACGCC
Organism: Schistocerca serialis cubense; assembly: GCF_023864345.2. Taxonomy (NCBI): domain Eukaryota; kingdom Metazoa; phylum Arthropoda; class Insecta; order Orthoptera; family Acrididae; genus Schistocerca; species Schistocerca serialis. The sequence continues at coordinate 535,021,433 of NC_064645.1, forward strand.
ACCCTGTAACTAGTAGAAAAACACAAACTCCTCGCGTGGTTCTCTTTTGTTGTGAGTCCGCGACAGACTTTTCAGCTTGCTGCAGCGAACTGGCTAGCTGTAGTTCTTCCTTTTATTATTCTTGGTTAGATAATGGCTGTTGAATATTAATAATAGAAAGTCTTGAATCTTCAATTCATCACTCAAGTCGTGGCCACATTATGGAATTGCGAGGATGTAAGTTAATGAGGACATCAAAAGCAGACTCGCTATGGCAAAAAAGGCATTTCTGGCCAAGAGAAGTCTACTAATATCAAATACCGGCCTTAATTTGAGGAAGAAATTTCTGAGGATGTACGTCTGGAGTACAGCATTGTATGGTAGTGAAACATGGACTGTGGGACAACCAGAACAGAAGAGAATCGAAGCATTTGAGATGTGGTGCTATAGACGAATGTTGAAAATTAGGTGGACTGATAAGGTAAGGAATGAGGAGGTTCTACGCAGAATCGGAGAGGAAAGGAATATGTGGAAAACACTGATAAGGAGAAGGGACAGGATGATAGGACATCTGCTAAGACATGAGGGAATGACTTCCATGGTACTAGAGGGAGCTGTAGAGGGCAAAAACTGTAGAGGAAGACAGAGATTGGAATACGTCAAGCAAATAATTGAGGACGCAGGTTGCAAGTGCTACTCTGAGATGAAGAGGTTAGCACAGGAAAGGAATTCGTGGCGGGCCGCATCAAACCAGTCAGTAGACTGATGACAAAAAAAAAAAAAAAAAAAAAAAAAGTTAAGGAATTGTTATTCCGTCGTCAAGACGTCGCTACGTCGCGTGTTCAATAACTACACGACGTATACTTAAGCAATGTTCATAATGCGTCGTAATCTTGGGACAAATCGATGACTGTTCACTGTTAAATAACCATGAAATCACTTTTCACTTCATAATATTCTAATAGTCAATTAATTGTCACTAAAACACAAGATAATGTCTATTCAATTATGTAGGCGACACGAAGAATTAGAGGTTGAATCCAGTTTTATTGTTCCTTGTAATTAATTGTCCCTCCGCTGAGCTCGCACACCGATTTCTCACTCAGGGAATTGCTTCCGCTTGCTTCAGTAATCCTGTCGTTGACGACAACTTCTGGCAACTCGGCGCAAATGTACGTTCTTCGTGTTTTTAGTTTGTCTGTTACCTACTCGAGACTAATAATTGTTTTTCTGTCGGCGATCATTCTTTTTCAGTGTCCTTGAATGTTCATGCTTATTCAGTATGACGAAGGCTAAGTCCCATCACACACCTCACACGATTTAACTTCGTCGCGAATCTCCGTATCCCGTCATCTTACTCGGTAAAGATGAGTTTGCTTTAGTATGCCTTCTGAATAATACTTGAGTCTATACCGCAAAACTTTCAAACTTCCGATTACCTTAAAACTATCTAGTAGCGCTTACATGCATGCTACTATCGCAGTAGTACTAGAGAACGAGTAGATAGCAACTGAAGCTAACATTTCCCTTTCCGAGTTACATTGTAGTCCCATCGAACTTCCTTTTCGATGCGGCTACAACTCTCTTCTATGGTAAATCTTATCTTTGCTCAATTTAGCATCTGGGCTTTAACGTTCGCTATTAATTATTTTGCAATTATTTCTTTGATGTTTTTGTTGCGTATTCAATCATATTCTTTCATTCAGTCTCTATTTCATGATAAATATTATTATTCACATGACATTCCTATTGATCAAATTATCACAAGTGTAAAATTTGTCGTTAGTAGCTGCCGTCACTGTCACGATGACTAGTTTTCCTACTTCTTTTATAACAAGGGTTGTTTATTAGGGTTTCTGTAATTGGGGTGTTATACTCATCTTCATCTACTTCCTCATTCAGCTACGACTACAACAATATTCAGCAAGCCACCTGACCGTATCTGGCGGATGATACTTCTGCTGCCAAGAACTGGTCCCCAGTTTCCAGTTCCATTCGCGAATGGAACATGGGAAGCCTCTGTATTAGTTTTAATTTCTCGAATTTTATACCTGTGGCCATTTTGCGTGACGTCTGTGGAAGGAATTAACAAGTTTATCTACGTCCATCCTTATTCCAGGGGGGCTGGCGGACTACGGTCGTTCGCTGTTGTAAGTAAATGAAACACCTACAGCCGCCCTTATGATGTCATTTATTGTGTAGCTACGTTTCTGCGCTTCAGTGCACCATCTTTAGGCCTTAGTTGATACTGAAGGGGTTATCACGATCCATGTATATGATGCATTAGTGGCCAACGACTGGTTTACGCAGGCACTCTGTAACCATCAACAATCAACTTATTCTTATTACTGGAGGGGAAGGAAGCAACCATCCCGGCATTTGCATGGAGAGACTTGGGTGATTGCAGAAATCCGATGTCTTGATGGGCGACCAGAGAACTGCTACTCGAGGGCTTTAGGCTGTGTACCAATTCACTCAGTCCCCGTGGACATATTGCGAATTACTATTCACTGAGACGATCGATGGGCTTTTCGACATATTATGTGAACGAGCATTTCCAACGGCATTTTTTTAAAAAATGGTGCAGGAATAGACTGAATGTAGATAGTGATTTGATGCAAAAATTAACCAGTTTTGATCTAGCTAATTGTTGGAGAGACGACATCACGGTTACAGATAGTCTGCATAAATCAAATGTTGGCCACTGACGCATCGTGTATATGGATGGTGATAACCCCTTCAGCATCAACGAAGGCCTGAAGGTGCACTGAAGCGTCGAAACTGGTAACTACACAATAAGCGACAACGTAAGGACTGCTGTAGGTGTTTCATTTTCTTACAGAAGTAACTGTTATCCCAATCTTCCCGGAAAGTACTTTCAAGAGCTTTCAATAGCAAACCTGTCGGTGGCACACATCGCCTCTCTTGTACCGTCCACCACTGGAGTTCGTTGAGCATCTCCGCAACGCCCTCTTGCGTACTAAACGATCCCGTGAAGAAACTTGCCGTTCTTCATTGGATCTTCTCTAATTCTTCCTTCAGTCCTCCCAGTTAATGGTTCCAGATTGATAAACAGTATTCAAGAATCGGTCAATTAACGCCTTGTGAGCTAATTTTTTAGTAAGTGAATACATTTCCTTAAGATTCTTTCTATAAGTCTCAGTCTGGCATCTACCTTTCTTACTATTATTCCACTATTCTATTATTGTATTATTACTATTATTCTATTGCTATTATTATATTTTCCTACTATTAGTCTACTTAAAATAGCTCCGGATAGCTAATCCTAGATATTTTACGATAGCTACCGTCTCCAATAATTTGTCAGCTGTAGTGTAGCTGCATAGAAGTGGATTTATTTCACTGTGTATGTACAATAACTTGCATTTATTTACGTTCATCATCAAGTGCCGCCGGCCGGTGTGGCCGAGCGGTTCTAGGCGCTTCAGTCTGGAACCGCGCGACCGCTACGGTCGCAGGTTCGAATCCTGCCTCGGGCATGGATGTGTGTGATGTCCTTAGGTTAGTTAGTTTTAAGTAGTTCTAAGTTCTAGGGGACTGATGACCTCAGAAGTTAAGTCCCATAATTCTCAGAGCCATTTTTGATCAACTGCCAGTCCCTACACCATTGATCAGGACTGCAGGTCATTCTGAAAATTTGCACTCTATTCTGGCGTAGCTACCTTTTAACAGACAATGGCATCATCTGCGAATAACCTTAGAGAGCTTCCGACGCATTCTACTAGACCAGCTGTTTCCAACCCACGCTCCGCGGTCCATTTCTGGGCCGTAGGCAGCTTGACAATGGGCCATGAGCACTGCTCGAGACTCCAAGATAAAAGTTATCGGAAGCTTAGCGGTGTCACCCGTCATTCGTCAAGGTCAGCGAGTACAGTATGAAATAAGAGGTGAAATTCATGGCAGTATTCTTTTTTTTTTAGTTTTGAAAATTACCATTGTCGTGTTCCAACGGCTCGAACTGTACACCGCTACAGATTGCGCTACAGGGCTGCCGCGCTCGTTTCGCTGGCTGCTCACGGCGTAAACACGTAATACGCCACAATCTCATCGCAGTTTGTCGAGTACACAGTTTCTCTGACAGAACTGTTCACAAGAACGACTTGCTTGAATTTTGCTCATTTAATATCCTGACATAGACTGAAGGAAGGCGGCAGGTGATTTACGTCCCGTCCACAGGTAAGGTTGTGAGAGACAGAACTTTGCTTGGATTTCTCATTACTGGAAGGGAAGGAAGCAACCATTCCGGCATTTGCATGGAGTGACTTGCGTGACAGCAGGAAACCGATATTTGTCTGTGTGGCCAGACAATTGCGAGCTGAGGGCTTTAGGTAGTGCATCACTTCGCTCAGTGCCCGTGGACACAATGCTGAATAACTATTTCCTGAGACGATTGATGGCCTTTTCGACATTCTACGTGGACGAGCTTTTCCAACTGCATTTTTTTTAAAAATTAGTACAGGAATAGATTGATTGTACATAGTGATTGATGCTAAAATTAACCACTTTTGAACCAGATATTAGATCTCTCGTGGGTGACAAACAACCTAAAAAATTCCATTGACTTCTTTTTAACATTGACCACTCGATCTTCAATTTTCATTTGGTTGTAACTGCTAAGTGAATATACGAAAAATCCATTCTTTATAAAGAAGTGTATAAATACTTTTCAGCAGTGAAAAGGTCATAAGACAAAAATAGACTAAATGAAATCGCGAACGATTTCAAAAAAAATAATACGAGAAATTTCTACAGAATATTCAGGGATAATATAAGGGGTTATCAGCCTCCAAATATCTGCTGCAGAAGTACAAACGGATCTCTAGAAAGAAACTCTAAAGAAACTTGCAATGTTCTTGAATGATACTTTGATAAACTCCTCAACTGTGAGAAGCCCAAAGAAAAATTACATTTCACCATAACACTACCAAACCCAGACTCGAAGCCGCCTACAGTCACAGACGTAGAGGAGGTTATAAAACAACTAAAGAACAACAGAGCCCCAGGGGAAAACGGCGTTATCGCCGAGATATGGAAACCCACAGACCAAAATATTACAAAGAAAATTCACAAAATTCTCTAGTACAGAGAAAATTCCATCGGAATGGAAATCCGCAATGATTCATCCACTCCACTAAAAAGGAGACAGGACAGACCCTATTAATTACAGAGGCTTCAAATGGCTCTGAGCACTGTGGGACTTAACTTCTGAGGTCATCAGTCACCTAGAACTTAGAACTAATCAAACCTAACTAACCTAAGGACACCACACACATCCATGTCCAAGGCAGGATTCGAACCTGCGACCGTAGCGGTCGCGGGGTTCCAGACTGTAGCGCCTAGAACCGCTCGGGCACCCCGGCCAGCCAATTACAGAGAGATGTCATTATGTAATAATTATTAGTATAATAATATAATAATTATAAATTTAATTATTAATTATAATTATATTATAATAATTATAATTATTACCGGCCACTCAAAAAATACTGTCCAACTTGTTACTGAACAGACTGGAACCACAAGTGGATAAAAAAGATAGGTGAATACCAGGCAGGATTCAGAAAGGAAGATCTTGTATTGAACGATTTTGGGACCTGCGAACACTCCTGAAGGTCAGACAGGCAAACAACACGTTAGTTACATTTGCGAACATTGAGTAGACCTATGACTCCATTGACAGGTAGACTCTCTTTGACACACTAGAAGAATAAACAAAAAACTATGCCACTGATAGAACAGACGCTCACAGACACCACACCCAAAATAAAATTTATGGGAGAAATCTCAGAGCCATTTGAGATACATACAGGGGTCAGACACGGAGATGGTCTCTCACCTATTCAACATAGTTATGGACAAAATTATCAAGCAGTGGGAAGAAAAAGTAAAAGGAATTCAGTCAGGAAGAACACGTGCAAAGTCTCTGCATTCATACATAACACGGATTGGTTAACGGAGTGTAAAAATTCAAGTATCTTGGAGAATAAAGACAAATAGGAGGATCAAACAAGACATCCAATACGGAACGAACAGAAAAACTTCAGAAAGCGTAGATACTCACATGAACACATGGCTGTGAATTATGTTAGTCTTTATTTGCTTACCTGCAAATAAAAATATTTTTACCCAAAATATTCGTGAGTTCTTCGATCGAAGATGTTATCTGGGATTCCTCTTTGAAAAAGCAGTTGTTTGAAATGAGAGAAAAGGGATTACCACGGGAAGACGAAGAAATGTTGCGTAATCGGTGCATAACATTTACAGTAAGTCTGATTAAGGAAATAAAAAACAGGTTACCAGAAAATTTGACGTTGGCGAAAAAAAAAACGGATTAAGAGTTAACCAAGCACTTAATCACGACAAAGAAAATCTAATTGATATGATGGCCTAGTTCAATAAAAGTGTAGCATTTATAGCAAGAGTGGATGATCAGTGGCAACAAATTCGTTTGCTGAACTGGAACCAGACCAAAGATACAAAAAAATTTTGGAATGAAGTATTGCATTTCAAAGTTGCTCAAGGGAAATCCAGGTTTGAGGAATTAGCGACTTTTGCGATTACTCTCCCAATACTGACTCATTCCAATGCCGATGTTGAGAGACTGTTTATCAATATGAATGTAACAAAAAACAAGCAGAGAAATAGAATGTAGTTAAATCTTTTAACTGCATCTTTTAACGGCTTTATTAAGACGACGCTGTGGTATGAGGTTGGAAGGAAAATGCTGCAACAAATATGAAATTCCAATAAACGTCGTAAAACAAATCGGTACCAAAGATTCGTATCAGTCTTAAACCGACGATATTGATAATGGTAGAGGCAAAAACGATTCATCTGAAAAAGACGAATTCATTTAAATAATTAGCTTTTGTTGTAGCGCTTTTTACGTGTTCCTGACCTTGAATTGCTGATTTATTTATTGTATGTTCATTTAATGACTTATATTTTATTGCTTAATATTAAAGGAAACTAATTACAAGTATATTTATTGTTTTCTTTCATAATAATTAAAAAAATTAGGGATTATGAAAGTAGGGGCATTTTTGTTAGTGGTTTTTTGGTGGTTTTTGTGCTTGAAACTGGTGAGAAGCTCAATGTGACTGTTGGCAACACTCTATAACGTTTTTTTTTACGTAATAGGTGGTCCGCACAAGTAAAAAGGCTTTGTTTATATATTTCTTGTATATTTATTTGCTCGACCTGAAGGTTTTTTTTTTTACAGAGGAGGGAGCTGCACACCTAAAAAGGCTCGGAACCACTCTGCTAGATCATTTACGTATAAGCACATTGTGAACAGTAACGGTCCTATTACAAATTCTCAAGATACTCCCGAAAATGCGTTTCTGTAATATTGCCTTCGAGTTCATTTCCCTTGTAAACCCCTCTGTGAACAACCTTCTACCTTTCAGCTTTTCCTTCTTTGCCTATGAATGGTTTGCCTTCTGAGCACTTGGTATTCACACAGCTCTTTTCTCCTGACACCTCTTAAACTTTCCTGTGTATGGTATCTACCTTTCTCCTAGTTATACACTGATAAGCTTCAACATTATGACCATCTGTTTAAAAACGTGCTGTTCCTCTTTTCAAGCACAATACAACAGATATTCCGCTTGGCATGGGTTCTACAAGACTGGCAGGATTCTAGTAGTATGTAACACAAGACGTCTACGTACAGGTCAAAACAATTGCCGCAAATTACGAGATGGTGGTTTTCGGGCTCACAGCTGGCGCCCGATGTGTGTTCCACTGGTTACAGATCATACATATCTGCTGGCGAAATATCAGTATGAGTTCACTGTAATGCCCGTCAAACAACTGCAGAGCTATTCCAGCCTTGCAAAACCTACAGTTGTCCTGCTGGAAGGTGTCATCAGCGTAGGGAGGGAGACTTCAAGCACGACGTGATGCTGGTGGTCCGCAATAATGTTCACTTAGTTCACTACTGTCATGATGCCTTCGATTACCACCATAGATCCCATGGAAGCTTAACTTAATGTACACCATAGCATAATTCTGCCCTCACCGGCCTGCATCTGTGATGCGGTCCATGATTCGTGCAGCCATTCGCCTGTATGATAGCGTGTAAGGACCCAATCGTCGACACACGATGAAAACTCAGTGATGTTCTGCCCACTGCAGTCACAACAGACAATGTTGTTGGGTCAACACAGTTACACGTAGGGGTCGAGTGACGTGGAGCTCCATGTCCAACAATGGCCTCTGAACGGTGTGCTCCGAAACATCTGTGCCGGCACCATCATTTTACTCTATCTTCAGATCTGCCACAGATCGCTGCCAATCGTAGATTACACAATGGGGGACCATCCGATCTCTACTTTTATGACGAGACGAGGTCATCCAACACCATACGGGCAACTGGTCATTACACCATCCTTCACCCGCGCTCACGACAGTAGTACGCCAACAGGCGACCGGCTTCGCCGATTCAGATTCTCGTTTCCAGCCGAAGCACCACAACAATGTGTTCTTCGTCAAAACCGCTTATACACTAATGGCCATTAAAACTGATACACCACGAAGATGACATGCTACAGACGCGAAATTTAACCGACAGGAAGAAGATGCTGTGATATGCAAATGATTAGCTTTTCAGACCATTCACACTAGGTTGGCGCCGGTGGCGACACGTACAACGTGCTGCCATGAGGAAAGTTTCCAACCGATTTCTCATACACCAACAGCAGTTGACCGGCGTTGCCTGGTGAAACGTTGTTGTGAGGAGGAGAAATGCGTACCACCACGTTTCCGACTTTGATAAAGGTCGGATTGTAGCCTATCGCGAATGCGGATTATCGTATCCTGACATTGCTGCTCGCGTTGGTCGAGATCCAATGACTGTTAGCAGAATATCGAATCGGTGGGTTCAGGAGGGTAATACGGAAGGCGGTGCTGGATCCCAACGGCTTCGTATCACTAGCAGTCAACATGAGAGGCATCTTATCCGCATGGCTGTAAAGGATCGTGCAGCCACGTCTCGATCCCTGAGTCAACAGATGGGGACGTTTGAAAGACGACAACCATCTGCTCGAACAGTTCGACGACGTTTGCAGCAGCATGGACTATCAGCTCGGAGACCATGGCTGCGGTTACCCATGACGCTACATCACAGACAGGAGCGGCTGCGATGGTGTACTCAACGACGAACCTGGGTGCACGAATGGCAAAACGTCATTTTTTTTCGGGTTCTGTTTACTGCATCATGATGGTCGCATCCGTGTCTGGCGACATCGCGGTGAACTCACATTGGAAGCGTGTATTCGTCATCGCCATACTGGCGTATCACCTGGTGTGATGGTATGGGGTGCTATTGGTTACACGTCTCGGTCACCTCTTTTTCGCATTGACGGCACTCTGAACAGTGGACGTTACATTTCAGATGTGTTACGACCCGTGGCTGTACCCTTCATTCGATCCCTGCGAAACCCTACACTTCAGCAGGATAACGCACGACCGCATGTTGCAGGTCCTGTACGGGCCTCTCTGGATACAGAAAATGCTCAACCGCTACCCTGGCCAGCACATTCTCCAGATCTCTCACCAACTGAAAACGTCTGGTCAATGGTGGCCGAGCAACTGGCTCGTCACAATACGCCAGTCACTACTCATGATGAACTGTGGTATCGTGTTGAAGCTGCATGGGCAGCTGTACCTGTACACGCCATCCAAGCTCTGTTTGACTCAATACCCAGGCGTATCAAGGCCCTTATTACGGCCAGAGGTGGTTGTTCTGTGTACTGATTTCGCAACATCTTTGCACCCAAATTGCGTGAAAATGTAATTACATGTCAGTTCTAGTATATTTGTCCAATGAATACCCGTTTATCATCTGCATTTCTTCTCGGTGTAGTAATTTTAATGGTCAGTAGTGTATCAATGCACTTCCGGGTTTTGCAGCGCCTAGCCTCGCTATAATGACTGCCCACTCGTCCTTCTTCACCTTACTTTCTCGTGTCACGTGCCCGCAACGCCAACATTACGATTTCAATCTGACGTGGTCAATGGTCATAATGTTTTGGCTTGTCAGTGTACACGCTTCCCCTTAGCAGTTCCTGCTTAGCCGATTTACACTTTCCGTCAAAGGTATGAGACTTTTGTCCTTGGTGGTTGCACCGCACCGTACAGCAACGCTCATCGCGGAAGGTCAGAGGCGTCGCATGCAGCGCGACGGCGGAGGCGTGGGAGCCGGCGCGGGCGGTGGGTCCTTGGCCGTGACAGAGCCCCGAGCCAACCGTAACGCACGTCGCGGGTCTACGGCCGGCTGAAGGCCGGGCGGACGCAGAACTGGCACGGCGCGGCGCTGGCATTAGGCATTCTGGCCGAGTCGCCGGCAGGAGTAGCAGCCAGCAGCCGGCAGCAGCCGCCGGCCGAGTAGCGGAGTAGGCGCGAGTGGCGAGTGGCGGGCTGCGGGCGGCCGTGACGCACGCCGGTGGTGGGGGCCGCAGACGGGGAAAAAAGAAAGCGAAGCGGCCGCCGGAAAGCTGGGTGTTTTAACAGCGGCACGCCGGCCCGCGCCGCATCTAGTTAGCGGTCCGTGCGTCGCCGCGCAGGGTCGTGTCAAGACGAGACAGCCGCGTCTGCAGGCGTGCCGTGCCGATGCCGCCGCGCGCCGCCCGCTGACCACGCCGCCTCCTGCCGTCGCCGCCAGCGACGCCGCCGCCTTCGGCCGCGCTCCCCTGCCGCCTGCGCCCGACCGCCGTCACCCCGCAGGTGAGTCCAGTGCGAGCACACTGTTTTGACACTTGTTGCATCTCCGGTGAAGTCAAGTGTCTTGTCAGAACGTAGTCTACGAGGTAACTGCCCTGTCTCGTCAAGTGCGTCTCACTTCGATAATATGTACGAGATTTGTATCTCCGAAATATTCTCTGTAAACAGCTGTACAGCTTCAATGTATTTAAAGACCACCATCACGAAACTACCAAGAATTGCTGTATTGTATACAGGGTGTCCCAGAAGGAATAGTCAGTACTCATGCCTATGAAAGGAACGGTCATTTGAAGCAAAAAAGTGTAGTAAACAAGCGCTCTAAAGCATGCCAGTTTAACTATAAACTTAAAACAAATGTTTCGACCTGATTGCAAAGGTCCTACTCAGGGCAATGTCGCGCTACAACATCCAGAAGAGTTTTAATCATCGTGACACCGGCCGCGGAAGCCAACGTAAGTATGGGCTCTAAAATATATACCTTAAGAGCCATGATCACTTGTTCAGCAGAAGAGATGTGTTTCACATTAGCGAAGGCGAACAAGTGCTCATAGCTCGTAAGGTATGCACTTTAGAGCCGAAGTTTACGGGACTTTTTTCCTTGTTATCCTTCATAATACTACCTTTAAAATGATGGATAGCAAAGAACTTACAGCAGAAGATATATGTTTTACTATATCGAAAATGAATGAGTGCTCATAACTTTTAAGATAAGCATTTTAGAGCCAGTGTTTATTAGACATATGTTTTGCTTCGAATGCTCGTTCATGTCATATCCCTGAACCCTGAGCATTCGCCCACACTTATTTATACACAGCCAACAAGCTCGGTCAGGCGACCACCACGTATTAACAACATACATTGAGTTAAAGGATAGTCATTTAACCTTATATTGTCCATGTGGCACTGTGCTGTGGAAATTGTTGCTGTTTGTGGCATTAGAGATAAAGCAGTTGTCTCTGTCAGCCACTTTTATTTTATCCCAAGAGGCGTTTCCAGGGCTTACACTCCATCTTGACGTGGATCTCTTTTTTTTCTTTTTTTTTTTTTTTTTTTTTTTTTTTTTGTTGGTTATATCTAGCTGTCTATTTAGAATTTCACTGCGAACATATTCCAGCAGAAACAACCGTGACGACAGTCGTAAATATACTTCTCTTTAGATGGCTCACAGACACGAAACAATATAAAAATTGAGTTGTTTCAGTTGTTGTTGTCTCGTGTTCGTTTCCCATCTAAAGATGAAAATTTGTATTTATGACGATCATCAGGGTTCTATCTGCCGGAATGTAATCTGAAGATAACCCGTCGTGGGATAATATAAAAGTGACTGACACAGATAATTGTTTTAATTTAGCTTTTAAAAGACGATTCCTTCGTGTCAAATACGTAATTGTTCCTGTTGCAGCATCTGTCACCTGCACATGATACCACTGCAATGGACTGTCCGGTTTTTTACTTGTTGACTAACGAAAACCGTGTTATATAACACAGGCACGTATTTGTGACAAATGCAGCAACTGACATCAGTTACGTATTGGACGCCAACGACCCTTTCTTTAACCTGATGTAGTATCTGTTGTAGTATTAATTCGTGGCTTGACCGAAGCTGACAACCTGTCAATAAACTACGTTACAGTAACTTCTGCTAGTTTCATGATGCCTTATTTCTGAATCTCTCATTACTTCGTGTCACTCACCGCCACACACCGTTGGGTGGCTTGCGGAGTATCAATGTAGATGTAGATGTAGATGTAGATGTAGATGTAGATTATACGCTGAAATATTGGCAGAAATGAAAATATTTGCAGTTACATGTTTACGACGTATGCAGCTCCATAAGACGAGGCAACTGGATAACTTCGCACCTAAGACCTAGATCCTCACAAGAAAAGCAGTTGTTTGTCAACAGTTGCATACAGTGGCTCACACACTCTTCTCGGTTTTAAATGAAGGTCATATTTTTCCACCAACAGCGTAGCTCTGATTTTGTTAGGATCTCTTGTTGGTCACGTCGCACAGGGATATTTTCTGAGTAGTATGACATAAGGCACCTGTATTCTCCGGTGGTTCGTTGAAAAATCGTAACCTAACCACGATTTATTGGTTTGTTACTCCAGTTGCCATTGATTTCGTGAAAATATCTTCACAACAATGAAAGAGGCCTATAATACGCTGTCACCAAAACGTACAAATGCGAAACTGCTGTGGCGTGGTTGCCATCACTGTGCGAACGAGTCACCATTGCGTCGCTGTGCTTTTCTTCCACTGCATTCAGTGAACCCATAGAGGACGTATATGTTGGCCCACTCTTTATCAGTAAAGCTGTCACACTGATGTGTGCCATTGTTAAGATACAACTAATAAAACGGAACAGTACTGAATTCAAGCCTAAGGGCGAAGAGACAATCGGCACTACTGTTTGCCAACAGCAAGTGCTGTGGGTGAGTGGGACAAGTATGCTTCCAGAAAAGACTCACGGAGCAGATCTTTGACTTTAGTATAATGTGCAGACATTTTCAATGCAGTACAGATACAAAGATAAATGGAGATGAGAAATCAAACGAAATACAATCGAACCTTAGGGGAACATCGGTCTCTTATACCAAAATACTCAGAAAATGGCACTGAGTCCACCCCATTTGCTGAGTAATCAACGCGTCTTACTACCACGTATTCGATTCCCGACCAGGTAGCAGTGTTTCTCCGCTCCCCGGGGGAGGGGCGGGGAGGGGGGTGGGAGGGGGTTGTCCTCATATCGTCATTTCATCGTCATCATCGTCACGCAAGCCGCCCAATGTGGCGCCAACTGAAAAGACATGCAACTGGCAGCCGAACTTCCCCAGGTGGGTCTGCCGGCCATCAAAGCCATGCGATCATTTCATTCGTTTCAGTATCCCTGAACAACCTACAAAATTCTATCAGTGGAATTCTGGCTTGTGTTGTATACACAATTAGCTTCAGCTTAAGCAACCATTTTCAAGCGTAAAAATGAAGGAAACACATGAAAGTAACAAGTCAGAAATGCACTATGTTTGTCCTACTGGAAACCAAAAGATTAAATTTGAGGGCTCATGGACACTTGTACTTATGTTCTGACTTTACAATACGAGCGTCAAAATTTATACAGAATAACGCAAATATTGACCTGTTACAGTGAACAGTACGTACCATCGTACGCGCGTCAAGATACACGTTACCGTCACGAAACGGGATCACGATAACTCAAAAGACAGCAGTATAGCTACGCAAATACAAGAGAGCGCCACACACATGACGATGCTTACAAACTGTCGCTATAGCTCGAGAGCGGAGTTACTGGACAAGGATCTATGATGAAGTCAAACCGAGAAAATTATCGTACGTATGCACTATACATATTCATAAACCCAAATAAAAGCCCGCATCTCGTGGTCGTGCGGTAGCGTTCTCGCTTCCCACGCCCGGGTTCCCGGGTTCGATTCCCGGCGGGGTCAGAGATTTTCTCTGCCTCGTGATGGCTGGGTGTTGTGTGCTGTCCTTAGGTTAGTTAGGTTTAAGTAGTTCTAAGTTCTAGGGGACTTACGACCACAGCAGTTGAGTCCCATAGTGCTCAGAGCCATTTGAACCATTTTGAACCCAAATAAAAGCTAAAAACAAATGCAGAGCTGTTAAATATTTAAAAATTGAAAAGTACATCCCACAAATTTTAAAACTTAAAATTTAAAGTGTGTTGTGCAACAACTGCGTTAGAAGCGACTCTTTTTACTGGAAGTCGCTCCTAATGCTGACAGAGAACGCACTGTTACAAGCTGTTGTTTACTGAGAATGTTGACAGACGTGCTGCTATCGGTGCGACTTTTTCTTGTAAACATGCCGCTACATGATCTAGTCTCCCTTTACGATGGTGATTGTGTGAGACGTAGTGTACAACTGTGTCATTAGAAGAGCTGCACGGATGGGTGTAGGAAATCAGACATGACCGTCGTAAACGAATTATCGCCGCAGCTGTGGCCTATGATTCATAAGTATCATGGAAATGTGAAATCACTCGTCGTATATTGTCTGTTTTATTTCTTTTTTTCTGCACGCGGGTCTAATATCCGGACCAAACTGCAGCTTACTTGGTAAGGAAATACTAGGCGAAGTGACGCGTTGTTTATCGGCGCTCTTGACAACGGATGACAATGCGCTTTATGATCTAACTCGCAATATGTGACTATTGATGATCACCACGTCGGAGAGTTGCAGAAATCTGTGGTTCAAATGGTTCAAATGGCTCTGAGCACAATGGCACTTACTGCTGAGGTCATCAGTCCCGTAGAACTTAGAACTACTTAAACCTAACTAATCTAAGGACATCACACACATCCATGCCCGAAGCAGGATTCGAACCTGCGACCGTAGCGGCCGCGCGGCTCCAGACTGTAGTGCCTAGAACCGCTCGGCTAGGACGGCCGGCTTTAAAAATGGCTCTGAGCACTATGGGACTTAACATCTGAGGCCATCAGTCCCCTAGAACTTAGAACTAATTAAACCTAACTAACCTAAGGACATCACACACATCCATGCCCGAGGCAGGATTCGAACCTGCGACCGTAGCGGTCGCGCGGTTCCAGACTGAAGCGCCTAGAACCGCAAGGCCACTGCGGCCGGCGGGTCTATGAAAGCCTAGCGTCGTTGCTGTTGTGATGGAAAGACTGTATTCTAGCGTCTGCTCTAATGTATACCACATTTGAGCTGTGTCAGATGGCTTACCTGTATTTCTGTGGATTGTGCAAATGTAACTGCTTGTTTCTCTGTCTCTTATTCGCCGAGAATACTCTGTTATGACAAGGAGGGCAGCGTGAATGGTGAAATCTTGCATATTACATATATCCCGGTGCAATGTTTATTGATCAATGAAGTTTCGGCAGTGAAGGCGTGACCAAATCCTTTCTTATTTCAGCAAAGAACAGTCCCAGTATTGTAGGTCTGTTGTCGAAATTTCCGGAGAAGGATAAATGGTTAGGGACACGTTTCAGAAACTTTATTGATGACAGGCTTGCCTAACAAGCGAGGGAGGATAGCAGAAATTCTGAAATATCTGGTGGTAAACTATAAATTAAAAAAAAAACTTTTCAGAAAAATTGTAGGAAAGGATCATTTGTGCTGAATTTGCTGATTTTTTTCAGGTGCAGAGACTTTGCTCTGTTAGAGACTATGGAGAGAAAGTCCGAGTAACTACAGCCCTCGTAGGGGCGTGTGAGAAGTCGTTATACAATCTGTGAGTTAAGTTCAGTGAATCAGGAAAATTTAATATGCCGAACAATAGAACTTACTTTACGTACTTTGCAGTGATGCATAAGTAGTGTCGTCGACGCTCAAACCCGTTTAAATTTTGGATAAAATGATTTCGGCTAGTGGGCCGACTCATTGTAACTATTAAAACAACTTAACAGTCGACGTTTCGACCACTGCCGGGAGACACCATCCCCCTTGATACAAGTTCCCGATTTGCTACTGCCTTCCGATCACCAACGAGAGTTTGCCCACCACTCAAAGTGGCACAGGCAACAGCCAGCCGATACGCTACCCTCTACCAATCACCTACTAGAGTTGCCTTCCAATGAGCCACCAGGGTAGCATATGATCGGCGAAAGTGCATTAACTTTCCAGTGGCACTCGCAAGCGTATGACGATTTTCTACATACATTCTCGCATTGTTGAAGAGTTGCTCAATGTAGGTGAAAATACGATCAGTAATGTTTCAGATTTCGAGGTAGAATGGGATAGGAATGACGATGGAAATAGGATCACATTTGAGGAAGTGGAAAAAATGGTCAATAGATTGCAGTGCAATAAAGCGGCTGGGGTGGATGAAATTAAGTCGGAACTCATCAAATACAGTGGAATGTCAGGTCTTAAATGGCTACACAGGATAATTGAAATGGCCTGGGAGTCGGGACAGGTTCCATCAGACTGGACAAAAGCAGTAATCACACCAATCCTTAAACATGGAAACAGAAAAGATTGTAACAACTACAGAGGTATCTCTTTAATCAGCGTTGTGGGTAAAATCTTCTCAGGTATTGTTGAAAGGAAAGTGCGAGTATTAGTTGAGGACCAATTGGATGAAAATCAGTGTGGGTTTAGGCCTCTTAGAGGTTGTCAGGACCAGATCTTTAGCTTACGGCAAATAATGGAGAAGTCTTATGAGTGGAACAGGGAATTGTATCTATGCTTTATAGATCTAGAAAAGGCATATGACCGGGTTCCTAGGAGGAAGTTATTGTCTGTTCTACAAGATTATGGAATAGGAGGCAAACTTTTGCAAGCAATTAAAGGTCTTTACATGGATAGTCAGGCAGCAGTTAGAGTTGACGGTAAATTGAGTTCATGGTTCAGAGTAGTTTCAGGGGTAAGACAAGGCTGCAACCTGTCTCCACTGTTGTTCATATTATTTATGGATCATATGTTGAAAACAATAGACTGGCTGGGTGAGATTAAGATATGTGAACACAAAATAAGCAGTCTTGCATATGCGGATGACTTAGTTGTGATGGCAGATTCGATTGAAAGTTTGCAAAGTAATATTTCAGAGCTAGATCAGAAATGTAAGGACTATGGTATGAAGATTAGCATCTCCAAAACGAAAGTAATGTCAGTGGGAAAGAAATATAAACGGATTGAGTGCCAAATAGGATGAACAAAGTTAGAACAGGTGGACGGTTTCAAGTACTTAGGATGCATATTCTCACAGGATGGCAACATAGTGAAAGAACTGGAAGCGAGGTGTAGCAAAGCTAATGCAGTGAGCGCTCGGCTACGATCTACTCTCTTCTGCAAGAAGGAAGTCAGTACCAAGACTAAGTTATCTGTGCACCGTTCGATCTTTCGACCAACTTTGTTGTATGGGAGCGAAAGCTGGGTGGATTCAGGTTACCTTATCAACAAGGTTGAGGTTACGGATATGAAAGTAGCTAGGATGATTGCAGGGACTAGTAGATGGGAACAATGGCAGGAGGGTGTCCACAATGAGGAAATCAAAGAAAAACTGGGAATGAACTCTATAGATGTAGCAGTCAGGGCGAACAGGCTTAGATGGTGGGGTCATGTTACACGCATGGGAGAAGCAAGGTTACCCAAGAGACTCATGGATTCAGCAGTAGAGGGTAGGAGGAGTCGGGGCAGACCGAGGAGAAGGTACCTGGATTCGGTTAAGAATGATTTTGAAGTAATAGGTTTAACATCAGAAGAGGCACCAATGTTAGCACTGAATAGGGGATCATGGAGGAACTGTATGAGGGGGGCTATGCTCCAGACTGAACGCTGAAAGGCATAATCAGTCTTAAATGATGATGATGATGATGATGATGATTCTCGCATTCAGGTCAACAAACGTGGCGTCCTAAAATGTTCTGTTACTGTTTCTTTATTCCTCTCTGATACCGTTATACGAACTGGCTCCTCCAAGTAATCGTTCAACGACGAGTCATGAAATGCGTGTACCTCGCTACAACGATCCAACAGGCTTTGATCGGTGTCTCTGACATTCTATAATGTACAATAATTGCCTGTTCCCAATAGACAACCGGCCGGTGTGGCCGAGCGGTTCTAGGCGCTTCAGTCTGGAGCAACGGGACAGCTTCGGTCGCAGGTCCGAATCCTGCCTCGGCTATGGATGTGTGTGATGCCCTTAGGTTAGTTAGATTTAAGTAGCTCTAAGTTCTAAGGGACTGATGACTTCAGACGTTAAGTCCCACAGTGCTCAGAGCCATTTGAACAATTTTTGAACCCAATTGACAATTTGGGCTACTGTACTATGCTATCCTTAATTCAACACATGTGTCTTCTTCTTCTTCACTTCGATGTTTTGGCAATATGCCTGTTCTAACTTGAAATTTATGACCATATTTTTCTCGGTATTCTGAATTTTTCGTGAGGGCTTCTAATTATTTACAATCAATCGAATTCAGTAGTCATCCACACGTATACGATGGTGCCTCCACTTCTCCCTATGTTCTTCCATTTCGTAGTTTAAGTTAAATGTTTCACATTCTCGTATATTCTTATTTCTTATAAGATCCCTCTTTGAGAAACCTATCACAAATGCTAGAAATCTCGTTTTAGACAATTGTATTTCGCTTTCTCTCTTTCTTTCTCTCTCTTTCTTTTCCAAAGTTTACTGCCATAACGCTAGGTTAGGCACAGCTACTGTTTCGTAAAGTTCTTTAAGATTTTACAGTTCCTCTTATGTGCCAACATTTATTGTTTTTATATTGCACAGCATCATCGTTATTCAAGTGAAATCAAAACCGAAATATATAAAACGAGGACTTGTTCCAGAGCCTCGTCTGCAATAAAAGTTTTGATCGGTTTAGTGTTTTCCGTAAAGAGCTACAACTTTAGTTTTAGTGGTAAATATTTTCAGATTGTAGCATTATCTTTTTACTTCATATAATCTATACACGGTATATTGTAACTGAGCTTCATTATTCTGTATTAAGACTACGTTATCTGCATGTAGCGCAGCTTTGGGTGACAGTTTCTTTTCAGTTTTATACCTTCATGTACTTCATTCTTTCATTTTCTTATGAGCTCCTCAATACAGATGTTAAAGTGTCGGTGACAAACTTCATCCCTGCCTACCGTCTTGATGTATTACTGTGTCCTCTATTTTTGAACTGCCTACGCATTGTGATTATTTTGGAACCTTCGTTTAAGTTTTGGATGTGACAGACATCGTGTACTGACCTTATTGTAACGCAGTTACTCGTCACTACTTGTCATTAGATTGACAAATGACATTAGCAGTTTGATGTGTCATGTGACACGTTGTAAACCGCGGTCAGTTCCTTACGGAAAGTCGCAAAGCGTTCTCTTTGTGAAGGAAGATTTCATCAGGAACAAGCACTACAAAGTAAACCCTGCACAAATGTTGAAAAATATTTCCCTGTGCTATTTCTGTATTCGCGTAATGACCAGCACAAAGAAGATTGACGAGTAGAGAACAAAGTAGTGCATATTATATGCGTATTTTCGTAATGTTCCCTGTTTAGATTCGCGCATTATAAACAGCACAGATCTATCAACGTCGATGACTTATCCGAACTATTAAACTGTCACTGTGTTCGCCAGTGAAGAACATAGGAACCTTATGTGTATGACATCACTAGAGTACTGAAAAATTAGTAAATAATGGATGTGACCACTTGCGATGCCTTTACCACAGAATTCAGCAGTTTATGTTGATATCATGATACAGCGTGACATGGCGGAAGCTTCGTCATTTTTTCCTAATGCGTGAGAAGTCGTTGCAATACATATTACTAAAAAATTGTCAGTGGGACATTTATCCAATATTTCTCAGCTTAAAATGCAGAATACTGCAATATACAGGGTGTTTCAAAAATGACCGGTATATTTGAAACGGCAATAAAAACTAAACGAGCAGCGATAGAAATACACCGTTTGTTACAATATGCTTGGGACAACTGTACACCGAGCGAGGTGGCGCAGTGGTTCGACACTGGACTCGCATTCGGGAGGACGACGGTTCAATCCCGCGTCCGGCCATCCTGATTTAGGTTTTCCGTGATTTCCCTAAATCGCTCCAGGCAAATGCCGGGATGGTTCCTTTGAAAGGGCACGGCCGATTTCCATCCCCGTCCTTCCCTAATCCAATGAGACCGATGACCTCGCTGTTTGGTCTCCTTCCCCAAAAACAACCCCCCAACAACAACTGTACATTTTCAGGCGGACAAACTTTCGGAATTACAGTAGTTACAATTTTCAACAACAGATGGCGCTGCAAGTGATGTGAAAGATATAGAAGACAACGCAGTCTGTGGGTGCGCCATTCTGTACGTCGTCTTTCTGCTGTAAGCGTGTGCTGTTCACAACGTGCAAGTGTGCTGTAGACAACATGGTTTATTCCTTAGAACAGAGGATTTTTCTGGTGTTGGAATTCCACTGCCTAGAACACAGTGTTGTTGCAACAAGACGAAGTTTTCAACGGAGGTTTAATGTAACCAAAGGACCGAAAAGCGATACAATAAAGGATCTGTTTGAAAAATTTCAACGGACTAGGAACGTGACGGATGAACGTGCTGGTAAGGTAGGGCGACCGCTTACGGCAACCACAGAGGGCAACACGCAGCTAGTGCAGCAGGTGATCCAACAGCGGCCTCGGGTTTCCGTTCGCCGTGTTGCAGCTGCGGTCCAAATGACGCCAACGTCCACGTATCGTCTCATGCGCCAGAGTTTACACCTCTATCCATACAAAATTCAAACGCGGCAACCCCTCAGCGCCGCTACCATTGCTGCACGAGAGACATTCGCTAACGATATAGTGCACAGGATTGATGACGGCGATATGCATGTGGGCAGCATTTGGTTTACTGACAAAGCTTATTTTTACCTGGACGGCTTCGTCAATAAACAGAACTGGCGCATATGGGGAACCGAAAAGCCCCATGTTGCAGTCCCATCGTCCCTGCATCCTCAAAAAGTACTGGTCTGGGCCGCCATTTCTTCCAAAGGAATCATTGGCCCATTTTTCAGATCCGAAACGATTACTGCATCACGCTATCTGGACATTCTTCGTGAATTTGTGGCGGCACAAACTGCCTTAGACGACACTGCGAACACCTCGTGGTTTATGCAAGATGGTGCCCGGCCACATCGCACGGCCGACGTCTTTAATTTCCTGAATGAATATTTCGATGATCGTGTGATTGCTTTGGGCTGTCCGAAACATACAGGAGGCGGCGTGGATTGGCCTCCCTATTCGCCAGACATGAACCCCTGTGACTTCTTTCTGTGTTGACACTTGAAAGACCAGGTGTACCGCCAGAATCCAGAAACAATTGAACAGCTGAAGCAGTACATCTCATCTGCATGTGAAGCCATTCCGCCAGACACGTTGTCAAAGGTTCCGGGTAATTTCATTCAGAGACTACGCCATATTATTGCTACGCATGGTGGATATGTGGAAAATATCGTACTATAGAGTTTCCCAGACCGCAGCGCCATCTGTTGTTGAAAATTGTAACTACTGTAATTTCGAAAGTTTGTCTGCCTGAAAATGTACTGTTGTCCCAAGAATATTGCAACAAACGGTGTATTTCTATCGCTGCTCGTTTAGTTTTTATTGCCTCTTCAAATATACCGGTCATTTTTGAAACACCCTGTATGTACTTTTAGGCCATCTACCAAACCTCTGTAGATAAGTTCGCTGAAGTTCGCCTGCGTGGTAGAAGAAATTTTCACAACCAATATTTTGGCGGCAAAGGAGAGAGCGGTGGAACGTAACGTTTCTGCTCAGCAGACTTTGCGATAATATCCTGGATTAACCTACGCAGAGTAAGGGAGTGTGACACTGTCGACGGTGTTCAGTCCGTCGAATGGGGACTTCAAGTTCGACGAGCCCATTTGTGGTATTCAGGAGGACTAGGTGACATAAATATCAGACCATGCTACGCTCACGTACACTGATGAACCAAAACATTATGATCGCTTAAAATTTTATGAAGTATTCTTTCGAGTGGAGTGAGGCCAGCGATCGGTGTAAAACATTGAAATTCAGTAAAACAACCTCGATCGCAACAGATGTTTATTTGGGCTGACAGACGGTTTCGGTCTACAATTTAGACCATCTGCAGGACGTAAACACTGCAATACGTGTTATATGTTGTTAATGTTGTAGCTTCGAGGGTTGGAACTTTAATAGTGGCAACTATTTATTTACAGCTCGTACAAAATAGATACGTGTTTCAAAGTTTTACTGACCTTCAAAGTAGTCACCAGCATTGTGTATAACCCGTCGCCAGCGATGTGGAAGTCGTAGGATACTCTTAGCAGTGCCAGTTGTGTTGACAGTTCGAGCGGCGCGGTCTATTGCCCGGCGAATTTGTAGCAGCTCTGAAGCGAATGCCGTGAAATGTTTCCTTCAGTCTAGAAATCGAGTTGAACTCACGAGGCTTAAGTCAGGGGAGTGCGGTAGGTGGTATAGCACTTAGCAGCCCCATCAGTCAAACAAATCTGTAACAGCTTGCACTGTACGTGCTTGAGCATTGTCCTGCAAAATGATGGTCAGGTCCTGCATAAAGTGTCATCACTTCTGTCTCTATGCTGTTCATTTTTGGAACACAACCTGCGACCAGTTTAGAGACATTCGTATGTAATTATCTCGCGAACGTCTCTTTTGCGGAACCATGCTTGCTGAAAAGTTTTTTTCTTTTACTATTGTATACTTTCACGCAGGCAGTTTTTGTTTTGTTTTTTGTAGCTCTGCATAGCTTACTAAAAATAACGAAATGGATAAACAGGTGCGAAGAGTGTTGATTAGGCTCACTGTACCCCGTGTGGCTGGTACTTTGTCCATTCCCCTCATATGAAATTGGTGACTCATACACGACGCCATACTGGGTGTATTATGCACCTTACCTACTTTGATATTCTAAAAATGAGTTTACTCGAAAAGTGTAAAGAAAACTGAGTTTTCTGAGCATCAGGTGAATAAAGAGTTTTTCTCCAGTCACCATAAAGGCAGCGATTAAAATTTATAATTTCATAAAATGGTCGCTGGCCTCGTACGTGACAATATATCACACAAAGTACTGGTCGCTGGGCTAAGCAGCCACATGGAGCCGCCGTGGCCCTGTGGAGCTTTAGACTTCGTGTCTTGCAGTCCTGTTAAAAGTGGCTGCTATTGCATCTTCTGTTAGACGTGAGTTCCTTCTTGCCTGCCATCTGCGGCTGTAGTTGACCGTCTTCTCCTTCAGCCAGCAGTGCCTATTGTTTGGAGCGCACCCCACGCACGTAAAGCAATGCTGTGAGGAGTACTAAAACTCCACGGTTACACTCGTCACACTTCGTCTTTCTTCCAGTTTCCCGATGATTCTTCCCCCTGTAGAGACATCCAGATGTTGTTCAAATGTGCGTGAAATCGTATGGGACTTAACTGCTAAGGTCGTCAGTCCCTAGGCTTAAACGCTACTTAACCTAAATTATCCCGCGCGGCTCCAGATGTTGTCTCCTGGCCAAGTTTTAATGAAGGACACCATCAGAGGGCACCGTAACTGCTCGCTGATTGACACACAGTATCTTTTCCCGTTCTTTCGACTGCCTCGTATCACGTGTCCAGCCCCATTCGACGCCGACCTCACGGCATGTGACGTCTACGTTTTGGTGCACGACTGGGAGACTCCTGTGTAAAGGATGAGCCAGACAGTAAGGGATTTTACTTTATTACGTGAGCCTCCAAACGGTAACTTCATTTTTCCATTGCGGCCAAGCCACGGCCTGTAAATTCTTTCGCCCCACGGTCTAGTGACAGGCAGTCAGCACCAAGGAAGGGCACCTTGGCCACGTGCCTCTCTCATGTGCTTACGAGGTAACGCCGACCCAGGCGTCGCTTAGCAGGCAACGCTCTGGAAAGTTCCATACCGCCAGCACGGTTTGCTCGGTCTTGACTAATCAGGGCGGAGGAAGCCGCGTGGCGCGTCGAATACACCCGGCCGCCCGTCGCGTGGCCCGCTCTCTTGTATTCTTGGTCACCCGCGAGTCGGATGCGCACCCTGTAGCAGTGGAGACCTTTCCGCTTTTCCCGGTGCTGCGGCACTGTGGACTTAGTTTTGGCAGACAACAACTTTCGGTAGCTTCGCGAACTATGTTTCGCCAGACTCTACACTCTGGCTCACCCTCACCTCCCTAGGCCTATGTAACCCCTTTCAACATGCTTTCGCCAATAAATGGCCTTTATCTAAAAATTATCCTATTCATTTCATAACGCCCACAGCCTGCCCATACGCCCATCCTGTACACCTGGCAGCATAGTCCCGCCCTATCATTCATTTCTGTCGAGTTCTTAATATGCTATGGTACTTGACCTATCCCGTCCGTATGTTTTGCAGAGAAGTGTATTTTCTCCGCCGAAGGTCTAACCGGTCAGCTGGGCCGATAGATGTACTGCCTCACTGTATGAATTGGTGACAATGTCCACGGAGCGGTCTGTTGCGTGCAGCATCTCAATAAATTGGTTGCATTCCCGAATGGAACGCTCTTCTCCGAACAGCCAGACTAAGAGTCTTGGTAATATAAAACACGACGAAACTACAACCACAGCTGTTCCACACTCGATCTGTATCTTTCTGATGGCGTTCGCCGTAGTGTGCACAGGACGAGACAGCTAATTTCGAGGGCAAGCCATCAAGCGTCAGCTGGCAGTAACCCAGCCCCGACCTCCGGCACGCCGACAGCTACATTCTGATAGCTCTGGATGACGCCCAACCTTCTCACGTCAGACACGGTTATAGGTTGCCTGGCAACCAATCAATACCGCGGAGGCAGATGTCACGAGGGGGAACATGTTGCTTAACTTACGGTTCGCACGCAGTTCAAGAGAGCGTGCCAAACCGGCTGACGCCTTGCTGAGATACTGATCTCGTCTTCGGAAAGAGTGCGGCTTGAATTCGCCCACCCTCTGACTCCGAAATTTTCTTAAACCACTTCTACCTACATCTACGTGCATTCATAAGTTGTCACATGGTCGGGTATCGAACAGTGACCCGAATTTACAAGAAATTTCCTTTACTTCACATTTATTGTCACAAATTTTTCGTCATCAGATTACCGGTTTCGGTCTATAATGACCATCTTCAGATCTGTTCTATAAAAACATGTGCTAATATACTGGAGCCACAGTGACATTGTGTTTAATATTTGACGATGCCATCATGGCTCCAGTATTAGGACATGTTTTTTGAAACTGAGCTGAAGATAGTCATTACAGACCGAAACCGGTAGTCTGATAACAAAAAATTTGTGACTATAGACATGAAACAAAGGAAAATATAATCCACGTACATATTCTGTAAACTACTCTGAAGTACAAGCCAGTGAGCATGAAACGTCCCCTTAGAAAAATTTTCGAACAGCTGAGCAAAACTGAACGTACTCAGACATTTCTCTCTTTTCTTATTCTGATCATCACTAAACTGACACACAATATTTTTAGTGCAGCGCAATCTGACTTTCAATAATCCCTACAAAAGAATGGCCCTGACTGACAATAACCTATACCTTTCATGAATCACTTACTTCACGAAAATCTTCGTTACTAGAACTACTGCAATACAGCGAGCGCCAATACTGCCAGCTAAATAAAAGATTCAAACTACTGAAGGCACTAACTACTGATGGGCATAGTTAGCAAATGAAAGATTTTGATGGAGAACAAACAATTCTCCCCACATCCACCACTGCTGGCGGCTCACCTCCAACTGTGCAACGCTACGCGCTGTTCACATCCAACTGCCCAACACTACAATAGCAAATATTCCAACAATGCAAACCAGCCACAGACTTCACACAGCACAGTCAGTGCTTTTCATATAGAGCGCTACGTGACGTTAACAACATAAAAACCTAAACAGCCTACTTACGAGCACTTAGTACGACACCACATGATTTTCTTCGCATTTCAGTCCCGTGTTGAGTACGAGAAGAAAGACTGCTCAAGGCCAGGCTCTCATTAAAATGAGCAAAAAAAAGGCAAAGCTTGGAAATTATTTTGGAACAATGAAAAGACTTACAAATGATCTGTTTGGTGATCATTATCGATCATACTCTGAACTTTATTTTAGATTTTCAAAACAAAAAAGAAACAAAAAACAAAATGGCTCCCATAATTGTAGTTTGATCTAGGGCCTGCGAGTCTGTAGTACGCAGGCTGCGTGCAGTGTAGCCCCTCAGCAGTTATCTGAAATCAAAAATGGATAACATCAGTAGCTGCTACATTAAATTTATGAGAACTTATACCTAACCACAATAAAATAACCTTAAGTTTAACGATATGGAGCTAACTCGAACTTTGAGCCCGAGTTTTGTTTTTCTTTTTTTCATTCTTTACGGCTTTACAGAAAATAGTTAATATTAACAAATTTCATATATTATAGCTATAATCTCCCAAGTAAAGTGTTTACTTCTCGGGGGTCAAGGTAGAAGTTAATAGATTGAACAGTTGTTATGTTATGCTGCTCACAGGCTTGAAAAATGTTTCTCGAGAAAAACCTGTTTACAGTTTAGGGAAAATGTTTTCATGTATTATTCTTTCAATTTGCATAAAAACTATATGTTATTAGATATTTCTGATGTCGCTGAAGACAAATCTGAAGTTAGATTTTCAAAATTCAAAATGTCTAATCTGATATGGCCGGTCGAAAATTTTGTTGCTACCAAATTTGACCACAAAAAGTGTTTTCGCGGCTTACCTCTAGTCTGTAATTCCAGGACTGTGTACCAACCCTGCGATTAACTCGTATTGTTCCTGGAGAGCAATTCCCTCGTTCTTCTTGGAGATAAAAGCCGATCTGGTTGAGCTGTGTTCGGCAGCCTGCACGCGTTGTTCGCCAGCTTTTACGGCGAGGATGTCTGCATGCACGCTGCAATAGAAATCATTTTTGGACGTGCGGCACGGCACTTCAATTTTCTACCTGATCCGGGGTCCCACAGTGGCCGTGACACTGCTTCGAACAATTTTTATAACGCACGGATTAAAAAAAAAACCTTTTCGTCCCAACATTCTAGACACATATACCTTCCAAAAACGCAACAAAAAACGAATTTTCGACCATTTTGAATGAGAACCTGGCATTAAATACTTCTTTGTACGCTGTGATAGTTCTAATCCTCCCTTCGAGCTCCCTACAGATGCCATACGAGAGTGTAGAAGAATATCCCTAGTTTCTTCATATAATACTTGTGCTCGGAAGTTTTTAGTAGATTTTCGTAGACAATTGGCCTCTGTCCACATCCATTTAACTTGGGTTCGATCCCCAGCCAATCCTAGGTCTTTATCTGTCGATTTTCACTCATTTCATCTCAAGTAATGTTTTTTGAGCTGAAAAATTCCGAGTGCACCGTGGCTTGAAATCCACGTTAAACTGTAGGGGTTCCCTATAACTGGTTGGGTAAATCAGTTCAAAGACCGGAGGAAGGCACTGTGCTACCACCTCCAACAGGACCACGCCTAGTAACGCACTGTCGTGTTCAGAACAGTCTTGCAATGTCATCAGTGATTTTTATTGACAACTTTTAACCAAGAATTTTGATCCCGCTGCTGCGAATATCTTTTATTCCCGTTATTGTTTTTTTCGATGTATAGTAGCGGCAGATAACTACGTCTTTGTCTTAAACCCATTTTAGTACGAGCATTTCGTTCCTGTTCTGCTATCCTTATTGTTTCTTCTTGCATATATTGTAGAAGACCCGTCTTTCTCTATATCTTACACCTATTTTCCTAAGAATGTAGAGCATTAAGCAACATTTTACATTGTCGAACGCCCTTCCTAGGTTGGCTAATCCTATTAAATTGTCTTGATTTTTCTTACATCTTGCTTCCATTATCAAACATAATGTCAGAACTGCCTTTCTGTAGCCTTTACCTATACTAAAGCCAAATTGACCATCGTCTAACAGATGCTTAATTTACTTTTCCGTTCTTCTGTACACCTGTATTATTCTTCATAGCTACTTTGATTCTTGGGATGTTTGCGCGACAGTTCCTGCACTTATCTTCTCTTCTTATCTTTGGTAATGTCTGGATGTTGTAATTTTTCCAAAAGTCTGATGGTGTGGCTCCGAACTCATAGATGCTACAAACCAACTTGAATGGTGATTTGGCTCCCACTTCTCCTAATGATGCCGTAACTAACGGCCCTAAGAAATCCCTCTGTGTACGGCTTCATGTTTTGTGGTTTAAGCGAGTTTCACCTTGTAGCTTCTCGACTGGTCAAAGCACCGGTAACAGGCGCGTGAATATGAAATTCTGTGATTCTAAAATGGATTGTAGTATACTACACCATGAATTACGCAGTAGATACTGTAACACAGCTGAATGGTAAATTTATATCGCTTTACAAATATAAATCGTCATCGACGCAGACAACCGAGAAACTAGTAAAAACATTCCTTAGTTGCTACCTATGCATTCGCTCTACAGCTGTGTCAAGAGCCTTATTCCGTTTCCGCAATTTTCAAGAGTTTATGCTATTGCCGAGGATCCATCTGTAAATCGATATCGATCTTTCGTGAGTGCCTAACAATACATTTACCCCATTCATGTGATTCTCTTCCTTTTCTTTTCATTTTCGTTAACCAGTCAGCTCTGGGTTCATTTGATAAATGAAATCTCGAGAGAGCTGTAGCTACGCTCGTTCCCTCAGCTATGAATTATACCGTCGCAGCGGTATGAGTGCTCGACGGCAGAGAAAATAGTAAAATTGTAACTCTTTTTTTGTTTTCTATCCGTTTCTTTTGTCTCTCGAGAGCGGAAGCTTAATGCACACGTAAAAAACTTATTAACTAGTCTTGATCTGATTTTAATATGTAGACATATTGTGGAAGTTGTTATGAAATTCGGAGGATGGAAGTAGCAAAGTAAATTAAATTGCATTCAGTATCAAGATGATTTTAATTTGTATAAATTAGTGATTCCTGGACGACTGCAAGATTTCGGAGCAGACTTTTCACGCAGAAATGAAGTAGGAGATTTTTGAAGACCTGGACGCCGCACGAAAGAAGACATGTTAACATGGTAAAGGATGAACTCTTATCTATGCCATTTCCCCCTGTTAGTCACATTTGTTATTCTCTGTTTTTTTTCTTTTTCAAATAATTTTTGCAGTCTTTTGCTCAGAAACGCCACAAGGACCACCCCAACAGTAACTTCCCGATAACTTTTCTGTAATACGAAGTCCGACTTGCATTTCATTCTTTCCCTTTTTCAAGGTCATTAGCGATTTTTAAAACCCACTTTTTATTCACCATTTCTTCCCCATTTTCAACCTTTTCTTTTCTTTTTCTTTTTTATTAACCACTACAGAGCTCAGGTTCGGGAAAAGCGCGAGTTCATAGAAACTGATTGCTTAACTTTTCGAGTAAGTTACTTATTTCAAGCGTATATCATGCCTTCCTTAAAAATCATTTTTTAAGCCTCAAAAATTATTTATAGAAAATTACAGAAGCACAGGGAATATTAATTAGAGCCGATTCCCACAGTCACGCGATTACACAGCATTATGCTATAGTTGTGTCACCATAATACATGACAGACTTTTCAAAATGTGGTTAGGTACAGGTACAAATTAATAGCAGGATTTTAATTTGCCCGAGCGCAGACGTTATGAACAATTTATGGTTGTTGAACATTGATGATAAAGAATGTGTCAGTGCTTTTCCGCCGCTGTAATTATATACAATTTTTAATATGTTTCTTTCAACTCTGTAATAGTTATATCCTACACATTTATGATGAATCTGTGTGACATTACATGTCCGTACGTCTCCGATCGGATAGCATGAATGCGAAGTAATGGTATTTCGTCAAAGCAGAGTACGATGCCCATTATAGACTGCCGGAAAAAAAGTCAGTGGAAGCAACCAGAGGAGGAGAAGGACACGATTTGAACCTTCACGGATTAAAGGGGCACGTGATTTCAGTGACTGCAAAATCGAGTCGAATCAACGAAGAACTTGATAGTATGAGCGCTGTTGTAAGTATGACGTTGCACCGCCTATGGACTGGATGCATGCAGTTATTAGATTGGAAAAATGTCATAAGGCTTTTGTATCCTCTTCTGAGGCAAGAAGGCCGACAGCTGCTGTAATTGGACCTTGGTACTGCTATTTGCACTGGGGCGGAGTTGTCATCTGAGGTGGTCTCTCAGATGTTTCATTGGGGACAAAGTTGGGGACGCTGCTAGCCGCGGAAGCAGCTCATTGTCACCCGCCATGTTTGGACGGGTGTTGCCTGTTGAAAAGCTGTACCACGATACTGTCGAATGAGAGGTGACACATGACAACACACGAAATCTGTGACGTACCGTTGTGCCGTCAAGAGTTCCCTCAATCACTGCCCGCTGTGAAAGGAAGTCATACCTGAACCCGCCGATAGCATGACACCAAGAATGACACTGCTGAGTGTTTCCAAAACAACGGAAGAACGGGACCTGTTACCAGGCTGCTGCCATACTGGCCGACGGTGGTCATCAGGGATAGTGCCGAACTACGATTACTATCCGAATGCACTGCTACGCCAGTCAGCAGTACATGTTTCCCGATCTTGGCTGTCCACGCTTGGCTGCTTCTAGTCCGTCATAACATTATCCCCCTTATAGTTGATTCGTATGGATAT
The DNA here is from genome assembly GCF_023864345.2 of Schistocerca serialis cubense. Classification (NCBI taxonomy): domain Eukaryota; kingdom Metazoa; phylum Arthropoda; class Insecta; order Orthoptera; family Acrididae; genus Schistocerca; species Schistocerca serialis. Next base: position 535,052,310 of record NC_064645.1, read on the forward strand.
TCTGTGCACCTGAAGATGGGACTGTTGTGCTGAAACCTGGTTGTTTTATCTTTTTACTGGGAAATAAAATTTAATACAACTGTATGCGGATGACATCGTCATGGAAAAACGATCAATAGCATTTTAATGCTTCTAAAGCTGCCCAGTTCGACTGTTCGCAATGTGACTGTGAAGCGCTTCAGTCTAGAACCGCGCGACCGCTACGGTCGCAGGTTCGAATCCTGCGTCAGGCATGGATGCGTGTGATGTCCTTAGGTTAGTCAGGTTTAAGTAGTTCTAAGTTCTAGGGGAATGATGACCTCAGAAGTTAAGTCTCATAGTGCTCAAAGCCATTTTTTTGACTGTGAAGCAGAAACGTGAAGGAACAGCTGCAGTTAAGCCTAGACCAGGTAGACCTTGTGTACTGACAGACAGGGACGGTCCGAAATTGCGGAAATGATTGTAAAAAAGTCTAACGAAATCAGCGGAAGGGATCAGCTGCGAGTTCCAAAGTTGTACTAGTAGCCAGCTACCACAATGACACTGCATTTATTTATTTAATTTTTATTCTCTTTGAGTCAAGGGTCACCTGATTGGTTTGATGCGGCCAGCCACAGCGTGTCCTGACAGACAGGGACGGTCCGAAATTGCGGAAATGATTGTAAAAAAGTCTAACGAAGTCAGCGGAAGGGATCACCTGCGAGTTCCAAAGTTCTACTAGCAGCCAGCTACCACAATGACTCTGCAATTATTTATTTATTTATTTTTATTCTCTTTGAGTCAAGGGTCACCTGATTGGTTTGATGCGACCGGCCACAGATAGTCTTTTGTGCCAAACTTTTCATCTCAGGGAAGCACTTGCAACCTACTTTCTCAATTATTTGCTGGATTTATTCCAATTTATGTCGTCTACCAAAGCTTTTGCTCTCTACAGCGCAGTGTATATAGGGAGTAAAAAGTAATGGGATAAATGGTCCAGTGGCTCCTAAAGAGCCACATATTTGTGTAGTCACTGCTCAGCGACACTTGAGGTGATGTAAAGAGCTGCGGCACTGGATAGTGAATGAATGGAAACGAGTGATTCAGAGTGATTCGTGTCACAATTGGGTTTGACTAATAAATGGCGAACGTTACCTGCCACCATTTGTAGTACCGATAATGAAGTACAAATGAGGCGGCGTCAAACTACGTGGGCGTTTCTCGTAGTGGGGGTGTGGTCCGGTTATTGCGCTAAAGAAACCTCTAAATGCGGAACTATATGAACACATTTGACAGCATTGTCTGCTGACAGTAGAGGAACAGAGACTATGATTGATAGTGTTGGCATGACCATCCATACTGCCATGAAGCAGCATCTGTGAGGCAATATTCTGTGGGCAGTAACATTCCTGAAATGGACTGGACTCCCCAGAGTTACATCTTGAACCAAAGGAACGCCTTTGGGATGAGTTAGAAAGTCGATTTCGCTCCACACCTAGAGACCGTCCAACCTCAGTACCTTCTGTGGTTTCGAGCTAGGGCGGAATCGGGGTCGTTGCATCCTGGTGGCTTCGCTCGCGTCGCGCTTAAGGAGTGGCGGCCTTCGTTACGGAGCGATGCTAGCACCGCCGGCGCCGCAGTGTCACAGCGCCGCACCAGACGTGCTGTCGCTCATTGAGTCCCGCGCTCGGTCAGTAGGTAAGTCGATCCGCCGGTACGCGCCTCGCCTGCACAAACGCCGGCTGCTGCCGCCGCCGCCCCGAGTTCCTGGTAGCTGGAAGCTCTCGGCACGCCACTTTCTTGCATGTAGGCTGCGTGGCGTACCTCCCCCTCAAGCCAACTTTCGTACTGACCACTTCAGGAGCGGCTACTACTTCTTATCAGCTGCTTCCTGTGGAGGACCCCCCTCCCCCCCTTCCGTACCACCACCCCTTCCTCTCATCTCTCGTGCGATCTCAGCTTGCACTTTCCTTGCTTATTAACTTGGAACCATGAATGAAGGGCAAAAGATAGATTCCATATTCCTAGATTTCCGGGAAGAGCAGAATGTTGACGAGGGTCCGAGCGTATGAAATAGGTTCTCAGAAATGAAAGTGGCTCGAAAACATTTTAGAATACATTACGTTGTCTTGGTCAGAGAGAGTTCATCAGAGACAAGGGGACTTTAACGGTACAGTTCTTATTCTCTATTATACATAAACGATCTGACGGAGACGGTGAAAGCAATCTGCCACTGTTTGGTGCTGACGCTGTTGTGTCTGGTAAAGTTTCGTCTTAGTATGAGGGTACAGGACAAGATGACACCGATAGAACTTATATCTTCGCCAGTATATAGACCGAGATGTACCTGAAGGACAAACTGGGTATCGTAAAGGAAGAGGGACCAGAGATCAAACTGCCAACATCCGATGGAGACTGGTAAAGGTAAGGGAATTCCAGGAGGATGAGTGTCTCTGCTTTATTGATTATGCCAGAGCATTTGACTGTGTCAAACACAATAAAATATGGGAAGTACTCAAAAACAAGATAGTACCATAGGACATTCACCGTCCAAGAAATTGCTGTGAGAAGCCAGAACAGAGCAACTACATGGGTCAAGATTCTTAAAGCAGTCCCATAAGGCTGCATACTGTCACCTTACTTATTTTACATGCATGCAGAGCACATTATGAGGAATGCAGGGTTAGACGAAGAAGAATCCGGAATAAAAATAGCTGGGATAAATACAAATAAAAATACACACATCAAAAAAGTTTTGCATCGCCTCAGTTCTGAGATTTCCGGAACCTGCACAGAAAATTGGAATAGACGTCAACATAAACATCATTTCCGCCCTTTTTATTGCTCATGAAAACCACACATTGCATGTTGTACCATGGTTGTCGTCCAGATTGTTGTACATCCCGGTACCTCTAATACCCAGTAGCACGTCCTCTTGCATTGATGCATGCCTGTATTCATCGTGGCATACTATCCACAAGTTCATCAAGGTAATGTTGGTCTGATTGTCCCACTCCTCAACGGCGATTCGGCGTAGTCCCCCTCAGAGTGGTTGGTGGGTCACGTCGTCCATAAACAACCCTTTTCCATCTATCCCAGGCAAGTTTGATAGCGTTCATGTCTGGAGAACATGCTGGCCACTCGAGTCGAATGATGTCGTTATCCTGAAGGAAGTATTCCACAGGATGCGCACGATGTGGGCGCGATTTGCCGTCCATGAAGATGAATGCCTCGCCAATATGCTGCCGATATGGTTGCACTATCGGTCAGAGGATGGCATTCACGTATCGTACAGCCATTACGGCGCCTTCCATGACTACCAGAGGCGTACGTCAGCTCCACATAATGCCACTCAAAAACATCAGAAACCTCCACCTTGCTGCACTCGCTAGACAGTATGTCTGAGGCGCTCAGCCTGACCGGGTTGCTTTCAAACACGTTTCCGACGTTTGCCTGGTTGAAGACGTATGCGACACTCATCGGTGAAGAGAACGTGATGCCAATCCTGAGCGGCCCATTCGGCATGTTGTTGTGCCCATCTAGGGGATGCTGCAAGAGAACTTCTGTGAAGTTTGGAAGCTAGAACGTATTCCACCCAATGTAAAGCAATGAGGAGCGGTCACGAGTCGTGATTCGATAGCTCAGTCAGTAGAGCACTTGTCCACGAGAAGTAAAGATCTTACTTTCCAGGCTCGGTCCGGCTCACAGTTTCAATCTGCCCGGAAGATTCTAATAAGCGCGCTCTCTGCTGCAGAGTGAAAATTCATTCTGAATGACTCATTATACTGATAATTCGCTGATATTCACACAGTTCAACGTAAAAAATTACCTATTTACTTCAGGAAATCCAACCCCCTAGTCCGCTATTACTCGTTGTAAACATATATTTGGGGTGGACTGTCTTAGCTGCCACATAATTTATGTTTCTGAAAGTGGCTTTCTACTGAGTGCATTTTAACATTATGCAGTCCATCAAATCCGTGGTGGAATACTCTGTGACATCACTGTCACATGCCGCTGCCACTATTTCTTGGTTATTTTATTGTGCATACTAGGCATGTTTGCTTGGAAGGAATTAATGGTTCAAATGGCTCTGAGCACTATTGGACTCAACTTCTGAGGTCATCAGTCCCCTAGACTTAGAACTACTTAAACCTAACTGACCTAAGAACATCAAACACATCCATGTCCGAGGCAGGATTCGAACCTGCGACCGTAGCGGTCGCGCGGTTCCAGACTGTAGTGCCTAGAACCGCTTGGCCACCCCGGCCGGCTTGGAAGGAAAGATTAGCGTTTTTCTCTCTGGGAAGGTGCGCTCCCGGTGTGGTTTTTAGTTCTTTTATGTCTGCTGCAAGAGGTCAGTGATCTCAGTAGAACGGACGTGCATCCCCGGGGAGCTGAGCGGTTTTGCGGAAGTTGGGCCGCAGCCCATTCCGTGCATTTGTTAGCTAGAGCTGGCGCCAGTCCGCACTGATTGCAGAGACCGCCATGTTGCCACTGCTGTCCAAAGAGAATGATTGAGCGTGACATTTTCCCCATTTCTGTACGGACATCAAAGACGGCACCACCTGAGCAGTGTGAGAATATCTGTTACTTTCGCTCCAAATTTTTGAAGTAACCAGTAGAATCAGTCGCCACTGTCCCGGGCTTGGTGTGAAGAGGGCGACCAGTCCGTGAAACACTGCTGCATGCCAGTACCAACCACCTGGTTTGCGTGTCTAGCGTGGGAAGCTCTTGCTGTGTTCCCCTGTTTTTCATGAAATAAACAATCTTCTGGTTCTTCACATGGGCAACAGCCGTGAGTCCTCGCCTCCATATGGTTTTCTGATTACGAGTTCAGGGCAGAGAAGGAAGTCGCTGGGCTGTTTGTCTCCCTGCCGCCTTCTGATGCTGATTGCCTCGGTAGTACGATCCGTATTCTGAGCGACTCGTAACTCACTTGCTCTGCGACGCAACTTTTGTCTCATTAACCTTGCATTCGCTAGGTGCCCAGAAGAGGAAATGTTGCTGCGTTTTCTCCATACAATCTTCAGTTTAATTTGGTATCCCCTTCCCTCCCTTCCCCCGCCGTGTTAGCGCCATTTTGTATAATTTCTATTGACCATTTAGAGAATTTTTGCTCTTTGTCAACTTTATGTGAAGGGTGTGCATCTTAAAGGGCAAATAAAATTCTATTATAGTCAGACCAGGCTTCCAAGGAACTCATTGAGTGTGAGGTCGCAAGTTCAATCTTTAACAAGGCTTATTTGAAAGTATTGTGTTAAAAATTATGACAGGTATCTGCTAATGATTCACGGTGTGCATCAGGAGGACGACAGAGTGTTTGAACGTCAGAGGGGAGGGGTGCAGAGATCCACCTTCTGTGGCGTGTATATGTTACACTTCACGAAATGGACATCGTCGACCTTCAAGAAATGTTCAAAACTAACTGTGAACTTGCACCTTCAGCACCGAATGAAAAATGGCGCACCAAAGAGATCATAAAGGTTCGCACCATCAAGATCGAAGACAAACTCCTTAGGAGATATAGTACAGGACGTTCAGCTAGGTATCCACTCTTAAAGAATGCATAAAGAATCATATTGCTGTAACAGGGTGACGAGAACAGATGGAACGTGCTGGCATGCAACCGAATGCGAAGCAGTCTGTCGTGGAGCTTATCGTGAAACTGGCTATTCTTTAAGGCGTGCCTGCAGACAGTACGATAATATGTTTTATGGGCACGGAAAAAGCAAACATCGAACAACTGAATTTGTCCAGTGGTTTCAGATGGCATGAACTGCAATGTCACACACTTTTCAGGAGCGATAGTTTACTCTAAAGGAATATGATTTTTGTACGTAGACCAGGAACTAAGGAAAACCAAGTTATTTTGACCAGCTATTGGCAAAAAGCAGTGCTCATACCATAGTTGTAGTTCTGTTATGCTCATTTTCCCGCTCTTGCTTGCTGTGAAGTAAATATTCCCTACTGCCCTTACAAAACCACCCACACGAGACACAATCGTAGGGGGAGAGCACTTCCAACTTCTCGCAGAACAATAAATAGTTTTCCAGCCAATTTACCATTCATATTAACAGTCGGTATAACTGTATACGAATGCGTTAAGGCACTGATGTTTATTGATCTTGATACAGCTCTATTGATACCTTTAATTTCCAGAATGCCTTTCATATCCATTTCCTCTTCAGAACCCAAGTGGCCGGAGTAGGAAAGAAATTCCTTACTGAACGATCGGATATTTTTTTTCATCTCATCTACAAATTATTGGGCCGTTTCCGCAGTTTGCTAAGCATCGTCAAGTTGACGTTTTGTCTGAAACTTAGTTGTCCCACGTCCTCCAATTCTGTTACACTGAAGTTATGCCACTATCATTTACTTCCCTTGGTATCACTGTAATGTACGTCACGCGCAGTTTCGTGAGCATCACGTAGTAGGTCACTATCATGCACCTTCTGTAAACAGTATCGAGTATTCCAGAAAGGCGCAAACACCTGGTTTGTAACAAGTGGGCTTTGTCCTCCCTCAAATGTCTGTATTTTTTCGCCGGCCGAAGTGGCCGTGCGGTTAAAGGCGCTGCAGTCTGGAACCGCAAGACCGCTACGGTCGCAGGTTCGAATCCTGCCTCGGGCATGGATGTTTGTGATGTCCTTAGGTTAGTTAGGTTTAACTAGTTCTAAGTTCTAGGGGACTAATGACCTCAGCAGTTGAGTCCCATAGTGCTCAGAGCCCTTTGAACCATTTTTTTTTGTATTTTTTCTTTCGCTCTGCGCAGTCATGTTGCTGTGGACTTATTCAAAATCTGTAGATTTTTTTTTAATTATGCTGCGGATGATCTTCCACCTATATAACTATGTTTAGTACCCGCTTATTGGACAATGATTTTCCTTTACTACGATTCGTTGGAGATGGGATTTATGGCTCCCTGTCCGACAAGGATGATAAACTACATGCCTCGACGCCTGTTTCAGTATCAATTTCACTTGTTAAGCAGTTATCGTCGTCATTGTAGTCCTTATGTACATTGTCCGCATAGCCAAATGTGTACGACACCACACATTCTACTGCCTCATCTTGCAGATGTGTTAACTTTTCATGTGTCACTTCTTTCTCACTCTGTGAAATTCCATGGTTTTTTTTCTTACGAAATGTCAACTGCGGCAACTGTGGCTGTAGATATAATGTTATGTTTACTTTGTTTATCGTTGCCATTGTTCTCTTTGCATCAACAGCACTAGCAATGTAGCACTCTTGCGAGTTACTCGTTGACTAAGCAGTTCAATTAGGCTCCGTAACCTTATGCTGTGCCGGCCGGTGTGTGGCCGAGTGGTTCTAGGCGCTTCAGTCTGGAACCGCGCGACCGCTACGGGCGCAGGTTCGAATCCTGCCTCGGGAATGGATGTGTGTGATGTCCTTAGGTTAGTTAGGTTTAAGTAGTTCTAAGTTCTAGGGGACTGATGACCTCAGATGTTAAGTCCCATAGTGCTTAGAGCCATTTGAACCATTTGAACCTTACGCTGTGCTCACCACTGAATACCTCCAGTCCCGCCCGCTTGCCATTAACAGCTAGTATTGTGGTTGAGTGGTAAACAATATGTGGGGTATCGAATAACGTAAACATTATTTCGGGGTCTCTTAATTGTCCTCTAGCTTTTCCATGGCTAGGCAGCCCGTAACCTGTCCGCCCCCGGTAGCTGAGTGGTCAGCGCGACAAACTGTCAATCCTAAGGGCCCGGATTCGATTCCCGGCTGGGTCGTAGATTTTCTCCGCTCAGGGACTGGGTGTTGTGTTGTTCTAATCATCATCATTTCATCCCCATCGACGCGCAAGTCGCCGAAGTAGCGTCCAATCGAAATACTTGCACCGGGCGAGCGGTCTGCCCGACGGGAGGCCCTCGTCACACGACATTTATTTATTTACCTGTCGTATACCTAAGTTGTTGTTCTCACCGTTATGGTGTTCCCGTAGTGTCAAACATAACCATCTGTTAACAGAACGACATTTTCACTCTGCAGCGGAGTGTGCGCTGATATGAAACTTCCTGGCAGATTAAAACTGCGGCCGGGCCGAGACTCGAACTCGTGACCTTTGCCTTTCGCGGGCAAGTGCTCTACCACTAGAGCACTTGCCCGCGAAGGGCAAAGGTCCCGAGTTCGAGTCTCGGCCCGGCACACAGTTTTAATCTGCCAGGAAGTTTCATAACCATCTATTGTTTGAAGTTAAAGAGAGGCCCGAATCAACACTCTACCTCGAAGGTCGTTTATTTATATCCGCAAGGCAGTGAGCCGGAGTGGGCTAAGGAGGCTCCATAGCGGCGGGCTCTACCGCCACGCCTTCATTACGGGAGACAGCCGCGGAGAGGCGCGCGCGCGTCACATCCATCGACAAAGTTGGAGGCGATAGCCATCGTCTAGAGCGACGCCAATTACGGCGCGGCCCGGCCGCGGTGAGCGTGTACCGGCAGGACGTACGACAGTGAGCCGCCGTAGCGCGGCGCGCCGCGGCCTGGCGGTACCGGTGGAGGCGTGGGAACGGCAGCAGGGGTCAGCGCGATTGTCTTCAGCTCACCTCCGCCTTCCTCTCTTCTCCCGTCCGTTCCTCTCCTCTCTTATCCTGTCCTCGCCCGCATCCGGCATCGGCCCCCACGGCGTTACGCCGTGGCCCACGCCGCTTGTCAAATCAGCTTCCTCTCCACACGAGCTTCCACATCCGTATCTCCATACATAAACCGCAAGCCGCCAGAGTGCATGGCGGAGGTTACCTTGTACCACTGCTGCTCGTTCCCTTTCCTGTTCTAAACAGAGCGGGGGGAAAAAAATATGCCTCCGTATAAGTCCTGGGTTATCTTGTCTTCGCGGTCCATAAACGAATTGTACAAGTGGGTACACTTCCACATGTGCTCCGTTTGTTGCCTATAGAGCGTCTACGCAATACTCAATTTCTCTGCATGCCTTTCCAACATCTCTCCCGTTGCTATCTTTACAGCAATTCGTATTCGTGTCCTAAAAGATTGATCATCAGGAAATGATTAACTGAACATTTTATCCTTAACGTAACAAAACGGGCGTAGAATATCGGCGACGTACGGCTGTGCTGCAGATGATGTGGGATGTAGATGAAGATGAAATGGGAGATACGATACTGTATGAAGAGTTTGACAGAGCGCTGAAAGACCTGAGTCGAAACAAGGCCCCGGGAGTAGACAACATTCCATTAGAACTACTGACGGCCTTGGGAGAGCCAGTCATAACAAAACTCTACCATCTGGTGAGCAAGATGTATGAGACAGGCGAAATACCCTCAGCCTTCAAGAAGAATATAATAATTCCAAGCCTAAAGAAAGCAGGTGTTGACAGATGTTAAAATTACCGAACTATCAGTTTAATAAGTCACAGCACGAATGGAAAAACTGGTAGAAGCCAACCTCGGGGAAGATCAGTTTGGATTCCGTAGAAATGTTGGAACACGCGAGGCAATACTAACCTTACGCCTTATCTTAGAAGAAAGTTTAAGGAAAGGCAAACCTACGTTTCTAGCATTTGTAGACTTAGAGAAAGCTTTTGACAATGTTGACTGAAATACTCTCTTACAAATTCTAAAGGTGGCAGGGGTAAAATACAGGAAGCGAAAAGCTATTTACAATTTGTACAGAAACCAGATGGCAGTTATAATACTCGAGGGACACGAAAGGGAAGCAGTGGTTGGGAAGGGAGTGAGACAGGGATGTAGCCTCTCCCCGATGTTATTCAAACTGTATATTGAGCAAGCAGTAAAGGAGACAAAACAAAAATTCGGAGTAGGTATTAAAATCCATGGAGAAGAAATAAAAACTTTGAGGTTCGCCGATGACATTGTAATACTGGCAGAGACAGCAAAGGACTTGGAAGAGCAGTTGAACTGATTGGACAGTGTCTTCAGAGGGGGATATAAGATGGACATCAACAAAAGCAAAACGAGGATAATGGAATGTAGTCGAATTAAGTCGGGTGATGCTGAGGGAATTAGATTAGGAAATGAGACGTTTAAAGTAGTAAATGAGTTTTGGTATTTGGGGAGCAAAATAACTGATGATGGTCGAAGAAGAGAGGATATAGAATGTAGACTGGCAATGGCAAGGAAAGCGTTTCTGAAGAAGAGGAATTTGTTAACATCGAGTACAGACTTAAGTGTCAGGAAGTCGTTTCTGAAAGTATTTGTATGGAGTGTAGCCACGTAAGGAAATGAAACATGGACGATAAATAGTTTGGACAAGTAGAGAATAGAAGCTTTCGAAATGTGGTGCTACAGAAGAATGTTGAAGATTAGACGGGTAGATCACATAACTAATGAGGAGGTACTGAATAGAATGGGGGAGGAGTTTGTGGCACAACTTGACAAGAAGAAGGGACTGGTTGATAGGACATGTTCTGAGGCATCAAGGGATCACAAATTTAGCATTGGAGGGCAGCGTGGAGGGTAAAAATCGTATAGGGAGACCAAGAGATGAATACATTAAGCAGATTCAGAAGGATGTAGGTTGCAGTAAGTGCTGGGAGATGAAGAAGCTTGCACAGGATGGAGTAGCATGGAGAGCTGCATCAAACCAGTCTCAGGACTGAAGACCACAACAACCGCACGGCTGTGCTGCGAGGGATCACAACGAAAGGGGTTTCCAGGCACATCTTCGCCGGCCATCGGGATTCATTTCGAAGCGAGACTCATCACTGAAGACAGTTGTACTCCAGCCAATGACATTCCAGGCCGAAGACATGTCTGGAGACGCCCCAGACAGCGGTGGACTACCAACCTGTGTGACGCACGAAATACTACCCGACATCCATTTCCTTTCATAGGAGACGCCTTTGGTTGTCAGCCGCAACACGCCTAAAGAACAGTGGTATGTCGATGATATTCTATGCCCCATTTTGTTGCATTTCATGGAAAACCATTCTAGGCTTACATTTCAATAAGATAATGCCCGTCTGCAAACGACGAACGGTTTTGCTCCTTTAATAACTTTCCATACGTTTTGAGCACACTTTTATGTACATCTACATCTATATGTATAATCTGCAAATCACATTTAAGTGCCTGGGAGAGCGTTCATCGAACCACCTTCACAGTTCTCTGTTATTCCAATCTCGTATAGCGCGCGAAAAGAATGAACATCTGTGTCTTTCCGTACGAGCTCTGATTTCCCTTATTTTATCGTGGTGGTCGTTCCGCCCTATGTAGGTCGGTGTCAACAAAGTATTTTCGCGTTCTGAGGAGAACGTTGGTGATTGGAATTTCGTGAGAAGATTCCGTCGCAACGAAAAACGTCTTTCTTTTAATGATTTCCAGCCCATATCCTGTATCATTTCTGTGACACTCTCTCCCATATTCCGCGATAATACAAAAAGTGTGCCTTTGTCTGAATTTTTTTGATGTACTCCGTCAGTCCTACCTGGTAAGCATCCCACACCACGCAGCAGTATTCTAAAAGAGGACGGACAAGCGTAGTGTAGGCAGTCTCCTTAGTAGGTCTGTTACATTTTCTAAGTGTCCTGCCAATAAAACGCAGTCTTTGGTTAGCCTTCCCCACAACATTTTCTATGTGTTCTTTCCAATTTAAGTTGTTCGTACCTATAATACCTAGTTATTTAGTTGAATTGACGGCTTCTAGATTAGACTGATTTATCGTATAACCGAAGTTTAACGAGTTCCTTTTAGCACTCATGTGGACGACCTCACACTTTTCGTTATTTAGAGTCAACTGCCATTTTTCGCACCATTCAGATATTTTTTCTAAATCGTTTTGCAGTTTGTTTTGATCTTCTGAAGACATTATTAGTCGATAAACGACAGCGTCATCTGCAAACAACCGAAAACAGCTGCTCAGATTGTCTCCCAAATCGTCTATATAGATAAGGAACAGCAAAGGGCCTATAACACTACATTGGGGAACGCCTGAAAACACTTTTGTTTTACTCGATGACTTTCCGTCAGTTACTACGAACTGTGACCTCTCTGGCAGGAAATCGCAAATCCAGTCACGTAACTGAGACGATATTCCATAAGCACGCAATTCTACTACGAGCTGCTTGTGTGGTACAGTGTCAAAAGCCTTCCGGAAATCCAGGAATACGGAATCAATCTGAAATCCCTTGTCAATAGCTCTCAGCACTTCATGCGAATAAAGAGCTAGTTGTGTTTCACAGGAACGTTTCTGAACCCATGTTGACTGTGTGTCAATAGACCGTTTCATTGGAGGTAATTCATAATGTCCGAACACAATATATGTTCTAAAATCCTGCTGCATATCGACGTTAACGGTATGGACCTGTAATTTAGTGGATTAATCCTACTACCTTTCTTGAATATTAGTGTGACCTGTCTTTGGGTCCGGATCTTTCGCCGAGCGAATGGTTGTATATGATTGTTAAGTATGGAACTAATGCATCAGCATACTCCGGAAGGAACCTCATTGGTATACAGTCTGGACCAGAAGACTTGCTTTTATTAAGTGATTTGAGTTGCTTTATCATTTCCGAAAACACCTTATGCGTTTCAACAGTCCCTTATTTTCAAAGGCAGTGTTACGTCAATCATATAAAATTCTTTACTAGAGACACGTCAACGTTCTCAGTCACGAGAAAAGTAAGGTGTTTTTCTAAATAATAAAAGGATGGTCAAGACATAAGAAAAGTTATTGAAGTGCGTGCAAATGGTCGCTTCGCCTCCCAGCAAATCGCAGCTTCTATTGCTTGACACTGTACTTGCCAACCCTACCATGGCCACCAAGGTCGCCATATCTCTTCCCATTTAAAATTGTGTGGAACATTATGGGCAGGGCCCTCCAACCATCTCGGGATTCTGACGATGTGAAGCCGAATTGGTCATAATTTAGCACGATGTCCATCAGGAGGACCTCTAATAACTCTCAATCAATCAGTCGAGTAATTGCTTGCATAAGGGCCGGAGGCGGACGAACGCTTCGTTGACTACTCCGTTTGTGAAGCTCTTTCCCTTGAATGAATCATCCAATTTTTCTGAAATTGTAATAATTTGTTTGTCTTTTCGCGCACATAACGTCTACCTATTTCTACGCTATTCGGATAATGTGATCTGTCTTTTTTCCTTAGACTGTACTATTATTTTTAAAAATCAGCATAAACAAAATTCAACGCACATCAAGTTGACACTTGATTGCCCTACCGGGCAGCATTTACCCACATACCGAAAACAAAAGTTCTACATATCAACTTTCGATTTTACTTGCCTTCGACAGAACGGTATAACACAGCTATTAAATTAGTCGACTTGTGAGGTGGTTCAAATTTCCCTCCCACAACCCAGACACATATTTCCAGCCGTTTCCCTAAATCGCTTAAGGCGAATGCCAGCGCAGTTCCTTTAGAAAGGACACGGTTTACTGCCTTTCCCACGCTTCGTAACTCAGGCTTATGCTGTGTCTTCCTTTACGAGACGTTAAACCCCCAACCTTCCAGTCTCCCTTTTCCTTATTTTCGTAAAAGTTAGTTTCGAAGAATGAGTCAGAATAAAGAGCTAATAATAAACTACGAAACTGACAGAAAATCTCAAAGGATTTGAGATGCGGTAATACGAATGGATGCTGAAAATGATGTGCACTGATAAGAAATGATTTGGTTCTCCGTAGAATCGGCAACGAAAAGAATGTGTGATAGGTAACTACAGGACTGGAAATGAGCACAGCCGCTTGTTAAGACACCAGAGAGACTAACGACTTGAGCTATCCGAGCACGATTCAAGAGCTGCCTTCAAAACTCTACGTCTGTAAGTTTGAAAGATAGGAGAAGTACTTAGAGCTTTGAAGGCGGGTTATGGATCTTGCTTGGACGGCCCAGCCGGCAGAGCACTTGCTCCCGCTCCTAGTTTCGAGTCCCGCTATGGCCGTCAATTTTAATCTGCTAGTAAGTTTCAAACCAAGGCATAGTCTGCAGCAGAGTGAAAATTCATGCTAACATCAGGGAGTGGTTCATAGTATTTGAGGAGACAATTGGCAGTAAAACTTGCAGAAAAAGACGGAGATTCGAATATATCCAACAAATACTTAGACCTCTCGATGAATTATCTACTCCGAGATGAAGGGTTTTGGCACACGTTAGCAAATAGTGGCGGTTCTCATGAAAGCAGTCAGAAGACTGATGACAAAGAAAGATTTGTGAAGATAGCTGAGGTGTCGATTACATCGAGCACGAAAGCAGTTCCACCTGACACTTCCGGCGTTGTGCAGAACAGCCTGGGGAAGAAAACATTATGCACCACTGGCTGGTTTTCGATTTTAAACGTGAGTGAGTGAAGTTGCTAGCCTACCGCAGGTGAATGCCACTGGAGGTGGCCCTGGTGTGTGTGTGTGTGTGTGTGTGTGTGTGTGTGTGTGAGTGAGTGCGGTACGCCGAGATTCCCTGGTTCCCTGCGTCCTCCCGGTGACCATGATGTGGGACTCACGACTCGCTCGACCCCTGGTCGTTAATTTTGTCTCGGGTCATAAATAGTCCGGGCCCCCGGAAAGACGGTCCCACGGCCTTCCTCGTAGAAAGCCCAGAGCCGGCCGCGCCGCACCGTGCCGCTGGGGGCCAACACAAAACAGACGCGCACCGCCTGCCACATGCCCGAGTGCGCGTCGTGTGTGAGTAAAGGCGAGAGAAAGTCGACACACTGTGATCGCTCGCCACTCTCTGGATGGGCATTGGACTTATCAGCGCTCCTATCGTTGCTGTAGCGGTAACGTGTCCTACTGCCACAAACTACGAACTAGAATAATATCCGTACACACGACTGCCGCTAAGTCAGTTCATACTTTCATTCGACGATGTCCTGAGAAATAGTCGTTTTGGTAGCATCTCATTTAGGTAAAAGTAATCATTGCCTGAAAGAAAAAAGGAAATGGTTCAAATGGCTCTAAGCACTAAGGGACTTAACATCTGAGGTCATCAGTCCCCTAGACTTAGAACTACTTAAACCTAACTAACCTAAGGACATCACACACGTGAGTTCCACAAGAAATCCGTTGGAATACGATTACTCGATAAATAGTACAATTCTCAAGGCTGTCAATTCAGCTAAGTACCTGGGTGTTAAAATTACGAACAACTTCAGTTGGAAAGACCACATAGATAATATTGTGGGGAAGGCGAGCCAAAGGTTGCGTTTCATTGGCAGGACACTTAGAAGATGCAACAAGTCCACTAAAGAGACAGCTTACACTACACTCGTTCGTCCTCTGTTAGAATATTGCTGCGCAGTGTGGGATCCTTACCAGGTGGGATTGACGGAGGACATCGAAAGGGTGCAAAAAAGGGCAGCTCGTTTTGTATTATCACGTAATAGGGGAGAGAGTGTGGCAGATATGATACGCGAGTTGGGATGGAAGTCATTAAAGCAAAGACGGTTTTCGTCGCGGCGAGATCCATTTACGAAATTTCAGTCACTAACCTTCTCTTCCGAATGCGAAAATATTTTGTTGAGCCAGACCTACATAGGTAGGAATGATCATCAAAATAAAATAAGAGAAATCAGAGCTCGAACAGAAAGGTTCGGGAGGGGAATGGTAGAGAGATCGTATGATTGTGGTTCGATGAACCCTCTGCCAAGCACTTAAATGTCAATTGCAGAGTAATCATGTAGATGTAGATGTAGATCCATGCCCGAGGCAGGATTCGAACCTGCGACCGTAGCAGTCACGCGGTTCCGGACCGAAATTCCTAGAACCGCTCGGTCACAGCGAACGTCTGCCTGAAATAAACTAATCGGAATTACGAGTTGAATTCAATAAGCAGTTTAACGCTTTTCTTTTCCGGCCAATTTCGGTTGAAAAAATGCGGAATTTATTGTGGGACATCGTGGTATATTTCCGCTTCAGTTCCTATAGTTTCTTCAAATTTCGATAGGTGGCGGAGCTATAAGTAGCCTTCAAAATTGCATCTGTAATGGAGGTGCATTCCAAACAGAGAGCCGGCCGGAGTGGCCGAGCGGTTCTAGGCGCTACAGTCTGGAACTGCGCGACCTCTAAGGTCGAAGGTTCGAATCCTGCCTCGGGCATGGATGTTTGTGATGTCCTTAGGTTAGTTAGGTTTAAGTAGTTCTAAGTTCTAGGGGACTGATGACCTTAGAAGTTAAGTCCCATAGTGCTTAGAGCTATTTGAACCATTTTGAACCAAACAGAGAACTGTCACTGAATTTCTTTTGACGGGAAACAAGAGCGTCACAGGCGTTTGTAGAATGTCTACGCAGACCTGGCAGTGAACGACAGCACAGTGAGTTATCATTGCAACAACGTCGCGCAAACCTTTCCCATCTCCAGCATGCCGCACACAGCTGTCACTCGTGTTGTGGTAGAACACGCGGACACTCTCATTCTAGGTAATCTACGGATCACAATCAAATACCTCGCTAAAGAAATGGACGTCTTTGTTGTTAGTGCCGATACACTGTCCACCAATTGAGCGTGTGCCCGCTAGTTTCCTCTCTGCCTAACAGACGGCTATAAAGAACAACGATGGACCTTCTGTGCGGAATTGTTCGTGCGTTACGATGGACGTTATTGATGCCGCAAGACGTTGGCCGATGCCGACCAATTGTGTCGTAGCATGCTGGCATAGAGGCCCTTTTAGAAAGGTGGCCTAAGGCTGTCGCAATGAACGGATATTTTATTGAAAAATGGTGTTTAGTTGTCAAATGAGTGGGGAATAATGTAGTGTATTAGAATCCTGAACAAAACCCATCTGGTATCATAAAAAAAGTGTTGGATTACCTGTTCAACGGTCCTCGTACATATCGGACCCTCCCACTTGCATCGTATCCATTTAAGAAACTGAGAGTATTAACTTTTCTTGCTCTCGTAGCTTGGATCTATGTACGTCATAAAATGGTTTTGGCAGTGTGATCCAGCGAGTTGCTGTTTGGAGGTGAAAGGAGATCACTTCGAACGTTTTCTCCGAGGAAAGCTATGATTTCTTCGAGGTATGCTGTTATTGTTAGGATATTATGATGTTCTAGTTGGTCGCTCATGTGTTACATCTGAGCATTCTGCTGAGTGTAGCATGTATGTAACAAGAAAAAGTATAAGAATATCTAAGGGTTAGAAACAAGGTTGTCTAAATTCGGTTGCAAGCGGTGTTTAAATCCCACATTCCATGGAAATAACGAGTATGAGCCAAATCGATTCTTATTTCTACTAAAGCGTGACGTTAAGATTTGGCTAGTTGACTGCTGGAGGCTACAGTGATTCCGTCCTCAGTATAGAGTTTTGGTGTGCGAGAGTCTTCTTATTGATAGACTTTTTAGGCATGCTCGTTACAGAGGATAGCTATCAGGAAGGAAATCCGGGAGTGAAAGTCGTTCCGAAAGCAGTTTACCGCAATATAGGGTGCAGCTGCGCCGATGCGAAGAGTTCGTTGTCTACCCGCTCATTGAAGTCTCCGGCCTCTGCTAACGGCACTTTTGGTTATCTGGCGTTGTGCCGTCCGGCGTGGGCTGCGTCGCTTTGCTGGCGGCCCGCGGCCCGACCACGCGCGCCGCAGTGAGCTGATGATTCTTCAGCTAACGGGCCGCGCCGAGCTCTAAACACAACGACCACGCAGCCGTGTCTGCCGCCCATTCTTTAGTTTGCGCCGATCCTTTATATGGCTGCTGTGGGAAGAAGAAGACAGGTGTAAAGGCGGAGCATGGACGGCTCATTGCGCCGTGACCTGATGCACTGAATGTTGCGTAGGTGACAAATTTATAGGTTTAACTGACACTTCTTGCACCAGACGTTTTTATTGTACTAAATGAAATGAGCATTCCTAAAAAGGAGCAATGCAGGTCTCAGTTCAAACCTCCGGTACACTACATATTTTTTCATTTTCATGTGTGTTAGCCAGGAAATACGATGGTAGCCATAATCACCACCATCACCATCATTAAAATTCGGGACTGTTTTTTTTATTCGACGTCGCCCACCTTATATTTGTTTCCTTGTGCTCCATGTTTGATAATTTCTTCTGTAAAGGTATTTTTGCAATTAATTTCAGTAGTTCATCTTTTTCTAGCTTTTATGGCACACATAATCTCATAATTGCTATTAGCATTTAAATATTGGTGGAATAAAGAGATATCATAATGTCCCTTCGGAACATGATAGAAATGGGTTTTCATTTTACTATTTATTTTTTGTCCCTTCCCTCCCGTAGTCTATCACAAATTGTGAGGATTTCATCGTCTTGAAAACAGTCTTTTTCTTTCGAATTACAGATAAACTTTTCTGGAATCTGTTAAGTAGGAAAGGAGTACTGGCAGGCTTAAGGCGTGGTGAATCGTACTTAAACAGCTCTACTAGTGAGATATTTTCCCAGTGAAGGTTGAATCTTAATCTGGAGCTTGTTTTACGAAGTTAGGAAATTTCAGACCATAGCACAAAATGAAAGACGCCATCTGGATCTAATCAAGTGCTGTGAATTTAGTAACTTTGGAATGTGCAAGATGAAGAACGGCGCATTATTGACCATCCATTGTCGCCTCAGAGTTTAAGACTCGAGTTTGTAGCTACGCTGCTTTCATCCAAGATATTGCATGGTATAAACAATAAATATGTATACTTAAGGGGACTACGTTTCTAAAAAGAAGCGATCACACCAGTTTAATGTCAACTTCAGGGCAAAAGGCATCTCGAAGCAAGAAAGGCACAACCGAAGTTTCGTTGTTTCTAGCTCATGTTCAAAAGAGGCACGCCTGTGTGGTGGTGCTCTTCTCGGAGGCACCCCCGTTCGAATCCTGGTGATGAATGAAATTTTCACTACAAGAATTTGGTGAGTAAGGGAGGAGAGACGGTGACGTAAAGCTCTTGATCACCAAACTTTTGCCAATATCATGTATTAAACCGCAGACATCTGTGCAGTCTCCCATCAAGTGAGGGCATGTGACACTGCTGATGGTGATACGTCCGCTGGATGTAGACGTCAAGTTTGGCGGCCCGCTTGGTGCTATTGGGAAGGAGTAGGCTATGTGCTGGCACAGCGTTTCACTCTCTTATTTCCATCATCGTCATACCACACAATTGAAACACAAAAGTATAAGGATATCAATTACACTCAGCTTCACGTTAAAAATGCACATAAGGCAACTCTCAGATATCCGCACGGGGGACTGTGTGACTACGCAGCCCAACCTAGCCCTTGGGATCTCACGCACAACAATTCCAAATGATTTTTTTAGCATAGATGTGTACAATATGGCTGTAACAGATTAAAGAAATTGATCTTTGACGGGAGAGAAGAAACGTAAGGAAACAGCAAGTGACAACAAGTAACTTTATTAGGAAGAAAGTATTACGAATGCAATAAAACTTTTCTTGGGGCAGATACTATGGTGGAACAAAATTTCTGAACTGATAACATTTCCAGTCGACTGTAATTATTGTTTATTTTCACTAATGGCCGATTTCGGGTGCTATCTATGTCATATTCAAGCGGTACATGAGCATGAGCCACCAAGTTGTCCAGCCACAAGTATATTGTGGGAAAACATAAAACTTAGGACAAGTAAATAGGCGAAGAGATCCGTCACTGTCCGATTAAGCTGTAAATGAAAAAGATCACTGGAAATCGTACAATTTCTAAGAGTAACCGTCTAGAGTGACGTAATGCCGAAAGACCACATGAAACTAAGTGCAGGAAAAGCAGATGCCGGACTTGAATTACTGGAAGAATCTTAAGCAAATGTAAGTCATCCACGAAAGAGACTGCCTTTAAAACACTTGTGTCGACTATTCTTGTGTATTTTTCATCAGTCTGCGACTTTTACGCAGTAGCGTTTACAAAAGAGATACGGGACATCCAACAAAGATGTACACGTTTCGTCACGGGGACGTTTTGTAGTCGCGAGAGCATCGTTACTGTCGGGATTCGGAGAGCGGACATTCAAAGCAGACGTGGGAACTTATGCTATCTGATCAAAAAAATACGCGCATCCCAATGTAACGCGGAACTGACCAATAGATGTCACAAGAGCCGGGCCCGGCAGTATAAAAGGAGGCAGGGAGCATGGTGAGTAGAGAGGCAGTAACAGCAGGGAAACTCAGTGACTTCACGTGTTGGGTGTCACATGAGTGACAATTCCATCGGGGGCATTTCAGCCCTTCTAAAAGTTCAAGACATTAGTCAGGAAGAATCAATACGCAAACAAGTGGGATACGGAAATACTAAGGAATGACGAGATACGTTTGAAGTTCTCTAACGCTATAGATACAGCAATAAGGAATAGCGCAGTAGGCAGTACAGTTGAAGAGGAATGGACATGTCTAAAAAGGGCCATCACAGACGTTGGGAGGGAAAACATAGGTACAAAGAAGGTAGCTGCGAAGAAACCATGGGTAACAGAAGAAATACTTCAGTTGATTGATGAAAGGAGGAAGTACAAACATGTTCCGGGAAAATCAGGAATACAGGAATACAAGTCGCTGAGGAATGAAATAAATAGGAAGTGCAGGGAAGCTAAGACGAAATGGCTGCAGGAAAAATGTGATGACATCGAAAAAGATATGATTGTCGGAAGGACAGACTCAGCATACAGGAAAATCAAAACAACCTTTGGTGACATTAAAAGCAACGGTGGTAACATTAACAGTGAAACGGGAATTCCACTGTTAAATGCAGAGGAGAGAGCAGATAGGTGGAAAGAATACATTGAAAGCCTCTATGAGGGTGAAGATTTGTCTGATGTGATAGAAGAAGAAACAGGAGTCGATTTAGAAGAGATAGGGGATCCAGTATTAGAATCAGAATTTAAAAGAGCTTTGGAGGACTTACGGTCAAATAAGGCAGAAGGGATAGATAACATTCCATCAGAATTTCTAAAATCATCGGGGGAAGTGGCAACAAAACGACTATTCACGTTGGTGTGTAGAATATATGAGTCTGGCGATATACCATCTGACTTTCGGAAAAGCATCATCCACACAATTCCGAAGACGACAAGAGCTGACAAGTGCGAGAATTATCGCACAATCAGCTTAACAGCTCATGCATCGAAGCTGCTTACAAGAATAATATGCAGAAGAACGGAAAATAAAATTGAGAATGCGCTAGGTGACGATCAGTTTGGCTTTAGGAAAAGTGAAGGGACGAGAGAGGCAATTCTGACGTTACGGCTAATAATGGAAGCAAGGCTAAAGAAAAATCAAGACACTTTCATAGGATTTGTCGACCTGATAAAAGCGTTCGACAATATAAAATGGTGCAAGCTTTTCGAGATTCTGAAAAAAGTAGGGGTAAGCTATAGGGAGAGACGGGTCATATACAATATGTACAACAACCAAGAGGGAATAATAAGAGTGGACGATCAAGAACGAAGTGCTCGTATTAAGAAGGGTGTAAGACAAGGCTGTAGCCTTTTGCCCCTACTCTTCAATCTGTACATCGAGGAAGCAATGATGGAAATAAAAGAAAGGTTCAGGAGTGAAATTAAAATACAAGGTGAAAGGATATCAATGATACGATTCGCTGATGACATTGCTATCCTGAGTGAAAGTAAAGAAGAATTAAATGATCTGCTGAACGGAATGAACAGTCTAATAAGTACACAGTATGGTTTGAGAGTAAATCGGAGAAAGACGAAGGTAATGAGGAGTAGTAGAAATGTGAACAGCGAGAAACTTAACATCAGGATTGATGGTCACTAAGTCAATGAAGTTAAAGAGTTCTGCTACCTAGGCAGTAAAATAACCAATGACGGACGGAGCAAGGAGGATATCAAAAGCAGACTCGCTATGGCAAAAAAGGCATTTCTGGCCAAGAGAAGTCATATCAAAGACCGGCCTTAATTTGAGGAAGAAATTTCTGAGGATGTACGTCTGGAGTACAGCATTGTATGGTAGTGAAACATGGACTGTGGGAAAACCGGAACAGAAGAGAATCGAAGCATTTGAGATGTGGTGCTATAGACGAATGTTGAAAATTAGGTGGACTGATAAGGTAAGGAATGAGGAGGCTCTACGCAGAATCGGAGAGGAAAGGAATATGTGGAAAACACTGATAAGGAGAAGGGACAGGATGATAGGGCATCTGCTAAGATATGAGGCAATGACTTCCATGGTACTAGAGGGAGCGGTAGAGGGCAAAAACTGTAGAGGGAGACAGAGATTGGAATACGTCAGGCAAATAATTGAGGATGTAGGTTGTAAGTGCTACTCTGAGATGAAGAGGTTAGCACAGGAAAGGATTTCGTGGCGGGCCGCATCAAACCAGTCAGTAGACTGATGACCAAAAAAAAAAAAAGTACCCAGTACAAATGTTGGTGATGCGATCGTGAAGTGGGAACGCGAAGGAATGACCACAACCAAACAATGACCAGTCATACCTCATTTGTCGAGCACTGAGGGGGAAGTTTGTAAAAACTTCATGGAACCAGCGAAAGGAATGAGTAGTGAGTTCGAGGGTGCTACGAGCAGTCCAACTAGCACAATGACTGTGCGTTTGAAGTTAAGAAGAATGAGGTCCATCGGTCGAGCAAAAAATGGTTCAAATGGCTCTGAGCACTATGGGACTTAACAGCTGTGGTCATCAGTCCCCTAGAACTTAGAACTACTTAAACCTAACTAACCTAAGGACATCACACACATCCATGCCCGAGGCAGGATTCGAACCTGCGACCGTAGCAGTCGCGCGGTTACGGACTGCGCGCCTAGAACCGCGAGACCACCGCGGCCGGCTCGGTCGAGCAGCTCCCATAAGCCACACATTTCTGTAGTCAGTGTCTCAGCGACGTTTGAAGTTGTGTGAAATGTGACGCCACTGGACAGTGGATGACTGGAAACGAGATATTTCGAGTGATGAATTACTCTATACCCTGTGACAATCCGATACGAAGGTTTTAGTGCGGCGAATGCCTGGCGAATGTCAGCTGCAAACACGTGTAATACCAACTGTGAAGTATACAGCAGTTGCTGATATGGTATGGAGGTGTGTCTCGTGGTTAGGGTGGTCTTTTTACAGCGTTTAAGGAATTGCTAACTGCCGAAGGTTATAAACACATTGTCAGCATTGCGTAATGCGTAAAGTAGAGGAACAGTTCGGAGACGATGACTGTATCAACGTGACAGTGCAGCCTTTCATAAAGCGGCATGGCTTGTGGACAATAACATTAGCCTACAGAGAGTCCCGACCTGAACCCAGTGAGATTCTCTGGGATGAGTTAGAACGCCGACTTCGCTCCAGACCCTAGCGTCCAACATCAGTTACCTCCTCTGGTAACGGCTGTTGAGGAATAACGGTCTGCCATTCCTCTACAGACATTGGGACGGGTCAGTGGAAGTGTACCCAGCAGATTTCAAGCCATCATATGGCAAAGGGTTGATGCGCTCTATATTAATGCCCACAATTACCTGTCCGGTTACTTTTGAGCAGCTAAGGTATTGAAACTTCCTGGAATATTAAAACTGTGTGCTGGACCGAAACTCGAACTCAGCACCTTTGCCTTTCGCGGGCAAGTGCTCTACCATCTGAGCTATCTAAGCACGACTCACGACCCGTCCTCACAGCTTTAATTCCGCCAAGAGAGCTTCTGTGAAGTTTGGAAGGTAGGAGATGAGGTACTGGCGGAAGTAAAGCTGTGAGGACGGCTCGTTAGCCGTGTTTGAGTATCCCGTTGGTGGAGCACTTGCCCGCGAAAGGCAAAGGTCCCGAGTTCGAGTCTCGGTCCGGCACACAGTTTTAATCTGCCAGGAAGTTTCATATCAGCGCACACTTGACTGCAGAATCAAAAATTTCATTCTAGAAGCTATTCCCACAAATTTCAAGCGAAAGAATCACGACGTAAATGCTGGAGACACTAGAGTTCTTGTGTAAACCTGTCGTCGTTCTACCCACGTACCATTCGCGAATGGAACAGGGCGAGGGAAATGGCAGTGGTAACAGAGATGCCCTACGCCATGCTGGCTTGCGGGTTACAGATGCAAAAGTATTCATGTGGGTAATTAATACAAAAACACTTTGAAGATAGTAGTTGAAGCTGAGAAGTGCTCTGTGAATCTGTAGGCAGGATCTTTGGCAGTGGCACCCAGCGCGTTCGTAGGACTTCCCCAAATTTCACGTCCGGTGAATTCACAACGAGAATTATGTGGGCAGATGACACGGATTCAATAGTAATTATTGCAGTAATATGTGATACGCAGAGTAAATTCCTGCTTACCATCTAAAACATGTAAACACTATTGACACAATGACAGTTTGGAACGATTACGTATTGATGCATTTTGTAGTGAGGTACGAAGAGCTATAAATTTAGGAAAACATCGTGCTGAGAGCAAAGTTTTTTCCTAAAGCTGAACTGGTCTTTCAGCGATTTATTTTGTTACCTCTGACTCTTGAAAAAAGCATAATATGCCGAAATTGTGAATGAATACAGTTAACAAGTCAGGTGGAAAATATTGTCATATATAAAATACTTTCAAATTGTTTTTATACGTATTGTACGCTTGATTACTAGTCGTAAGTTTTATGCCTGCGCTTCATATGCTGCTGATTTGTTCTTAAGGATGTCGTCTACAGCTAAAAAACAGTGTAATGGGTAGAACAGACGAATAGCGGAAAATGAAAATGGCTGTACTCTAGACCGGAAAATACTACAGGCAGCACTGTTTTCACTGAGGCGATAGGTGATAAAGGTAATATGTGTAGCCTCGCATATGGCTCGCCACTCTCAACCTCATCGCACGCAACTTGGAAACACGTCACGTATTTACTCTCGACTGGAAAGAGGTGTAGCTCACCTTCCAGCGTCAAAAACAGTTTCGGTACGTTACCTACTCTTGGTATGCAGCACTGTATAACCTTAAACGCACCAAACGTAGGGTGACCATTCATATATTTCTTACAGCAAACTTTTCAAATTTGCACTGTGTTTTACTTAATTTCGGAGTATCACAATAAATGTCGGCAATAGCGAAAGAAAAACCCGTTCATTATGAAGCTTTGATGTCTGATTATAAAATGGAAAAAAGAGAAAGCAATTTTTTTTACCGAGTAGTTTCCCCAAGATCGAATGAGAAGGACCGCATTGTGGAGAACATGGGCGAATCCAGAGACGGTTGCTTTTAATTTTGTACACGGAAAGTAAAAATTTTACGGAGAAAATAACTACAGAAACTAATGTGCCATTGCTTCGTCTACGTACACTGAGAAGCCAAAATATTATAACCACTGCCCACCGTGACGTTAAATGCCGTCTGTTTACCCTGCAGGCACGTGACGCGGTAAACAAAGTATGTAAGCTGAGCAGGCACGGACAGGGGACCACACTAGCGAAGATATGGGCTACAGATGCAGAAATCCTTTGAGAAAAGCGACTCTGACAAAGGGCAGATTATTTTTACGCCGAGCCTGTGATATCTTGAAAACGGTGAAACTGGTCGAATATTCAAATGGCTCTGAGCACTATGGGACTTAACTACTGTGGTCATCAGTCCCCTAGAACTTAGAACTACTTAAACCTAACTAACCTAAGGACATCACACACATCCATGCCCGAGGCAGGATTCGAACCTGCGACCGTAGCAGTCGCGCGGTACCGGACTGAGCGCCTAGATACGCTAGACCACCGCGGCCGGCCATGCACAAGTGTTCCGAAGCAACCGTACGTTATTGAACATGGAGCTCCGCGCAGACTACCCCTATGTGTTCACATGTTGACCCAACGATATCGTCTGTTACTATTTCAATGGGAACGGGACTATTGAGATTCGACCGATGTTTATTGGAAACGTGAAGCACATTTTTACGGCATTAGGTAGATGGTCGTTTCCATAAACGCCGTCATCGAGATGAACGGCTGCTCGAAATGTGCAGTGTGCCACGGACGCAGGCTGGTGGGAGCAGCATTATGCTGTGGGAGACATTCTCCTGCGCTTGCTTGGAACCTGTAGGAGTAATCGAAGACTTTGTGACAGCTGGGAACCAACTGCATCCCTTCATGCTTGATGTCTTCACCGACCATTCAGAAATATACCTGTCCGTGTCTGGGAGACATAACCGTGCTATTGTGGTTTGAGGAGCATTACAATGAACTCACGTTGATGTCTCGGCGACAGAATTCGCCTCACCTAAATCCTATGGAACCTGCCTGTGTCGCTATCTTGTGCCATCACCGCGTACGCATATGAACGGCCCGCTATTTACACGAATTACATGACATGTGCGTAGACATCTAATGCCACATACCTCCACAAACCTACGAACAAATTGTCGCGTTCCTGATAAGTAGAATCAGTGATGGATTTCGTTCAAAAGATGGATAAACAGGCTGTTAGCAAGTGGTCATAATGTTTTGGCTCATCAGTGTGAAGCGATATTTTTAGAGGCGCACGTCCACACGCACACACACACACACACACACACACACACACACACACACGCACACACACACACACACACGTGATGACTGGGTGTTCTGTGATGTCCTTAGGTTAGTTAGTTTAAGTAGTTCTAAGTTCTAGGGGACTGATGACCAAAGCTGTTAAGTCCCATAGTGCTCAGAGCCATTTGAAGCACACACACACACACATATATATATATATATAGGGTGTTTCAAAAACGTACGGCCAAACTTTCAGGAAACATTCGTCACACACAAATAAAGAAAAGATGTATGTTACGTGGACATGTGTCCGGAAACGCTTAATTTCCATGTTAGAGCTCATTTTAGTTTCGTCACCTACGCTTCCACCTACGCTCAGTGGAGCACGTTATCATGATTTCATACGGGATACTCTACCTGTGCTGCTAGAACATGTGCCTTTACAAGTACGACACAACATGTGGTTCATGCACGATGGAGCTCCTGCACATTTCAGTCGAAGTGTTCGTACGCTTCTCAATAACAGATTCGGTGACCGATGGATTGGTAGAGGCGGACCAATCCCATGGCCTCCACGCTCTCCTGACCTCAACTTTCTTGGCTTTCATTTATGGGGGCATTTGCAAGCTCTTGTCTATGCAACCCCGGTACCAAATGTAGAGACTCTTCGTGCTCGTATTGTGGACGGCTGTGATACAATACGGCATTCTCCAGGGCTGCATCAGCGCATCAGGGATTCCATGCGACGGAAGGTGGATGCATGTATCCTCGCTAACGGAGGACATTTTGAACATTTCCTGTAACAAAGTGTTTGAAGTCACGCTGGTACGTTCTATTGCTTTGTGTTTCCGTTCCATGATTAATGTGATTTGAAGAGAAGTAATAAAATGAGCTCTAACATGGAAAGTAAGCGTTTCCGGACACATGTCCACACAACATATTTTCTTTCTTTGTGTGTGAGGAATGTTTCCTGAACGTTTGGCCGTACCTTTTTGTAACACCCTGTGTAAGATGAGCTGAAATGCTACGATACTGTTGCGTGGAACAATTAGTAATCCGCGTCGCGCCGGACTATACGACAACTGGAGTTGTATACCTGTCGCTCCACTGTGAACCAGTTAAGTCGCTTCGACTACGTATCTACACGTTCCATCAGTGCGAGTTGCCTCTGCGTCATATCGGGAGTCGCATCTCGTATCTATCGTATCAGCTCGCTGAGAACCGCGCCGAAGTGTGTCGAGATAGAACGTACAAGAATTCTGGTAATACTGCCACACAGTGAATGAGAGGATATCGCAAAAGGAAAGAGGAACAACACGCGTATGTCTGGTGGTCGTTATAACCCCAAACGGAAAATGAATAAATAATGCATCTCCGTGGACGGGAGGAAGCAGAGTAAAGCGTATTAGCGTCCCCTTACGCAGTTTCTGTGTAGCTGGCTGGCGGCTGAGCCAGTGCCGCTCGTGGGACATGTGATTTAGAGGCAGGACGGGCGGCCCGGGCAGCGCCATTATCTTGCGGCGAGCATAGTAATCGGGCCGTGCGTGGCCGACAGCATTTTCCAGCCGGCGGAGCCCACGACCTGCCGACTAAGTGCTCAGGCGCACGGCTCGTGGCCCACGGCTTCCTGGTCGGCTAACCCCACGGAAACCACGCTTATTCTTTCACGCGCTAGCAGCCCGCCAAAGCAAGAAAGGAGTCACGTTTAGATAAACATCTACTCTTTCACGTACCTCGGTCGGTGGTCTGTTAGGATAGCAGACGCACTATGGAAATACACCACTGGCCTTTAAAATTGCTCCGCCACGAAGATAACGTGCTACAGACGCGAAATTTAACCGACAGGAAGAAGATGCTGTGATATGCAAATGACTGGCTTTTCAGAGCATTCACACAAGGTTGGCGCCGGTGGCGACACCTACAACGTGTTGACATGAGGAACGTTTGCAACCGATTTCTCATACACAAACAGCAATTGACCGGCGTTGCCTGGTGAAACGTTGTTGTGATGCCTCGTGTAAGGAGGAGAAATGCGTACCATTACGTTTCCGACTTTATAAAGGTCGGATTGTAGCCTATCGTGCTTGCGGTTTATCGTATCGCGTCATTGCTGCTCGCGTTGGTCGAGATTCAATGACTGTTAGCAGAATATGGACTCGGTGGGTTCAGGAGGGTAATACGGTACGCCGTGCTGGATCCCAATGGCCTCGTATCACTAGCAGTCGAGATGACAGGCATCTTATCCGCATGGCTGTAACGGATCGTGCAGCCACGCCTCGATCCCTGAGTCAACAGATGGGGACGTTTGCAAGACAACAACCATCTGCACGAACAGTTCGACGACGTTTGCAGCAGCATGGACTATCAGCTCGGATACCATGGCTGCGGTTACCCTTGACGCTGCATCACAGACAGGAGCGCCTGTGATGGTGTACTCAACGACGAACCTGGGTGCACGAATGGCAAAACGTCATTTTCTCGGATGAATCCAGGTTCTGTTTACAGCACCATGATGGTCGCACCCGTGTTTCGCGACATGGCGGTGAACGTGAATTGAAAGCGTGTATTCGTCTTGATGGTATGGCGTGATGGTATGGGGTGCTATTGGTTACACGTCTCGGTCACCTCTTGTTCGCATTGACGGCTTTTTTAACAATGGACATTACATTTCAGATGTCTTACGACCCGTGGCTCTACCCTTCATTCGATGCCTGCGAAACCCTACGTTTCAGCAGGATAATGCACGACCGCATGCTGCAGGCCTGTACGGGCTTTTCTGGATACAGAAAACTTTCGACTGCTGCCCTGGCCAGCACATTCTCCAGATCTCTCACCAATTGAAAACATCTGGTCAATGCTGGCCGAGCAACTGGCCCGTCACAATGCGCCAGTCACTACTCTTGATGAACTGTGGTATCGTGTTGAAGCTGCATGGGCAGCTGTACCTGAACACGCAATCCAGGCTCTGTTTGACTCAATGCCCAGGCGTATCAAGGTCTTTATTACGGCCAGAGGTGGTTGTTCTGGGTGCTGATTTCTTAGGATCTATGCACCCAAATTACGTGAAAATGTAATCACATGTGAGTTCTAGTATAATATATTTGTCCAATGAATACCAGTTTATCATCTGCATTTATTCTTGGTGTAGCAATTTTAATGGTCAGTAGTGTAGAAAGAAACTGGAGAAAGAGTTTGAAAGTTGTTGCATGCGGCGTCTGCCAGTAACTAATGTTTGAATTGCGAAGTAACCGTGTCGATGTACAGCGTGGTTGATATTGGTGATTAATCAGTTTCGACCGATCGGCCAGTGATTCTCCAAATATGTACCTGAGTAACCGAGTGGCCTCACGAGCAATACGAGGTGGAACTCCACCATGCATCAAACAGTTGAGTCCAAAAAACCTCTCTCCCGTAGAGCAGGGATCAAGCAGGGATCACATGCTGGCAAAGCAGACTAACGTGTGCCGTTCACGCTGCATGTCCTTGGCCCTTGAGTCCGAGTAATTGAAAGAAAAGTTGACCGATCATGACCTATGTCGTGAAGCCACAGCACACCGTGACTCGTTCACTATGCAGGGGAACCTCATGAACGTTCGTGGGCGTTGATGATCCCAAAATTAATGAGTTATTTCAAATGACCATGTTATTAGCAAGCATACGTATATAAGTCTGTTTCTTACACGGTACTGAAACGTGACCTGCCAGTGAAGATGGTCTGTCAATGAAGAGGGTGTTTTTTCTTTAAAGAGAATAAAAATAAAAAACTAATTCATTGGAACTGTGGCCATATAGCAAATTATTTAGAAGATTTTGACTTGAAATAAGAACCAATGCTTCAGTTCTAAAAGAATTAATGACACAAACGAAGCTATCACAAAACCTTCTAGTTCCTTAGACACGTAAGTCGAAGATTAGGTCAAAAGTATCCTAGTTTCTATAGTATGTGGTCCGCTATTTTCATAATCTGAGAAATATTATATTATTGCTGTAACCTTGCTGGTCGTATGTTCTTCGTGTTTCTATAGTCGTCAGTTAACCTGTGAGAAGGAAGTCGTGTCCACCAGCTGTCTGTGAATCGTGTAAACGTTACTCTGTGTGTGTATCCGCTGCTGGGATTCGATTAGGATCCAGCTCTCCTCCTTCTTTCGCAAGCTAGTGAGTTGTGCGTTAACCTGCACGAGAAAGGTAAGCAGTAGCTATTAGAATTAAGAATGAAGAGATTTGGATAGGAGAGGAAGTCGTAACAGACTGCAAGAAACCAACGGCAAGTGTGATGAGTTACAAAAATAAATAAATATTGCAAGCAGAAAATTAGTTGGAGTGGTAGTAGGAATCTATGTTGGAGGCATTTTAATGAAAAAAGAATGGGGAGCCGAAATGATTTGTTGGAGGATGGGAAGTCGCTCAAATACGTGGATATATTCGACAGCAGTTTTTAGAAAACGAACTATATCTGCAGTTATGGGGGCGAGACTTAGGGAATTAATTGGGTAAAAGTAGGTATCTTGGAAAGAGGCTATGATTAACATTTACAAGTTTATGAGGGATGGGATACGCCTATGTAGGACCAGAGTCTGAAGGCGGGGCATCATTTCAGGAGGTGATTAGCTTTGCAATGAGGGAAATTTTCGCAATCTTGGATGCAATTGCTCATAACCTCACTAAGGATAAATCTGACATCGTTTGACAGTTTATGTGAGAAAATTTTCTTGCATTAACGCTGTAAGATGGTTTTCAAGAAAGTCTAGACAAGAAGGCGCTGTAAGGCAACACGGTAACGCACCAGGCCCTTTCAGCTGATCGTCTGTTACATCAGACCACATATTTAAACAGAAATGTTCTTTAAAATATGTCTGAACAAAGGCATATGGGTTTTTGTCGGAAGAAAAGAAGGTAGATTAGGGTTTAACATTCCGTCGGCTTTGAGATCTTTAGAGACAATGTACGAGCTGATATTGGCTGAAGGAGTGAGGAAGAGGGGGGGGGGGAGGAGCGAGGGGAAGGAAATCGGCCTTTATCTTTCAGAGGAACCATCCCAGAATTTCTCTGTAGTGATTGAGGAAAATCACTGAAAACCTAAGTCTGGATGGATGGAGGTGGATCTGACCCATCGCTCTCCCTAACATGAGTCCAGTGCTAATGTCTGGGCCATGTCTCTCTGTGGTTTTCTTAAGGTCACCGATGTGATTTGAGTGTGTTACTGATGTCAGAAGTGAAAGTGGCTTGATCAGTAAATGGGGTTCCTCGACAGTTTGCAGTTCGCGAAAGACGGAATTTCACTCTACCTCCATCCCTTCTCAAAGGTGCTGAATCCACAGTAAATGATAAGGGTAGGGGCTCTGCATATATAATGACTACCATATTCTTGAGTCTGTAACGCCAAGACATGTTGACATTTTGCATATGCTAAGGAGAAAGTGCTGCCATCTGAATAACGTCTTCTGATCCATCCAAACTCCATTCCTACATTCAGAAGAGATACAACATCTGGTCTTTACACTAATCTTACGCAGTTTACTGAAAATATGAGTACTCCGTCGTTAGTAACTCGTCTTCTGTTTTTTTCTACAAGCAACGGTAGTATTCCCACAACAATACTCGCACACAAATATAATGTTGGCGTATTCAGCATTTTTAAATATTAAGAGCATACTAAACGATACAGAAAAATTGGCCGACAAGTCACAGTCATAATCACAGTAGAAAAATTCTATTAAGTAAACTCAGGCACAGCTTCACAGCATGGGCTTGAAAACAAAAAGGTATAATCGATGAAAAACCGTAGCAACTGGAATTAAAAACCAAAATGAAAACATCTCTGTAACTAGCTGCATTTCTGTAACAAAAATACATGAAAATTTTCATTTGAATTAGTCTACACTACCATCTCATAAAATGGCTAAAACGGGCACTCAATTACACCTGCAGGTTGCCTGTTTGAAGGCATCCAGCAGCAACGAAATTTTGATTGTCAGTATTTCATATAATTATTGACAGAATTTAAAAAATTAAAATGCTGTCATAATCTCCTCTTTAAGAGATATAATCTTAAGTTAAACGTTTAATACCATAAGTCACATATTAAAGTTAGGACGTGCATATACGTCTTGACGATGTTTAACCCATGGTGTACAAATTATCCAGACTATGTTCATCCAGTCTTAATTTTAACTTTTTCATTAGTGTACGATTGTTTTTAAATACTTGCAGAGTAACGGCATGTTTTTAAAATCTTAAATTCGATCCAAAATGTTATTCTTGAAAGTACGAATACGTCAATGGTTACTTAATATTGTTGTACACATGTATACTTGCAAACAGAGTACAGTTATCATCAGTTACCATTGACTTATCACTGTTGACTTGCTGGGCGAATTAACGGAGCATTACTTTGAAACCCCTCAAAAATACGAATTAAAAAGTTCCGCGTTGTTTCAGATGACACTAAGCTTTGCGTTACCAATTTTTCAAACAATGAAGTATAACAACCTCAAAAATTAATCTGTGATTCAGCACAATGTCAAGGATGGCCCTTAACATTTCTGACATCCCACTACCACGTAAATTCATGTAAAAAATGGTAAGACACACAAGGTAACATTGATTACTTGCTTGTGTGTGATGTCCTTAGGTTAGATAGGTTTAAGTAGTTCTAAGTCTAGGGGACTGATGGCCTCAGATATTAAGTCCCATAGTGCTTAGAGCCATTTGCGTTCAGACACATATTCGGGATCTTTATCCGTGTCGTATATATCTACATCATCCTCAGATTTGTTCAAATCGTACGTCAAAAGAATTTTTCTGTCGCGAATACCGTGCGCTTTATTACTAAGAGAGCATCGTGCAGTACTGGCCGGCTTACAGTAACGGCCACTACTGCTCGTATGATTTCCCCTCTCGCGACCCAATTGGCAGAAGTCTACAGTAAGCAGAAGCAAGCTTGTGTATACACGTGCACTGGAGTCGGATATCTTCTTCTGACATTTGATGATACTTTCTAGAGAATTGTTTACAACATAACGAGATCCTACTACATGTTTATGGTGCAATACCGGCCCCCCGATTGTCTTGTCAGAAGTAATTTCAATTTTTAAATTATATTTTCTTTTGCTTAATTCTTTTCAGATTGAAATGGTGGAAAATGAGAAAAAAGTAAGAGGAAAATGGATTTAAGAATGTATGAAAATGGCTGTGAGCAAGGTTACGTCTCGTCCGCCTCTGTTGCTGCACGGCCACCACGGCGGATTTCTAAGCGAAGGGGCCTGGGTTCGATTTCTGGTTGGATTGGAGATTTTCTCCACTCGGGAACTGGGTGTTGCGTTGTCCTTACATTCGTGTCGTCTTAACTGGCAATACTATTGATATGGTTGAATCGGCATGGCGCGAAAGCCAATAAAAAGAAGGTTATATCTAACAAACCGCCACGAGGGAGGCAGCTGAAGCGTTTGCAACAATAGAAAAGAAAAAGATCGCCACGGAACAGAGGAGATTAAAAAGAGAAAATCTGAAAGAGAGCTGAAGAAAGCTGAAGTTGGCTGTTGCAAAAGGAAGCAAACACGCAAAGTGTGGCCATGGAAACCCAATTATAAAGCGCTAAAGAAAACTGGAATTTACAGGAAAAAATGGCTCAGCAGAAGAGACTGAAACATGCGTTATGTGTCTGGAGTCGTCTGAAGAAGACTGGGTGCTATGTAGCAATTGTAGAGACTGGGCACATGATGGATCTGTTGGTCAGAAGAATATTTTGTATTTTATATGCGATGTCTGCAAAACAGTGAGTAAAGATTGATGAACTGAGCTGAAACAGTAACAAAAAATTCCCAAGCTTATGTGTTCTACTATTATTCAATAAGTACCAGTGCAGTACCGATGTTATCATATTAAGGACAATGGCCGATACTGCAAGCCTTGTAATTGTAGCTCTTTTTCTTTCTATATCATTAAGTAACATTAATAAAAAATTCTTAAGCTCAGAAAATAATATACGGAACCACCAAAGAAATTGGTATAGGCATGCGTATTGAAATACAGAGATGTGTAAACAGGTAGAATACGGCGCTGCGCTCAGCGACGCTTATATGATACAACAAGTGTCTGGCGCAGTTGTTTTATCTGTTACTGCTGCTACAGGGGCAGTTTATCAAGATTTAAGTAAGTCTGAACGTGGTCGGTTCACGAGCGATGGGACACAGCATCTTCGAGGTAGCGATGAAGTGGGCATTTTCCCGTACGACCATTTCACGAGTATAACGTGAATAGCGGGAATCCGGTTAAACATTAAATCTCCGAGATCGATGCGGCCGGAAAAAGATCCTGCTAGAACGGGACCAACGACGACTGCAGAGAATCATTCAGCGTGAAAGAACTGCAACCCTTCCGCAAATTGCTGTAGATTTCAGTGCTGGGCGATCAACAACTGTCAGTGTGCGATCCATTCAATGGAACATCTTCGATACGGGCCTTCGGAGCCGAAAGCCCACTAGTGGAACCTTAATGACTGCACGACACAAAGCTTTACGCCTCGAATGGGCCCGTCAACACTAACATTGGGCTGTTGAAGACTGGAAACATGTTGCCTGGTCGAAGGAGTCTCGTTTCAAATTGTATTGATCGGATGGACGTGTACAAGTATTGAGACAACCACATGAATCCACGAACCCTGCATGTCTGTTCAAGCTGCTGGAGTCTCTGTAATGGCATGGAGCGCGTGCAGTTGTAGTGATATGGGACCCCTGATACGACTCTGACAGGTGACACGTACCTAAGCATCCTCTCTGATCACCTGTATCAATTCATGTTCATTGTGCATTCCCACGGACTTGGGCTAATTGAAGCAGGACAATGCGACACCTCACACGTCCGGAATTGCTACAGACTGGCTCTTGGAACACTCTTCTGAGTTTAAAGACTTCCGCGGCCGCTAAACTCGCCAGACATGAACTCTATTGTGCATATCTAGGATGCCTGGCAACGTGCTATTCAGAAGACACCTCTACCCCCTCGTACTCTTACGGATTTATGGACAGCCCTGCAGGAATCGTGGTGTCATTCCCCTCCAGCACTACTTCAGACATTAGTCGAGTCCATGCTACGTCGTGTTGCGGCACTTCTGCGTGCTGGCGGGGGCCCTACACTATAGGGTGATCGATTGATAGTGACCGGGCCAAATATCTCACGAAATAATCATCAAACGAAAAAACTACAAAGAACGAAACTCGTCTAGCTTGAAGGACCAAACCAGATGGCGCCATGGTTGGCCCGCTAGATGGCGCTGCCATAGGTCAAACGGATATAAACAGCGTTTTTTTTTTAATAGGAACCCCCATTTTGTATTACATATTCGTGTAGTAAGTAAAGAAATGTGAATGTTTTAGATGGACCACTTTTTTCACTTTGTGGTAGATGGCGTTGTAATAGTGACAAACGTATAAGTACGTGGTATCACGTAACATTCCGCCAATGCGACGGTATTTGCTTCGTGATATGTTACCCGTGTTAAAATGGACCGTTTACCAATTGCGGAAAAGGTCGATATCGTGTTGATGTATGGCTATTGTGATCAAAATGCCCAACTGGCGTGTGCTATGTATGCTGCTCGGTATCCTGGACATCATCCAAGTGTCCGGACCGTTCACCGGATGGTTACGTTATTTAAGGAAACAGGAAGTGTTCAGCCACATGTGAAACGTCAACCACGACCTGCAACAAATGATAATGCCCAAATAGGTGTTTTAGCTGCTGTCGCGGCTAATCCGCACATCAGTAGCAGACAAATTGCGCGAGAATCGGGAATCTCATTAACTTTGGTGTTGAGATTGCTAAATCAACATCGACTGCACCCGTACCGTATTTCTATGCACCAGCAATTGCATGGCGACGACTTTGAACGTCGTGTACAGTTCTGCCACTGGGTGCAAGAGAAACTACGGGACAATGACAGATTTTTTGCACGCGTTCTATTTAGCGACGAAGCGTCATTCACCAACAGTGATAACGTAAACCGACATAATATGCACTATTGGGCAATGGAAAATCCACGATGGCTGCGACAAGTGGAACATCAGCGGCCTTGGCGGGTTAATGTATGGTGCGGCATTGTGGGAAGAAGGATAATTGGCCCCCATTTTATCGATGGCAATCTAAATGGTGCAATGTATGCTGATTTCCTACGTAATGTTCTACCGATGTTACTGCATGACAGAATGGCGATGTACTTCCAACATGATGGATGTCCGGCACATAGCTCGCGTGCGGTTGAAGCGGTATTGAATAGGATATTTCATGACAGGTGGATTGGTCGTCGAAGCACCAAACCATGCCCCACACGTTCACCGGATCTGACGTCCCCGGATTTCTTTCCGGGGTGGAAAGTTGAACGATATTTGCTATCGTGATCCACCGGGAACACCTGACAACATGCGTCAGCGCATTGTCAATGCATGTGCGAACATTACGGAAGGCGAACTACTCGCTGTTGAGAGGAATGTCGTTACACGTATTGCCAAATGCATTGAGGATGACGGACATTATTTTGAGCATTTACTGTATTAATGTATTATTTACAGGTAATCACGCTGTAACAGCATACGTCGTCAGAAATGATAAGTTCATAAAGGTACGTGTATCACATTGGAACAACCAAAATAAAATGTTCAAACGTACCTACGTTCTGTATTTTAATTTAAAAACTTACCTGTTACCAACTGTTCGTCCAAAATTGTGAGCCTTATGTTTGTGACTATTACAGCGCCATCTATCACAAAGCGAAAAACGTGTTCCAACTAAAACATTCATATTTCTTTACGTACTACACGAATATGTAATAAAAAACAGGGGTTCCTGTTTAAATAAAGGCAGTTGATATCCGTTTGAGCTATGGAAGTGCCATCTAGCGGGCCAACCATAGCGCCATCTGGTTTCCCCCTTCAAGCTAGACGAGTTTCTTTCTTTGTAGTTTTTCCGTTTGACGCTTATTTCGTGAGATATTTAGCCTCAATGGACCACCCTGTATATTAGGCAGGTGCACCCGGGTCGTCAGTATAGATTAATACTCATTTTAGCGACCACAGTTACACAGTAAAGTCAAAAAAGCAGGCCGATACGACACGGCTTTCCCCTGATAGCGGCCATGTTTTTGCCCCTTAGCACTGTTTAAATGGTCACGTTCAGACAAAGCTGTCATTATTGAGAACCTCAAATTAGCTGTCTGCCATCTCGGTTATTGTGGAGTTGTCAACTAATACGAATGAAGCACGTCATGTACCCTGTTTAAAAAGCAATATCTCTGTTTCTTACCGAATGCCTCACCATCGTTCACGGCACCATCGTTCACGGCCGAGGCCTTCGTGTCTGACGTATCGTCCATCTTTCTGACAAGGCCCCTACACCCAATCCTCGGGGATTCCGAGCCGGCAATA
Source organism: Schistocerca serialis cubense (assembly GCF_023864345.2). NCBI lineage: Eukaryota > Metazoa > Arthropoda > Insecta > Orthoptera > Acrididae > Schistocerca > Schistocerca serialis. The sequence continues at coordinate 535,090,017 of NC_064645.1, forward strand.
TCACACTTTTTTTGTTGTCGTTGAGGCTAGCGTGCGTAGACATCGAGGCTGTCTGTTAGAGATGGGCAAACTCGTTCATCCTTGGGAACTAGTTCACTGCTGATCGTTCTTTTTTGTGAACCGTTCATTTTTACTCGTTCACCGTTCATTTGTGCTTGGTATATGGTTCTTATGAAAAGCTGAAAACTGGTAGTGTAGGTGACTGAAGGATGGAGGGCACCAAGAGGGGGCACTTGCCTCCCCCCGGGAGTATAGAGTTTTTATTCATTACAGAAGTCTTACACACTTTCAGAAGTAATTTCTATGTTTCTGCAGAACCTCTCGTTTAGCCAACCGTAGCCTTGTGTGGCTGATCGCAGGGAAATAATATAGGGTGGCGCACGGAATACCGGCACCGAGTACAGACTGCTCGCCAATTACGGACGATGTGTTGCCCATTACGAGCAGATACAACAAACAGACAAACATGTAATAATTAGGGAGTGAATAAATAACAAGCTAATGCAAGCAACAATTGCGAAACAATCGATGACGATGTGTAGAGAGCTGGAGAAGAGAACATGAAAATCTCACACGACGCGCATGGGCTATAGCTCATGTAGTCTTGTAAACCTGTTGGGGTCAGGGATTTTCTCTGTCTTGTGATAACTGGGTGTTGTGTGCTGTCCTTAGGTTAGTTAAGTTTAAGTAGTTCTAAGTTCTAGGGGACTGATGACATAGATGTTAAGTCGCATAGTGCTCAGAACCATTTGAACTTTGAAACCTGTTGGTGGCTGTTTCCCAACTTAATAGACCATAAGTGTCTTGTATAAAATTCTTTGTTTCGACTTCCACTACATAGCTATGCTACGTTGTAAACAATAATCGTTTACACCCTATGTGTACTTCATGTTGCCTCTGAGTTCGTAGGCGAAGTAGAGACTTTATGGAAGCATAAAATAAAACGTGGTTTTCTCATACTTGCGTCACACACTTAGTAAAAATTAGGTTTTGATGTTGCATTATTAAAGTTAATGCAGCAATAATGATAATAATTAAGTTTTCAGGAATAAAGGTTTTGGTTTGAAAGCTCCTTCTGAACAAATGTTTTTTCAGATAATAAGTAAATACCATTTTATGGCAATCTATGTCTTTTCAAATGGAGAGGCACCGCTTTTCCTACTGAGCGAGAATGACCCACAACCCACTTTTTTTTCAAAGAAACCAAACTAGCAGGTAATGAAAATTGGAATCAACCAAACTTAAAAATAATTAGAGCCTTTGTTTTGCACGTGAAAGATACACGAAAATCGTTTTATATGAATTTTCTTACACTAAAAATTAAGCAAATTATTGAAAGTTAGCTGCTAAATCAAGTCAATGAACCCAAAAAATATATGATAACAAAAAAAACTTGTCTTGTTATAAGTATGTCTTCTGCTGTTCATCGATATAATGAAGTGAGCTGATATGTCTTTTGTTACCTGAAAAGACGTACCTATTACATGCAACGTAATTTTAATGTAATTTACGTAACTATAAAATACTTTTTGATTACCGGTCATGGATGCTGAATAGCCAGAACCAAGTGAAAGAACAGTTTGGAACATGTGTAAAATAAGCGATCGCAGTGAACGAAACGAACTAACTAGGAGCAGATGGCAGTGGATCTGAGACAGGTGGTCATGCGAAGAACGACGATTGCTGCCGAGGGAGACCGAGACTGAGACGAGCACGCGACCGAGGCTGGAACGAGAACTGCCGAAGTGACCGCCGTGACCGAAGTGAACTAGTGAACTATGAACCGATCGTTCCTCGTTCCCGGGAACTATAAGTAGACCACCGCGACCGAAGTGAACTATGAACCGATCGTTCTTTGTTCCCGGGAACTATAAGTAGACCGCCGCGACCGAAGTGAACTATGAACCAATCGTTCCTCGTTCCCGGGAACTATAAGTAGACCACCGCGATCAAAGTGAACTATGAACCGATCGTTCCTCGTTCCCGGGAACTATAAGTAGACCGCCGCGACCGAAGTGAACTATGAACCGATCGTTCTTTGTTCCTGGGAACTATAAGTAGACCGCCGCGACTGAAGTGAACTATGAACCGATCGTTCCTCGTTCCCGGGAACTATAAGTAGACCGCCGCGACCGAAGTGAACTATGAGCCGATCGTTCCTCGTTCCCGGGAACTATAAGTAGACCGCCGCGACCGAAGTGAACTATGAACCGATCGTTCCTCGTTCCCGGGAACTATAAGTAGACCACCGCGATCGAAGTGAACTATGAACCGATCGTTCCTCGTTCCCGGGAACTATAAGTAGACCGCCGCGACCGAAGTGAACTATGAACCGATCGTTCCTCGGTCCTTTCGTTCATCTTGGTGAACCGTTCCTTTGCACCCTTTCGTTCGTGAACTACCCATCTCTACCGTCGGGCACTCGCATGCGCGCCCTGCGGGACGCCCGCGCCGGCGGTCAGAGCAGGGAAAGGGGCGCCGGTGGCGGCCTCGGCGTGCCGGTGTCTGCTGCTGCCGCTGCCTCGCCAGACGGCGGGACGCGCACCTCGCGGCCCGCGGCTCGGACCACTTTCGTAACGAGGCGGGCGGCCGGCGCTCACTTTCCCGCGCCGTCTCCCTGCAAGTCGGACGGCTATTTACTCGGCCGAGTTCCCAGCGGGGCTTTTACTTGCACCCACACCGGGCGCAGCCGCCGCCGCCACCGTCCGCGCGTTCACCTCGCCCCTGTCAGTGCGAGCACTTCTACTGCCTCGCGTCGCTACCTGGCAGCGAACTGCTTACTGCCTTCATGTAACACTACAGGGTTGGAGAGAAGTGGCTCCCTAGTCTACAATATCCATAATTTTTTTATTAATGAATATAATGGATATTTGCACACGGAACAAGTTAGCTCTTTGGTACATCAGAATCCCTTTATCACACACACCTTCTTCTTTTTTAATCGCCATCTTCCGACTGGCAAGCCAGCCGGAGTGGCTGAGCGGTTCTAGGCGCTTCAGTCTGGAATCATGCGACCGCTACGGTCGCAGGCTCGAATCCTGCCTCTGGCATGGATGTGTGTGATGTCCTTAGGTTAGTTACGTTTCAGTAGTTCTAAGTTCTAGGGGACTGATGACCCCAGATGTTAAGTCCCATAGTGCTCAGAGCCATTTGAACCATTTTGAACCGACTGGTAAGATGCAACCCGCCAGGAATTTCTCTCCTGTGCCAAATTTTTCATCTCAGAGTAGCAGTTGCAACCTACGTCCTCCATTACAAATTTGAAGTGAATGTGTGTAAATTGCATGATTTTGAATTAGTTATGTTTATTTAAGTATAAAACGATACAAAATCTTCGTCTTCATAAATATTTAGCTCTAGTTTTTTTTTAAAGTAATCTACATTTTTGTATAAATAACCCACTAACCTCAGACTTCAAGAAGAATATAATAATTCCAATCCCAAAGAAAGCAGGTGTTGACAGATGTGAAAATTACCGAACTACCAGTTTAATAAGTCACAGCTGCAAAATACTAATGCGAATTCCTTACAGACGAATGGAAAAACTGATAGAAGCCGACCTCGGGGAAGATCAGTTTAGATTCCGTAGAAATGTTGGAACACGTGAGGCAATACTGACCCTACGACTTATCTTAGAAGAAAGATTAAGGAAAGGCAAACTACGTTTCTAGCATTTGTAGACTTAGAGAAATCTTTTGATAATGTTAATTGGAATACTCTTTTTCAAATTCTGAAGGTGGCAGGGGTAAAATACAGGGAGCGAAAGGCTATTAACAATTTGTACAGAAACCAGATAGCAGTTATAAGAGTCGAGGGGCATGAAAGGAAAGCAGTGGTTGGGAAGGGAGTGAGACAGGGTTGTAGCCTCTCTCCGATGTTATTAAATCTGTATATTGAGCAAGCAGTAAAGGAAACAAAACAAAAATTCGGAGTAGGTATTAAAGTCCGTGGAGAAGAAATAGAAACTTTGAGGTTCGCCGATGACATTGTAATTCTGTCAGAGACAGCAAAGGACTTGGAAGAGCAGTTGAACGGAATGGACAGTGTCTTGAAAGGAGGATATAAGATGAACATCAACAAAAGCAAAACGAGGATAATGGAATGTAGTCGAATTAAGTCGTGTGATGCTGAGGGAATCAGATTAGGAAATGAGACGCTTAAAGTAGTAAAAAAGTTTTGTTATTTGGGGAGCAAAATAACTGATGATGGTCGAAGTAGAGAGGATATAAAATGTTGACTGTCAATGGCAAGGAAAGCGTTTCTGAAGAAGAGGAATTTGTTAACATCGAGTACAGATTTAAGTGTCAGAAAGTCGTTTCTGAAAGTATTTGTATGGAGTGTAGCCATGTATGGAAGTGAAACATGGACGATAAATAGTTTAGACAAGAAGAGAATAGAAGCTTTCTAAATGTGGTGCTACAGAAGAATGCTGAAGATTAGATGCGTAGATCACATAACTAATGAGAAGGTATTGAATAGAATTGGGGAGAAGAGGAGTTTGTGGCGCAGCTTGACAAGAAGAAGAGACCGGTTGGTAGGACTGGTTCTGAGGCATCAAGGGATCACAAATTTAGCATTGGAGGGCAGCGTGGAGGGTAAAAATCAAGAGGGAGACCAAGAGATGAATACACTAAGCAGATTCAGAAGGATGTAGGTTGCAGTAAGGATTGGTAGATGAAGAAGCTTGCACAGGATAGAGTAGCGTGGAGAGCTGTATCAAACCAGTCTTAGGACTGAAGACCACAACAACAACAACACGTTTATTTCAGCATAAAATGAAAAAAAATCATCGTCTTCATAAAAATTTAGCCGTAGTTTTTTTAAAAAAAGTATATTACATTTTGTATAAATAGCTCACTAACTAAATATGCATCCATGTTCCAAGATTCAGCATAGCAAATTTTAAGTGAATAATTACTTGAATTATGTTATGTGTTATGGATTGATAAATTTCAGTGCCATTTGGGAAGTAAAAAAGTAAAATATTAAGAAAAAATGAAGATAATATTAAATCAATGAAAATATTTTGTAAGTCCACTTTGTACCGGAACTATGTAAAGCACCAAAGAAAATATATAAATTAACTGGTCACAAATGTACGTATATAGAGGTTTAAAAATGTTAAATGCCCATATATACAATGCCCACATATACAATTACATATTTTCTTCAGAGATAAACTCAGAAGACTTGACGTTCATGTACATACTCGGGAACATCCCTTATGACAGTCCAGCAGTAATCTGCTAGAATAGTAGGCTCCACTTCCCGGCAAACCTCTTCTCAAATGTGGCAGTATCTCGATGAAATCGCTCTCCATGTTCATCACTTACTGCACCACAATCTTTGGGGAAGAAGTCAAGATGAGTACGTATGAAATGCATTTTCAATGACATGTTGCATCCAAGTTTTTCATAAGATGACAATATGTTATCTACAATCTCCACAATCTCCTTGTAATTTATTGCTCGTTTGATCCCTAAGAACTGTAAACAGACTGTCTTAAAACGTTACCGTGCATGCACCTCATCACCATGTATGATTCCATAAAACTATGGTCTCCAAAAACCTCTCGAATCTGTGAGCCTACAAAGATGCCCTCCTTTACTTTCGCTGTGTCCCAGCGGTTCTAGGCGCTTCAGTCCCGAACCGCGCTGCTGCTACGGTCGCAGGTTCGAATCCTGCCTCGGGCATGGATGTGTGTGATGTCCTTAGGTTAGTTAGGTTTAAGTAGTTCTAAGTCTAGGGCACTGATGAAATCAGATGTTAAGTCTTATATCGCTTAGAGCCATGTGAGCGTCCTTTACTTTGGCATCACTTAAGTAAGGGAATTTTTGCCTTAAGTACTTAAACGCGTCACCATCTTTATTCATTCCCTTAACAAAGCTTTTCATGAGACTCAATTTGATGTGCAAGGGCGGAACCAGAATCTTTTTAGGGTCTACTAGAGCTTCACTCTTAATGTTCTTTATACCTGGTTGAAGAGATTTTCTGTTGGGCCATTCATGTTTACTGTAATGAGGCGCACGAGCTCGGCTATCCCATTCACAGAGAAAACAGCAATATTTAGTACACCCCAACTGCATACCTAATGACAGTGCAACCACTTTAAAATCACCACAAATCTTCCATTGAGATTCATTACACTTGATGGCTTCTAGTAAAATTTTCATGTTTTGTTATAACTCTTTCATATGCACACTATGCCTAGCTGGAAAAGAAGGAAGATCACTATCAATATGTAAAAGCACTCCTTTTAAGCTCAACTTTGGCGAATCAATAAAGAGTCTCCACTCATCAGGGTTGTAATTAATCCTGAGAGCCTTCGTTAGACCATTTATGCCTACACATGCCAGAAGACTGTCTTGCATGTTAAAAAAAGGAGTGAATTGTTACTCTCTTCTGCGGTAGAGTGAAACATTTACACTGCTTTCCGGATAACTGCGCTGCTGCATTCTTGATGCTAAAATCTCAGCCTTAGCTTTAGAGAGCTCCAAATCTCTAATGAGATCACTTAACTCATTTTGAGACAATTTTTGGTGTAATATCAGTTGATGATGTATTTGGAAGAAACTCTGGATCTTATGATGTACATGGTTCAGGACATTCAGAGTCCCCATCAGAAGATCTAGTAGTCTGTCGGCGATTCAGGTATTGGCAGTCCTCCCCCATGTACAACTGTACGTATGGCAGATGGAATGTTAGGATGGATCACTGTCCGCTTCTTCTTCTTAGATATTCCCTTCTTGATAAGAGGAACCATACAAAAGTAGCAGTCACTGACATGGCTAGTTGCCTCACGCCATACTTAGGCACTGCCACGGCCATTGAACGCCCTTTCCCATGCATCCAATTCCTGAGGTTATTGGCACAAGTGTTGCAGATCACATGTGGCGCCCAGGGTTTATCTTGATCATCTATTTTGCATCCAAAATAACAACTGCAAGCTTTTTTAATCAATGGAGTTATTTGCTATTTTTGTGAAGCAAATGTCACTTCTCCACGCACAAAGCAAAATTTGTCAGCACTGTTAACACAAACTTGTGGCATTTTTGTTCACTTCAATAGCAGTCAACTTGAACAACTGGTAGTTAATCTGGAAACAAATGTCCACAAATTATTACATGCATTAATAAAGTCAGTGAAGTTGAAGAGGAGGGAGACAAAAAGATCACTAAAATGGTACAAAATGTTTATATCCAAAATATTGCATACAACTAAGACCAGGGACAATAATATAATCCATTGTTACTAGTTATTATGACTCTGACAAACCATTATAATATTTTATTTTAGACTTTACATAAAAATCCTTATATAATTATCTCACCATAATAAAACAGTGTAAAATGAAAACTAGAAAAAAAAAATGGTTCAAGTGCCTCTGGGCACTATGGGACTTAACTGCTGTGGTCACCAGTCCCTTAGAACTTAGAACTACTTAAACCTAACTAACCTAAGGACATCACACACATCCATGCACAAGGCAGGATTCGAACCTGCGACCGTAGCGGTGACGCGGTTCCAGATTGAAGCGCCTAGAACCGCACGTCCACATCGGCCGGCAAAATGAAAACTAGAGCTAATTTTGAATTCTCTTTGTGATATTCGCGATCAGCTCATTAGAATTTATAGGAATTGGCTATTTTCATTCGATTTACATTTTCATTGTTGCACAGTGTTATTTGCTGGATGTATTCCAATCTCTGTCTTCCTCTACAGTTTTTGCCCTTTATAGCTCCCTCTAGTACCATGGAAGCCATTTCCTGGTGTCTTAACAGATTTCCTACCATTCTGCCACTTCTTTCATATATTCTACCCCCTCACCCGCCCCTTTCTGCGGAGAACTTCCTCATTGCATACCTTATCAATATACCTAATTTTCAACTTTCTTTTATAGCAACACTTCTGAAATACTTCGATTCTGATTACCCACAGTAAATGTTTCACTACCATACAAAGCTGTGCTCCAAACTTACATTCTCAGAAATTTCTTTCTCAGATTAAAGCCTATATTTGTTATTAATACACTACTGTTGGCCAGGAGTGCCGTTTTTGCCAGTGCTAGTTTGCTTTCTTACGTCCTTGCTCCATCCGTCATAGGTTATATCTCTGCCTAGGTAGCAGAATTCCTTAACTTCGTCTATTTCGTGAGCCCCAATTCTGACGTTAAGTTCCTCGCTGTTCTCGTTTCTGCTACTTCTCAATACTTTTGTCTTCCTTTGATTTACTCCCAACTCACATTTTGTACTCTTTAGATGTTCATTCCAATCAGCACATTCTTTAACTATTTTTCACTTTCACCGAGGACAGCAGTGTCTTCAGCGATTCTCATCATTGATATCCTTTCACCTTGAATTTTAATTCCTCTCTTGAACCTTTCTTTTATTTCCTTCATTGCTTCTTCGATGTACAGGTTGAATAGTAACTGCGAAAGTTTGTACCCCTGCGATACACCCTTTTTAATCCGAGCACTTGTTCTTGCAATCTTATTTTTGCCTCTTGGTTCTTGTATATATTGGATACCACTCATCTTTTCCTATAGCGTACCCCTAAGTTTATCAGAATTTCGAAAATCTTGCTTCATTTTACATTGTCGAACGCATTTTTCACGTCTACAAATTTTATGAATGTGTCTTGATTTTTCTTCAGTGTTGCTTCTATTATCCACCGCAACTTCAGAAGTGCCTCTCAGTGAAGAGTGGAGTCACGTGCTCTTCTCGGATGAGAGCAGATTCATTCTGAGTAGTGATTCTGCGGGCACCCTCATATGGCGAGAGGTGAAAACAAGTAATGCACACAGGAAGGTTGTCGAAGATCGTCGATCTGGTGGTCCAGTGGCGTTCTCACCACCAAAACTTTGAACATGGTGCACACACCATTGTAGCAGCGTAATTCCCCCCCCCCCCCCCCCCCCGCCCCCCATGTGGGTATTGTTAGGGGTACACTCTGGACCTGACTTCATTTTTCTGGATGATAGTGCACCACCGCATCGAACTGTCCGGGTAAAGAAGCTCTTGCAACGAGAGGATATTCGGTGAGTGGACTGGTGTGCCCATTCCACCGATTTAAATCCTGTCGAAAGAATGTGGGACGCCTTGGTGAGAAGTCCATGTGCACCAGCGACACCCCAGCAGTTACCAAAAGCGCTGGTGGAGCAATGGAACGCCCTGTCACGAGAACACACCATTTTTGTTGCCACATGGGAGCATGTTTTGGAGCATGCAGTGCTGTCCGTGGTGATAACACACTCTATTAAGAACTACGTCTGGCCTTTTGTAATGTCCAGGGGGCCGTCATGAATCACGCAGACTTCACTGTGATTTTTATTTAACAATCAGCCTTGCAACTGAGATGTTATTTTATTCTGTGACTATCTGCAACAGCGGAGAGACGTACAGTGTCAGTAAACGTCCCTGCTATATGGTGGCTGCAGGGCTGTGGCTCCCAAACTGAGTGTAATCAACCCCTGGAGGCTAAAATTAAATTTTCTGAGGGGTAAAAACAAAAGGTTTAAATTGTGTTTCGGTCACGAAACTTAATTATTTTTGGAACATCTTTAATTTTATCACTATTTCGTATGACTGTGATACTGAAAGTAATCAATAACAGGTTTTCTTTTTTTTTTTTTGTAAACACTAGCATTAATGCACAATGTGGTGGAAGTTACAGCTACAGAAATGAATGTATGAACATCATATTTTTCACATGGTCCACCCACTACACACATAGTTGTAATTGTACCAAGCATCTATCGTAATAAAATTGCGACATACCTCATATAGGCTTAAATACCTCATGAAAATGCCTTCTCAGAATTGTGGGTATTTTCCGCAGTAGAGCAGAAATAGCTCGATTACTCAGTTCGCAACAATAAATGAAATTATTGGCAGTTCTACCCTACAGCAATTTCATAATGGCTACTAAAGTGATGTGGAGTCTACATAGTTTTATTATTATTGTTATTAGTATTAATATTAGTGGTAGTGGTCACACAAAAAACATTGGGAGGCTGAAGAGTCAATCTCTGACTCCGGCAATGTAATCAACCAACAACTACTGTACTTAAAACTGTAATTTCCAGAGTTTCTGATGATGATCCTGTTAAATTACGGAACGAACCGGTCAATAAAACATAAAAACATACTGAGCGAAAATTATGGCTTTCATGACAAGATTCGATAAAGCTTTGGACAGATGGGCAGTGTCTCTAGTATGTCTGTCGATTGCGTCACGTCGCTCTTATCAGTTCTGAGCAGACAGCGAGTACGTAAAGAAGTCTGGAACAGTAATGTCTCTCCCTAAGTATTGGTGCCCCTTCGAGGTTAAGCCTGATTTCACGCAACCCCACATAACGTCCCCGTCATGCATTTTCTTCTTCATGACTGTTCTCGGCCGCACGTTGCACGGGCAACGAGGACGCTCCTGCAGCGTTTTCGATGCGAAGCTTGGATTTGGCTCTCTGCTCACATGAACCACTGGCTATGAAGACAAAATTTTGGAACGGAACTACAGACCAGCACAGAGAAGTGGCGGAAAGCGCAGGCGGCTACCTTCTATGACGAGGGCATTGGAAAATTGGTACAACGCTACGACAAATGTCTAAGTCTGAGCGGCGACTATGTAGAGAAGTAGCTGGAAGGTGTAGCAAACTGTTGCAAATAAAATGTTTTGATTGTCATTGTGGTTTCCATTTCGTGAACGATAGGACTTTATTTCCGTTTAGCCCTCGTAGCAATGTGTTAACCAATATTCAGTAACATAACGTTGCTACCGAATCGGAATTACGACATAATAAGAGAATCGTATCACAGCAGTAGTGGCTGAATCAAATCTGTATGACTAGTCCAAGGAAGAACGAGAGGGGAAACTTAGTGGATGAGACCGAGAAATAAAAGTATTGGATAAGGATTACGAAAGCTGGGATAGTGCTGGCAATATGATATGAGCACTGGTTTGCTGTTGGATGGAGACATATTTCGATAGGGATACTACTCCGGTGATAAAACGGAAAGCTTCTTGATTGCAGCATGACCGTGGATCACGATTTTTGGAAAGTTTGTTCTAGTGCCATATGGTTGAAATGGTGATAGATTTAATGTAATCCACATGTAAAGTGAAAATGCTGGAGGTATCAGATCCTCATTTAACGAATGATTGTAGGCGTTTTATATGCGAAGAGGTATATTGATATTTAAAATTCTCTTGCATATCCGATTTTCATTCATCCGAACCAGATGGCCGTAAAAGCACCATTCAAAGTTTCCTCAGCCTTACGTTTTGTTGTTCAATTTTCTTGTCTTGCTTCATTACTCGCCGTTGTATTGTATTGATCCCAATATATTCTTTTACGATTTGCCTCTCTTCCTTCTCCATGTTTTCTATTTCTCCTGTGTTAGTGAAATACAAGCATTCGTCTGGGTATAAACATTCTGGTTTTGTTAGTGTGACGTAGTGCTGTAACTTTGCTAGAGAGGAGATACAGCTTTTATTATACATATCATCTTTAGTCAACTGCAGTACCCTGAGTTTATAAGCTTTTGAGTCATGTCCTTTCTTCTATATTACCTCGCCAAGACATTCAAATTTATTGACACTTTTAATTTTTCCGTAATCTGTATTCACGAAATTTGCAGCATCTTCTATATTTGTCACTTTTTCTGATTTTTCTTAATATATTTGAAGACCTGCTTTTTCCGCAATTACTTTCAAAATCTTGATTTTTCATGTTGCCGTTGGTATTTCTTCGGACAGTATTATTAGTTCGTCGGCAAAAACTTATCACTGAATTATAAGATTCTTGTTTTTGTAGGCTAGTCCAATTTCACCTGGTCATTTACTCCACACTTTATGAGTTCTTCTTTCCATTCTCGGATCACCTCATCACGGCCCCCGTTGAACGAAATAAGATAGACAATTTCCTTGTCTAATGTCTGTTCGCACCTCAAAAGCTTCAGATATCTCTTCAAACTATAGCTTTAGATTTAGAGTTTATTACTGATTGCCAAATTATGTTTCTTATCACCCACATCAAACTCGTCGAGTATTTCAAGAAGAGATGTTCTGTGAACAGAGTCACATTACGTTTTTAAATCCACAAATAAAGTAACATGCATCTTTTCGTTTTATATTAAGTGGAAATATATTTATAAATTTTTGAATTGCGTGTAGGCCTCTGCATGCTAAGACAGTTCGCTCTTCCCTCACGTTCATTCAGAATTATTCGGCTGTCTTTTACTGTTTTCGATAGGGCAACTGGATTATCAGAGAGTAGTGTGGAAGCAACTGTTTCACAGAAAGTTTGCTGATATGCTTTCTGTGGGATATGGGGATAACCTGTGCTTTGTTAGGGGTCGTTTAAGACTTTCGTTTTTTTTCCTGTTGTGGCATTTATCAAAGGTAATCATTCATGCCTGATATACCTGAAGCAATGTTGTGTGGGCTGCAGTATAAAGCACCGTTGAAGCTTTTAGCTGCTGAGTGCATGCGGTCATCATACATCACCCACTGAACGCTTGCATCGTCGAACGGTCTCGGATGGTGACTCACAACAAGAACGGCTGTCAGACAGAACACGTGCCGAGCTATCGATAAACTGACAGTACGCGGATCGACATGATAAATCGCATAGATCGTACAAGAGCTCGTCTTATGCGAAACAACATGCGCATAGCGAAATCTGTCCATGTCATTCGCAGATTGACTTGTGAGGGTGTACAAATCTTCTGCCTCTCGAAACAAATGTATGCGTGGATCTTGATTACGCCATATCTCGTATGGGCAACGCTGTACGTCATGCGGAAAGGAAAATTGGGACTTAGGCTGATAGGCAGCGTTCGTAGTTAGCCTTGACAGGCGAGTTCTGTATGTGTTGTGGGAGCTCGCTCGGTCCACACTCCCTCTCTCTCTCTCTCTCTCTCTCTCTCACTCACTCACTCACTCACACACACACACACACACACACACACACACACATACACACACATTTTGTGTTTTCGTGTGTTAGATTATTACATTCGGAACAGGACACTCATAGGGACTTCGATCAGGGCAAGAATCTACATCGCTTTATCGGGCAAGCTGCATGGCGTTATGTCAGCTGCCTTTCAGTCGTCCAAAAGCGGAATTTCTCAATATTAATGTCACTGAACAAACTGACGAGAAAAATATTATCAGCACAGCCCACCACGAAATTGAATGCCTGCCGGTGACGCGGTAAGGAAAGCCTGTAAGCGCTTCAGGCATAAGTGAGGAACTAGTTTATTGATTATAAAGGTTGCAAATGGGAAAACCACTGACGTGAGCGTCATGAAGTGCATATTGTCAGAAACCGGCGCCTGGGAATGAGCTTCTTCGAAACAGCGATGATGGTCGGCTGCGGTCGTTAGCATCTGTGGGAAGTTGTTGAAGGATGGGGAAACCAGTAGTAATCGAGAAGGTGCTGGATGTCCACGTGTCATCATGGGAAGTCGGAGGATAAGTAGCGATTTGTGGCTACCTGTACAGTACTGGCGTAGGCACAAATGTTTCAGAGCAGACTGTTTAGTATACATTGTTGAACATGAGACCACGCAGCAGATGAGCCGAACGTGTTCGCAAGCTGACCCAGAGGGAGTGACAGCTACGTTTGCAGTGAGTACGAGATCATCGAAATTGCACCGTGTATCAATGGTAGTGTTTTATCTGGTCAGATGAATCACGTTTCTACGTCTACATCTATACTCTGCGGACTAACCTGACATGCAAGACGGAGGATGCGTCCCACTGTACCAGTTACTAGCGATGTTTCCCGTACCATTCACGTATGCAGTGCGGAAAGAATGATTGTTTAAATGCCTCTGTGCATGCTGCAATTCATCGGAGCTTGTCCTCCAGGTCCATATGGGAACTACCATGTAGGGGTTGTACTGTATTCCTAGAGTCATCATTTAAAGCCGGTTGTTATTGTTAGTAACTTTCTCGGGACAGTATCCGTCTATCATCAAGTTTGTACCAGGTCAGTTCTTTCAACGTCTCTGTGACAGTCTCCGCGGGTCAGACAAAACCTGTCACATTTCGTGCAGCCCTTCTCTGTATATGTTCAATATCTCCTGCTACTCGTCTTTGGTACGCGTCCCACACAGTTGGGCAATATTCTAGAACCAGTCGCACTATGTAGAGTGATTGTGTTGTGTTCTGCCCACTCGTCTAAAATAGGGTGCCTAGGAAAACTGCTTTCTCGGATCGCTAGACAACAATTCTCCTCGTGTAGAGGCCGCACCTACCTCGGTGTCGTCTTAGAGAGGGGTCCGTCAGCATACTATCGGCTGACGTCGTCTCACAGAGCTCTCTGCTGTTCCGTTCTTGCTCGGCGTGCCGGCACTTGACGTTACGCCGGAACGGATTGCATTTCCCTTGTATTGCTTTACCCACGTCTGAGCCTACCCGATCGTTCCATTTCACGTGCTACCCCCAGGTATTTCTGTGAGTTTATCGATTCCAACTGTGACTCACTGACATTATACTAATAGGATACTCTGTTTTTTTCGTTTTGTGAAGGGCACAATTTTACGTTTCTGAACATTTAAAACGAACTGCCAGTCTTTCCACCAATTTGAAATCTTATCAAGGTCTGACTAAATACTTACGCACCTTCGTTCAGAGTGTACTTCATTGAACCGCATCATCAGGGTCGTTAATATTCAACAAGAACAGTAAAGGAAATAGCACGCTTCCGTGGGATACACCCGAAGTTATTTGTACATCTGCCGATAATTCTCCGTCCAAGATAACATGCTGCGTCCTTCGTAGTAGTAAGTCTTCAAACCAATCACAAATTTCGCGTGATGTCCCATACGATAACAATTTTGATAACATAGGCAACGAAAAATTTCGTTTGAAAACCTTTTTTTACTTTGGTAGCTGATCTTTATAGATTTTTATGAGCTGAATCCAAATCTAGCCTTAGTTTTTTTGTATCACCCATAGTTTTCGATCAATATGTTTTTTACTATATAGTATAAAAATCCTAGGCTATACGGTAAACGGGGAGATTAATGAAACGCTTTGTTACAACATAAGCATGGTTACAACTGAAAGAAAAACAGCCCTCGGCCACTATATTTAAAGGAATTAACCGGGTTTCAACACTGCTAGGAGTGTCTTCCTCAGAATTTAAATCAGTCCGTTTTGCAACCTGCACCACGCTTGTAACGAGCAGCCCTTAGTGGCTCGCCACCACAGTTTTCTTTATCTCAAATATCTTTATGACCAATGTCCTTTTGGCATATTTATTATTTTATAAATGACATTTAAGTACAGTAATTCTGTACTCATACTCTATCATACGTTTGTAGTCATCATTCTGTGACCATGTTATAGAATATAGACCATTCTTTGATTTAAATTCTGAGGAAGACACTCCTAGCAGTGTTGAAACCCGGTTAATTCGTTTAAATATAGTGACGGAGGGCTGTTTTTCTTTCAGCTGCAATTATTCACGGTCTCTGAACATGCAGCCATGTACAAAATTTTTGATAAGCAGGGTTTGTATTTACAGTAAGCTACTTAAAGAAACGCTGTGTGTTAATACAGGTTTCACATTCAGCTGGAATTGGTGTGTATTTTCTTTCTCTTTTTTCTTTGAAGCATCTTGTGTAACTTTTTCTACGATGAGTCGCTTGTTGAACTTCTCGGTGAATTGACCAACAGTAGTCCACCATCATGTTGGTGTTCCAGCGGCCTTGGTAGCGGTTTTCCATCACTTTAATGTCCTGGTGGAAACGCTCTCCTTGCTCCTCAATAACATCTTCCATGTTGTCTGGGAAGTAATCAAGATGACTGTTGAAAAAGTGATCTTTCAGGCTCATTAAACATCCTAAAGTTCTAAACTTCTTTAACATTGTAGCTATAACCGAAACATATTCTGGGTCTTTTACATGTCCTTAGAACTCTGTAACGACTTGCCTGAATGATACCCATGCTTCTTTCTCATTCGAAGTTAACATCAAACATCAATTTTCTAATGTCAGGTCCGACAAAGACGCCTTCTTTTAGTTTTGCTTCTGAAAGGTGCGGAAACTTTTGGCAGAGATACTTAAACATGGTCCATCTTTAGGCAAAGCCATTATTTGTTTCATTAGGCCTAACTTCACATGCAGAGGTGGTAGGAGTACGTTTCTTGGATATACATGGTTTTTGCGTAGAATGTTCTTCTCACCAGGTTTTAAAGACTCCCTCACAGGCCAGCTCTTTCCGCACTAGTGGCGATCCCTAGCCCTGCTGTCCCATTCACACAAGAAACATGGAAATTTGGTAAAGCCACCTTGCTGCCCAAGGAGCATGCATGTTACTTTTAGATCGCCACATATCATCCAACCATGAGCAGAATAGCCTGCTTTATTTAGCATTATTTCTAGGTTTTCACAGCTTTCTTTCATATGTACAGAATGTGCAACAGGTGTAGATGCATATATGTTACCATTGTGTAGTAAAACAGCCTTTAAACTGGTTTTGGATGAATCAATAAAAAGCCTCCAGTCTTCCTTTTTGTATTCAATATCAAACTCATTTATCAGACTGGGAATGTCTTAACAGTACACTAAATCACCTTCTTGTTGAAAAAACTTGGAAAATTGCTGCTCTCTCTTTCTATACATGTATATGCTGGATTCAACTGCCAATAAATTCTTTTCTTTTAATCTAGAGTCAAGCAATTTAGCTTTTTCTTTCGTTAAACCCAGATTCCTAGCCCAATCGTTAAGCTCGGTCAGTGTGAACAATTTGGGCTCTAGACTTTCTGTATTACAATGGAATTCATCATCATCTGGTTCATCTAAACCAGATTGTACATCATAAAACACTTCTGTTGGAATAAAATTTAATCCATCTGGTGGTTCAGGAACTGGCAAATCTACACCATGCCCTACTGGTCGGATGGCGGACGGAAGGTTAGCGTAGCTTATTACCTTCGTGTTTTGCAAATTATGACCAGTAATGTCAACACTGCAAAAGTAGCAAACATCAGAATGATTTCTTGGCTCCCTCCATATCATAAGAACAGCAAATCTAAAGGCTTTTTTCTCCTTTTTGTACAATTTTCTCACTCTTCAACACACACATAACATACCTTATGAGGCGTCCAAGATTTATCTTTATCACTAAGTTTAAATACAAAGTATGGTAGATAAAACTTTTCCACAAAGTCTGCAATGTTTCTTTGGTCTTTGTTAATCACAAATTCACCACAAATATAACAAAAACTGTCAGCAGAGTTTTTACAACCACGATTGGACATTGTACTGAGCACATGTACAGGAATTGGGGAAGTAAGGTTAGGTTGACAGTAAACAAAACACCAACTGTTAACACAAAAATAGAATCGACCTTTTTTTCCAGCAAATGTTTTTCAGCAGTGCTACCAACATCATGTACATTCATTACACCTGGTTTTTAAATTATTTTAGCTATGTAAAAGCTGTTAAATTCTTTAAAAAATCGCTTAATTTAATAAATTTAACTTTAAAATGTGAAGAAATGGTTGGTGATACAGTTTTTTTAATTATCATATTTAGATTTTCCACCCTAGAAAACATAAGAATA
Source organism: Schistocerca serialis cubense (assembly GCF_023864345.2). Classification (NCBI taxonomy): domain Eukaryota; kingdom Metazoa; phylum Arthropoda; class Insecta; order Orthoptera; family Acrididae; genus Schistocerca; species Schistocerca serialis. Next base: position 535,107,597 of record NC_064645.1, read on the forward strand.
AAGTATATTCAGCGAAAAAGTTTTTCCATCGTTGGCCTGTGTAATAAACGAGGCTCTGGAACTGAGTCAAATGGTTTTTGAAATCGAGATATACTGCATCCATCTGACTGCCTTGATCCATGACTTTCGGGATGTCATGTGAGAAAAGTGCGGGTTAGTTTTCATATGCTCAATGTTTTCGAAATCCATGCTGATTGGAGGAACCTCTTTACATTTGGGTTCAGAACATGTTCTAATATTCTAAAACAGAGTCAGTGATATTGGACGGTAGTTTTGTGGATCCCTTCTGCTACCTTTCTTGTAGAGAGGTGTGACCTGTGCTTTCTTCCAGTTACTGGGCACTGTTTGTTGTTCGAGAGATCTAGGATAGGTTATAGCTCATGGAGGGATTAACCCAGCTGCAAACTGCGTACTGGAGTTCAGTTTTAACGATTTCAGTTATTTCTTAACGCCACTGACACTGTTATCTGCATCATTCATCTTTCCAGTATTACACAAATTAAAGTGTGACAAAACTCTCGGGTTTTCCCTTGTAAAGGAACATTTGAAAACGGAGTTAGGCATTTCTGCTTTTGTTTTGCTACTCTAAATTTCAGTTCCAGTGTTCTCCGTGAGTGACTCAACACTAACTTTGGTGCATTGTAGCCTTTACATACAAACAGAATTTTTTTGGATTTTGCGCAAGATCCTTCGACAATATTCTGCAACGCTGTCATTGAAGGCTTCACGTACTGCTCTTTCTTTTTACATCATGTCGATAAGCGTGTCCATATACACTGTCATCTGGGCAAGTGAGCACTCGAAACATTTACTGCGTTACGGACAGTCCGGTGGGGGCAGTACTATGCTTTGGGCGATCTTGAATATTCACCAGGGATACCATTGGGCCTCGCAGAAGGCACCACGACAGCTGAGAACTACGTGAACATTACGATGTAGCACACGCATCCATTCATGCTTGATGTATTCCCCAATGGCGATGGTACCTTCCAGCAGGATAAATGTCCGTGTTTGTGCTACGGTAATTTAAGCAGCGTGATGGTGAAATGACATTGATACGTTGGTCATAAATTCCTTGTAACACACCAGCTACGCGCCCAAGACCACTTGCTTTTAATTTAGGGGAATGGCGTCCGCCTCGTGCCACATACCTCTGGAAAGCTGCCATAGTCTTGTCGAATCCTTGTCACGCAGAATCGCTGCTTTATTGCGACCTAAGGTGGCCTAATATGCTGTTAAGCAGTTTGTCAAAATCGGTTTGTCTCATCAGTCCAGCGTGTTTGCGTTTCACAATCTAACAATGTAGCTCTTTCTCAGGAAGGAAGGAAAGCAGGAATATTATTGTTTACTTGACAAGGTGACCATTACAGAGGGGGTAGATCAGTGTTGTCGAGGGGATAAAAGGAAACTGGCCGTGACCTGTTCAAAGAATCGATCCCGAAATCCGTCCTATGTGATTTAGAGAAACCACAGAAAATTTGGCCGTACATAGCCAAGCTGCTGCTGCTGCATCTTTTCTGATGTCGTCCATACATCTTCCTTTACAGCATCGTCTCCGTCTATCACGTGTTTGATTCCGCAAAGAGCTTTCGTGATCAGTCTAAGAGAGTGAGTCAATAAATAAGTCGCAAACTGGAATGGAGGCATCACAGCCATCCTGAAATTCATTTTCCTTTTTGACGTACTCCCCTTGTAAACTCAAAAAAATTAAAGCGCTAAAAGCCTTCAGCACAGAATACTTGTTGGAGCGCTCGTATCTAACGAGTGACTTCACGGGATATAGCAAGTTTATTTCGTTCCTTAAATTGCTTCATCCCACAATCCGAGGAAACGACGTCCAATCACTGGTCAACCTAGGTGGCCGGGCCGCGTTTGTGATTTTCTACTTCTCCTTTGACTGGTTTCCAATTGAACAAGAGTGTCCATAACATACAGTTGTAGCCATATACGGGACGAATTTCGCTCTGGAAGTGCTCTGCGGACAGTTCATCCGCTCACAAAAATCACCTTGTGCTAGTCGGGTACACATTCACATCACAGCCGCCATCTCGGTCTGGCTGCAGATCATTAATCATCGGCCGCGAAACACTGTGTATCAGCTCCCTTCCACGCGGCATGAGCTGCCACATTCTACGTACGTATAGGCGCTAAATTTAAAACGATATGCCGTATTCTGGCTTTTGTGACCTGTTTATTGATTCACCCTCGTACAACTTATACACAAACTCAAGTGATTCGTCGACTTCACAGTCAAAGTACATTGTTGTCTTATCTGTGTTTCTTTGTACTCTTATTACTCCGCCACACACCGTCAGGTGGCTTGCGGAGTATGGATGTAGATGGGGATGTACATTGTTTTCGGGACCTACTTCCATATTTTCGCCTCTGAACGACATAAGAGCGTCTTGTCTGACTCACGTACCCAACACAAATCTTCGAGTTTGTCTTCTCCATGGTCTCGTCCTTCTGAATAAGCAATGTTTGCGTCAGTGCACACACGAACTCGTCAGATTATATTCCATAACAATTACGCGTATAATTTTGCAAGTTTCTTATTGATTACTTTTCAGCAAACTTTATTCATTATACTACAACGCTTTATCTCCAGGGCATTCCTTTCTTTGTTAGGTCCTAACGCTGTATACAACTTACCTTACATTACTTGAGAACTGTCATTACATTCTTCATTAACTACCCGTATTTCTGAACTAGACAAACTCGTAACGAAATCTTCGAATCGAATGTGCAGTACTTCCTCTGTCATTAGTTGGTACGCTGTATGCTTTCTTAATTGCTGGAGTGTCTCTACGAAACAAAAATTTTTGGTTTAGTTGTCGTTAGTTAGCAGTGTGTATACCAGTGTACACACGAATTCGTCGGATGGTACGGCAGAGTTTGAGTACCGACCACAAACTAAGACTTGTGAGACAGCGCTACCATGCGTCAGCAACTGTGAGCTATCGATAGCGAGAACCCATTTCGCCGACACGTGTCCACTACTCAGCGAGAAGCGGCGCACTCACGACACATCCCAGCTGTCGCTGCTAAAAGCTTCCTACAGCTCAGCTGGGGCCGCGTCAGCTGCGCTGCGACGAGAAATCTCGACAAGACCGCCAGCACATCCTTCGAAAAACGAGATGAATAGGCATCTACGGCATAGTGTCCTACCGTCTGTACAAGCGTAAATGCACGTAAATATGCTACTTCCCTAAACTGAGCTTCTTGTTCTTCTGCACAGCCAGGTTTAAGCTTGGTGCCTGTTACGTCTTCCTTTTTCACTGCCAACTTATTCTGGGTTTTCCTGCGTCCTTTCTTTGTCTTGGATGGCAGAGCATGACCTGATGTGGGATTCTCTCAACACTCATTCTTTGCAGGTGACGTTTGCATGGTGATTTATTCGAGCATTTCTGCTTCTTCTCAAATGGGCCAATTTCATTTGCCTTTCATCTGTTCACTACTTTCCTTCTTCCTGTCTACTGGCCGTATCCTACTAGTTTTTTTTCTCTTATACCTTGGAAAACTTCACATTCAGTACTTTTTCCGTAAACATTTATCTGTCGGTTGTTTCTTCAGCGTTTGTATATTTTTTTCTAAAAGCTTTTTTGCTTCATGGAGGCTTGTTGACTTCTTATCCCACAAATATCTCAAGATCTTTTTGGTTAACCTACTGTCTGCATTCGATATAAACGTCCAAAAATTACAAGTCTTCTTTTTCTCATTACTTCTGATACGTTTCCTACGTATCAATAAATTTAAATAAATTTTATCATTGCTGCATGATTTCCAATCGTCAGCAGCTTTTCGTAGGTTAATATTGTTCTAATGATCCATTCTTCTAGTATTTATAATTCAATTAATTATTTGATTTTACGGTTTGGGCATCCGCAGCATAGATACGCTACAGAAATATTTTAAAACTTTTCAAAAAATTGTTCAAATCTTCTAAAACGCTTTTGGTAGCCGCTTTATTTGTTAGCAGTTCCTTTATTATACGATCGTACACAACCGGTTTCGCGATCGTATCCTCAGGAGTATACAAATAACTAATTTGTTATTGGTTCGTTAAATATACTCGGTCTCCCAATCTTCGGATGACGTTCGAATTGCTAGAAGCGCCTAAATTGGGTGCTTACAAGATGAAAGACCAAAAAATTCCCTTGGGTAGCAGGCGCAGACAGTGTACATGAGACTGCGAGCTGAGGCTATGGACCAGTGATGAAAAATCAAGATACTCGCAAAAGCCACATGGTGGAAAGGTGACTGACTATGCCTAATGTAAGAAGGCCACACCATCTAACAGCCCAGTTGACGTAGTTTTTTTTAAACTGTTGGCGCGCAGTGTGCTCGAGCACTTCTCACTTTTTTTAGAATACACTTGGAAGGAATTTGTGACAGGCCATCAGCGTGCGTTTCATCTGTCTTTATTTGAAAAGGCTGACGTATTTCCCTCATATATTTTGCTTTAGGCAGTGTGTCTGTAAATGTTTCACGAACTGAACTTGCTAATTTGGACCTTACATTAAATTCTCGGATTATTTTATCCATAGTTTGTCTGCCAACGGAATCAAAGGCCTTTTTGAAATCAACAAATCCGAAATGACATGGGCCCTGCGAACCACGGTGCGAAGTACTCCTTCACGTTGAGCCTGGTAGTGACACTTCAGCCTGCAGATGCAAGTCAGTGTGAGTAGGGTTACTATAAACGGTGTATCCGAACGTACCATCGACCTTCCTCCCGACCAACACAACATGGAAGAGTAGACAGCCGTCCTTTCCCGCCTCTATCGTGAAACAAGTATTCGGGTGGACTGAATTCAGGTGTTCTAAAACGTCGCCAAACTTCTCACTGCCATGCGGCCAAACCGCAAAAGTATCGTCAACATACCTGAAAAAACGCGCAGGTTTCAATGTCGCCGACTGCAGGGTAGGTACCTCGAAGTCTTCCATACACAAATTGGCATAAATGGATGATAACAGGGCTCCCAGGGCAGTTAAATTAGACCATCTCGCAGTCACGTTTCGTCAGAATGGTTATAGTGAAAATCAGGTCAGACTTTGTAACCTCCCCCTCACTTATCGACCTTAATGACAGTGAAAAATGAAACCGCGTGTACCTAATGGGAATTTTGGAAAAGCAATCGTCACCGAAGTTAACCTGTCGGTAAAGAGGGAGGAAAGGGTTACATCTAAATGAAAGGAAAAATGCAAGTGAAACTGGTGGAGCCGGCCGCGGTGGTCTAGCGGTTCTGGCGCTGCAGTCCGGAACCGCGGGACTGCTACGGTCGCAGGTTCGAATCCTGCCTCGGGCATGGGTGTGTGTGATGTTCTTAGGTTAGTTAGGTTTAAGTAGTTCTAAGTTCTAGGGGACTTATGACCTAAGATGTTGAGTCCCATAGTGCTCAGAGCCATTTGAACCAAACTGGTGGAAATTAATTTTGAAATAGGGATAAAGTTAATAAAGAAAGTAAATGTGTGGCCGTTACGTTAACAATCAACTAGCGGTAATTAGATATTTGAGATTTGGGGGAAATTACGGTCGCCAGTCGTATGGACAATTACTATAATAACTGAAAAAGAAAGGTTATTGCACATATAATTAGCACTAGAAGCGTGGCAACTGAAGGTTGACACGTGTAGTGTGAAAGCTGAAAGTTTGTCAGAAGTAATAAATTTCGCTACACTTAATTTAGCAAAAGAAATAATGAAACCGGAAAATCGAAAGTTAATTTAGTGACTGAAGTTAATAGTGAGCTTTCTTTCTGAAGCACATCGAAATACAGTTAGTCTTGGACTACCTCAACAATCATTTCTAAAGCTACTTGAATCTACGCAATTTAGAAAGAAGAGATTTAACTTTGAACTTGAATTAAACGATTCTGAACAATTAACAATAGTAAAATTTAGTGCGTACCAGGCTGAGCTGCAGTCACAGGTAAGCTAAAATACGGTAACAAAACTCGCACTCTTAATTTGTGCTTGTGTAATCTAACTATTGTAGCCAGCTATGAATACTTAAATTGAACTTTGAAATCAAAGCAGTGAAATGGAATTATGCTGGCGTTTGAATTTCAACGACACTCGGGTTCATTTCGGAAAAGGAAGGGACCCTGCTTGGCACTGCAATTGGGACAATGAGCAACAAAGGTTCATGCTAAGTTGCTGTAATTTTGCGAGGCAAATGGAACAATTTGAAAAGCTGAGGTCTGCCATACAGTTCTGAAACTTTACGTGCTTTTAGTCTTCCTTGTTGGTTGATTGAAGGTTTGAAGCCGTCGATCGAGGAGGTGGCGACAGTCACTCATTGTCGGCCGTCGCTGTTGCAGAAGCTGGATGTTGGCGCGCCTTCTTCTCGACACGGTCACCAGGCGAAACGGGCTCTTGATGTGCGCCAGCTAATGCTTCCCGTCCGCGACACCATGTCCGAAACTATCATCGCGAGTCGAGCGCAATTACATGCTGCCAAACCCCGAAAGCGCGGCAACTCGCGGGAGCGTCACAGAACACAACTGCTCCACTCGCTACTCCAGCCAGACTCCCACAGCTCTGCCCGCGCTCCACGCGACAGAGTTAACACTACCAAAGATCCTACACACTTTGAGTCTTCACACGACCTATCGATGTAATCGTTCGATAGCAGTTTTCCCTAGGCAAGACCCAGCGTAAAAATACAAATAATATTTACGAAACAAGCCAATTATACAATTATACATCGACATAAATGCATAAATATATATATATATATATATATATATATATATATATATATATATACAAATAGTAAAACAATTACAATATGTAAAGACACAGAAATGTCATATATTCAGGGAACAAAAATAAGGAAAACAAATTATAGTACAATAGATGGAAATAGGAGGATATGCATTTCCGGCGTTACAACTTGCGTTTCGCTGTCGGCCAACTGTGCACTGGGTGAGTGAACATAATACCGAGGTGGCACCAAAATCTAAGGCCTTTTCGCCTCACGCAGTGTGCATTTCGAAAAGGACTGGTAGTATTTTTCGGAAGTATGGTGTGTGTTTTGGGAGCACCACCTAAGATCAGGGTCCTTTTAGGTTCCGTAAAGAATGATCTTGGCTTACGTAAGCACGTAGCATTTGTTTTCGCATGGATAATTTTTACTGTTGACTAAATCTTATGGCTATGCCCCAGCACTTATTTGGATCGATTCACTGTTGACTAAGCCTTACGACTTCGTTTCACTTTTCTCACTATGTGTAATATGTAATTTAATTTATATTTCCACTCCCTTTTCGCTGCACATAAGACTTTTTTGTACTGGTTCTAAAACATTCTATTTTTAGATGTTATTACTTCCTCTGAGGAAGAAAGGTTTATATCTGTTTTGAGCAAACTTTTGAGGTGCAAGTGGTTGCCTGCGTTATTTTCATTGTATCCGTAATTCTGCGATTACTGACTGCTTCCATGTTCAAGATTTCAACGCAAAGATTGGTCACTCTCATTCTGGTTATTATTAAAGTTACGTATGAAGAAATTTGCCTTGTTCGTAGCTTTTTCAACGCAATAAATACCCACACACCTCCAGTATTGTCTGCCTCCGTAGCTGAGTGGTCAGTGTAGATGGCTGCCATGTGCAGCACCTGGGTTCGAATCCCAGTACTGCCAGGGATTTTTCCTTGGTGTGAAGTAAGGGGTGCATTCAGCCTCGTGATGCCAAATGAGGCGCTACCAGATTGAGAAGAGCGGCTCCAAGGTCTGGAAGGTCAGCGAGATGGCCGGGGGAACGCCATATGGCATCCACATGAAGCCAAATGGCAGAGGATGACACTGCAACCAGTCGTCATGTCTTGGATCCGCAAAGCATGAAGGAGGACTCTCTCAGTGTTACACTTGCTTCATATCCTGGAACGACGTGCCTTTTGCCTTACTGACTACGTTCTCGCACTTGAATGCTACACTTGTTAACATGCTTCCCTCACCTGGAGTACCTCCGCCGCTCCTACACTTCCGTCATCTCGAGTCGACAACACACTAGAGTAACTCCAAATCCTGACCTGCTGTCTCGCTTCCATCAACGCTTTCCATCGTCTCTCCATCTGAAAACTATCCATGTCCTCCTCCCCCCCCCCCCCCCCCACTTTCAGACTATGAACTCGTTCCTGAAGTCTATCTTCGTTTCAACCACCATCACCCTACCCATCCTCTCTGAATTGGACTTTCTGTTTCCTAAGTAGGAAGTAAACCACTCGTGTGCTGAACCATGTACGCCATAAAAACGTAAATACTGTAATACAACATTATGACTGGCTTTTATTAATTTAGGTGTCCTCTGGCCGCGTTACGAGCACTGCCCAGGGAAAGGGTAGTGACGGGGCTGACACCTCACAACTTACACTTCAGTATCTCTGTGAACTGTGCCCAAAAGACTGGGTTGCTGCTTCAGCTTATTAAGCCATATGGGGGGCACGTCGTCCCACATTGTATCGATGATACACCGCAACTCCTGCAAGACACGCTTTCAAGGTTCTGTCACCCGGGTCAGTTGAACAAATTAGTATTATAAATCTATATTCTCAAGTTGTTTATCACATTAGTTCGTAGGCTTCTAAATACAACATGAAAATCTTTTCTACCAACGAACATTATTAGTTGAACCATATGCATACACTTACGAGGGCAGTTCAATAAGTAATGCAACACATTTTTTTTCTCGGCCAATTTTGGTTGAAGAAACCGGAAATTTCTTGTGGAATATTTTCAAACATTCCCGCTTCGTCTCGTATAGTTTCATTGACTTCCGACAGGTGGCAGCGCTGTACGGAGCTGTTAAAATGGCGTCTGTAACGGATGTGCATTGCAAACAACGGGCAGTGATCGAGTTTCTTTTGGCGGAAAACCAGAGCATCTCAGATATTCATAGGCGCTTGCAGAATGTCTACGGTGATCTGGCAGTGGACAAAAGCACGGTGAGTCGTTGGGCAAAGCGTGTGTCATCATCGCCGCAAGGTCAAGCAAGACTGTCTGATGTCCCGCCTGCGGGCCGGCCGTGCACAGCTGTGACTCCTGCAATGGCGGAGCGTGCGAACACACTCGTTCGAGATGATCGACGGATCACCATCAAACAACTCAGTGCTCAACTTGACATCTCTGTTGGTAGTGCTGTCACAATTGTTCACCAGTTGGGATATTCAAAGGTTTGTTCCCGCTGGGTCCCTCGTTGTCTAACCGAACACCATAAAGAGCAAAGGAGAACCATCTGTGCGGAATTGCTTGCTCGTCATGTGGCTGAGGGTGACAATTTCTTGTCAAAGATTGTTACAGGCGATGAAACATGGGTTCATCACTTCGAACCTGAAACAAAACGGCAATCAATGGAGTGGCGCCACACCCACTCCCCTACCAAGAAAAAGTTTAAAGCCATACCCTCAGCCGGTAAAGTCATGGTTACAGTCTTCTGGGACGCTGAAGGGGTTATTCTGTTCGATGTCCTTCCCCATGGTCAAACGATCAACTCTGAAGTGTATTGTGCTACTCTTCAGAAATTGAAGAAACGACTTCAGCGTGTTCGTAGGCACAAAAATCTGAACGAACTTCTCCTTCTTCATGACAACGCAAGACCTCACACAAGTCTTCGCACCCCAGAGGAGCTCACAAAACTTCAGTGGACTGTTCTTCCTCATGCACCCTACAGCCCCGATCTCGCACCGTCGGATTTCCATATGTTTGGCCCAATGAAGGAGGCAATCCGTGGGAGGCACTACGCGGATGATGAAGAAGTTATTGATGCAGTACGACGTTGGCTCCGACATCGACCAGTGGAATGGTACCGTGCAGGCATACAGGCCCTCATTTCAAGGTGGCGTAAGGCCGTAGCATTGAATGGAGATTACGTTGAAAAATAGTGTTGTGTAGCTAAAAGATTGGGGAATAACCTGGTGTATTTCAATGCTGAATAAAACAACCCCTGTTTCAGAAAAAAAATGTGTTGCATTACTTATTGAACTGCCCTCGTATAAGCCAAAACACTATGACCACTGAAACTTCCTGGCAGATTAAAACTGTGTGCCGGACCGAGACACGAACTCGAGACCTTTGCCTTTCGCGGGCAAGTGACCACTGCCCACTGTGACGTTGGATGCCGCCTGATGACATTGCGGGCTCGTGACGCCGTAACAAAAGTGTATAAGCGGAGCAGACACAAATGGGGGACCACCTTAGCGAAGACATGGGGGGAAACCCACTGAGATAAACGACTTTGACAAAGAGTAGATAATTATTACGCAGAGCCAGTGAACGAGTATCTCGAAAATCTCGAAGCTGGTCGAACGTTCACGTGCTACTGTCGTGAGCATCTACGGGCAGAGGTAGAACGACAGTGAAACTAATACTGGGCGCTAAATGGTCGGACGTCCACGACTCTTCACAAGATGTGGGGTTCGGAGCTTGTCTGCTCTCTAAAGTAGGATAGAGGTGATCTGCCGAAAGAGTACAACGCTGGTGCAAGCACAAGTGTTTCGGAGCGCACATTTCATCGTACATTGTTGAACATGGAGCTCCGCAGCAGACCACGCCATATGTTGACCTAACGACATCGTCAATTAAGTTTGCAGTAGACACAGGACCATCGGGATTCGACCGTGGATCAATAAAAACGTGTCGGCTCTTCGAGTGAATCACATTCTTGCTACGATGGTCGTCTCCACAAACACCGTCATCGAGGTGAAGCGGCTCGAAAGGAGAAGCGCATCACTGACGCAGGCTGGAGGCAGCAGTATAATACTGTGGGAAATATTCTCCTGCACTTGCATGGGACCTGTGGCAGTAATCGAAACGCTGACAGCTGCGGACCACCAGCATCCTTTCACGTTTAATGCCGTCCACGATGTCGGTGTCATCTTTCAGCAGGATAATTGTCAGTGTCTTGGAGCTAGAAACGTGCCACAGTTGTTTTAGGAGCATTATAGTGAACTCAAGTTGATGTCTCGGTGACCAAATTCGCCTGGTGTAAATCCTATGGAACCCATCTAGGTCGCGCCGGCCAGTGTGGCCGAGCGGTTCTAGGCGCTTCAGTCTGGAACCGCGCGACCGCTACAGTCGCAGGTTCGAATCCTGCTTCGGGCATGGATGTGTGTGATGTTATTAGGTTAGTTAGGTTTAAGTAGTTCTACGTTCTAGGGGACTGATGCCCTCAGATGTTAAGTCCCATAGTGCTCAGAGCCATTTGAACCATTTGAGCCATCTAGGTCGCTACCAGGCGCCGTCACCGCGTACGCAAATCAGCAACTCGTTATTCAGACGAATTACATGGCCCGTGCGTAGACATCTAACGCCACATACCTCCAAAACCTACGGACAAACTGTCGGATCTCTGATACGCAGAATAAGTTATGTATTTCGTCCCAAAGATGACCAAACAAGCTATTAAGAGGGTGGTCATAACGTTTTGGCTCATCAGTGTACGTACCCGCTTTATTTACTCCTATTTTGGACGGATATTTTACTTGGTAAACTTAAGTTCCTTTGAGAACGGGCATAGCCCGAAACTGGTTACCGACTAAATAGACTTCCATTTTAATTGCAGCTCGGGCTGCCTGTTTTTGCATCACAATCTAAAATGAGTTGCTGGAGTTATGTAGTAAAACAAAAATTATTGGCACTCATGCCAGATCACGAAAATTGAGAACGGCCGGGAGAGTGATGTACTGACCTCACGAGCCTCAATACAACATCCATTCAAGCCACTGACAAAGGACGACACGGTGGTCGGTCGGTTCCGATGGGTCTACCAAGGCCTGCGAATGTAGTAAGTCATGGAATCTTGGAACAGGTAATCCAGTTTATCTCGGCTATGACAAGGACTTAACTTCGATGACAAGATCCAAAAATTTAATAGGGTCTGTTGAACAATTAGAAATACACTGAAAAAGATAAGACACTATAGAGACACAGATGAAGTCTTACATTCATGGTAGTACTTATTGTGCTCTGCAGAGCTGACACCTGAGTTCCAACGCAACAGTGGTTAGCGCATTGGGCTCGCATTCGGGAGGACGACGGTTCAAACTCACGTCCAGTCATCAAGATTTAGATTTTTCTGTGATTTCCCTAAGTTGTTTCAGGCAAATTCCGGGATAGTTCCTTTGAAAGGGCACGGCCGACTTCCTTCCCCATCCCTACCCAACCCGAGCTTTCGTTCCGTCTCTAAAGAGCTCGTTATCGACGGGACGTTAAACACTAATCTCCTCCTCCTCCCCCCCCCCTCCCTACGCAAAAGGGTAGGAACAGTGTCCAAGATGCGGAAATGAGATTTCTTTGCAGTGTGGAAGGGCACACCAGAGAAAATCGCAACAGAAAGTAAGATATTTTAAACAGCTTACAAGTTGTTTCAATGCATTCAATACACAAGAAAATTAATCCAAACAGTAACAGATAGAGAAAACATGTTGACAGAATGCGTGAAAACTTCCACAGCAAATTATTACAAATTAGACAGACACGAGAAAGATGACGAGATCTTGTTGACCGGGACAGGTGAAAATACCTAGTCCAGGAATGGAGAAGAAGATTGTTATGATTCACACAGTAAAATTCCTTTGGTAAGTCACGGAAGATCCAGCTCTTGATGTTTTGCCTTATGGGATGTAGCGTTCGTTACTTGATCAAAATAAGTCAGTCATTTGTACTTGCACGGCCTTCTTAATCGATCGATGTATGATGGTGTCATCATATTGTGTACGATAAGTCTTGCCTCCGAGTTTCCGTCTTATGGTTGCTTTCTTCGAAGGTTTACTTAATAATATTCCATTGCCTATTGTATTTATTGTATCTCCCCTTGGAGAATATACTGCTTATCTGCTCTTATTTACTTCCAAGCCTGATACTTCATTTACCTTTAATTATACATCCTGGTTAGGCACTCTGGCTGTCTGGTGTGGCGCCCCCAGTGAGAAACTAGCAATTCTGTGTGGTCGCGAGAGGGGAGAAACAGTGTTCACGGAGGCAAGACTTACCGAACACAATACGATGATACCATCACGCATCGATCGATCACTGGTGAAACACAGATCATGTGTCGGCAGTACCTGTGTTGTTCAGAAGTACGATGCAATGGTCCTTCGACTGCCGTATCGTATTTATCCACCGATACCGGACAAACGATGGGACAAAGCAAGCAGTGTAATACACTCCTGGAAATTGAAATAAGAACACCGTGAATTCATTGTCCCAGGAAGGGGAAACTTTATTGACACATTCCTGGGGTCAGATACATCACATGACAGAACCACAGGCACATAGACACAGGCAACAGAGCATGCACAATGTCGGCACTAGTACAGTGTATATCCACCTTTCGCAGCAATGCAGGCTGCTATTCTCCCATGGAGACGATCGTAGAGATGCTGGAAGTAGTCCTGTGGAACGGCTTGCCATGCCATTTCCACCTGGCGCCTCAGTTGGACCAGCGTTCGTGCTGGACGTGCAGACCGCGTGAGACGACGCTTCATCCAGTCCCAAACATGCTCAATGGGGGACAGATCCGGAGATCTTGCTGGCCAGGGTAGTTGACTTACACCTTCTAGAGCACGTTGGGTGGCACGGGATACATGCGGACGTGCATTGTCCTGTTGGAACAGCAAGTTCCCTTGCCGGTCTAGGAATGGTAGAACGATGGGTTCGATGACGGTTTGGATGTACCGTGCAGTATTCAGTGTCCCCTCGACGATCACCAGTGGTGTACGGCCAGTGTAGGAGATCGCTCCCCACACCATGATGCCGGGTGTTGGCCCTGTGTGCCTCGGTCGTATGCAGTCCTGATTGTGGCGCTCACCTGCACGGCGCCAAACACGCATACGACCATCATTGGCACCAAGGCAGAAGCGACTCTCATCGCTGAAGACGACACGTCTCCATTCGTCCCTCCATTCACGCCTGTCGCGACACAACTGGAGGCGGGCTGCACGATGTTGGGGCGTGAGCGGAAGACGGCCTAACGGTGTGCGGGACCGTAGCCCAGCTTCATGGAGACGGTTGCGAATGGTCCTCGCCGATACCCCAGGAGCAACAGTGTCCCTAATTTGCTGGGAAGTGGCGGTGCGGTCCCCTACGGCACTGCGTAGGATCCTACGGTCTTGGCGTGCATCCGTGCGTCGCTGCGGTCCGGTCCCAGGTCGACGGGCACGTGCACCTTCCGCCGACCACTGGCGACAACATCGATGTACTGTGGAGACCTCACGCCCCACGTGTTGAGCAATTCGGCGGTACGTCCACCCGGCCTCCAGCATGCCCACTATACGCCCTCGCTCAAAGTCCGTCAACTGCACGTACGGTTCACGTCCACGCTGTCGCGGCATGCTACCAGTGTTAAAGACTGCGATGGAGCTCCGTATGCCACGGCAAACTGGCTGACACTGACGGCGGCGGTGCACAAATGCTGCGCAGCTAGCGCCATTCGACGGCCAACACCGCGGTTCCTGGTGTGTCCGCTGTGCCGTGCGTGTGATCATTGCTTGTACAGCCCTCTCGCAGTGTCCGGAGCAAGTATGGTGGGTCTGACACACCGGTGTCAATGTGTTCTTTTTTCCATTTCCAGGAGTGTATGTGGAGTCGCTACTTCTGAAAGACGCGAAAACCCTGATCGGGCAAGGTGGTACGGAGGGTTTTATGGACTGCCACTTTGCGGTGGTAACAGATTATGTTCGTAACGGTCAAACCACCATAGGAGCATATTGCTGTAATTGCTTGACGCCGTCATAGGAGGCTGTCGAGACGAAGCGTCGCAGTAAGCTGTCTAAGGTGGTGTTTCTGCTCCAGGATAGGCCCAGCACATTTCGCACAGGCCATACAGTTGCTGGTTCTTTGGGCTATCAAATTTTGCCTCACTCTCCGTACTCTCGAGACATGCACTGAGTGGCTTATTGTATGACGGGTATTTTTAGGTCAAAGAGGTGTTTTTTTTAGGTGGAACGTTTTCTGGATAGTCTAAATGCAGAATTTCACTAGCGTGATCTCCATCAAGTCATCCATTGTAAAAGATCTGTCGCACTGAAGGCTGAATGTGTAGAGCAGAACTAACAGCAAGTTTCAGGGTCTCAGTTTCATTTTATGTTTACTAGCGAACCCAGTTATGCTTCACGATTGCTAAATATGTACAAAACTCCTTGTCCCCCTCTATCCATCTGCTTACACTCTCTTGCTCCATCTTCTCCTCCCTGTCTCCTTCTATTTTCTCCTGCCCCTTTCTCCTTCTGTCTCCTCCCCCCACTTCTATTTGTCCATCTTCGCCTTCCCCCTCTCTACGTCCATTTCTTTATCGCCCCCCCCCCCCCGCCCTTTCTGTCCATCTCCTCTTTCCTCCTCTCTCCGACCTCGTTTATTCCGTAATACTGTTCGAACCATAAGCCGATTTTTGTTTTCTGTGAAAACCGACTTCAAGGAAGAAGACAAGGTTACACATTGTTGTGTATACAATTTTTAAGAAAACTATATTATGAGGAAGGATGCATATTATTCAGTCTGTAAGAAAGAAAGAAAAACCTGCACATTTTCACAGCAGAGCACTGCACAGGATTTTCTTTCTCAGAGTTGATTTTAACATAAAACCTGTGCGTTGTTGTTTAAAAAAAGATGTAACCCATGCCCGTTCGAAACACTATTAGAGTATCGTGTAAAAGTGAAGTAAACCGGTTAAAAAGTTTTCGAGAATTTTGCCGGAAGTGTTTCCCCTTTCGGTATTAAATACACACTTATATATATATATATATATATATATATATATACTATGTCACTCCGAATGTTCAACAGAGTAAAGTGTAAATATTTGAATTAAATCGGTCAAGGACTTTTCAAGATCTTTGTCAACAACATTTCCCCTTTATATATTACACATATATTTATATGCTGTGTGTACTAAAAATATACAGATTACGTCCGTTCGATTGTTTGTAAGACTATTGTGTAAAAATTTGAAGTAAATCGGACAAGAACTTCCCGAGATTTTTGCTGAAATCTGATTCTAGTATATATATATTTATATGTAGCATATATCTAAAAAAAATATGTAGCTTACGACCGCTCTAACGTTTAATAGAGTGTAGTGCAAAAGTCTGAAGTAAATCAGTCAAGAACTCTTCGAGATTTTTGTTGACAACGTTAAACTACAACTTGTCTTCGTATACCACGATCACGAACGTCAATATTAATACAAAATTATGACGATATTACTCTTGCCAAAAATTAGGCCACTTCCAATGCATTTACTGTTCCTTTTTGAAATTCGTCTTCTTTGCAGAAGGCTGAACACACTCTGCACTAAAGCATGTGGTGAACAGTCTGCCCTTCTGCAGTCACACTGAATATCATTCTGATTCGTGTATCACCATCTTGCCAAATTAATCTTTGATCTGCCAACTCCAGATCTCATTCTATTCAAGGACTTCCAAGCTGGCTACTCCTCATCGTAGTCAGGAGGTAAAGTTTCAAAAAATGGTTCAAATGGCTCTGAGCACTATGCGACTTAACTTCTGAGGTCATCAGTCGCCTAGAACTTAGAAGTAATTAAACCTAACTAAAGTAAGGACATCACACACATCCATGCCCGAGGCAGGATTCGAACCTGCTACCGTAGCGGTTGCTCGGTTCCAGACTGTAGCGCCTAGAACCGCACGGCCACTCTCGTCGGCGGTAAAGTTTCAGAGGCTCTTTTCTAGCAAGGGGAGAAGGTAGGTCGTAACCTTCCCTAGCTGCAAAATAGTTTACAGGAGTGGTTCTAAGTGCAGTCCGTGTTGTAAGGTAACTTCTACTCGACGTCAGTCGTTGGATGTGCGGTTCGTGCCCACGCAGAGGAGAGGTTCTCTCCTGCTCCACTGCTTTTCTTTTCTCCATCGCAGCTATTTGTCTACGAACCCACTCCTGGGAGGTGTCTAAAACTGCGGCTAATCTTTTCACGTCAGGAATATCCACATTTGAGCACTTTTGAGGGCCACAGTTAACGATTATCAGTGTTTGATAGTTTAAACTTTGTGATTACCCTTCATATTAGATAGGTGCTTAAGTTCTTAGCGCGTCTCTTTTACATGTTGTTATTCCGGTTACTGTCCGGTCTCGGATACTGACATACGGCCGGGATAGCGGTGTGCTGACCACATGCCCTCCGTGTCTGCATCCAGTGACGCCTGTGGGCTGAGGGTGATACGGCGGTCGGTCGGTATCGTTGGGCCTTCATGGCCTGTTCGGGAGGAGTTTCTTCAGTTGTTTTTTATTCCGGTTACTGTGGGTTCGTTTTTCAATTGTCTGTTTTATTTTTTGTAGTTCACTGTTGTTATTTGGGTTTAGATATTGTCATTTTGTCGTTTGGAGATAGCAAGTGGAGCTGTGGGCGCTACAAAATGAAGGACCAAGTGAAGATATCGGAAGATGTCGGATGTAGTCTTCTGCTCGACTTCAATAGGGGGCTGACAACAGTGGAGGCAGCCAGAATCATTTGAACCGTATATCGGTTTAATGCCAGCGGACAAAGCACTGCAACAGCACGATTTTCTCGTGTTCATGAGGGTTGTTTTGAGATTAGTAACTCTCCACGTTCAGGAAGACCGTGGCTGACGAAGGCCGTTTAAACGCATTAAGCCACAATCCGTCCACGTCAGTATATTCGAGAACTGGCAGATGTGATGAACTGATCATTTCATCATCGTACGACAGTAGACTGCGACGAGGAAAGTTTAAAAATCGAGTGTATAGATACCGCATGCTCTAAGTCAGAATTACGAAAATCAGACGGTGGTCGTAAGAGAATGCTTACTCATCAATTGGCTCGTGGACAACGCCGACCATTCCTATTCTGCATCGTTAATGATGACGAGAAATTGCGTCTTTCTGCTAACATAAAGAAAAGAAAGAATGGTTGAGCCCAAACAAAGCAGCAACTCCCCGTAAAAAGACGTGTGCGCATCCACAAAAGATAATGTTATGCATCTGGTGAAAACGCGACGGTGTGGTGTACTACAAATTGCTTCCCACAGGTTTAACCATCACTTGCTGATATTTATTGTCAGCAGCTGAGACATCTTGCAGACGCAACCCAAGTAGTGGGACAACCTTCGTGTCAGCGCACTCTGCATTGTTGCCAAATTTATTCAAGATGGCGGCGATGACGTCATCCAGGATGGCGGCATGTAGACTTGGCAACATCGCATGACGTCATCCAAGATGGCGGATTTTGGCGGGAAAATAGGCCAATTGTGCTATGTCCACTAACCTAACCTCAAGAAAAAATGGAGGGAAATTTGAATTTTGGCGGGAAAATAGGCCAATTGTGCTACGTCCCCTAATCTAAGCCTGCAGAAGAAAACATGGTGGGAAGTCTGAATTTCAACAGGATAATGCATGCAAAGACCATACTTGTCTTTTATTATTATTTATCATTTATTATTATTATTATTATTATTATTCGCCTGCCTCCACTAACACAGAATCAAGATGTCCGATTTCAGCAGTCAGAAAACCATTTCCTTTACACCCACAACAAAAATCTGTCCCAACTTCTAATTCCAACACCATAATCTATCACATGTACGAAGTGACCCACATTGCCACTCACTTTTTTTTTTCACTGCTAACCTATCAAAATCGCGTCAAATAATAATAAATTGCACTTGCACTAATGTAAGTCACCTCCTTTGAACTGGCAGGAAGACTGCGTGAAGTGATGATGCTCCACGATAACTCCCACACATATTCTGGTAGACGGACAATAAACACTATACAGCAGTTGCCTTTGGAAGTCATTACGCACCCACCTTATTCACCTAATCTTCACCTTTTCCGCTCTGTATGGAACACTCTTGAAAGAACTTCCTCTCCGGATGAAAATGCGCTTCGAACAAGGCTCGACGGGCTCTTTACCTCAGAACCACTTGATTTCTACTGTCGCGGAATCGAAAAGCTATCCCGGACTTGTAAATATTGAAGGAAAACATATTATTGATGACTGAAGTGTCTGTACTGTATGTCTTTTGTGTCTGTTAAACTTATGGAGAAACGCTACGAACTTACACAACCATAGGTGACAAGAGGAATGACACGCAAGCCGGCTATAGCTGGGTGCGCTCAGTCTCCGCGGCAGACGCGGCCGCCATATGCCACTCGACCCCTGTCTGCCGCCCATTACCAGCGCGTCTCTGTCCCAGAAAGGCGACTCCGCCGCTGCACGCCCACTGCACACGCCTCGGCCACAACCCGTTACACACTCTTATATGTCAATGCGCACACTTGTCCGGCACTTTCATAAACAACAGTAATTCTGTCTGAAGTGGCTCTTCCTGATTCATTTCTGATCTGCTTACTACTATTCTTCATCATTCTTCTTCTTCTTCACATTAAGTAGTATGAATCTCGCCCATTCTGCTCAGAATCTAGCAATGTGTTCCGCGGTTCCTCATAGTTTGTAGATCAATAACTGTCTTTCTAGAATGAGATTTGCACTCTGCAGCGGAGTGTGCTCTGATATGAAACTTCCTGGCAGATAAAAACTGTGTGCCGGACCGAGACTCGAACCCGGGACCTTTGCCTTTCGTGGGCAAGTGCTCTACCAACTGAGCTACCCAAGCACGACTCACGCCCCGTCCTCACAGCTTTACTTCCACCAGTACCTCGTCTCCTACCTTCCAA
Source organism: Schistocerca serialis cubense (assembly GCF_023864345.2). NCBI lineage: Eukaryota > Metazoa > Arthropoda > Insecta > Orthoptera > Acrididae > Schistocerca > Schistocerca serialis. Next base: position 535,127,241 of record NC_064645.1, read on the forward strand.
ATTTTACAGAAGCTCTCCTGCAAACCATGCAGGACTATCACTCCTGAAAGAAAGGATATTGCGGAGACATGGCTTAGCCACAGCCTGGGGGATGTTTCCAGAATGAGATTTTCACTCTGCAGCGGAGTGTGCGCTGATATGAAACTTCCTGGCAGATTAAAACTGCGTGCCGGACCGAGACTCGAACCAGGGACTTTTGCCTTTCGTGGACAAGTGCTCTACCAACTGAGCTACCCAAGCACGACTCACGTCCCGTCCTCACAGCTTTACTTCCACCGGTACCTCGTCTCCTACCTTCCACCTGTCTTTCTGTCTTCCTTTTGCTAGTATATTCCTAGAGTCACCATTTAAAGCCGGTTCTTGAAACTTTAATTATAGACTTTTTCGGGATAGTTTACGTCTATCTTCAAGAGCCTGCCAGCTCAGTTTCTTCAGCATCACTATTACGCTCTCACATGGGCTAAGCAAACCTGCATCCGTTCGTGCTGCCCTTCTCTGTGTACGTTCCCTGTCCCCTGTTAGCCATACTTGTTACGGGTCCCACATACTTGAAAAATATTGTAGAATGGTTTATATCAAGTTTCTGCTACCAGTCACTTTTTATTTTATGCTTAATCTAACATAATGCAACGCGTTTCGAACATGTTTCGTTCATCTTCAAGCGTTTGTACATACATACAGACATACATCGAGAAATGTTGCTTATAAATGAACAGTCTTAATCTAGATTAATCTAGAACACTTTGTTTTTTACTGTAGCTGCTGGCGTGACATTTGGGGGCAAGGAGGGGGGCAGTGTATATCTAGAAATGGAAGTCAGTGATGTCTTCTGCTGGTTTTCTTCTTTGTTGTTGACTATGTATATCACAACAGTTACATCCTCTTGCTGCTTCACTTGCATCACTGGTGTAATAGCGGAGCTGTTGACTGACATTACAAAAAATGGTTCAAATGGCTCTGAGCACTATACGACTTAACTTCTAAGGTCATCAATCCCCTAGAACTTAGAACTACCTAAACCCAACTAACCTAAGGACATCACACACATCCATGCCCGAGGCAAGATTCGAACCTGCAACCGTAGCAGCAGCGCGGTTCCGGACTGAAGCGCCTAGAACCGCTCGGCGATTGACATTACACTATTGCACATTGTATTTTGTCACCGATTGCCACTGCACCAATTGTTTCGATGTTATACACTGTGTATAACATCGAAGCAATTTGTGCAGTGGCAGTCAGTGACAAAAAATAATGCGCAATAGTGTAATGTCAATCAACAGCTCCGCCATTACACCAGCGATGCAAGTGAAGCAACAAGAGGATGTAACTGCAGTGATATACATAGTCAACAACAAAGAAGAAAACCAGCAGAAGACATCACTGTCTTCGATTTCTAGATAAACACTGCCCCCCTCCTTCCCCCCAAATGCCACACCAGCAGCTACAGTAAAAAACAAAGTGTTCTAGATTAATCTAGTTTAAGACTGTTTATTTTTAAGTAACATTTCTCGATGTATGTATGTACAAACGCTTGAAGATGAACAAAACATGTTCGAAACGCGTTGCATTATGTTAGATTAAGCATAAAATAAAAAGTGACTGGTAGCAGAAACTTGAAATAAATAATTTCCCCACACAGTCACGGTTTACAAACATAGCCATTATGGCTGAAAATAGTTGCAGAATGGGTCGCACGAGTGATTTGCAAACAATCTCCTATGTAAACTGATTGCACCTCTCCAGTATTCTACTAACAGACCTGCTTTAACTACAACTGAGCCTATGCAGCCTTTTCGTTTCATATCCCAACAAAGTATTACGCCCTAGTGTTCGTAAGCTTATTCCACCCGCGTCTCACAGATATTGGTCACAGGATACTACGCTCTTTTTTTCTTTCTGTGAAGTAAACATTTTCACATTTTTGAACATTTAAAGCAAGTTCCAATATTTCCACCACTTTGAAACCTTGTCAACACGTGACAGCTGCTTTCAGACAATACTTAGTTATAGATAACTGCATCATCTGCAAAAAGTTGAGGTTACTACACTACTGGCCATTAAAATTGCTACACCAAGAAGAAACGCAGATGATAAACGGGTATTCATTGGACAGATATATTATACTAGAACTGACATGTGATAACATTTTCACGCAAATTGGGTGCATAGATCCTGAGAAATCAGTACCCAGAACAGCCGTAATAAGGGCCTTGATACGCCTGGGCATTGAGTCAAACAAAGCCTGGATGGCGTGTTCAGGTACAGCTGCCCATGCAGATTCAACACGATACCACAGTTCATCAAGAGTAGTGATTGGCGTATTGTGACGAGCCAGTTGCTCGGCCACCATTGACCAGACATTTTCAATTGGTGAGAGATCTGGAGAATGTGCTGGCCAGGGCAGCAGTCGAACGTTTTCTGTATCCAGAAAGGCCCGTATAGGACCTGCAACATGCGGTCGTGCATTATCCTGCTGAAATGTAGGGTTTCGCAGGCATCGAATGAAGGGTAGAGCCACGGGTCGTAACTCATCTGAAATGTAACGTTCACTGTTCATAGTGCCGCCAGTGCGAACAAAAGGTGACCGAGACGTGTAACCAATGGCACCCCATACCATCACGCTGGGTGATACGCCAGCATAGCGATGGCGAATACACGCTTCCAATGTGCGTTCACCGCGATGTCGCCAAACACGGATGCGACCATCATGATGCTGTAAAGAGACCTGGATTCATCCGAAAAAATGACGTTTTGCCGTTCGTGCACCCATGTTCGTCGTTGAGTACACCATCGCAGGCGCTCCTGTCTGTGATGCAGCGTCAAGGGTAACCGCAGCCATGGTCTCCAAGCTGATAGTCCATGCTGCTGCAAACGTTGTCGAACTGTTCGTGCAGATGGTTGTTGTCTTGCAAACGTCCCCATCTGTTGACTCAGGGATCGAGACGTGGCTGCACGATGCGTTACAGCCATGCGGATAAGATGCCTGTCATCTCGACTGCTACTGATACGAGGCCGTTGGGATCCAGCACGGCGTTCCGTATTACCCTCCTGAACCCACCGAAAGCTAATCATTTGAATATCACAGCATCTTCTTCCTGTCGGTTAAATTTCGCGTCTGTAGCACATCATCTTCGTGGTGCAGCAATTTTAATGGCCAGCAGTGTATTAATATCGCCCGCAAGGTCATTAATATACAACATGATCCTAATGGTCCCAACATACTTCCCTGGGGCACATCCTAAATTATTTCTACATATTTCGACGAATTTCCATGCAAGACAGTATACTGTGTCCTCCCTATCGAAAAGTCCTCAATCCAATCACAAATATCTCTTGATACTCCATATAATCGAACTTTTGACAATAAGCATAGGTGTGACTCTGAGTCAAATGCTTTTCTGAAATCAAGAAATATTGGATCTACCTGACGGCCTTGATTCAAAGCTTTCAGTATGTCATGTGCGAAAAGCTGGGTTTCACATAGTCGATGTTTTCTGAGTCCATGTTGTTGGCGTGGAGGAGCTCATCCTGTTCGATATACCACAAGATGTTTGAGCTCAGGACATACTGTCAGATTCTAAAACAAATCAATGTCAAATATAATGGACGGTAGCTTTGTGGACCACTTCTACTACCCTGTTTCTAGACGTGTGTTACTGGTACTTTCTTCTAACTATTGGGCACGGTATTTTGTTCGAGAGATCTACGATGGTCTACAGTTACAAGAGGGTCTAACAAACAGCAGATTCAGTATAGAATCAAATAGGGATTCCATCGGGCTCTGGAGCTTTGTTGGATTTTAACGATTTCAGCTGTTCCTGAACATCAATCTCGATAACACTGATTTCACTCATATTTTCAGTGGTACGAGGATTAAACTGGAACAATTCTCCTGTATTTTTCGTTTGTAAAGGAAAAATTGAAAACAGAGTTAAGGATTTCAGCTTTGCTTTGCTTCCCTCGATTTCATTTCTTACCTCGTTCGCTAGGCTCTCGGCACCAGCTTTGGTGTCACTAACATATGACCACAATTTCCTTCTGCTATGGTAGTCACTGAAGGCTTTACGCATTGCCCTCTTGACAGTCAAACGTGTTTCATTCAGTATCTCCATATCTATAGTATTATGCTTTGTTTTACACCTAGTATACAGTAATCGCAGCTGACGAGGAGACCGCGCCTACTCATCATCACCGATTTTGTCCAAATTTAAGGTATATGCAGGACTTGACCACAGATGAAAGTGACAGAAATGGGAACTCCAGAAGGCCAAGCATAAAAAAAATACTTGGCCAAGTGGAGTATGACTCGCGTAATGAGTGTTCCGTAGAAACGCAATTTTATATATGTATATATTAGATGTTGGTCCCGGGATGTTGAACACTGTATCAAAATCTCTGCAGTAGTTCCTCAGACTAGCGCGGACATGCAAAAAGAAGCGATCAGGCAGTTTTAATATGTAGAGATGAGACAAGATCTGATAAATAATTTTTTATTTACTTCCTAAAACATGACTATAATTTACATTTTATGTTTGCATGCAGTAATGTTCGACTATAGGGTTTTGACAACTGGTGAATGTAAATGGCAAAAGAGACCTTTTAAGTAATGTAACCACAACTTAACGATTTTCATATTGTTCGGTTTACTTGTACTGTGAAACCGTGCTTCTTTCCGTAATTCTTGACTCTGTGTCAACGGGACGTTCCCTATAGGTTTTGATGAGTTAATTTGCGAGTACGACCGAATGTTTTGGCTCTGAGCACTATGGGACTTAACATCTATGGTCATCAGTCCCCTACAACTTAGAAACTACTTAAACCTAACTAACCTAAGGACATCACACAACACCCAGTCATCACGAGGCAGAGAAAATCCTTGACCCCACCGAGAATCGAACCCGGGAACCCGGGCCGAATGTTTTGTAGCTTCAATTTTTTTACTTCTCCAAAGGACTATATACTTTAGTATGTGACATAAATTTGAACTTGATACACCAATCTGTTTCAGAAAAAAGAAGGATCTTAAAAGATGGACAGACAGACGGATAAAAGATGTCAACTTTCTTTCTTGTGATATTATTACAAATTAACCATTTTCGAGGTTCTTTTTCTTTTCTTTTCTCTCTCTCTCTCTCTCTTTTTTTTTTTTTTTTTTTTTACTTGAACTGTGAAACCTTACTTCTTGCCAAATCTATTGATTTCATTGACTCAGAGGCTTACAGTTTTTACGCCACCAAGGGACCGTTGACGTTAGCATGTGTCATAAATATGCACTTGACGCGCCACACTTAACAAACGAACAGATAGCCAGATGAAAAAAAAAAAAAAATATTTTTATCGTCTGATTGAATTACGAATTACAATTATGACATTAATTTGAATTTGATACGTCCCCCCTTTCCTGAGAAAAAGGGTTCTCAACAGTCGCACAGGCAGACAGCGATCCTATAAGGACTCCGTTTTTACAGAATGGGGCACGGCCCCCTAAAGATAGCATTTTTGGCGCGCGTCGAGCGAGTCATGAGCCAATTATTTTAGCGTATTTTCCATGCAATTGTTGGTCTATCGGAAACAGTACAGAACGGTAATCCGATGGTCGTGGGGTCGAGTCCCTATTCTGAAACTTTTTTCTTCTTTTATTTTCCATTATTACGTTGCTTACACTACAAACGAACTGAAATAATGCTCAATATATTGTATTTATTAATGTTTTCATGAAAGACTTGAAAAGGAGAGGCAAAGAAAGTTTGGGATTGCAAATAAATTTCCCAGAGAGGATTCTAATTTCAACGCCCACGAGGACTCTCCAAATAACTTTTCTAGAAGAGATTGTAATTAAAGTGTACTATCAAATAGATAAGACGAGAATTCTAATTCTTTGACGTTAATCGATATACTTTCTTTAACATCACGTATAATATGTTCTATTTTCAGGCTGCCAGTACCAATCAACTTATATAATCGCACCCTGGACCATTCATGGGCAAAAGTAGTTCTCGTGAAACATGAACCCACTCGTATACAAAGCAGTATGCTATAACCCTTTCTAGAAAATTATTTCCAGCATTTTACGTTTGCCTGTAAGATAGTATTGACACATTTGGCCAAGGATTCAAAAACCGATGGATGAGTACGTGGCAAAATGTAGAAATGTCCTTACCTCATCAAAATTTGGGATACGTACAACAGCCTTGCACAAAAAATTTTTGAATGATATGATGAAGCCCAATGTGCAGTTGTTAGCTGTCACACAGGAAGGACAAAGAAATCCATAATATTACACGACGAGATTTTTCAAGATGAAGAAGGATTGCCATAGGTGCAGTACTTAAGTGATTCTCCTCAAATGCACCCCGATAGTGCTCTGCGATATCTGATTCTATGGTTAGGTAAATATTTTGGTCAGAAAGCTTCAAAACTGCTCTTATCTCAGCGAGAGAGGAAAAGAAATTATATCCCGAGAAGACCGCATCTAAATGCATTCCATTGTACATCACAAGCTATCCTTACCAATAACTGACGGAATGATGCGTTATGAGCGGTACGCTGCCAAACTGTGTGCGATGTGAAAAAACCTGTTGTGAATGTAAATCAAGTCATGCACACAACTGGAAAACAATATGCTGCTTGGTATTTTATTTTGATATATAAGGTTTTTCCGGATTCTTCGCCTTCTCAGTTCATCTGCAAACAATCGCATTTTTTTTATAATTTACATAAGGGTTTTTTACATTTGATGTTGTTCTCATGTCCTGAAGTTGTAGATGGACACATGTCAATTTTGAGTAAACCACTATTGCTGTCTGTAGTTGTTGACTGAAATACAATTTTCAGCACCTTTTTAAAGCTGTTCGATAATTTGCTGTTGCACGTACATTATAATACGTTTTTTTTTGTCTGAAAGTACTGTTTTCCAATTCTCTGTATAATGTCCTACTGTGACATCATATATGCTGCAGGTCCCAGAGTAAAGAAACTATTGTGAAAATGTGGAGTTTACGCGTAGAACGAGCACAAGGTAGCCAGAAAATTACAGTTCCTCCTGTTTTTACGATGAATATCACCACAGCACGAGTAAACAGTCAAATGTAAAAAAATAAAAACGTTTAATTTTATATAGACGTGCGCTTTCATTGCTGGCAATCCCACTCATCATGTCTTTCATGAAGATATTAATAAATGCAATATATTGAGAATTATTTTAGTTCATATGCAGTGTAAGTAAAGCAAAAACTGAAAATTATAATAATAATAACAAAAGATTCCGCATAAGGACTCGAGCATACGACTCTGTCTCCGCTGCGCTAACCGCTTTCTGCAACACGCGCTAACAAAAAACGGTTCAAATGGCTCTGAGCACTATGGGACATAACTTCTAAGGTCATCAGTCCCCTAGAACTTAGAACTACTTAAACCTAACTAACCTAAGGACATCACACCCATCCATGCCCAAGGCAGGATTCGAACCTGCGACCGTAGCGGTCCTGCGGTTCCAGACTGTAGCGCCTAGAACCGCACGGCCACCACGGCCGGCACGCGCTAACATGCTAACATAAATGGCGTTTGTCTAACCCGACCCGCGCCAAAAATGCTACTTTTTCTAAGGCGTGGCCATCTGGAACTCCCTCTTCTGTTACTTTTATTTCTGTTTAAACCACGAATATACCATAAATTTAAACGTAATAGGTAGCGACAAGTAGGCGGGGCTCTCTCCTGCGTCAGGTGCTTTTTAAAAATCTATGAACCTCGTTTTGTTGATAGGTGGTGTCTGAAAACGAGCAAACTTTCCTCGAACCCACCCATACGTCATGTGGTAAATTATGAGAAAATGTTTTTTGTATTGTATCTCGGCGAAATCTTGAGTAGAGCTTCGTAATAAATGGGCAACCTCAAAGGAGGACAAACACGGTAGTAAAATACGTAAGAAAATGATATAGCAGTGAAAAGACGAGTATCATCCATTTTATGCAGCCTGTAAGGTGATGACATTCGAAAAAAAGAACGAAAGAAACAGTCAGGTATCGAGTCTTCAGAAATATGCGTCGACGATGTACGGTGAATGATATACGACTTGACTAGCTCGTTTTAGCAACTTAGTTACATGTCTTGCAGATGTTATTTATGGTAGACTCTAGCTAATCTAATGGGTCGCCATGTTTCTACAAGATGTGAAGTGAGATAAGATGATATAGCACTGTATGGTGGTGATTTAGAAACATAACTCAGGTACTTCGGCTTTTAGTACTAGCTCTCAATACATTCTCGCTCTCTCTCTCTCTCTCTCTCTCTCTCTTTTGCACTGTCACATTCATTCAAACTCAGCATTCCCTTCTGCTATTAAGATCTGCTAGGAATAGCGAACTGCAACTCGTTTTTAAAGATGTTCTTATATTTTCTCATACGTATCGGCATTACAGTTAGTTTATCGAGGAGTATTAAGGTCTCGCAAACTCACTTCTCGTTAAGCCAAAGATATGTTCACTATAGCAAAATGTAAGTCCTTTTCCTAACATTCACTGTATTTGTGATAGTCAAATCGATAGTACGTATCTACTTCAGAATCGGAAGTTCAAGTTACATCCTCTACAAGTAGGACCCTAAGCTAAAAATGTGTCCCAAGATAGTAATAATTTAATGGCTTTCATAAAATGAGATATAGAGTCTAAGAGAGATTATCAGATAATTAGTTAAATGTTACTTAGTACAGCAGCAGCAAGGTCATTTATTTGAACGTAAAAAATATCTGTTCCTTTAAACTATTCTCTCGATGTATTGTGGGAGCACTGGCTTTAACTGTAATCTTTAAACATCAGAAGATAGAGGATGAAATCGGTAATATACTTATATGGATATGGTGTCTGTTCTTTCGGACATGTGCGGATGCACACATATTCCCCGAACTCTTACGGGACTTGGTAAGAAAGTCTTCCACGAGTAACGAGTGTGTTGGGTTGGGACACTACGAATGTAGTGTGTGGACATACAAGGTGAGAATGTGGGTCACGCGGGAGGCGTGAGCGAGATGGTCCCTGCAGTTGCGCTATCCACTGTGCCCTCGGTGCCTCAGATGCCGGCACGGTAGCTCAGCGTGTTCGGTCAGAGAGCTGGTTAGCCTCTGTAATAAAAACTGAGCGGAAGAATCAACAAACGAACTTTAACGGATGTTACGTGCCGTCCGCAACGACCAAAGACAACGATAAAAAAAAAAAAAAATAGCCGGGATGGTAGTAGAGCGTGTTCGGTCGGAAAGTTAGCTGTCCTCTGTTAATCGATCAACAACGAACTTAAACGGATGTCTTACGAAGTCCACCGCGAGCAGACGCAACGAACAAAAGCTAACAAGATGAGATTTAAAATAAAAATAAAAAAATAAAAGAAAGATGGATAGAGCGTCTACCATGTAAGCAGGAGATCCCGGGTTCTACTATCGGTCGGGGCACAAATTTTCATCTGTCCCCGTTGATACATATTAACGCCCTTCAGCAGCTGAAGGTATTAATAAATTTCTAATTTCGAAATCGGTAATGGTTGAACAGGTATTTCAACAACCACTTTGGCTTTCAGGCTATGAATTAAAGGAGGGATCGTATGACTGTGAACCACAATGAAACAATTTCGGCAGAAAGAATTCGGTGTTTGGGTTTTGTTGCCTTCCACTTCAGTGCGAGTGTGGTCACTGAGGGACTTAATTGATGGTATTGATGCGCTCACTATTTAGGCCCATTATTACTTTGTTTTTCTGGTCAGATCGGTTGGGAAAATTTTACTTTCGAATTCATCGAAAGCTTCTACCATTGCCCTACTTCCACATACTTATAAATATTTGATAGTGTAATAATGCTTTGACTTCACTTAAATAAGTGATGAAGCTGTCTTTGCATTTATGGCCGCTTTCTAACATGGCTAGTAAATCACGACACATCTTTTAAATACCCCACAGCTTTTCTCGAAGACATATTACATAATGCTTTTAAATTTTATCCATTTTCGGTCCAGATCTTCGCTTCCACAGCTGAATAGTTGACGTCGACAACTGAGATACTTTGCAGCTTGTTTCCTAACATTCTTGCTAAGCTAACATACGATGAGCATTGAATAAGTAATGCAACACTTTTTTTTCTGAAAGCAGCTTGGATGTACGTAGGATTCCAGTATATATTATTACCCTCTCTTTTGGCAATAAGACACTATTTTTCAACATGATCTCTATTATTGGTAGGACCTGTATGCCCGCATGGTATCACTCTAGTGGTCGACATCGGAGACAACGTGTTGCAGCATCGGTAATCTACCCATCATCCGCATATGCTACCCGCGGAGCGCATTCTTCACTGGGCCAAACAGATGGAAGTTGGAAGGTGCGAGATCCGGGCTAAACAGTACAACGAAGTTTTGTGAGCTGTTCTCGGGTGCGCGAACCTGTGTGTGGCCTTGCGTCGTCATGGAGAAGAAGTTTGTTCGCATTTTTGTGGTGCGCTGAAGTCGTTTCTTCAATTTCCTGAGGGTAGCACAGTACACTTGAATATCTGAGATGCTCTGCTTTTCCGCCAAAGGAAACTCAGTGACAGCCCTCTATCTGGAACGCAGATCCGCTAGAGACGCCACCTCCTAGTGGAACTTCATGAAACTATAGGGACTGAAGCGGGAATATTCCACGATACCCGACTACAGATTCCGCATTTTATCAACTGAAACTGGTCGATTAAAAAAAAATGTTGCATTACTTATTGAACGCCCCTCGTATTTTCCCTCCTGTCTTATCCTTGTAACATCTGTAGTCATTATGCTCTAACAGCGTTGTTCACCGATTCCTTTCTCGACGTCAACTGCTTCGAAAAGTTTCTGCTAGTTAGTTAATAGGGGGACGAATAAGACGTTTACTTCACGAATCGGTTTTCCAACTGACTGCTCGAAGTATGTTACAGAAGATAACATCGGGACAATCTCAAATGAATCCCCGCTTCTGGTATCAGTTACCGTCGTATGATTGTTCCATTCTAAGCTGGCAAACTGAAATCTTCCCCTATTACAACAACATCGGAAACTACATACTGCGAGATTGAATGCTACAAATGGCATTGCCGGCATGTGGCGGGGAAAGCATGTAAACAGAGCTGACGCGAATCGGTAATCAGTTTAGGAATGATGCGGGACGCAAATGGGAAAATTCACTGACATAACCAAATTCGGCAAAGGGCAAGTGGTTGTGGACCGGCGCTTGGGGACGAGTATCTCGGAAGCAGTGAAGTCTGTCGGATGTTCTCGTGCTGTTACCGTGAGCATCTGTAGAGGGTGGTTGAACGACAGTAAAAACCACTAGTCGTCGATGACAAGTTGATGGACGTCCACGCTCATCACTCAGCGTGGGGATCGGAGATTTTCCCGCGCTGTAAATTAGAATAGGAGCGATCTATCAATGGTCTGTCAACAGAATACAGCCGCGACACTTCGCTTAGAGCACACTGTTGGACATTGAGCACCCCTGGGTGTTTCAGTGTTGACACAACGAGATTGTCAATTACACCTGCAGTTGCACGGAACCATCGAGATTGGGCATTAGTTTAATATGGACGTGTCGTATGATCGTATGTATCACTTTTCCCGTTATACCGGGTCGATGACTGAGTCTGGGCGCGCCGTCATCTTCGAGAAGAGTTGCTCGAAATACAGAATAATTCAAAAAGAAGGAACAGGTTTCAGACATTTATTGATTCCAAACTACAAAAGATACAAACACAGTTCCGACGTCGCTGGAAGGAGAAAAGTTCAAAGCATTAAGAGTTCAATGTGAGCACCATGCGTTATACGTCAAATACACTACTGGCCATTAAAATTGCTACACCACGAAGATGACGTGTTACAGACGCGAAATTTAACCGACAGGAAGAAGATACTGTGATATGCAAATGATTAGCTTTTGAGAGCATTCACAAAGGATTGGCGCCGGTGGCGACACCTACAACGTGCTGACATGAGGAAAGTTTCCAACCGATTTCTCATACACAAACAGCAGTTGACCGGCGTTGCCTGGCGAAACGTTGTTGTGATGCCTCGTGTAAGGAGGGGAAATTCGTACCATCACGTTTCCGACTTTGATAAAGGTCGGATTGTAGCCTATCGCGATTGCGATTTATCGTATCGCGACGTTTCTGCTCGCGTTGGTCGAGATCCAATGACTGTTAGCAGAATATGGAATCGATGGGTTCAGGAGAGTAATACGGAACGCCGTGCTGGATCCCAACGACGAGCAGTCGAGATGACAGGCATCTTATCCGGATGGCTGTAACTGATCGTGCAGCCACGTCTCGATCCCTGAGCCAACAGATGGGGACGTTTGCAAGACAACAACCATCTGCACGAACAGTTCGACGACGTTGCAGCAGCATGGACTATCAGCTCGGAGACCTTGGTAGCGGTTACCCTTGACGCTGCATCACAGACAGGAGCGCCTGCGATGGATGAATCCAAGTTCTGTTTACAGCATCATGATGGTCGCATCGGTGTTTGGCGACATCGCGGTGAACGCACATTGGAAGCGTGTATTCGTCATCGCCATACTGGCGTATCACCTGGCGGGAAGGTATGGGGTGCCATTGATTACACGTGTCGGTCACCTCTTGTTCGCATTGACGGCACTTTGCACAGTGGACGTTACATTTCATATATGGTACGACCCGTGGCTCTTCTCTTCATTCGATCCCTGCGAAACCCTACATTTCAGCAGGATAGTGCACGACCGCATGTTGCAGGTCGTGTACGGGCCTTTCTGGATACAGAAAATGTTAGAGTGCTGCCCTGGCCAGCACATTCTCCCGATCTCTCACCAACTGTAAACGTCTGGTCAATGGTGGCTTAGCAACTGGCTCTTCACAATACGCCAGTCACTACTCCTGATGAACTATGGTATCGTGTTGAAGCTGCATGGGCAGCTGTACATGTACACGCCATTCAAGCTCTGTTTGACTCAATGTCCAGGCGTATCAAGGCCGATATTATGGCCAGAGGCGGTGTTCTGGGTACTGATTTCTCAGGATCTATGCACCCAAATTGCGTGAAAATGCAATCACATGTCAGTTCTAGTATAATATATTTTTCCAATGAATACCCATTTATCATCTGCAATTCTTCTTGGTGTTGCAATTTTAGTGGCCAGTACTGTATAAAATCAGGCACTGTGGCAGCTGGTAAAATGAGGCAAGACATAACGCCTTCCCATCGCAATGCATATTCATATAAGTCCCTATTTCAATAAAATAGTGCATTCTCATATAAGAGACATTTTATTGAAATGAATTCTTATATGAGGTTGTACTGCGATATGCAGACGTTGTATCCCAGCGTCATTTCACCATCTATACTAGATTTTTCAACTGGTCTGAAGATGGTGCCGAAACTAGTCACAATTTAAAGTGTTTTATGTACGATCTTGACTATTAAAATATTTTGCTTGTCGAACCCAGGTCACGCACATCGCCGCTGTATTGCGTTCCAAGCGTGGAGCAATTTGCTTTTAAGCAGGTGGTCGTGATGTTTTGGCTCATCACTGTATTTCATGCAGCTCTCCAGTGGCCATTTTCATGCGATGTGTTTGCAGCGAATCCTAGAGTGGTAGCTGCTGCAAGCGGAACTATCTGCCACACACGTAATACCATAACCGCTCTCTGGGTCGATTTCCATACAGCATGATATTAAAAGCAAGGAACTGAATCAACGTACGTTTTTTTTAATTTTTTAAAATTTAACTGGTTTCAGGCATAGCCCATTTCGTCAGATACAGTTATGTCACACAATGATACAAACGCGACGTTTGTCTGATTGCGCTATAAAACATCAAATACAATTGTACGCCGAGCGAGGTGGCGCAGTGGTTAGCACACTGGACTCGCATTCGGGAGGACGACGGTTCAATCCCGTCTCCAGCCATCCTGATTTAGGTTTTCCGTGATTTCCCTAAATCGTTTCAGGCAAATGCCGGGATGGTTCCTTTGAAAGGGCACGGCCGATTTCCTTCCCAATCCTTCCCTAACCCGAGCTTGCGCTCCGTCTCGAATGACCTCGTTGTCGACGGGACGTTAAACACTACCCACCACCACCACCACAATTGTACAGGACGCGTAATCCACGAAGTACATTAATCTGACTGCCCTATTACAGTAAAGGCCACAAGCGTTTAATATACAATCAATGGGGCGACAGAAAAACTCCTCAAATTTTACGGTTCCGTTTCCCAAAGACGGATGAAATAGAATAGAAATTTGGCAATGTATCTGTCCGTGGACCTGAGAGCTAATCCAAGAGAAAAATAATTCATAACTTTTAAAATACTTTAACTGAGGCAAGAATAAAGAGAGTATAAATTTTAATACACGACTCGCTTTATTAGTATTAACGTGACCTGCTATTACTCTGTTAATAGTGACAACTTCTTTTTTCGTAAGTGCCTGGTTGCGAAACCAGTGGTGCCATGGAATATGGCGGTTTAGAATCCAATTCCAATAACATTGTGCATTCCGTTTTTGCTTGTTTGGCATTTGGACTATCACTGTATTATATGAGTACGACTGTGGGAAGTAAATGCTATACTACACTCCTGGAAATGGAAAAAAGAACACATTGACACCGGTGTGTCAGACCCACCATACTTGCTCCGGACACTGCGAGAGGGCTGTACAAGCAATGACCACACGCACGGCACAGCCGACACACCAGGAACCGCGGTGTTGGCCGTCGAATGGCGCTAGCTGCGCAGCATTTGTGCACTGCCGCCGTCAGTGTCAGCCAGTTTGCCGTGGCATACGGAGCTCCATCGCAGTCTTTAACACTGGTAGCATGCCGCGACAGTGTGGACATGAACCGTATGTGCAGTTGACGGACTTTGAGCGAGGGCGTATAGTGGGCATGCGGGAGGCCGGGTGGACGTACCGCCGAATTGCTCAACACGTGGGGCGTGAGGTCTCCACAGTACATCGATGTTGTCGCCAGTGGTCGGCAGAAGGTGCACGTGCCCGTCGACCTGGGACCGGACCGCAGCGACGCACGGATGCACGCCAAGACCGTAGGATCCTACGCAGTGCCGTAGGGGACCGCACCGCCACTTCCCAGCAAATTAGGGACACTGTTGCTCCTGGGGTATCGGCGAGGACCATTCGCAACTGTCTCCTTGAAGCTGGGCTACGGTCCCGCACACCGTTAGGCCGTCTTCTGCACACGCCCCAACATCGTGCAGCCCGCCTCCAGTGGCGTCGCGACAGGCGTGAATGGAGGGACGAATGGAGACGTGTCGTCTTCAGCGATGAGAGTCGCTTCTGCCTTGGTGCCAATGATGTTCGTATGCGTGTTTGGCGCCGTGCAGGTGAGCGCCACAATCAGGACTGCATACGACCGAGGCACACAGGGCCAACACCCGGCATCATGGTGTGGGGAGCGATTTCCTACACTGGCCGTACACCACTGGTGATCGTCGAGGGGACACTGAATAGTGCACGGTACATCCAAACCGTCATTGAACCCATCGTTCTACCATTCCTAGACCGGCAAGGGAACTTGCTGTTCCAACAGGACAATGCACGTCCGCATGTATCCCGTGCCTCCCAACGTGCTCTAGAAGGTGTAAGTCAACTACCCTGGCCAGCAAGATCTCCGGATCTGTCCCCCATTGAGCATGTTTGGGACTGGATGAAGCGTCGTCTCACGCGGTCTGCACGTCCAGCACGAACGCTGGTCCAACTGAGGCGCCAGGTGGAAATGGCATGGCAAGCCGTTCCACAGGACTACATCCAGCATCTCTACGATCGTCTCCATGGGAGAATAGCAGACTGCATTGCTGCGAAAGGTGGATATACACTGTACTAGTGCCGACATTGTGCATGCTCTGTTGCCTGTGTCTATGTGCCTGTGGTTCTGTCAGTGTGATCATGCGATGTATCTGACCCCAGGAATGTGTCAATAAAGTTTCCCCTTCCTGGGACAATGGATTCACGGTGTTCTTATTTCAATTTCCAGGAGTGTATTTTCCCCAGTTGGTCTGCGCGTTGACTGCCTCCAGTATCAACAAGTCCCGGTATCAACTGTAGATCAATCGGTTGACACAGCTTCTTCGTTCTATTGGGACTCCACAGTATCGGGTGTTCACGGGGCTAAACCGCCTGAAACAGGAAACGTTGGAACAGAGTCAAGGCCGTTTTGCCTGTAGTGTGCGCCAGTATCTTTCTGTCGGCGCATGTGCTTGCAGCAAGCCTGTTTTCTGTTAAAGTATTGACAGAGCAGAAGAACAAAGCGCACTGTGTTCGATTATTGTTGTAGTTAAAGAATACAACCTAACAAATTAAGGTGTACCATTCACAATAACGTGAAATTTTAAACTCTTTATGTTACTTGTATAAGAATACAGCTTATGTAGTGTTTGTGTCAACAAACATTGCTGGGTTTTTCCACAAAGGCCTGATTCGGCGCGTCTTTCGAAATGTCTGCACATGGGCGATTTCGCTCTGTACAGGCGGGCTATTTCTGCTCGGTGAGATTATTAGTTTAATCGATGTTTATTGTGAAATTCAAGAGAACATGTTTTCTTGGTTTCTTTTCAGATTGTTCGTACTTACAAAAGAAAAAAGCGAAGCGTTTCATGGTCCGGGGAAGAAATGAAACACGCAGTAACTAGTGTTATAGGTGGAGACGTGAATATGAGAGGAGCTGCTACGTTGTTCAGAATTCCTTATTCGACACTTGTAGATAAGGTAACTATTTCAAAACGTGATTCGGCAATGGGAAAAAAGAAACCTCATAGACCAACTGGGCATGGGACTGTACTCATCCGAGAGGAAGAGGATGATTTAAGTTCTGGTTTGAAAGACTTAGCTGCAAGGGGTTTTGGCTGTACTCCTCAACAAATTCGAAGAGCGGCATTCACGTATGCAACGACGAATAACATCAACCATCCCTGGGTCACGGAACACATGATTGCAGGTACAGACTGTTTTACTGGGTTTATGAAGAGACATAGCGATGACTCCGAAAACCGCAAGGCTTGTCAAAAGCTGGAGCGAAGGGGATGAATAAGCAGGCTGTGACTGCATTTTGCGACGTATTTCGGAATTTGTCTTAGTAGACTGGAGTTAGTGCTAAGCCTCGTCTCAGCTTCAGAGTTGACAAGACTGGTCTGCTTCTTAATAATTCCCCTCCTAAAATAGTGTCAGCAAAAGATACCAGGGAGGTAATGAAGATAACAAACATAGAAAGGGGAGAAAATGTCAACATTATAGCTTGCTGGAGTGCTAGTGGCGTTTTTATTCCACCCCTCGCTATCTACAAAGGTGTTCGATTTGGACAGGTATACAAACATGTCCTACCAGTGGGTTCAGAAGCCACCATGCCTGGTTGTGGATATGTGAAAGAAGATGTTTTTCGTTAAGTGGCTCGAACACTTTTAGAAACACCGCTCACCTGGGAAATGTCTTCTAATTTTGGATGGCCATAGCTCTATTTGTGCTCTCCAATGCCTGGAGAATTGACGTCAAAATGACACAGAGATGCTCTGCCTCCCACTTCACGTCACAAATGCCCTTCAGACTCTGGACAGATCAGTATTCAAACTGCTGAGAGTTCTTTCCAACTCACACCACATATGCCCTTTAGCCTCTGGACAGACAGATATTCAAACTGCTTAAAGTTTCCTACCATCATGCTGCAACACACTACTTTCATTCGCCATCAGGAGGTGCAATCAACGAGTTTAACTTCGGACAACTGTTTTTCGCAGCTTCGAATAAAGCTGCCACCTTTGGAAATTGTATTAAACGATTTAAATGCACTGCATTGTTCCCTTTAAATCCGTTGGTTGTTTCCGAAGACAAATTTCTCCCGTTAGTTCATTTCCGGGCAGACATTTCCAGTGTCATCATGTCCCTTACCGGAGATTCCTCAATGTTTCCAGCTGCGACCTGAGTCCCCTTTGCCAGGATCTTCTTTGTTCATCAGAACACTTCTCCTTTCAAAACAATGATTGCAGCCCAACAAAAATAATATCCCCAAGAACGTCAAAAAAGATAGGAATAGAACCAAGGCATTTGACCTCGGACACGGACTAAGAAGCGACGAAGGCTAAACGTAGATTAAAAATGGAGAAGGAAAGCAAAATTAATGCAAGTAAGAAACGTCGTCGTTAACTGAGTGAGTCGGATGATGACTTACAGCAAACTGCAACTGAAGACGACCATGAGAACAGTCGTTGTGGCTTTTGCGGTCTGAAATATTATTCGTCAGAATCCGTCAAGAAGGGAGACTGGATACAGTGCAATATGCAATGTGCTACATGGTTTCATGAGGTATGTGTGAGTGAAAAAGGACGAAAAATGTTTACTTGTGGTAAATGCTTGTGATTTGGAGACTGCAATATACTGGGCGGAATAGCCTCGTGATTGGGTGGAACAGACCCACCATTTTGGTATATTGTGATTTCTGCCTTCTTCATATGTTTGTTTAATATTTTGTTCTTGTAAAGGAACTTCCACCTGTTATATACTGGAAAGTATTCACAATTAAATTTCCTTACTGTAGCACACTGACCGATTCTTTTTTGATAAAAAATGGTTCAAATAGCTCTAAGCAGTATGGGACTTAACATCTGAGGTCTTCAGTCCCGTAGACTTAGAACTACTTAAACCTAACCAACCTAAGGACATCACACACATCCATGCCCGAGGTAGGATTCGAACCCTCGACCGTAGCAGCAGCGCGGTTCCGGACTGAAGCGCCTAGAACCGCTCTGCCACAGTGTTCGGCCTTTTTTAATCGATTCGTGTCATATTACATATGGCTGAAGCTTGAAATGAGCAAACTAGCCCCGCTGTATCCTATCGTGTGCTAAGGGGTTTGCAGTTTTTCCTTCCTACCCTCCTAAGAGACTGTACGGCACTCGTCGAGTCAACATACATCACGGTTTTGTAGACGTGTATTCGTATGTTAGTACATTGGAGAATATGCTTTCATACACTACAGCTTCCATTAGATTTAATTAAAACAGTGGTAATGTACAAACTGTAGTATTGGCGAGGCAACAGATTATTATCACCAAAGCTACAGTATCCTTAGTAATCATATAGGAATTTCCAGAGCCTTAAATGAGGAACGAAGGGCAATGTTGACTGAATTGCCTGTACCAACTTCGTTTTATTAATGTAACGTTCTGTTTAGGATGAGTGCAGGTAAACTAACAACGACTGGAAAGACTTTATGAAGCACGTTGGAAAGTAAGCTGAACTAACGTACAACGAACATCGGAAAAATTGAGGGCTTTAATCTACTATCCATCGACTGTACTGACACCCTCAAAATTTGGGACTAGAACAATAAGGAAGGACAGCCATATTTGGGCACTTCGCAGATTTCTCACTGCTGAGGAATAATTTGTCACCGTTTCTCAGGTCATATGCGTATAAAGTGACTAAGAGTCGTTGTTTTTGTGGTTTTCAACCCGAAAACTAATTTGATGCAGTTCTTCATACTAAACCATCCTGTGCAAGCCTCTTTCCCTGTAAACAGCTACTTCAACACACATCCATTTGAACCTGTTTACTGTACTAAACTGATTATTTCTTTATGCCTCAGAATGTGTTTTGTCAACTGATCACGCCTTAGTCAAATTATGCCGCAATTTTCTTTCCTCCCCAGTTCTGTTCAGTACCTTCTCATCATTTATGCGATCTAGTCACCTGACCTTCAGCATTCTTCTGTAGCACCACATTTCAGAAACTTCTGTTCTTTTGTGAACTGATTTCAATAGCGCCTATTACTGTCTGAACTGAATGTCGTCTACGTTTCACTTCCGTACAAGGCTACAGCCCATAAAAATGCTTTCAGGAAAGAGTTCCTAACACTTAGCTTTATATTCGATGTTAAAAAAATTTCTTTTTTTCAAAAATGGTTTTCACGACATTTCCAGTCTACTTGTTACATCTTTCCGACTTAGGCCATCGTCAGTTATTTACTACCAAAACAGCAAAAGTCGCCTCTACTAATTACAGAGGATCATTTGCTAATATAGCATTGTCTGGTTGAGTTCGACTACAATCCATTACGCTTCTTTTGCTTTTGTTAATGTTATATTTTACCTTCAAGACAGTGTTCATTCTGTTCATCTGCATTTCCAAGTCCTGTGCTGTATCTCACAGAATAACAATGTCATCGGCATATCTCAATGTTTTTACTTCTTCTCCCATGGACTTTAATTCCGTCTCAGAATGTTTCTTTGGCTTTTTTTACTGCTTGCTCAGTCTACAAATTGAATAACATTAGGGATAGGTTACTCCCTTCTCAATCACTCTTCCCTTTCACGTCCTTCGACTGATACAACTGCCGTCTGGTTTCTGTACAAGTCGTATATAATCTTTTCGCTGCCTGTATTTTACTCTTGTTACCTTCAGAATTTCACAGAGCGTATTTCATTCAACAATGTCTAAAGTTTTCTTTAATTCTACAAATGCTATAACCTATAAGCTAAGATAAACCGTAGGATCAGTATTGCCTCGTATGTTCCAACATGTCTGCGTAACGCGAAGTGATCTTCCCCGAGGCCGGCTTCCACCAGTTTTTCCATTCTTCTGGATACAATTCGTGTCAGCATTTTGCATCCATGACAAACTGATAGTTTGGTAATATTCACACTTGCCTACATCTGCTTTCTTTGCTACTTGGTTTATTACATTCTTCTTTAAGACTGAGGTCATTTCTCCCTTCTTCTATATCTTGCAAAACAAATGGAATAGTTATGTCATGATTTTGTCATGGCTGGCTTTCCCAAGGATATCAGTAGTTCTGAAGGGAATGTCGTCTGCTCCAGGAGCCTTGTTTCGGCTTAGGTCTTTCAGTACTGTCAAATTTTTCTCGCTGTGTTATACCTCCCATCTCATCTTCATCTACTTCCTCTTACCTTTCTGTAATATTGCTTTCGGCTCCAATTCACTTGTAAAGACCCTCTGTGTATTTCTTCCAAGTTTCAGCTCCCTCTTCTTTACTTAATATTGATTTTTCATCTGAGCTTTGATATTTATATAGTTGATTTTTTCTCCAAGGCATCCTCAATTTTCCTGTAGGTGGTAGCTCTTTCCCCTAGTTACATATGCTTCTATAGAGTGACATTTGTTCGCTAGCCATTCCTGCTTATCTATTTTGCACTTATTTTTTAATCGTTTGTATTTTGTTTGGCCTGCTTTATTTGCTGTACTTTTCTGTTTACTCCTTTCATCAATTAAATTCACTATATCCTTCGATATCCAAGGATTGCTACTAGTCTACCCCCTGTTGCTTTCACTATTTCATCTCTAAAAGCTACACATTCGTCTTCTACAGTACTTTCACTCTAAGAGTTCTTAAAACTGCAAACACTTTAAGTTAAATTATAAAACATAAGTTCAGTGGATACGACTTCAAAATCATAAAATTAGCATTTCAGATCAGAGGAAGAAGTACAAGCTGAGTCTACCTAAATATAACAAAATGTATTCATTACATTTTTGTTGTTGTATGGGTTATCAGAGCCCTTGCCTATGGCTCACGATACTTCTTCTTCTGCTCTTTTCATGTTCACTTTCCAGTCCATACTTAGGGCCTGGAGGTCTAGCTGCAGGCAGCGCGTGCTTGCAAACTGAAAGGTCAAGGACGCGATTTCCGGTGCGACCACGGATTTTTCATTCTGAATTTTAACTTATCCTTCACCCCACAACGATGTGAGGAGCCGCCAGGAAGGTCACGTGGTTGGGATTCAACCGATAACTGCTGTAGGTTGGGATACTAAATCCACTGAAGTAGCGGCCCATTGAAAGACTAGCAGCAGGCCACTGAGCCACACGAAATTATTAATATTAGTGCATCTCATTCAGGGACCTTACTTTCACTTCTCAAGTTTCTAATTTTTCTCATCGTCCTATTTTATTCTGTTCTAAAAAATCACTGTTATCATTCCACCTTATAAAAGCCGCATACTTCTTTTCCTGGCGTTTTCTTTTTAGTATCTAGAGCAATGGCATCGTGGACTTCATCCATATCATATTGTCCCTGACACAGACTGAATAACTCCTATTCTGCATTCCCATCTTATCACTTTCCTTGTGAACTCGTGAATCCAAATATCAACCTACGAGATACCTCGGCACTCGATTTCTGTTTGTCTCCACTGGTCCACTTCTATTTCTGTACGTTCGGATTACTTCATTAGTTTGTAATACGTTGTCCATCAATAACCCCCCTGATCATATATAGCGACATCAGATGGGACTAAGCAGAGAAAACAATCGAAATTTTTTTTGTCTGAGATACAGTCTTACGTTGTGACTCCGACAGAATTTCTCTTTTCCTTGTAATTGGTCGGTATCGGGTGCCACCCTGAGTTAGAGCATGCCTAGCAAAGCACTCTGCAGTCCGAGCCAAACTTCGCCTTATGAAGTCCTCCACTATAGCCACTTAAACAAAGATTTTCACCTTCAACTGCCTCCAACACCAACCGCCAATATCGATAACTGAAATTAATTGCATTGCTAGCGTCACTATAAGATGTTCATGCCGTGAGGCAAGAGTGATTTTCTAAATGGGAAACATCAGACCCCTTTAACTGGCCATTTCCTTTAGACCCTGCATACATCCATATGACCGGTGAACTGCAGGGATATATACACTGGGATATTGACAACAATAAATACAATTAACAGTACGTAGTGATTCATGACGCAGAATAGTAAACAAGTCCTCTTTTATTCACTTATATACACAGCACACGTAAGGTTTCAGCACACACTGCTATTCAACAACAAAAAATACCTGAAACCACTAAAAGAAGGAAAGACTAAAGACTAACTACTAAGAAGTATACACCAATCTACGAGGGCTATTCAGAACGTAGGGAACGATTCCGCCTGACGCCGCTAGGCGCGCGCCGATCGCGTATATTTTGGTATGTGCGTGCTCGGCAGCTCGGTCGGCATCCATTCGTGACAGCGGGAACGTCTCTGTGCGTCTTGTTTTGCTCATACTCGAATTTGAAATGTGCGCTGCAATCGAAAATCCCGCCAGTTGTGAGGTGCGGTCTGTGATGCGGTTTTTACTGTCAAAAAACCTAAAACCTATAGTGTTGTGGCGTAACAAGCTAGTTACGCCACACTGAGAAGGGAGCCGAAAGGCACGCGTACACACACGCCGACTGGCGTCAAGTCTGGAACAGGATACGTTATGACTGCTATCAAGAAAATACGTAGCTTTGGAATATACTTAACTTTATTCTTTGTTGGTTTACAACGTTCTTCTTGAGACATTTTTACGATAACTCTCAAACTAGGTAAGGCTAATGGCGCCTTGCTAGGTCGTAGCCATGGACTTAGCAGAAGGCTATTCTAACTGTCTCTCGGCAAATGAGAGGAAGGTTTCGTCCGTATTGTCGCTAGCAATGTCGTCCGTACAACTGGGGCGAGTGCTCGTCCGTATCTCGAGACCTGCCTTGTGGTGGCGCTCGGTCTGCGATCACACAGTGGCGACACGCGGGTCCGACATGTACTAAATGGACCGCGGCCGATTTAAGCTACCACCTAGCAAGTGTGGTGTCTGGCGGTGACACCACATATAGAAATTTATCGTGAACTGTGCGAAGTACACGAAAACAACGTAATGAGTGAATTTTCTGTCCGGAAATGGTGCATTCGGTTTAAAAATGGCCGAACCAACGTTCGTGATGAAGAGAGGAGTGGACGCCCTAGCATTGTGACTGACGATGTTGTCGCTAAAGTTGATGAACCGATTCGTGAAAACCGTCGCTTCACAATAACGGAGCTTTCACTTTCTTTTCCACAAGTTTCACGGACATTTATTGTTTGAAATTGTCACTCAAAAGCTAGGTTACCACAAATTTTGTACGCGATGGGGGCCCAAAATGCTTACAGAGCACCATTAAGAACAGCAAATGGGGGCAACGCTGACATTTCTGGAGGCCTACCACAAACATGGTGATTCATTACTGGATCGAATGGTAATCGTGACGAGACTTGGGTAAAACACGTCAATTGCGAAACAAAATTACAGTCCATGGAGTGGGGGCACACAAGGTCCCCCCAAAAAACCAAGAAAATGTTTGCAAACCTTGTCAGCAAGGAAGTTAATGGCGACAGTATTTTGGGATAGGCAAGGTGTGCTTCTTATTGATTTTCTCGAGCGTGGAGCAACCATAAATTCTGCCCGGTACTGTCAAACTTTGCACAGTCTTAGAAAAGCAGTTCAAAACAAACGCCAAGGAAAGCAGACGTCCTCACACGGCAAACCTCTCTGAAGAACTCCTTAATTCATTCAAATGGGAAATTTTCCCTCCCCGCCCTACAGCCCCGGTCTTGTACCAAGCGGCTTCCACTTGTTCCCAAGATGAAGAACTGGCTTGCAACGCAGCGCTTTGATGACGACGCGGAACTCCAGACGGGCGTGACTCACTGAAGCCTCAGGCGGCAGATTTTTACGACAAAGGCATTTGAAACCTTGTCCACCGCTATGATAAGTGCCTCAGTGTTTTTGGTGACTATGTGGAAAAGTAGTATGTCAGTCGCTCTTTCAGATGTGTATAATAAAATGTATTTCTTGCACTTAGTTTTTTTTAATGCCAAAACGTTCCCTACATTCTGAATAGCCCTCTTAAATTAAATGGGAAGCTCTTTTATTTAGCTACAGTGACTCCTGCCGCTGTACTTTTACACACCTTGATACAAAAGCTTACCTAAGTTTCAGCACCATTCTTATACGCTCGAACGTCTCCTTGAAACTAGTCACGTTAAAAGAAAGCTAACGGTGAAGGAAAGTAACACATTGCAGCTTTCACTAACAGCCACAGAGTTCCTGGGGCTGCTTGTCCTCTGTAAGCACTCTAGCTACAGCATGAGAACAGGTTAATTCTGCTGTGTCCAGCAGTACCTACGCCCTTGTACACCTCGCGCAAAGTAACGTGGCGGTTTTCAAGGGAATCCCCATCACGACCGTAGACCTCTCCCCCACGGTGTCGTCTGCACAGGTACAGCCAACTCATATTGTGCCCACTCTTACCTGAGCGCACAGGTGCAACGTGTTGCTTCACAATACACGCGGATAACTCTCTTTCCATCAGCCACGGAGGAGCTATTGTTCTTGCAGCAGTGCAGTTACCACCTATATCAGTTTTACCGCATTGGTCTTTAACCCAAGAATGATAGGTGCCGAGTAGACACGTACTATATGATTAAAGCCCCACCGAATGGACCATCACAAACTTGACCAAATTTCTTTTTGCGGAATGAATCTGGCAGCTTATATTTTAGCTTCGGTCGCGTTAATGCTGTGCTGACGACCCACTTGTCTAGGAATTCAGGACACGAAGCGAGGAAAGAAGAGCCGCGAAACAAAAAGAAGTTCGCGCCTGGCGTTTCGCTCCACTACTCGCAGCTGGCCAGCAATAAGAAGAGCCGCCGGCACCACGCCCATCCATCACAGCCACGCGACTCCTCGGTATAATAGCCTGCACTGCTGTCGCTTTAATTCCCAAATGGCGATCAGCCTGCTAGCGCCAGAAATAGCCCTCGCTGGATAGATGAGGGACAGATTTGAATCGCCTGAACACCGAGTGAGATGAAGCAGTGACTAGTACAGTAGGAGCGCAGTCCTCAGGAGTGATGTTTCAATCCTCATCCATCCATCCTGATGTAGAATGACATTCAAGTTCTTCGCGGTGGCGTACTCATATAAATTCTCCTCGCTGTTTAGACCGCGTCAAAGCGGATTTAAAACTCGATGTTTCGGAAATTATCAGTATGTTCTTCGTCAGGAGATGATTGTCTGCTGGGGATGAAGTCTGTTTCCATTATGGTGACGTTTAAGCTAGTGATTCTACATCTACATCTACATTTATAATCCGCAAGCCATCCAATGGTGTGTGACGGAGGGCATCCTACGTGCCACTGTCATTACCTCCCTTTCCTGTTCCAGTCGCGTATGGTTCGCGGGAAGAACGACTGTCTGAAAGCCTCCGTGCGCGCTCAAATCTCTCTAATTTTACATTCGTGATCTCCTCGGGAGGTATAAGGAGGGAGAAGCATTATATTCAATACCTCATCCAGCAACGCACCCTCTCGAAACCTGGACAGCAAGCTACACCGTGATGCAGAGCGTCTCTCTTGCAGAGTCTGCCACCTGAGTTTGCTAAACAAGTCCGTAACGCTATCACGCTTACCAAATAACCCGGTGACGAAACACGCCGCTCTTCTTTGGATCCTCTCTATCTGTTCTGTCAACCCGACCTGGTACGGATCACACAATGATGAGCAATACTCAAGTATAGGTCGAACGAGTGTTTTGTAAGCCACCTCCTTTGTTGATGGACTACGTTTTCTAAGGACTCTCCCAATGAATATCAACCTGGCACCCGCCTTACCAACAATTAATTTTATATGATCATTCCACTTCAAATCGTTCCGCACACATACTCCCAGATATTTTACAGAAGTAACTGCTACCAGTGTTTGTTCCGCTATCATATAATATGACCAGGTGACGTCGCTTAGAATTTCAGCTTCTGCTGGAAACATCTTCTGGCCGGCGGTATGCGCATGCGCAAATGCAGGAACTCGGTTATGCGGCGGTATGACCCCTCAACTTCTCCCTCCCCCCCTCCAACCCCCCCGCCTATGCCAAGATCCAGGAGCGAAGGGAAATGGGTGGGGAATGTCCCCCACATCACCCGCTCGCTTGCCTCCAGGTACCACTCAGATTATAAACTCTGCCCCTGTTGAAATTTTTATCACACATGCAAATTCCTATAGCTTCTTTTATATTGGAGTCCCAGTAATTCGACGCGTGGGCGAGGGCTTTCGTTTCCTGAACGTTGATATTACGCCCTTCTGTAACACTGTGTTCCGCGATCGCTGATGTCTCAAACTTTCTGTACTTGCTATGCGGTCTGTGTTCAGAGCAGCGCACGGCTGCGGTGCGGCCGGCTGCTGTGACCGAGCGGTTCTAGGCACTTCAGTCGGAACCGCGCTGCTGCTACGTTCGCAGGTTCGAATCCTGCCTCAGGCGTGGATGCGTGTGATGTCCTTTGGTTAGTTAGGTTTAAGTAGTTCTAAGTCCAGGGGACTGATGACCTCAGAGTGAAGTCTCATAGTGCTTAGAGCCATTTGAACCATTTTTGGCCACGGTGCAGACTGTCTGTGCTACGTCATTTCCACCACCTTCACGTGGCACGTTGTGGACATTAGACACTCTCAAATCCAGGCTGTTGCGTCTTCCAGGCGACGCCAAGCGAGGTCGCCCGACCAGTCACAAGCTTGAACGGCACTGCTTAGGAAGAAGACTTCGCTCCATGCAGTTACCTATTCAATAAGGATGAGTACCAGCCATTTTGATCATACTGCAGTTGGAGTTCTGACACGCTTTCAGCGAAAACAATGTTTCTGCTGCATTTTTAAAATCAGAGAAGTCAGTTGTATCCATTATAGTTACATGAAATGGGTTCCTGGCTTCAGTTAAAGCACAAAATTGTGTAAATCTTATGGAACAAAGGACTTCCTTTCTTCGTTTCTCTATAATTGTCAAGTCTCTGTGTGTTATGTATTTAAACCATCCCGGGCTAAATAGAGCCGACGTTGACCTGTAGCACTTGGAACGCTGGAAGGAATCGCCGCGCGGAGTGGCCGCGTGGTCTCAGTCGCCAAGTCACGGATTGCGCGGCCCCTCCCGCCGGAGGTCCGAGTCCTCCCTCGGACATGGGTGTGTGTGTTGTTATTAGCATAAGTTAATTTAAGTAGTGTGTAAGTCTAGGGACCGATGACCTCACCAGTTTGGTCCCTTAGGATTTCACACACACGCTGGAAGGAATAATTGCTTGACCCAAAGATCATGCGCTATATATTAATGAATGTTTGGAACATTTTCCCCACGACTTAACACTTGCAACAAGTCTAAGGGCGGCCCAAATAGTACCGAGAACAGAGAAATACCGGGGATCTGCAACGAATTGACGCATGGTGCAGGGAATGACAATTGAATCTCAATGCAGACAAGTGTAACGTGCTGCGAATACATAGAA
Source organism: Schistocerca serialis cubense (assembly GCF_023864345.2). NCBI lineage: Eukaryota > Metazoa > Arthropoda > Insecta > Orthoptera > Acrididae > Schistocerca > Schistocerca serialis. The sequence continues at coordinate 535,155,313 of NC_064645.1, forward strand.
ATAAAGATCCTTTGTCATTTAGCTACAATATAGCAGGTCAGCAACATAAATTATGTGGGAGTAGGCATTAGTAGTGATTTAAAATGGAATTACCATATAACATTAATCGTCGGTAAAGCAGATGCCAGGCTGAGATTCACTGGAGGAATCCTAAGGAAATGCAATCCGAAAACAAAGGATGTAAGTTGCAGTACACTTGTTCGCCCACTGCTTGAATATTGTTCACCGGTGTGGGATCCGTACCAGATAGGGTTCATAGAAGAGAAGGAGAAGATCCAACGGAGAACAGCGCGCTTCGTTACAGGATCATTTAGTAATCCCGAAAGCGTTACGGAGATGATAGATAAACTCCAATGGAAGACTCTGCAAGAGAGACGCTCAGTAGCTCGGTACGGGCTTTTGTTGAAGTTTCGAGAACATACCTTCACCGAGCAGTCAAGCAGTATATTGCTCCCTCCTACGTATATCTCGCGAAGAGACCATGAGGATAAAATCAGAGAGATTAGAGCCCACACAGAGCCATACCGGCAATCTTTCTTTCCACGAACAATACGAGACTGGAAGGGAGAACCGATAGAGGTACTCAAGGTACCCTCCGCCACACACCGTCAGGTGGCTTGCGAGTATGGATGTAGATGTAGATGCAGAAAGCAAGTTTTGTGAAAAAATGTGGGTTAGAATGTTTGCCATTTCCACTCTTCAAGTGGGCTGATCGACTAAAGAAAGCAATGAGTCAGTGAGAAAAAATGATAAAGACTAACATAACAAAGCGAATAAATTCAAAAGCTTAACAGAATGAGGGAACCTTACGGCGTGATTCATTGCTGAAAACTGAATTGAAACATAGTAGAAGGAAAGAATCATGCAGTCACGTATTGATCAGGTATTGATATGACGTCTGAGGCAGATCGTTCGCGAGGGAGGATGCCGCAGGTATGAATCGGATAGCTGGCAAACTGTAGGAATGGAGAATTCTATCAAACTAACCTCAGGTTGATTACCGACACGTATGAAAAAAAGAAATGGAGTTTCTATGCAACATGTTGTGAACGGTGATAGGAAGACAAGAAGGGGAAAGAAAGAAAGAAGAGCGGAAATCAGCCAAAGTAACACGCAGATGTGGTAGGCGGGCGGAAATGATGGGTGTTGTCGGGTAGCGGCAGGTGTTGCGTCCCGCGGCAGGTGTGTTTGTGTGTTGCGTGAGCCGGTTCACTCTCTGCAGTCCGGAGAGGGAAGGAGTGGAGAGGAGAGGAGATGAGTGGAAAGGAAAGCTCAGGTGAAGAGAGAAGCAGTGGATGGGGGAAGGGGGGGGGGGGGGGGCGGCACAGCCCCGGGTCAAACGCAGCCGCCAAGCTGTCTGGTCGCTTCGCTTAGGCCAACCTTCTCTGCCACAGACCGAAACCAAAGGAGCCGCAGAACACACCTGCTGAAGCGTTCATGTACGGTCACATTTTTAACAGCCTTTTACCTATGGTGAAACTTGCTGAAACGTTCACGCTACGCTCTCTGTTCGACAGGATGACACTTGTGGTTGAACCTGCTGAAACCTTCCTTATTAAGCTCTCTTTTTGACAGATTGTTCCCAATGAATGCAACCTTTTGAAGCGTTCACATTATGTTCTCTAATAGATTTTCTCTGATAGATTTTTTCCGTGTAATCATTCATCAGAGGCCCACTTTTTGGCAGGTTTACCTGTTGAAGCGTTAATGCGCAACTCTCTTGATTGACACGTTTTCCCCTTTGGATTAAACCTGCTTAAGCACTCTTCATAAGCTCTCATTCTGACAGATTTTCCGTAGTAAAGTAAACCTACTGAAACATTCGTCCTATGGTATCGTTTTCACAGCTTATCCCCATGGATTAAATCTGCTGATGTATCCATGTGGGCTCTCTTCTTGATGATTTTCCTCCACACGGATTAAAAATACTGAAGCGTTCACATTCTCAGTTTAATAGGTTTCCTCAGATGGATTTTAACTGTTGCAGCATTCTCCTTAAGCTCCCTCTTTTACAAGTGTTGCCCGGTGGATTAAATCTTCTGATACGCTCGTATTAAGCTCTCATTTTGGAAGATTTCTCCCTATGGATCAAACCTGCTGAAGCATTCCTTTTACGCTTTCATTCTGGCATATTTCCTCTTATGAATTAAACCTGCTAAAGAGTTCGTGTAATTCTTTCTTCCTGACATATTTTCCTTACGAAGTAAACACTATGAAGTGTTCAAGTTCAGCTCTCGTTTTAAGAGGTTTTCACCTGTTGATTAAATCTACTGAAGTCTTGATATTCTCGTTTTGACAGATTTGTTCCCTATGCGGTTATCCTGTCGTTGTAGTCATTTAAGACGTACTTAGATGAAATGACATTGTGAAGAACTATGTTCTTTGAAGGGTTGATCTGAATCGAATGTATAGAATGATATATCCTTGCTCTTCGCTGGTGGCATGGCGATAAACTCGGATGACGTAGATAACCGGAGAGCTCGCATTATGTAGAAAATGTTAACTTGTCGACAGATAAGACAAAGTTTTGGTACACAAAGGGAAAGAAGTAGTAGGGAGTGAAATTGTACAAAATTACCGAATTCTTGAGCAAGTATCACATTTGAGATATCTTGTGTGATGGCCGAACGTGAGGAAACTTTCAGCCAGAAATTTAATCTGTTTCAGCACATATGCGGCACAATTCGATTCATTATTGAAAAATGTAACACACAGAAATCAACACTAAATTTTACAAGGTAATGGCAGTTCTTATCCTACTCTACAGAGGTAATAACGGTTTTCGCAGCAAAACATCGATTACGGGGGCAGTCATTTGAGATCAGAATCCTGGCAAATATGTTAGGGGTACGTGGTTTGGAACACGTTAAGAATGATATACACCTGGTTGATAAAATGGAAGATCATTTTTTTCTTTTTGGTCCACGTGGAACTCTCTTTTTGAGAAAATTCTTCATCGGATTGTTTTTTTAAAATCTGAGTTTTTTAAAATTCGAGTTTTTACATAATTAGGTATTGTACTAAATTATGCATATGGAGTTTTGGATTAAAATGTTAATTGCAGCTTTAGCTGTGGAACCTCAGTCTTCTGCGGGAGAAACACGCTATGCATACATGCCCCGTCGTCTTTATCAAAAAGAAATAAGCTTCAGCTTGCCGCTTGTTTCCTTCTCTGTGTTCCAAGCTTGTGCCTTGCTGTTTGGCTAATGGCTCTGGCATTACTAATTGGACATCCCTCCCAGATCTGCATCTACATCTACATCCATACTCCGCAAGCCACCTGACGGTGTGTGGCGGAGGGTAACTTGAGTGCCTCTATTGGTTCCCCCTTCTATTACAATCTCGTATTGTTCGTGGAAAGAAAGATTGTCGGTATGCCTCTGTGTGGACTCTAATCTCTCTGATTTCATCCTCATGGTCTCTTCTCGAGATATACGTAGGAGGGAGAAATATACTGCTTGACTCCTCGGTGAAGGTATATTCTCGAAACTTCAACAAAAGCCCGTACCGAGCTACTGAGCGTCTCTCTTGCAGAGTCTTCCATTGGAGTTTATCTATCATCTCCGTAACGCTTTTGCGATTACTAAATGATCCTGTAGCGAAGCGAGCTGCTCTCCGTTGGATCTTCTCTATCTCTTCTATGAACCCTATCTGGTACGGATCCCATACCGGTGAGCAGTATTCAAGCAGTGGGCAAACAAGTGTACTGTAACCTAATTCCTTTGTTTTCGGACTGTATTTCCTTAGGATTCTTCCATTCAATCTCAGTCTGGCATCTGCTTTACCGATTATTACTTTTATATGGTCATTCCATTTTAAATCACTCCTGATGCCTACTCCCAGATAATTTATGGAATTAACTGCTTCCAGCTGCTGACCTGCAATATTGTAGCTAAATCATAAAGGATCTTTCTTTCTATGCATTCGCAGCACACACTTGTCTACAATGAGATTCAATTGTCATTCCCTGCACCATGCGTCAGTTCGTTGCAGATCCTCCTGGATTTCAGTACAATTTTCCGTTGTTACAATCTCTCGATACACCACAGCATCATCTGCAAAAAGCCTCAGTGAATTTCCGATGTCATCCACAAGGTCATTTATGTATATTGTGAATAGCAACGGTCCTATGACACTCCCCTGCGGCACACCTGAAATCACTCTTACTTCGGAAGACTTCTCTCCATTGAGAATGACATGCTGCGTTCTGTTATCTAGGAACTCTTCAATCCAATCACACAATTGGTCTGATAGTCCATATGCTCTTACTTTGTTCATTAAACGACTGTGGGGAACTGTATCAAATGCCTTGCGGAAGTCAAGGAACACGACATCTACCTGGGAACCCGTGTCTATGGCCCTCTGAGTCTTGTGGACGAGTAGCTGGGTTTCACACGGTCGTCTTTTTCGAAACCCATGCTGATTCCTACAGAGAGGCGGGAAAAGTGGTACAACATTTCCTTAAATGTCTCACTTGCTGTACTGATTACATTACGGAGAAATATACAAATATATTAAGCGCATGTACAGGGTGTTTCAAAAATGACCGGTATATTTGAAACGGCAATAAAAACTAAACGAGCAGCGATAGAAATACACCGTTTGTTGCAATATGCTTGGGACAACAGTACATTTTCAGGCAGACAAACTTTCGAAATTACAGTAGTTACAATTTTCAACAACAGATGGCGCTGCGGTCTGGGAAACTCTATAGTACGATATTTTCCACATATCCACCATGCGTAGCAATAATATGGCGTAGTCTCTGAATGAAATTACCCGAAACCTTTGACAACGTGTCTGGCGGAATGGCTTCACATGCAGATGAGATGTACTGCTTCAGCTGTTCAATTGTTTCTGGATTCTGGCGGTACACCTGGTCTTTCAAGTGTCCCCACAGAAAGAAGTCACAGGGGTTCATGTCTGGCGAATAGGGAGGCCAATCCACGCCGCCTCCTGTATGTTTCGGATAGCCCAAAGCAATCACACGATCATCGAAATATTCATTCAGGAAATTAAAGATGTCGGCCGTGCGATGTGGCCGGGCACCATCTTGCATAAACCACGAGGTGTTCGCAGTGTCGTCTAAGGCAGTTTGTACCGCCACAAATTCACGAAGAATGTCCAGATAGCGTGATGCAGTAATCGTTTCGGATCTGAAAAATGGGCCAATGATTCCTTTGGAAGAAATGGCAGCCCAGACCAGTACTTTTTGAGGATGCAGGGACGATGGGACTGCAACATGGGGCTTTTCAGTTCCCCATATGCGCCAGTTCTGTTTATTGACGAAACCGTCCAGGTAAAAATAAGCTTCGTCAGTAAACCAAATGCTGCCCACAAGCATATCGCCGTCATCAATCCTGTGCACTATATCGTTAGCGATGTCTCTCGTGCAGCAATGGTAGCGGCGCTGAGGGGTTGCCGCGTTTGAATTTTGTATGGATAGAGGTGTAAACTCTGGCGCATGAGACGATACGTGGACGTTGGCGTCATTTAGACCGCAGCTGCAACACGGCGAACGGAAACCCGAGGCCGCTGTTGGATCACCTGCTGCACTAGCTGCGCGTTGCCCTCTGTGGTTGCCGTACACGGTCGTCCTACCTTTCCAGCACGTTCATCCGTCACGTTCCCAGTCCGTTGAAATTTTTCAAACAGATCCTTTATTGTATCGCTTTTCGGTCCTTTGGTTACATTAAACCTCCGTTGAAAACTTCGTCTTGTTGCAACAACACTGTGTTCTAGGCGGTGGAATTCCAACACCAGAAAAATCCTCTGTTCTAAGGAATAAACCATGTTGTCTACAGCACACTTGCACGTTGTGAACAGCACACGCCTACAGCAGAAAGACGACGTACAGAATGGCGCACCCACAGACTGCGTTGTCTTCTATATCTTTCACATCACTTGCAGCGCCGTCTGTTGTTGAAAATTGTAACTACTGTAATTTCGAAAGTTTGTCCGCCTGAAAATGTACTGTTGTCCCAAGCATATTGCAACAAACGGTGTATTTCTATCGCTGCTCGTTTAGTTTTTACTGCCGTTTCAAATATACCGGTCATTTTTGAAACACCCTGTAGGACAGCCTGAGACAGCTGAGAGAAGTTTGTCATGTGTCTTCCATAGAAGAGCTGTGACAGACAGAGCGGCGTTATCTCGTATACAGCTAGCGAAGCGACGGCACGCAGCTGAGAAATTCATTCTCCACGTAGCAGAGCGGGAATAATTACGAGTAATGGATGGCAGTGAGAGTACGACGCAGCGGGAGAGAACCGGGTCACGGCAGGTATTGCGTCAGATCCATGTCAGTAGGCAGTGGACTGCCCCCGGCTGGGGAGCGCGACCGCCACATCTCATTCCTTCCGAGACGATGCGTAGCTCCAGCATTCGGCAGCACCCTACGGTCCAAGGATTCGCCAGTGACACGTGAGCGGTGCTAACGATTTGTAATAAGCCAACACAGAATTGCGAGGTTTTGGTGAAAGGCCCTCGGTCGTGCAGTGCAAGTCGGTGGACTTTCGGTCGAAAAGTATAGTTTTTATTTAGGAGGAGGAGGAGATTAGTGTTTAACGTTCCGTCGACAACGCGGTCATTAGGGACGGAGTGCAAGCTCGGGTTAGGGAAGGATGGGGAAGGAAATCGGCCGTGCCCTTTCAAAGGAATCATCCCGGCATTTGCCTGAAGCGATTTAGGGAAATCACGGAAAACCTAAATCAGGATGGCCGGAGACGGGATTGAACCGTCGTCCTCCCGAATGCGAGTCCAGTGTGTTTTATTTAGGTCAACACATTTTGTCCAGCTTATTTCGAGAGAGTACGTCCTAACACTGAAATTATATTGCCGTTCGGAACACGATTCAATATGCTCCAACTGTTCAAATGGTTCAAATCGCTCTGAGCACTGTGGGACTCAACATCTGAGGTCATCAGTCCCCTAGAACTTAGAACTACTTAAACCTAACTAATCTAAGGACATCACATACATCCATGCCCGAGGCAGGATTCGAACCTGTGACCGTAGCGGTCGCGCGGTTCCAGTCTGAAGCGCCTAGAACCGCTCAGCCACACTGGCCGGCTGCTCCAACTGTAGGAAATGTAAGAATCTTGGTAATATCAGATGCAATTAGTGTATTCCATTTATTTGAGCAGCAAAATTGGTCAAAATTTACAAATATAACGTGACAGATTGTAGCCTCAGTGCATACACCTCTCCAAAAGATATTTAAAAAAAAAACTAGCAAAAAATTACGAGGGTGTACTGAGAAAGAACCTCTTCGAATTTTTATGTGAAAGCTCTGAAAACTTGTAATATAGAACAAATATTATTAACATTCTACACCTTTATTCTTCATGTCTACAAATTTATTTCTCAACATAGTCACCCAAGCAACGAACACATTTATACCAGTTTGTCGAAACTGTCACTGTAAAATGTTTGACTGTGTTGACGGAGCCACAACCTCACCTCTGCTTGCAAACGTTTCATCACTATCAAAGCGAAGTCCTCCACAGCGTTCCTTAAGATTTGGAAACAGATGAATATCGGATGGGATGTATGGAGAATGATCGATGACAGAGAACCGAAGGCGTCGAATTGTTGCAGAGTTCGCAGCGCTTGGTGCGGTCTGACACTGTCGTGCTCAAGGAGAGGGTGCGCCATTGAGGACGAACTCTTCTGCGATTAGAAACTTAATTACAGCACCCTGGTTCTCAAGCACCGACCAAGGTACTTTACACACCGCTATCTTACAGACAGCAATTCTAAGTCCTCTAGCGGCAGAGGGCTCAACTTGTCAGCGCAGCGAGAAAGCCGACCGACTACTATGCTCGACATATAATTCCTCAACAGATACCGAGAACAGCTAAAAAAGTTCGGAGGCACTGCTTTTTCAACACGCTCTCATTGGAGTCACTACTCTAATACCGTGCAACATTGCCTCTAGCCCAGTTCGTGGGAAGGGAGGGGGGGAGGGCGAAAGAAGTCCAAAGTTTCTACAAGTGTGCCATAGCCAGGTGAAGCCACTCATCCAGTAGCGCTACCAAAATATCAGGCACTTCGACTATGGTTGATAAAAATCTAGTTTTCTTGTGAGTAGATTTTTTTTCAGTTTTAGTCAGAAGTTTGTAAAGATGTGATAGCAAACTGATCTGACGGTTTTTTTGAAGAGTGGTATCACTTCAGCACTTCTTTATTTTTCTGGTATTGTTCCAGAGTGGATGCATTTGCTGATTAGCATCCTCACAGCTTCCAGCAGGTTGCTTCCACCTAGTTTCAGCATTTAGTTTGCTATCATATCACGCGCATTTGTAAGGAAAACTGATAGTTTGGCCAATTCTAGGGCATTGCACCAGCCGTTATCAAGTAGACATGACAGCAGACATCGGACACTAAAATGAGACTAAAATAAGAAATTTGAAGGAAAGACATCCTTCTCATGAAATCCTATCGAATAATATCCAATAAATTTAGAGATCCGGTATTCCAGGAATGTATAAAATTCTGATTTCCCCAGAGTGTATCCTTCGTACGGATCACGACAATGAAATACGAGCAATTAGGCCGTATTAGGAGGCATATAGTCACCCTTCCTCGTTCTATGCGCTAATAGGACGGAAAGTTACGTGGAAGTAGGTGGGAAGTACCACCCACTATGGACGTTGCATTGGTTTGCGGTGCCTCTATGGAGACTATTCCAGCTGCTACAATAAATGACACTAGAACCTGAGTGTGGGGAAGATATTACATTAGTATTTTAATGAATTGCTCTTCAGTCAAGACTTTTTCGATGCAGCTCTCCGTGTTATTGTATCTTGTGCAAGCCTCTTCAACTCCGAATAACTTCTGCAACCAAAATTCTTCTGAATCTGCTTACTGTATTCATCTGTTGGTCTGCCTCTACGATTTTTACCCTCCACACTTTTCTCCAGTACTAAAACGATGATCCCTTCATGTCTCAAAATGTGTCAACGGTTCACTTCTTTTAGTCAAGTTGTGCCACAAGTTGTTTGTCTCCCCAATTCTGTTCAGTACCTCCTCATTACTTATGCAGTCTACCCTCAGCTTTCTTCTGTAGCACCACTTTTCAAAAGCTTCTACTCTCTTTTTGCCCATGTTTCACTTCCACACACTGCTACACTAGAGACAAATACCTTCATAGAAGACGTCGTAACACTTAAATCTAATTTTAACAAATTTCTCTTCTTCAGAAACGCGTTTCTTTCCCTTGCCAGTCCAAATTTTATATCCCCTCTACTTCGGCATCATTGGTTATTGTGCTGCCTGAATAGCAAAAACTCGTCTACTACTTTTAGCGCCTCGTTCCCTAATCCAGTTCCCTCAGGATCGCCTTATTTAATTCTACTACATACCATTATCCTTGTTTTGCTTTTGTTGATGTTCATCTTGTATCCTCCCTTCAAAGCCCTGTCCACTCCGTTCAACTGATCTTCTGCTTCTGACACAATTATATAGTCATCGACAAACCTCAAATCATTTATTTATTCTCCCTGAACTTTCCTACTACAAATTTTTCTTTGGTATCCTTCACTGCTTGCTCAATGTACAGACTGAATAACATCTGGGATAGGTTACAATGCTGCCTCACTCCCTTCTCAGTCATTGCTTTCCTTTCATGCCCCTCAACTCTTATCACTGCCGTCTGATTTCTGTAAAAGTTGCAAATACACTTTCGCTCCCTCTTTTTTATCCTTGCTACCTTCGGAAATTCAAAGAAAATATTCTAGTCAACATTGTCAAAAGCTTTCTCTACGTCTACAAATGATATAAAAGTAGGTTTGCCTTAAGTTATCTTCTAAGAGAAGTCCTGGGTTCAGTATTGCCTCACGTATTTCTACATTTCTTCGGAATCTAAACTAATCTTACCCTACGTCAGTTTCTACGAGTTTTTCCATTCTTATGTAAATAATTCGTGTTGGTATTTTCCAATGCTACCTTATTAAACTGATAGTTCGGTAATATTCACACCTGTCAACAACTGCTTTCTTTGGAATTGGTATTATTGCTTCCTTCTTGAAGTCTGAGGGTATTTCACCTGTCTCATACATCTTGCTCACAAGATGGTAGAGTTTTGTTAGGCCTGGCTCTCCCAAGGCTGTCGGTAGTTCTAATGGAATGTTGTCTACTCCCGGGGCCTTGTTTCGACATAAGTCTTTCAGTGCTCTGTCAAACTCTTCACGCAGTATCATATCTCCTCTTTCATCTTCATCTACATTCTCTTCCATTTCTATAATATTTTCCTCAAGAACATCGCCCTTGTATAGACCCTCTATATACTCCTTCCACCTTTCTGCTTTCACTTCTACGCTTAGAACTGGGTTTCCATCTGATCTCTTCATGCAAGTGGTTCTCTTTTCTCCAAAGGTCTCTTTAATTTTCCTGTAGGCATTATCTATCTTACCTCTAGTGATATGCGCCTCTATATCCTTACATTTGTCCTCTAGCCTTCCCTGCTTAGCCATTTTGCACTTCCTGTCGATCTCATTTTTGAGACTTTTGTATTCCTTTTTGCCTGCTTCATTTACTGCATTATTATATTTTCTCCTTTCATCAATTAAATTCAATATTTCTTCTGTTATCCAAGGATTTCTACCAGCCCTCGTCTTTTTACCTACTTGATCCTCTGCTGCTTTCACTATTTCATCTCTCAAAGCTACCCATTCTTCTTTCACTGATTTTCTTTCCCCCATTCTTGTCAATCGTTCCCTAATGCTCTCCCTGAATCTCTCTACAATCTCTGGTTCTTTCAGTTTATCCAGGTCCCATCTCCTCAAATTGGTCATGGGTGACTCTCCCAAGGCATCACTAGTGTACTCTAGGAGCCGTGTTTCGACTTGGGTCTTTCAGTCTCTGTCAAATTCTTCTCGCTGTATCATATCTCCCACCTCATCTTCGTCTACGTCCTCTTCCCTTTCACTGATGAAGATACCAGTAACTAAATTCAGTACTATGTGCGAAATATGATGCTCCCGCACCTTCTGGAGAGTGGAACACGTACAGGGTTTAATCCTGCAATATATTTCGACAGGTGAAGCATCTTAAACGTATTGTATATCTCACTGCACGCGAACTAATTGGAAGTACATTACTAAACCTCTGCAACACAGTATCCTAAAGCCGTCCAACCCCAATATACACGGGATGAAAACTACCCGTAACTCGAGTATGTTGATCAAGCACAGCAAACGCACCATGAGGTGTATGGTACTTTTTGGTATCCTTTTTGTCGTAGACACGACGTGCCTCTCTTCAGCTGCCCTTGTCTCGCTGTATCGTGTGAGGTAGCTCAAAAAAAGTCCAGAAACGCACATGTGCGCAACTGTTTAACAGTAATGGAAGGCTTAGAAATAGAACCATAACCAACTACTGGCTGACTACCATGCTTTTCGTATAATTCACCTGACGTGTAAATGAAGGGGTTAAAAGGGTTTGTTATTTGACAAACAACATCTGCTGAGTGTGACATATCGTCCTCAAATCTTCTCAGCGAGATTGTGAACCACCCTGTATTTGATTCTAACTCCCTCTCCCTCTTATGCCCATATCATACGACCAAGCCTACCCAAGAGGTACTCATAGTCAGGCCACTGTGGAATTCGTAGAAGCCGCAAATATTATAGCTTAAAGCAAATACTGTTGTCGCTTTATTTTACGCCGTTATCACTACTGAACCAAATGAGCTGCTTCTGAAGGCGGTTAGGAAGCGTCTCTTACCGATAGCGTAAGATAAATTTCCTGTTTCGAGTAATGTTTGAGCACTGTAACTAGTCAGTTACAGTCTAGAAAATCTCCAAAAATTTTAGTCCTGTTGCCTAACAAGCGGAAAAAGTGTTGCTAGAGGAGCACGAAAAGCGAATATGCTCCTGTTTAAATGACGCTGACTGAAAAGTGGGGTACCAGCTGCCTCATTCTGCCTCCCTTAGCATCTTTAAAAATGTTTTCAAAACCATTGGCATGCGAACGTCTTCGTGCTCTTTTTAAAATGCGACTCAGCTCTCAAACCCACAACCTCCCCTAACTGAAGCGTGCTATACCCATCAGTCCATCACTGTAAGTCGTCCATACTCATCCATTTCCGCTTGCCCATTTTCACTCACTGATTCAGCCCAACTCACTGCCATTATCTCTTTGTGTCTCTCTAACTGCACTGTCCACTGTTTCACAGCCAGAGTCCCCTTCATTCTGTCCGACTACTGTTGTCACTGTCTCCCTCTTGCTCTCTCTTACTGCTAATATCTCATCCTTTCCATCCCTCGGTTGCTGGCCATTCTCACTGTCACTATCTCTCTCCTCCTCGACGTCACTGTCATACACTTCCTCATTATCACTGGCTCTCAGTATCTCCACTTTCTCTTTATTACTTTTCCACTCCACTGTCTCCTTCACTCTTTTCCTAGCATGATTCTGTCACTGACAACTATGTTCCACTGCCATTGTGTCCCTGTTTGTCTCCCGCACTGCCGTTGTTTCCCTTGTTGTCTCCCACACTGCCACTGTCTCCTTCGTTCTTTGCATACAACAACCACTGTTTACTGTCTTCCAGTATTAATTACTTTTCCATCTATTTCCCACTGCCACACCCACTGCTTCTTTCTCAGCATATAAAAATGCGAATATATTCTCATGCCAGAAATTTTGGGAAAGTTTTTAAAAGTGTTGACGAAGGTAGAGTGAGGCAGCTGCTACCCCACTTTTCAGTCAGACTTTTTCAAAAAGGACCATATTCGCCTTTTTTCGCTGGTTCCCTACCTCTCTCTGTTACAGCAGGACATGCCACTGATATGAAAAGAACCTTATGGATCAGTAAATTTCGATAGTTTTTTATGTGGAATAGAAATAAAGCAAAACTAATTTTACGCGTCAGACGGAGGCCAAAAAGTTTTCCAAGTGCTTCAGTACTACAACATAGGGTTCCCACAATCTTTCTGATAACAGAGATACGTTACAGAATATTTCTTTGTGCTATGTCACTTTATAAACTGCGTTTCCTCCTTCGCTCCGAATGTTGCATGCGAATTTTAGGTGTACTAGTAGGGTATGTTTGAACCTCTGTATCTCGGAAGCGGATAAAGACATCGAGAAAATTTTCAAGGCACTTCGAGATCGATATATTAACAGTATTTCGCAAAAAATTACTCTCATTCGCTGTGTATAGCCGTCTTGGAATCTGCGACTCGGATTTAGTACCCAAAGCCATGCTTTTGGCGTGGATAACGGATAAAGATTTTTGAAAACGGGAACATGGCACTTCTAGATGAATGCTAGAGAGTATACCGATAAAATTTGAGCAGTTTTCTGCGGTTGTTTATTATTTAGATTCGCCTCATACGAGAATCTACGTGCGTCTTTTACACGTAGAAGTAGAGTAACTTTTGAACCTCGGTTTCTCGGTAATGCATAAAGATGTCAATAAAATTTTCAAGGTTGTTGTACATACGGATTTTAGGAATATATTTGAAAACCTACAGCCTTTTTCTATTCATAGCCGTCTTGGAATCCACGGTTCAGTTCTGGTACGAAAAAAAGGGGAAATAACCCTTTTTCAGGGTTTCTCAGGAACCGCCAACGAACTAATGGTGCCCCCATCAGCCCCTTAAGACCCACGTGGACCACACCAGACCGAAAAAAAAACGGTTTTCTCCATTTCTCTAAGCAGGAGGAAGTGTCACTAAGATGATCCTTGTGTCGGGTATACAAATTGTCCCTAGCGCAAGAGCTATTCACGACACTTGATCCTACCGCTCTGTCACCAACAGAGCCCGAGGGAGAGCCCCCAAAGAATACCGTTTTGTAACATGTTACGTGGGGCATGCTGTCACTTGCGTACCGGTTTACTAAGCATTTGATTTATTGCTTTTTTCGCTTTCCGTTATTTGATTTATTCTACCCAAATTACAGAATGTAATATACGTATTCAATAGATGGAAAACTTGACAGGATATTAAATACCGTCCTAGAAGAAATAGCTCTCTTTGCAATAAACTGTATGGTGTCCTGATTTAAAACTTGACAGAAACGATTATTATTTTGTTACCCGAGACTATTAGAGCTGATTAAACGTTTTAAAAGATTATTACGTCTGAATTCCGAAGACAATACTAATTTCACACCATATTCTGTACCAAATAATGTGCTAAAACGCTACACACAACAGCCGACACTCCCTTCGGAATACACTTCCGTTTTTTTTTTTTTTTGTTTTGTTTTAGTCTTTTTGCCTTTGCTTCCAGTTCCCAATGAAGAAGAAATGCCACTATCATTTTCAGCTCCTATTTTTGTTGATTCCTACTTTTGGAATATATATTTCTCTTTCTCAGTTGAAATTGTTCGTGATTAATTTTTCCACATAGTGTTTCTTTAAATAATTTTCTTATATTTGATAATTTGTTACGTCTCATTCCTTAAGAGTGTCCAAAAGAGATCAGAGCTTTTTTTTTTTTTACAGTATTTTCGATGTTTCCTTTATAATTTAGTAAACATTATTTCTACCTGCCAGTCATATTTTATCTGTCTTGAACGAAGTGTTTACTTGTAAATCTTTTCTGTTGCCTCTAACATATCCAGTTTACAATTTATTGTTGAGCATTCACACACACAAAAACATTATGTTCTATCCTTCGTAGTGGAGTAACTTTGTATTTCTACATATGCATTTGTTGCTACACGTTTCCTAAGTGAATCTATACAGTCATTCCATTTCTTTGATTCTTTTTTCAATTGCTGTCGTATCTAATCCATTTTCTTATATGGCTTCTCCAATATAAACTGTCTTGCTTTTGATTTTTTTTTATCATCTTCACATCAATGAGAATATTGTAAAAATTTGTTAGAATACCGTCGTGGGTCTTGCGCAGCTGTTAATGATGGCTGTAGTGAACTGTTCAGTAACAAACAGCTTAGTGTATGACTACCTGTGCACCGCTATTGAAGTACTGTTTTCCTGGATCAATAGACTGTCGACCGTTTGGCTGTCCTCCCAAAGCGACTGTGTGTATGCCTCGTCCGCTTCAGTAGCCACTGCGTGCTGTACATTTGAAGGCAGGTCGTGTACAAACAGACGCCAGGCATTTGTCGACGTTGACGTCATGGTCTAGCAGCGCCTCCTGTTGCAGTCCATGCAGTCGGAATAACTGTGCGGCTGTCGTGACTCCGGAACGTGTGGAATGTCCACGTCTCTGTTCCGTGACTGCGCCGAGTCCTGCCGTGGGCGGGACACGCGAGAAAGATTTTAAACCGACTTTAGTGCTGAGGTTTTATCACACACACGAAACCCTGACTTTCAACAGAACGAGTCGATGCAGTGCTGATTTATAGCAGTGATAACGAGAAGCTGACAGTAACAGTCGATAGAGATTCCGAGTAAGGTTTTCATGAAAACGCTACAAATATTAACTTAATAAATAAATAATCTGAAACGGTAATATTACTCCATGATCATGAAACACTCGTTAAAATAACGTTAGTTTAGGACCGTCTTTTGTTTTCCTAGACCACACAACACATTTTCACTTACCATCAGTATCATTTTTAAAACAGCTTCGCTGCAAAGTATCTCCTCAGATTTCTACATAAGAACAAGGGATTGTTGTTGTTGTGGTCTTCAGTCCTGAGACTGCATTGATGCAGCTCTCCATGCTACCTTATCCTGTGCAAGCTTCTTCATCTCCCAGTACTTACTGCAACCTACATCCTTCTGAATCTGCTTAGTGTATTCATCTCTTGGTCTCCCTCTACGATTTTTACCCTCCACGCTGCCCTCCAATGCTAAATTTGTGATCCCTTGGTGCCTCAGAACATGTCCTACTAACATGTCCCTTTTTTTTTGTCAAGTTGTGCCACGAACTCCTCTTCTCCCCAATTCTATTCAATACTTCATCATTAGTTATGTGATCTACCCATCTAATCTTCAGCATTCTTCTGTAGCACCACATTTCGAAAGCTTCTACTCTCTTCTTGTCCAAACTATTTATCGTCCATGTTTCACTTCCATACATGGCTACACTCCATACAAATACTTTCAGAAACGACTTCCTGACACTTAAATCTATACTCGATGTTAACAAATTTCTCTTCTTCAAAAATGCTTTCCTTGCCATTGTCAGTCTACATTTTATATCCTCTCTACTTCGACCATCATCAGTTATTTTGCTCCCCAAATAGCAAAACTCATTTACTACTTTAAGTGTCTCATTACCTAATCTAATTCTCTCGGCATCACCCGACTTAATTCGACTACATTCCATTATCCTCGTTTTGCTTTTGTTGATGTTCATCTCATATCCTCCTTTCAAGACACTGTCCATTCCGTTCAAGTGCTCTTCCAAGTCCTTTGCTGTCTCTGACATAATTACAATGTCATCGGCGAACCTCAAAGTTTTTATTTCTTCTCCATGAATTTTAATACCTACTCCGAATATTTCTTTTGTTTCCTTTACTACTTGCTCAATATACAGATTGAATAACATCGGGGAGAGGCTACAACCCTGTCTCACTCCCTTCCCAACCACTGCTTCCCTTTCATGCTCCTCGACTCTTATAACTGCCATCTGGTTTCTGTACAAATTGCAAATAGCTTTTCGCTCCCTGTATTTTACCCCTGCCACCTTTAGAATTTGAAAGAGAGTATTCCAGTCAACATTGTCAAAAGCTTTCTCTAAGTCTACAAATGCTAGAAACGTAGGTTTTCGTTTCCTTAATGTTTCTTCTAAGATAAGTCGTAAGGTCAGTATTGCCTCACGTGTTCCAATATTTCTACGGAATCCAAACTGATCTTCCCCGAGGTCGGCTTCCCATTCGTCTGTAAGGAATTCGCATTAGTATTTTGCAGCTGTGACTTATTAAACTGATAGTTCGGTAATTTTCACATCTGTCAACACCTGCTTTCTTTGGGATTGGAATTATACATTCTTCTTGAAGTCTGAGGGTATTTCGCCTGTCTACATGTCGCTCACCAGATGGTAGCGTTTTGTCAAGACTGGCTCTCCCAAGGCCATCAGTAGTTCCAGTGGAATGTTGTCTACTCCCGGGGCCTTGTTTCGACTCAGGTCTTTCAGTGCTCTGTCAAACTCTTCACGCAGTAACGTATCTCTCATTTCATATCATCTACATCCTCTTCCATTTCCATAATACTGTCCTCAAGTACATCGCCCATGTATAGACCCTCTATGTACTCCTTCTACCTTTCTGCTTTCCCTTCTTTGCTTAGAACTGGGTTTCCATCAAAGCTCTTGATATTCATGCAAGTGGTTCTCCTTTCCCCAAGGGTCTGTTTAATTTTCCTGTAGGCAGTATCTATCTTTCCCCCAAGTGAGATAAGCCTCTACATCTTTACATTTGTCCTCTAGCCATCCCTGCTTAACCATATTGTACTTCCTGTCGATCTCATTTTTGAGACGTTTGTATTCCTTTTTTACTGCTTCATTTACTGCATTTTTATATTTTCTCCTTTCATCAATTAAATTCAATATTTCTTCTGTGACGCAAGGATTTCTACTAGCCCTCGTCTTTTTACCTACTTGATCCTCTGCTGCCTTCACTACTTCATCCCTCAGAGCTACCCATTCTTCTTCTACTGTACTTCTTTCCCCCATTCCTGTCAATTGTTCCCTTATGCTCTCCCTGAAACTCTCTACAACCTCTGGTTCTTTCAGTTTATCCAGGTCCCATCTCCTTAAATTCCCACCTTTTTGCAGTTTCTTCAGTTTTAATCTATAGTTCATAACCAATAGATTGTGGTCAGAGTCCACATCTGCCCCTGGAAATATCTTACAATTCAAAACCTGGTTCCTAAATCTCTGCCTTACCATTATATAATCTATCTGATACCTTCTAGTATCTCCAGGATTCTTCCATGTATAAAACCTTCTTTAGTGATTCTTGAACAAGGGATGTGTTCTTTAAATTGTGTGGTCTACGAAAAATAAAAAGCAGTCAAGGCGGACGATTACGTTAATTAAAGCTCATTTAACTACACAGTCATTCCTTCACTTTGTACTTGACATGAAAGTTAGACTAACTCTTCCTAATCACATTATGCCATCAGAATGTGATAGATTGTTATTGTCCATTATCTCTATCTCCTGCTTATCATATGCAGGGTGGTCAGTAACAGACTGAAAACCTTGTACTGATGCTTCAGGGTAGTTTGTGCTGAGAAATAATTGATAATAAAAGAGTTCGATACTTTGCGCCGTTTCTGATTTAATTAGCGTTGGAGTTAGCCAGTCGGGTAGTTGCACTCATTTAGAGCTGGTTGCCATCCATAACACCAGCTAGAAATTTTATCTAAGTTATCTTTTTTCTTCCTACAGTCACTCAACTTCCTGTACACCACAGCATCATCAGCAAGCAATCGCGCATGCGGCCCACCCTGCCCGTTAGGTCATTTACGTATTCATAAAATACTAGCGGTCCTGTCACACTTCCCTGTGACACTCATTACTATAACCCTGTCTCTGATGAACATTCGCCGTCGAGCACAACATATTACTTAGGAACTCTTCTAAAGTCTCACGTATCTAGGAATCTATTCAATATGCTCCTACCTTCGATAACAATCGGCAGTGGGGCATCGTGTAAAATGCTTGTCGGAAATCTAGAAATGTGGAATCTGTCTGTTGCTCTTCATTCATAGTTCACAATATATAACATGAGAAAACGGCAAGCTGAGTTTAGTACGAGCGATGTTTTATAAAATCGTGCTAATTCGTGGACATAAGCTTCTCTGTGTCAATCCTGAGGAATATGAATCTAGAATCGTATTTTTTCTAGGTTATGTCCTTGTATCCTTTCAGTCAGGTCCATATTTAACTAACTGATATTAGTCGACATAAAAGTTTTCTGGGTATGGTACCGCGTCATATTGTATAAAACTACTGATGGAGAAAAACCAACGTTTCGGCCACGGTTGCAGCGGGCTTCTTATGGGTCTACTCGTGCGTTCTAACTACGCGGTTATATTTTGTTGTTACTGTTCACCGCGCATGCCATTACGTTATGATTTTAAAATTATGACGTAATGGCATAATTTTAAAATTATGATGTAATGGCATGCGCAGTGAAAAGTAATAACAAAATATAAGGAACACTGCATAGCTAGAACGCGCCAGTAGACCCAGAAGAAGGTCGCTGCAACCGTGGCCGTTGGTTTTCTCCAATGGTAGTTCTATACAACATGTCGCGGTACCATACCCAGAAAACTTTATGTCGACTGAATCTGGCCGCGGAAGCCTATGCAATTATATTAACTGATATTACATAAAATATCTGATTGATAGGAATCGACTGAGCAAGCTGAGTTATTTCAAAAAGTTTTTTCTATAAAATATCTAAAACCACAACGTGCAGTTTTTTCGGTCAGGTTTGGTGGAATTAGCTCACGGAACTTGTTCCCTACAAAACATACTAGCTCTCTGCGAATGAAACATTGCTAGTTTTGCCCGTACGTTCTATGTTTCTGCTGAACTCCTCTACTATAACAATTACTGGTGTGATGAAGCTTGTTAGGTCCCTGTAGCAAAGTTGTCTGGTTGCTAATAACGAAATAAATTGTTTGTTAAGCAAGTCGCCTAAGCAAGAAAATACCAGCTTTAAGAAACGTAGTTCTAATTGTCAACGCGTGGTAGCAACTTAAGGCAAATATGCGCAAACGAAATCAAATGGTAAAATTTCAGTCATCTGTTGAGTTCTGATTAAATAAAATGGTTAGTGAGAAAGTAAATAATAAATTTTACGCTCTAGTCAAAAAAATGGTTCAAATGGCTCTGAGCACTATGGGACTTAACTTCTATGGTCATCAGTCCCCTAGAACTTAGAACTACTTAAACCTAACTAACCTAAAGACATCACACAACACCCAGCCATCACGAGGCAGAGAAAATCCCTGACCCCGCCGGGAATCGAACCCGGGAACCCGGGCGTGGGAAGCGAGAACGCTACCGCACGACCACGAGATGCGGGCTACGCTCTAGTCGAAAGTGTCTTATGTTACATGAGAACCTACATTGCATACGCGAAAAAATAGGTTAGAACGACTGCATTTAGCCAGATGCAATCGATCTGTTATCGGTCATGCACTTGCATACAGAATCCGATGGATTCTCGAGGATTGTATACACTGTCTTGTCCTTACACATTCGTTTTCGTAGTCCTTGTGTGCCGCATGCGCATGAGATGTAGCCTTGCAACTTTGATTTACTCATAGTACGCCTCCAGACGCGACTTAATTCTTTCTTTACCTTCTACTAAAATTGGTTAAGGATTGATTTAGTACATCCTTACCTGTCTCAGGCAAATGTATAACCAACGACACCTGTCTGTTTATTACCAAACTCTAGACAATGCCGAGGAACAGACGCGCAGGACATCTTTGTTACAGATATGCATCATGGCTTGAGATCTGTTGCAAGGTTTTTTTTATTGCTGTAGTTTTGTAGATCATTATTTGAAAGATATATAAACCAAATACTAAAAATGAAAACTCTTAACTTTACTTTCTTTTTGTTCCAGGTAAATTTCACCCTACACTGTCAGCTGGAAGGATGTGGTCGACATCGCCGTCTGCGACATATTTTTATACTGTCTCACCTCTAGTAAGTACTACATTTAATTTTATTACTTGTAATAGCTCAGTTGCTGCGTTTGAAATAAATCGCTGCTTATGAATTATTCGAACAGAATGACCTCCATTCCCAACAGCATGGGTTCCGAAAACATCGATCATGCGAATAGCAGCCGACGTTTTTGTCACGTAACATCCCGAAAGCCGTGGATCAAGGCAGTCAGGTACGCGTAGCACTTACTTTCTTCGTAAAATCATTTGACTCGGTATCACAACAATGCTTATAAATGAAAATACGATCATATTAGAATCACATGGAATTTGTGACTACATTGAAGATTTCATGGTAGAGAAGGTCAAGATGCTCTCTTGACAAACATAGAAGTAACTTCAAGAGCACTCAGGGACGTATGGTGACCCATCCTGTTAATGTTGTGTATTAATGTCCTGGGAGACAGTATTAGTAGTAAATCCAGGGTCTTGACAGAGGCAGATATCAGTAATGAAACTCTATCTAAAAAAGCTGCTGTTAGATCTTTATAAGACTGTAATGTGGTCCAAGGTTGACAACTTACTTTAATGTTCAAAAATGTAAAACTAAGCTCTTCGCTAAATGCAGAAGAATAGTATGCAATAACTAAAATAGCAGTGCGAACAGCTATGCAAATATCCGTTCAAGGATGTGAAATGGAATACTCAGATAGGCTCAGTCTTTAAATAAAGCAATTGGTAGACTTCGGTCGATTGGTAGGACACAGAAAAAAATGCAGTGTACAGAGGGCACTACTTGCAAAACACTCATGCGATCCATTGCAGAACCTTGCTCAAGTCTATGGGACCGACATCAGAAAGGACTAAGAGGGGATAAAGAACGTGTCAAGTAAGTAGAGTACAAACGGTCACAGATGTCTTCATTGAGATACTTAACAAACTAGAACCATGCTATTTTCTGCATGTTTTAGGTTTAAAAAAAACCACTGATGATGGTGATATTTGTCGCCGAAACTAGTTTGTGAGAATATAGAAATAAACGAATAACAAGGTGTTTTGCATGAAGGCGGACTCAATTTTCTGATATTACTGTTTAACAAACTCTAATGGCTGTCGCTGCAAGAGGGGCGTTTGATATTACGGAAAGGGCTACTGTTGAAATTCCGAGAGAATATGTTCGACAAAGACTCGAGAAACACGTTACTTCGTCCAACATTTATCTCGACAAATGATCACAACTATAAAATTAGAGAAATTAGGACTCGTACTAAAAGTCATGGATAGCCACACATAAAACAGTTTCGGCGTCAGTCACTTGTTTATTTTGCCACTACGCGTTTTGTTGGTTCACACAATCATCTTCAGGTGGAGAATTTTTATTTACATGACTGGTATTGGTGAAGAGTAGAGACTCTTTCCACTGTTGCAGACCAAGGACAGTACAGGTTATTTCGCATCTTTTGAGGGACGGTAGACTTTCAAAATTTCGTTGCCTGATATATGCCCCCTTCACTGCACATTACATTTACATGATGTCCTGTAATGTGTAATGAAGGGACATACATCAGGCAACAGTATGCAGACTTTTGCAACTCTACCGTCCCTCAAAGAACACAAAATAACCTACGCTGTCCCTAGTTTAAAACTGTGAGAAGACATCTCTGGCAAAATAAACAAGTGACTTAGGCAGAAACTGTTTTACTTGTATTTATCAATAGTCGCAGTCCTCATAATACCGTCCCTCATGGACGAAATATTCATTATGGATAGCCGTATGGAAACCGAATGCGGGACCCTTCAGTTAGCAATCCACCGCGCTGACCGCACAGCCAGCAGAGGCACAAAATTGTCAATGTTTATGAACGCCAAGGCAACCTTCCGGTATCTGGTGGGGGGGAACACGGACTTTTGTTCGTTCTGGAGATGTGGGCCGGTCTTTTTTGTTATTCTGAGGCCTAGACTCTAGACGTATTTGGTCGGAACTGACTAGGCACGAGTAAGAGTTTGTAATTTCCCATGATGGTCGACGTTATCCAACACTTGTTGGAAAGAAACTTCTGAAAGTCCTGACAAGGAGGAGCACATTATAGAAAGTGCTATTAGCGGGAGCATGAAAATGCCTGAATTCAGTTGTTGAGGTAGACAGATTAAAAGGGCTAAATGTTAAATAAATTAGTGGAGCAGTTAGCTGATGGGGTCAACTCACAGCCCTTATGGAATCTAGTAGCCGAGTTGAGAGCCCTGTGGATTATCATTTCGGATGTCTGCATCTACACCTACACATAAACACAAATACCTGCAAGCCACTGTAAGGTAATGATGGAATGTACATCGGACAAATATTATCAGATTTCTTTCCTACTTCATTCAGGTACTGAGCGAGGGAAACTGATGTGTGTATGCCCCAGTATATGCTTTAATCACTCATATCTCGTGCCCATGACATGCGCTGATAGCAATTAACTAATCGTACAGTCATAGGTTCTCTAAATTTACACAACAGAGTTTCTCGTGATCTATGTCGTCTTTCTTCAAAGATCTCCGACAATTTCTGTTACATTTTCATGTGAGCTATGCCTACCTGTTTGGAAACAAGCAGTGCATCTTTGAATTCGTTGGCTGTCGATTGTCATGCCTACTTGATAAGGACGCCAGACACTGGGAGTCGGGACTCAGTGTCCACAGTGATCAATAAAGTTGTTCCGGTCAGTTCAGAAAGCATTAAAAGCCTAATAGCTTTCCCATTCAGGGGTACAGAAGTATATTTAGTCCTATTCCGCTTTTCTTGGCGGGTGTTCCGATTTAGTGTGCGAGCTCGTGCTCGATAGGAACAGGTCCTTTATACGATCGCGGATCCAGTACCTAACTGAAGTTGATGCTCAGGGTGAGCGAAGCAGGCTTTGTGGGGTGCAACTAAAACCAACAAATTACGTTTGTTCTCTCGTAAATTTGAGTGTGGTTTTCTTGTGTATCTTTTTGCCTCTTGACATTTAGTTGTATTTCTGCATCGTTGCTGTGGAGACTTTATCAGCGAGGATATAACGAGCCAAATGGAGTCAACGTATGTTGTGTACTTATTCTAGTTCAGTGCTCGTATTTCGAAACTTTCCGAAAGTAGGTAGCCAAAGTTCTTTAATTATTGTCTTGCGAGTAATGGGAAGTTTCACTCTGTCTCGCGGGTTAAGGCGAAATTGGCGACCTTTATTTGGAATGGTGTGATGGTGTAACAGTGCAGATGATTAATCGGAGCTGTACAATAAACGATCCTGAGTAAATCTGCGGTGTAATACTGAAACCTATCTGTTTCGATTAGTTTTCATTAGTGAAAATAAAAGTGAATCTGAATTTTAGGTAGCTTAGCGCCAACTCTTTGTGACAAAGTTCAACTGCGGGAAAGCATAGATAAATGTAGCTGCGAGAGTCTTAAGAAAATCGTGCCCTGTCTGACTATGAATTTTGATAAAAGAAAACCGATTACTTTGAAGGTGAAGTTGGTCCCTGTAAAATTTAATTGAGGAAAGAATCTGTTCTCTACACAGTTTGTCTAACCTGGGTGCAAACTACTCTCGTAGGTACAGAGCGTCTCGATACGACCTGCAGAATGTAACTGCGGAGACACGCACAGGTGCAGTGCGTACTCTAACAACATTGCTATCATTCTTGGTTCATACTTTTATGATAACGGTTTTTAAATAATTGAAAATTAATTGACTTTTGAGATGTGGGGAATGATTTTGGTTTGAATGAACTCAATTTCATTTTCTTAGACTTAAAAACATTTAATGAAACTTCAACAATTCTTAAGCTCTCTCTGAAATCACGTAAGAATAATACAAGAATCACAAAAATTGAAGTTATAAAAATTGAACTTATAAAAATTGAACATTACACATATAATCCCACCTTAAACAAAATTCCCTAAATGTAATTCTTAAATCCATTTCGCTCTCAATGATCGATAAATCCAAACAAAAAAATGAAAAGGAAAAACATAACTGATCTGGATGTCTGATGAACCAACAATGCTGCAAATAAAACAAACTTAATCATTACTTGCAGTCCATTCTTTCTCCCAGGATAAGTCTTCTACTGTTTCATAATATAATTCCAAAAATCTGCATGGTTTTTTGCTTGTTGCTATCGCACCCAATACCAAAGTTCGAGTGACTGTCTCCTCTTCGCCCCTCGCGATCAATCGATAAATCTGGCGCGCACCTTCTCAGAGCAAAGATCAACTCTGACTCATCTCTGAGCGGTGCAGCGTCTCCGTCGAGGCTCCGCGCGCGTGTCCAAGCAGTTCAAACCCTACGAGCGCGATTTCAGACATCCAAAACAAGAAAAATTCCATCAAAAAGTAACACACACACCTTTCAATACTCTAACATATCATTTTCAGAATGCGACCGTCGGCGAGTATTGACCGCTATTGTGAGCGACAGCACCAATTTCGCCGGCCGGTGTGGCCGAGCGGTTCTAGGCGCTTCAGTCTGGAATCGCGCGACCGCTACGGTAGCAGGTTCGAATCCTGCCTCGGGCATGGATTTGTGTGATGTCCTTAGGTTAGTTTGGTTTAAGTGGTTCTAAGTTCTAGGGGACTGATGACCTCAGATGTTCAGTCCCATAGTGCTCAGAGCCATTTTTTTGCACCAATTTCGGGACTGTTCTTCCACCTGGAGCGAAGTGTCTGATCTTTCCTTAAACCAGTTAAGCGGCGGTGGTCCGGCGTTACCTGGTGGTTTCAAAGGTAGGCAAGCCCGTCCCTATGGCGTCGAACGAGTTGCCTAACCCTCAGGCGCCATTGCAGCTGCCAGGCTGATTTGGTGTCGAAGTTTTTAACAGGTACTTTTGTAACGTATCCCCACCGAGGGGATCTCAGAAGAACATTTTGCCGTTTTAGTCACGCACATGTTACTGTAGCATTTCCGTGTGATGCCATCACAGGAAGGTGGGTAACAGGAGGGTGGAGAAAGCATAAATATATATTACTGCTTCGGATCACGTTCAGATTTCGTCGAACGGTTTTGAACGGTCCTTAGAGGCTCGAATCTATATACGAGAGCAAAAACTGCGGTTGAGCTGCACCCAAAAGGGGTGTGATTACATTCACTGGGGATGCAGCCCACAATGTCCTAAGGGAAGGTCTGTAACCGAGGTTCTCCACAGTGTCAAAGGATGTCAAGGACATCTCCTTGTTGCTCATCGTACTGCGGAGCGTCGTTTACGAACGCGAAATGTATGGAATCAAAGTCCCAGGGAAAGTGGTAGTTTCATTGACGCCTTTTATGCCATCCCATGAGGCGTTTTCGTTTGGATTCTGTGCGCAGTGTGTCTCAGATGTTTCCCTCGGCCACCCATAAGAAAACTGCTGGCTGACACTGTTCCGACCTCCATCGCAGAGACGTCAGAAGGGGTGAAATGTGGGTAAGAGGGACTGTGATTATCTTCTCATCGTGTGAAACAGCCACCGTGGCATTGACTGGAACTGTGGTGAAATCTTGTGCCCAGGTGGCGTAATTAACCCTCCTTACAGCTCACATGAACTTCCGAGCAGTGGCCTTCTTTTCACACTTGTCGACACTTTACTTATTACCAGAGGGTGAAGTCGGAGGGTGAAGCTTTCGCACCATTACAGAAGAACTTTGTATTCACTTTCGAGCGAAATTTCGAACTTACCCGTCGCAAAGGGAGGCAGATTTCGAAAAAGTAATCCTCTAATTCTGTTGTGCAGTGTATATACCACTAAGTTAGATTCCGTTCAGAGTATACTGATGTAATAGCCCCGTACTTGACAATTATGCACAGCCGCTGGCTCGGCGGAAAGGTCCGTACCCAAAGACTGCAAAGTTGCACAGATCACATCGATATTCAAGAAAGGCAACAGGAAAAATCCACTAAATTGCAGTTTCATATCATTGTCATTGATATGCACCAGGATTTTGAAATGAACATTGTGTTCGAACATCACCGCATTACATCAAAGAGAACGGGGTATTGGCACGTAGTCAACACGGAATTAGAAAATATCGTTCTTGTGAAACACAACTAGCTCATCATTCATACGAAGTGTTGAGTGCTATCGGCAAGGGATTTAAAATGGATTCCGTATTTCCAGATTTCCACAAGGCTTTTGACACCGTACCTCACAAGCGGTTTGAAATCAAATTGTGTGCTTATGGAACATCGCCCCTGTTATGTAACTGGATTCGTGATTTCCTGTCAGAGCGGTCACAGTTCGTAGTAACTGGTGGAAAGTCATCGAATAAAATAAATTGATATCTGGCGTTCCCCAAGGTAGTGTTATATGCCATCTACTGTTCTTTATCTTTCTAAACGATTTACGAAACAATCTGAGCAGCCCTCTTGCTTTGTTTGTAAATAGTGCTGTCGCTTGCGTCTTGTAAACTCATCAGATGATCAAAAACAGCTGCAAAATGATTTATACAAGATATGTGTTTGGCGCGAAAAAAGGCAATTGGTCCCGAATAATTGTTCAAATGTTCAAATGTGTGTGAAATCTTATGAGACCTAACTGCTAAGGTCATCAGTCCCTAAGCTTACACATTAGTTAACCTAATATATCCTAAGGACAAACACACACACCCATGCCCGAGGGAGGACTCGAACCTCCGCCAGGACCGATCCCGAATAATTAAAAGTATGAATTCATCCACATGAGTGCTAAAATAAATTCGGTAAATTTCCGTTACATGATAAATCAATCAAATCAATAGGCCGTAAATTCAACTAAACGCCTAGGAATTGCAGTTACGAACAACTTAAATTGAAAATAATACATAGAAAAGGTTGTGGGGAGGCGAACCGAAGACTACGTTTTACTGACAGAACACTTAGAAGATGCCTCAGATCTACTAAAGCGACTGCCTATACTACCCTTGTCCATTCTTTTATGGAGTTCTGCTGCGCGGTGTGGGATAGGATTAACAGAGTACATCGAAAAAGTTCAAAGAAAGGCAGCACGTTGTGTATTATCGAAAAATAGAGGAGAGTGTGTCATGGACATGACACAGGATTTGGGGTTGAAATCCTTAAAACAAAGGTGTTTATCGTTGCGGCGGGATTTTCTCACGAAATTTCAGTCACTTTCTCCTCTGAATGGGAAAATATTTTGTTGATGCCGACCTACATAGGCGGAAACGATCACCACAATAAAATAAAGGAAATCACAACTCACACGGAAAGATATAGGCGCTCTTTTTTCAGCGCGTTTCGACAGTGTAACAATAGAGAATTAGTGTGAAAGTGGTTCGATGAACCTTGTGCCCGGCGCTTAAGTGTGATTTGCAGAGTAGCCACGTAGCTATAGATGTAGATGAATTCTGATGTTCAGTGTATGTCTGACTAAGCATTTCGCTTGTGATGCCAACAGGACATTGTATAGTTTAAAAATATTCGCCAATTTTTTTGATATTTTCTCAAAATATCCACAGTAAGTGTCAGGAAGTCGTTTTGGAAAGTATTTGTATGGAGTGTAGCCATGTGTGGAAGTGAAACATGGACGATAAATAGTTTGGACAAGAAGAGAATAGAAGCTTTCGAAATGTGGTGCTACAGAAGAATGCTGAAGATTAGATGGGTAGATCACATAACTGATGAGGAGGTATTGAACAGAATTGGGTAGAAGAGGAGTTTGTGGCACAACTTGATTAAAAGAAGGGATCGGTTGGTAGGACATGTTCTGAGGCATCAAGGGATCACCAATTTAGTATTGGAGGGCAGAGTCGAGGGTAAAAACCTTAGAGGGAGACCAAGAGATGAATACACCAAGCAGATTCAGAAGGATGTAGGTTGCAGTATGTACTGGGAGATGAAGAAGCTTGCACAGGATAGAGTAGCATGGAGAGCTGCATCAAAGCAGTCTCAGGACTGAAGACCACAACAACAAACAATCCACAGTAACGATCATTTTATTTTTAACTACTTTCCCTTTTTGTTTCCTTTTAAGCTGGAGGATAAGACTTTTCGCCAAACATTGTGAAGTAAGAGTCATCTCGTATAAGGAATTTGACAGCTTACGGTGGACATTTCTCAGTCTGGCACCCGCTTTTCTTGCAGTTATTTTTATATGGGCCTTCCGGTTTAAACTGAGATATTTGATGGATGAGATTGCTTTCCG
This sequence comes from Schistocerca serialis cubense, assembly GCF_023864345.2. Classification (NCBI taxonomy): domain Eukaryota; kingdom Metazoa; phylum Arthropoda; class Insecta; order Orthoptera; family Acrididae; genus Schistocerca; species Schistocerca serialis. Next base: position 535,184,010 of record NC_064645.1, read on the forward strand.
TAACAATTCGGCACTCGTGTAAACACGCATTAAAGGATTTTTTGATTATCTGAGTATTAATGCGCAATATGTTACTTTTTTGTTGTGTTTAGGATCAGTTGCCAAAACCTTAACGTTGTGTCCACCCTCTGGAGGTCTTGTTTCATTTCGCTACAATTTTGTAGCGTTGGATCTTCTCTGTAAGCTGCATCGTATGCTATCAGCCTCACGGAACTCCTGACGTACATTAAGTTATTTAGACAGGATTGTTCTTAAGTACCTACAGGGTTTCATAAGACGAATGGGTGAAAGTTACAAGACATACAGAAAACGCACATATGCTTGTGAATATATCGTCTCTCTAAATTTTTAACTCACATTACATGTGCTGAGTTTGGGCACCGTGTTCGAAGCGGCACACGTAAATACGTGCGGGCAATTTATTGTAGCCGTTACTACTGTCGCCCGGAAAGGCGCAGCGACAGCAGCCCGCTTTTGCAAATCTGTTCATTGTATTGCCTATCTGCAGGCGTGATCAAATTCTATGCGGCAACAGAGAGCGGATAATTTGTGTGCATGTTCTGACATGCCTGATTCTAGTGGAGCGCGTGCAACAACGCCATGGTGCTGTTACGAATTGAAACTTAGAGAGATATTCTATGCACTGATAAGTATCGTTTTTCAGTATGTCTTGTAGTTTTCATGCATTCGTCTTCTGCAACCATGAAGGTACAATTGAATAACACTGTGATTTTATAGTGAACAATGGCTCTGAGCACTATTGGACTTGACTTCTGAGGTCATCAGTCCCCTAGAACTTAGAGCTACTTAAACCTAACTAACCTAAGGACATCACACACATCCATGCCTGCGGCAGGATTCGAACTTGCAACGGTAGCGGTCGCGCGGTTCCAGACTGTAGCGCCTAGAACCGCTCGGCCACTCCGGCCGGCATAGTGAACAATAATGGTTCTCTATCACTCCTTAGGAGTACACCCGAAGTTACCTTTATATATGAAGATTTCTGTGCGTTAAGAATGACATGCTGTGTTCTATTTGCTAGGAAATCTTCAATATAATTAGTAAGGTGGCCTGACATTCCGGGCGCTCGTATTTTATTCAATATGCGACAGTGCGGAACTGTATTTAGCGTTATCAGGAAGCCGAGGAACACAGCACGAATCTGGTTGTCGGCTGTTACTGTCTTCTGGAATTCGTGGACGAACAGAGCAAGCTGATCGTTGTTTGCGAAACTCATATTGATTCCTACAGAGAAGATATCCGGTCTTCAGAAATGTCATAATACGTGAGCGTTGAATATGTTCTAAAATACAACAACAAACTGAAGTTCTTGACATAGATCTCTAGTTAATTGTGTGCATCTGTTTTAAAATTCTTGTTGGCAACAGACATGACTTGCGTATAGCATGTCTTTTCGCATGCTCTGTGTGGAATTCTATAGGTATACCGTCATCTGTGTCGCCTTTCTTCATGTGAGTGACTTTACCTGCTTTTCTACCACCTATTTCGATCTCTAAAATAACAACAGTATGGGAAGGATATATTGCTACACACGACTTAAGGCGGCCACAAACGCTAGACAAGCACACTTAAAGAAGCATGCTTGAGCAAACATGCACAAATTCCTGGTATCTGTACACGGTTCAAGCATGGTTGTACAAGCATTAGTTTGTTTGCCAGAAAATATCGAGCTCAGACAACGATGCGCTGGCCTTGGCAACCTTTTCACCTGTGTTGCTAAAAAGAAAGCTAAAGATAAAATGTGATACGTGAAGTAAAGCGTGCTTAAAGAAAAGAAAAAAAAAATATTTCAATGTAAACTATTCGGTGTAGACAGAATATTGAAACTATCTCACAGTGCTATTGATTTTCTTCACTCTTTCTCTATGTAATATTGTGTCCTTTGACTTAACCGACAGTACAGTACAACTTTTGTAAACTATGTGGTTTAGAAGAACCAAATGAAAATTGAATGAAGCCAGATCACTGACATATGCTTGCACAAGCCTCTCTATTCTTACTACACACGCTCAAATATACACACGCTTGAACGCTTGCACAAGCATACAGAAACGAAATTCGATCGGGCATCAGGCTGCTTGTACAGTCCTGATGCTTGCGCATATTTATCCTACATATTCTCAACCACGCTTGGGCAAGCACGCTTGCGCAGGCGTGCTTCTCAAGCATGCAGTTATGAACGGGGCCGCCTTTAGAGGAGGCGTTGAGTCGCACAACGAAAAGTGAAAACTAGCCTTAGCGTCCGGAGACAATAGCTATGTGTGTGTGCGTTGCGAGTTAAGTGTGAGAGTTCTACTTCAAAGGAAGGACTTTGTCCGGAAGGTTACAGGGGTTAGACAAAAATATGGAAAAACAGCGAGAAATGCATGCTTGAACATAAAAGCAGATGCTATCCAAGCCTGCAAGCTGCACTGTTTTGTTTGACCACGAAAGGTATCTACACTGCGTCCTCAATATGTTTCTAGTGTCAGTCGCGGGCAGAGCAGTGTTCTGTGTGGTTGTGAGTGAATTATGTCGGAACTAAGTGAATTAAAACACGGACAAGTTGTGTTCCTCGTATGCTGTGTTATTCCGCAGCCAAGAAAGGCTAAATGTTTGCTGTTTCAAGATTCACACCGCTTATTGGGAAAGCGGAAAAACATCATCCAGTAAGTCGCAACGAGAAAGAAATTATGTGTTGTGTGTTCGTGATAGACGATCATTGAAGAGGATTTTGACGAAAAATAAGAGGACGAACAGCTACAAGAGTGACCGCCGATTTGAATGTCGCAACCGTGAACCACCAAAACAGTACGAAGAGAGCTCCATGAGCAGGCACTTGCATTGCGAAATCGAGGCCCAAACCGGCTCGTCAGTGATGCATATGCCCGTAACAGGAAAAAGTGGAACAGCAGCCAAGAACCTTGGACTGTGGAGCAATAGAAAGTCATTTTGTCAAGTGAGCTTTGTTTCATACTGTTTTCAAAATCTGGGCGAGTTCAGGTGAGACTGAAATACGGCGTGGGTACACTGATGGTTTGGGCAGGTATACTGTCTTGTTCCAAGGTCACATTACTGCCAAAAATTATTTGAAGGTTCTGGCCGATCATATGCATCTCATGGCACAATGTTTGTTCCCCAATGGTGATGGTGTGGCCCAAGACCATGATGCCCTTGTTCACAAAGGTCGCATTATCGAGGAATGGTATATGAGCACCGGGATGAATTGTCCAATCTCTACTGGCCACCGTTTTCACCAGATCTCAGTATTATTGATCCTCTGTTGTCTACTTTCGAGAGAAGGGTGCTTCATTGCTGTCGATCTCAGTCTTCGTTTCCTGAACTAGTCACTATTTTGCAGGAAGAATGGTATAACATTCCCTTGAAAACCGCACAGGACCCGTGTTTATCCGTCCAGAGACGACTGGAGACTGTTTTGAATGCCACCTGGTTTCCTGCACCGTTTTAGGCATGGTAATGTGTTCAGATTTTGTTGTTTCCGTCTTTTTGACCATCCCCTGTACATAACTGTGGTATACTTTTTTTCTTTTTCTTTTTCGTTGTGCCATTTCATATTGTTATGATTCCAATCTGGTGTTTCCATTATTTTATTTCGATATCTCTCATTTTGACGCTTGTGCGACGACTGAAAGCCAGAGTCGCAGTATAATCTTCCTCAGTGAATCACATTTCCTAAAAAGGTATTTGATATTTCGGTCTTCTCTCTATAATCCTTCGTTCCGATGCCGTTACGATCTCTGGGAATGATCTGTTTACTGACTTCACCTAGAAGGTTTGGATTTTCTGCGACATTAACTCCACAGACATAAATATACAAAGCGCGGGGTTCAATGCACAAGTAAACATCATCATCATCGTTTAAGCGATGTTACACCATCACTTCATCTCTGCCTCGGTCTTCCTTGGTCTCTTCGGCCAATGGGAATCCTTGTTCTCTCCATTCTAAGTGCTCTTCATACTTGCTTCTATATTCCGTACATTTTTCCCAATACTGCAGATATTTGTAACTGATTCGGTGTATCCTATTTTCATGTTTTATTGAGTTCTGTGTGTCCAGCGGTACCCTAAGGAATTCCATTTCTGTGGCTTGCCTACGGATGTGGCCTCGCTATCTTCAGATTTCACTGTCATATGGAACAACCGGCAATGCCATCATCTTGTTTTATGAATAGTTCCGCATATTTATTGGTATATATTGTTTGTGTATCTATTGTAATCATACAATACATCACAACCTAAGTGATTAAAGTGTTAAACCTGTTTAAAAAGTCTTTCATCCAAAATAATCTTTGATTGAAAACTGGGTGTATGCTCCGGGAATTTTTGGCTTACATTTTATGCAAATATCATGTAGTAAACATTATCTTCAGTGTTTTGCATAATCACTAAGTCATCAGTACATGCTAGCACATTTAAAGTAGTCTCACCTAACTTAATTCCAAGTAGTGCCTGATCCTTCCATCTGTATAAGGTATCTTCCATACAAAGGTTAAAAAGCGTGGGTGATAATACACACCCTAGTCTTTCTCCCTTATTAATAACTATATTTTCCTGTTTTAGTTTAAATAAATTTTATCTGAAGCAGTGGCTATTATACAGTCTTTTTGTACACATTATTATGTATAGAGGATAGCCCCGTTTAACTATTATATTCCAAAGTTCATGCCTGTCTACCTGATCGATGACCCCTCTAGACCCACAAACACCATACAGATGGTCAAATTGCATTTTCTTCTTCCTCTGTTAGTTGTTTCACAGTATATTGTCAATACCACCACTAACGTTACGAAAACCGTTCTGTCTTCTTGCAAGACTGATTCTGTTACTGGTTTAACGGTTGTTTAATATAGCTGCATATAGTTTATTCGTTGAATTTAATATACTTTTATGGGTTTATTTCATTCTCCATTTTTAAACCCAGAAGAAACGTTTGCCATTTCAACGTTTGGCGTCGTGGTTCCGACCTCTATCGCAGAGGCGTCAAAATAACAGGTGAAATGTGGGTAAGAGGGGCTGCGGCGACCTCCCCGTCGTGTGACACGTCCCCGGCGGCGTTGGAGAGAACTGTGGTGAAAATTGGTGTCGGTGTGACGTCATCAACGCTATTTACACCCACATAAACTTCTGAGTCTGGTCTGTTTTTCGCAGGCGTCTACACCTTTGCTGTTTGATGCATTCGTTTGCAGCGTTACAGAGGAAGGTTGCAGAAATATGTGAGCCAAATTTGAAACTTATGCGTCGGAATGGGACACTATTAAGAGGTTTCGGAAAAGTGACCCATTAATTCTGTTACGCTGTTATGTGTCTCGAGATTAAATCCGTTTCATAATGTTCAGTCTATTCTTTATGTGTTATCAGATTATTGAAACATCCCCTTAGAAAAATTAATGAATTACTGTGCTGATAAACCTCTACGTTATTTGATTTTCAAACACCTGAGCAAAATTGAACGTACTCAGACATTTCTCTCTTTGCTTATTCTGATCAACACTAAACTGACACACAATATTTTTTATTTATTTATTTATTTATTTTTTAGGGCAACGCGATCTGACTTTCAATAATCCCTACAAAAGAATAGCCCTGACTAACAATAACCTATACCTTTCATAAATCACTTAACTTACAAAACTCGTCGCTTCCCAAACTACTGCAATACAGCGAGCGCCAATACTGCCAGCTAAATAAATGATTCTAACTACTGAAGACACTAACTGCTGATAGGCATAGTTAGCCAGTTCATGATATCCAGAATTACAAATTTACTCTTTCTGATGGACACACGTCCAGATTGTCCGCTCTCAAAATTCTGCCATCTCTCTCCCCACATCCACCACTGCTGGCGGCTCCAACTGCGCAACGCTACGCTCTGTTAACAGCCAACTGCCCAACACTACAATAGCAAATTCCAACAATGCAAACCAGCCACAGACTGCACACAGCACAGTGATTTTCATATAGAGCGCTACATGGCGTTACCAACAGAAAAACCTAAACAGCCTACTTAAATAGCCCCCATGCTCCCCACAAAAAAATTTACAAATTGTTTTGGGCAGTGGCCAATACACATTTGAAAAAAATTTTCATAATTACAATAACTAAGATATCAAATGCACACACTTATTGATACACTGTTGGTCAAAAGCAAAGATTTTTTCACAGTCCATAAAGACAGTCATGATCATTCATCACAGTTTTTGTTGTTGTGGTCTTCAGTCCTGAGACTGGTTTGATGCAGCTCTCCATGCTACTCTATCCTGTGCAAGCTTCTTCATCTCCCTGTACTTACTGCAACCTACATCATTCTGAATCTTCTTAGTGTATTCATCTCTTGGAATCCGTCTACTATTTTTACGCTCCACGCTGCCCTCCAATGCTAAATTTGTGATTCCTTGATGCCTCAGAACAAGCCCTACCAACCGGTCCCTTCTTCTTGTCAAGTTGTGCCACAAACTCCTCTTCTCCCCTATTCTATTCAATACCTCCTCATTAGTTACGTGATCTACCCATCTAATATTCAGCATTCTTATGTAGCACCACATTTCGAAAGCTTCTATTCTCTTCTTGTCCAAAACGTAGGTTTGCCTTTCCTTAATCTTTCTTCTAAGATAAGGCGTAAGGTCAGTATTGCCTCACGTGTTCCAACATTTTTACAGAATCAAAACTGATCTTCCCCGAGGTCGACTTTTGCCAGTTTTTCCATTCGTCTGTAAAGAATTCGCGTTAGTATTTTGCAGCTGTGACTTATTAAAGTGATAGTTCGGTAATTTTCACATCTGTCAACACCTGCTTTCTTTGGGACTGGAATTATTATATTCTTCTTGAAGTCTGAGGGTATTTCATCACAGTATTAATTACAATTTTATGCACAAAGTCTGAGCAGTAAAAGAAAATGCACATGGAAGTAGTGGATTTCCATGCAGAACAGCCTACTTACAGTATTAGCGCGTTATCTCTTTCTGATTTATTTGAATTTAATGAAACATTCAGTTCTAACCATAACAGAGTTGCAGCTGGAGAGAAACGTGCGCTTAGAGTCTGAATGAATCGCGCGGGGGTCGGAAACCGGTAGGTGTGGGCAGCAGCGGCCGCAGGTGTGGTCTGGCAGACGCGGGAAAGAACAGGCGCGTCGGGTCGTGTCGTGGTCGTGTCACTTGGCGGCGGGCGAGCGGCGAACGGGTCGCCTGTACGTCGCCAGGACCGGAGTGGGTCGCGTTTACACAACTGTTTGGAAAACAAACACGCCGACCTTCCGGCGGGGGGACTCCGGATCGTCAGTGTGCCGCGCCGAATAATGAGCCACAAGGCGGATTCAAACGGACACCTGAGCACCAGACACGGCGATACGTTACTGTGAGACTGTGTGGCCGTGTGTTTCGTGTGCGTCCGGCCATCTGTACGGGACAGGGCCCGCCCTGATAGTAAACAACGTGTCGTGTGAGGCGACACGCCTTTTACTTTGGGTACGCAGTAAGGACCGTACGTGACAAGTTGAGGCTGTGTGCAACCCGGGGCGAAGTCCCTACGTACCAGCTCACGAGGAGTGTCATAACCCGATTTCCCTGTAACTTCGCTCAGTGGAGGAGGAGTGAAAGTAATCGAACATGTGTGTCGGGTTATCCATAGATACTCGACAGTTTCAGACAAAACGACGGTCAAAGTTTTCTACCTAACGTAGATGCCTTTCAGCGCACGAAAATTTCAGCTGAAACGGTAGGACAGTGGCTACGTTGCGGCCTGTCAGTTCCCCCCTGCTTGTACGAAACCCGATTATTGTTTTTATTTATTATTTTTTCATTTATCTACCCATATCCTTAGAAGGTTACTATATCTATGTTTTTTTTATCAAGTTAGGAGATATACAGGCATTATATCACTTGTAAAATTGCTATTGGGTTTCACAATAAGAGTCATACATGTATTAAATAATATATGTGGATGTGGTATTTTCAGGGGTTGAAATCTATCTGAATTCTCATATTCTTATATTTCATTCTTACGAGGGTCACTCCAAAAGAAATGAACACTTTTTTTTTTTTTAGATCCATCTTTTATTCTACATGTTTGAAAGTTTTACAGTGTGTAGATACATCCTTTAGGAACAGTATTTTCATTTCTCCACATAATTTCTATCCCTCTCAACTGCCTTACGCCATCTTGGAACCAGCGCCTGCATATCCGCACGGTAAAATTCTGGACCAACCTGAGCCACTGTTTGGCAGTGTGCACAAGGGAGTCATCATCTTCAAACCTTGTTCCACGAAGAGAGTCTTTCAGTTTCCCAAAGAGATGATAGTCAAATGGCTGTGAGCACTATGGGACTTAACTTCTGAGGTCATCAGTCCCCTAGAACTTAGAACTACTTAAACTTAACTAACCTAAGGACATCACAGACATCCATGCCCGAGGCAGGAATCGAACCTGCGACCGTAGCGGTAGCGCGGTTCCAAACTGTAGCGCCTAGAACCGCTCAGCCACCCCGGCCGGCGGATGATAGTCACATGGAGACAGGTCAGAACTGTAAGGCGGATGTTTCAGTTTTGTCCATCCGAGTTTTCTGATCACTTCCATGGTTTTTTGACTGACATATGGCCGTGCATTGTTGTGCAACAGCAAAACATCCTGCTTTGGCCGATGGGGTCGAACACGACTCAGTCGAGCTTGAAATTTCTTCAGTGTCGTCACATATGCATCCGAATTTATGGTAGTTCCACTTGGTATGATGTCCACAAGCAAGAGTCCCTCGGAATCGAAAAACACCGTACCCATAACTTTTCCAGCAGAAGGTGTGGTTTCGAATTTTTTTCTTGCCCGAATTTTCATGATGCCCCTCCATTGATTGCCTCTTCGTCTCTGGTGAAAAATGATGGAGCCATGTTTCATCGCCGGCCGTGGTGGCCCAGCGGTTCTAGGCGCTTCAGTCCGGAACCGCGCGACTGCTACGGTCGCAGGTTCGAATCCTGCCTCGGGCATGGATGTGTGTGATGTCGTTAGGTTAGTTAGGTTTAAGTAGTTCTAAATTCTAGGGGACTGATGACGTCAGAAGTTAAGTCCCATAGTGCTCAGAGCCATTTGAACCATATTTCATCACCTGCCACAATTCTTCAAAGAAATTCATGTCCACTATTCTCGTACTGTTCCAAACATTCGCTGCATACCGTTTTTCCTGTTTCTTTGTGAGCCACTGCCAACATCCTGGGAACCCACCTGGCACAAACCTTTTTTAACGTCAACACTTTCAGTATTCTGCAAACACTTCCTTCCCCTATCCCAACGTAGCGTGACAATTCGTTCACTGTGATGAGTCTGTCAGCAGTCACCAATTCGTTAACTCTCTGGACATTGTCTGGAGTGTGTGCAGTACGAGGTGTGCCGCTGCGAGGACAATCCTCAATATTGTCGTGCCCGCTTTCATAACGTAACCTGCATGCCCACCGAGTAACTGTACTGCAATCGACAGCAACATCTCCATACACCTTTTTCAACCTCTTGTGGATGTTTCCCACTGTCTCGTTTTCACAGCACAGGAATTCTATGACAGCACGCTGCTTCTGACGAACGTCAAGTGGAGCAGCAATCTTGAAGACATGCTCTGACGGCGCCACTCACGGGAACAGGTTGAACTAAGTTTGAAAACAAGCGGGAAGGATCTATCTACACACTGTAAAACTTTCACACATGCAGAATAAAAACTGTAATTTTACAAAAATAGTGTGTATTTCTTTTGGAGTGACCCTCGTATATCAATTTACACACTAATTCTTTTATTATCATGGTTATCCTTCAGGAAGATTTGGTGCTTTTGCTTGGATGATAACGATCGCAGAGACTTTAGAAACTTTTCGAACAATACGAGCACCGCTGTAAGGCAGATCTGCCACAGCGACGTTTTTTCGTATGAATCCCACTCGGGAAAGAAACGTCGTTAACACTGCTGAAGATTTCACGCGTCGGCAATAATTTTTCGGCGTGCCACACACAACGGATCGCTTTGCAGAAAACTGGCTCCTAAAATTTATTGTGACTCAAGATACATTACAGGAATTTCACCGACAGTAATTTGAAATAATTTTCCCATTTATTTACTTTTTTAAAATTTATCCCCCAAACATACAACTAGTAAACGAATAACTGCAGTTTTATTTCAGTTTATGCTGAAAAACGTTCGTGTAGTAATCTTCTAAGGACATGGGTAGATATGAAAACGAAAATAAAGCCGGCCAGAGTGGCAGAGCAGTTCTAGGCGCTACAGTCTGGAACCGCGCGACCGCTGCGGTCGCAGGTTCGAATCCTCATCGGGCTTGGATGTACGTGATGTCCTTAGGTTAGTTAGGTTTAAATAGTTCTAGGGGACTGATGACCTCAGAAGTTAAGTCTCATAGTGCTCAGAGCCATTTGAACCATTTTGAACGAAAATAAAAATAATAATCGGGTTTCGAACACGGGGCGCAAAAGTGTGGAGTCACGATGCTAGCCTCTATGCCACATTTTCGGTTCAACGATTTACTCGCTAGAAAGCACATGATGATGATGAGGTCCCATACTCCGAGGAGTATAGGGGGCGATGCGGGAGACCCGCACCGCCGTACTAGGCAAGGTCCTAGTGGAAGTGGTTTGCTTTGCCTTCCTCCGACCGTAATGGGGATGAATGATGATGATGAAGACGACACAACAACACCCAGTCATCTCGAGGCAGGGAAAATCCCTAACCCCGCTGGGAATCGAACCCGGGAACGCTACCGCAAGACCACGAACAAAGTACCTGGAAAACCTTGAAGGCCGCGTTCTCAGAAACGGTAGTTTATCTATGGATAAGCGGAGACACATGTTCGTTTATTTGACCCCCCTTCCACTGAGCGAAAGTTCTGCGAAATCAGGTTAAGGCACTTACTGCGTTCTGCTCCTCAGCCACACAGCCAGATGTCAGAACGTCTGAAATGTGAAAGGTTCGCTGAAGTACTATTGGAATGTAAATCTTTAATTAATGAAAGAACAACATCTCCAGACGCTGAAAAGTTCTTTGTTTTAATCCACGACCTGTTTCGGCTTTTATATTGGTGCCATGTTCAAGTGGAATCTGAGACTGATACTGTGAATGCATGATACGATGAAGTACCGGAAAGAAAGGCAACATCCTCAAGGACTGTGTTCAGTGGTAACGCGGTTGACTATGGATACACTCAGGATTTGTAGTGCTTGTGATTCATTTCTCACGGTCACCGGCGATGAGATGGCACTCAGGAGGCCTATCTCTGCATGCTCCGTTTTGACTCTGCGGGCAGTGTGCTAAGTTTAGAGGTGAACAGTTTTTGCAACATTCACTCTATGATACAAAGTCCCCTATCGACGAATATGTGCTTCTGTTGAACAGCTTCAGCCATTCGAACGGGTCCACATGTTGGGCCTTGCATTCGCCCGCGACCCACTGTTCCCATCACAGGCTTCACAGTATGGAGAGCCATCAGTAACAACTCGCGGTCACGTTTGGAGCCTGTGCAGCTCTGCCGCTATATTGCAGTGGCTGTTATCCTCGTGCTACTGCTGTTTCTTCGACAGGAAGGTGATGTGCTATCTAAACAGGACAAAGCACGTCCACGTACAGCTGTTACGATGCAACGTGCTGTTCATGGCGTACAGTGCCCTGGCGAGCAAGATCACCATATCTCTCAGTAATTGAGCACGTGTAAATTATGGTGAAGTGGGAACAACTTGCTATGCAGGGCCTACGAGGACCGTTACCGAATTGCAACAAAAGGCGCAAGACGCTTGGGAAGATGTACAGCAAGCAGGGTGACATTCGGCACTTTTAATGATCGTTGCGTGCGAGGGTACACCCATGCGTTGCCGCCAGATGGGGGCACACTTTGTACTGGTACGACTGTTGGGGCGCCCTTTACTGTGACATGTCTGTCTTTCATTTGGCCAGAATTTTTTTTTTCTTTTTTGAAATAGGACTTAACTGCTAAGGTCATCAGTCCCTAAGCTTACACACTACTTAACCTAAATTATCCTAAGGACAAACACACACACCCTTGCCCGAGGGAGGACTCGAACCCCCGCCGGGACCAGCCGCACAGCCCATGACTGCAGCGTCTCAGATCGCTCGGCTAATCCCGCGCGGCAATTTGTTATTATATACTAGTATAAACATTGAACTACCAGCCACCTCACTTGTCAATAAAATGACCTTGCTCTCGATGATTCTGCGTTTTTTCTGGAATTGTACTTTACATAATAGGAATGAAGTTGGAAGAACTTTCATGACGCGTAGTCTACCCACGAAGCAGATAGTGGGCAAAACCCTTGTTCGACCGATACCTGAGTATTGCTCTTCAGTCTGGGACCAGTACCAGATAGGACTGATGGAGGAAACAGAGAAAATAAGAAAATTAAAATTTACACAGATATGGTATATGTACAGAAAAACAATACAGCATACATTAGCTGCCGCGAAGCAACGTGAAATAATTACGAAAGTAAAAGTCGAGTGAATTTAAAAGTTGTCTTTTTTCTGTTTATCCGGATGTCCTTTCCATGCACCAGAAAAACAACCAAGGATTTTTCAATACATTATTCTTTGTTACCTACTATTGTTGGTGGCCTTACAAAATAGCAACTGAAATTACGCATGCCACAACGATCACTCCTGTCATTAGTAGGCCTTACCTCCATCATAAACTTGTTACATCGGAGCAGTAACAACAACCAAAGCTACGAAGACGGACGTCATACTCCTGGTACGAGTGCTTTTACCTTGTTAAGATTTGTTTCTCCCTTGCTCTTGGAGTTCGTGAATGCGATAGTGCGTTATTGTCTTTCTTCACTACAATAGTTCGTTGTTCACTTTAATCAGAATAAGGCACATGCTCTTTACTGTTACAGGATTATAGCTCCACATTACGAGTCTATTGCTTTCAATACTATCCCCTGTTCCAGTCCGTAAGGACCAGCAGCTGTGGCCGAGCGGTTCTAGGCGCTTCAGTCCGGAACCACGGGGCTGCTACGGTCGCAGGTTCGAATCTTGCCTCGGGTATGGATGTGTGTGATGTCCTTAGGTTGGTTAGGTTTACGTAGGGGACTGATGACCTCAGATGTTAAGACCCATAGTGCTTAGAGCCATTTGAACCTTTTTTTCCAGTCCGTAAGTTTAGTAAAGGTCAACTATTTCTATCTTGATATGACAAAACTCTCACAGAATGATTTATCCTGACCACAGACAAATTATTCCGTAATTCGCACACGACAAAGATCCAGAAATGCTGGATGGACGAAACAGAATTAGATTAAATCAGGTCGTTCAAGATGCACTGGACGAAACATCAACACCACTCGCACGCTATCCGCCGGGTGCCCCATCTCGATTTCAAACGGGTTTTATACTCTATCGTCTGAATACCGAATCGCGCTCATCCTATTTTTTAAAAAATAACTTAATTATCCTGCTCTTAGACAGAAATTCATAGCATCTTGTCAGAAACAAGTAGAATACTATTCCCGGATCTCAAGGGTTCTACAAATTATGAGAATACAGACGTCACTTCCATACCTTAAATCTACACACTACGACATTCAGATTTACTTGCAAACTATTTATGTAACCCAGTATGTTGATTACCCTCATCTCCTAACTTTGGCTGTTACAAATACGGGCACATACGCCTAAAGTACGATCCTGAGAAATGATTTTATTTCAAAAATATAAATTTACGTACTAAATGTTCGTCATTGAAGTTCATCATTAAACACAAAATGACAATCCCATGTGTCATTAAAGCAGCTTGGCAGAACTATATACAGGGCACTTTATAATGAATAATCAAACGATAGCAAACTGCTATAATTATTTAATGCTTAACAACTCATGGATGAGAATTGCAGAGAATGTAAAATAAATTCAAAAATTCGATCGTTGCTCAACTTCAGTGAATCAGAAGCCGGTCTTTCGCAATGACGTGCAAGTGAAAAGTTCAGTGGGAAAATGGCGGATCCCATACTTAAGGTGTTTCGTATGTTAGAATTTAACAGTTGTCTAGTCATCAAATTTGAGAAAACATTTCGTCTGCGATACAATCAAGGACCTTCGGAGGCCAACAACATCCGCAGCTGGCTTCTGCATTTTGTAGAAACAGGATGTGTGTACAAAGGAGAAAATACCGGCCAGCCACGTGTATCTGCGCAAAAAGTTGAAATAATTCACCTCCGTTTGAAGTAGGCCAAAAAATCGACGTGCGAAGCCAGTAGGGAGATGAAAACACCACAGACAATCTGTCGTATTGGACGTGGCACTAAGTTTTGAACTTGTCCACCTACACGTTCACACCTGATTCTCGTGGATTTCCTTTTCGTGGTGTTTTGTGAAAGATCTTGAGTAAATACCTCCTTTGCCGAAAGCAATCCAGAACTCAGGATGCATATTTCTAATGTGTTTCGTTCGGCGACTCCACAAATACGTAATAAATAGCGTGAAATGAATTAAAGCTTAGAGGGAGCCGGTTGGTCTTCTCGGAACGGATAAATACAGTTTTTGAAGGGGCTCTTAACCCATTCTCCCTACAGAATAGTGACAAGTTCAGAACACTATGGTGGAGGATAGCGATCACATACCGTTCTCTCCAAAGTAGCCACAGAGGCTCAACACCATTGAGATATGGTGACTATGGTGACCAGAGGAGACGCGACAATTCTTCCTCGTGCTCTCAAAACCAGTCCTGAAAAATGAGGGTTCTTATTTTAAAAAAACGCTGTTGATATCCTTTTTACCTATGACAGCGCCATCTAGCGGGCCAACCATAGCGCCATCTGGTTTCCCCCTTCAAGCTAGACAAGTTTCGTTCTTTGTAGTTTTTTCGTTTGACGCTTATTTCGTGAGATATTTGGCCCGGTCACAATCAATGGACCACCCTGCATATATATATATATATATATATATATATATATATATATATATATATATATATATACACTCCTGGAAATTGAAATAAGAACACCGTGAATTCATTGTCCCAGGAAGGGGAAACTTTATTGACACATTCCTGGGGTCAGATACATCACATGATCACACTGACAGAACCACAGGCACATAGACACAGGCAACAGAGCATGCACAATGTCGGCACTAGTACAGTGTATATCCACCTTTCGCAGCAATGCAGGCTGCGATTCTCCCATGGAGACGATCGTAGAGATGCTGGATGTAGTCCTGTGGAACGGCTTGCCATGCCATTTCCACCTGGCGCCTCAGTTGGACCAGCGTTCGTGCTGGACGTGCAGACCGCGTGAGACGACGCTTCATCCAGTCCCAAACATGCTCAATGGGGGACAGATCCGGAGATTTTGCTGGCCAGGGTAGTTGACTTACACCTTCTAGAGCACGTTGGGTGGCACGGGATACATGCGGACGTGCATTGTCCTGTTGGAACAGCAAGTTCCCTTGCCGGTCTAGGAATGGTAGAACGATGGGTTCGATGACGGTTTGGATGTACCGTGCACTATTCAGTGTCCCCTCGACGATCACCAGTGGTGTACGGCCAGTGTAGGAGATCGCTCCCCACACCATGATGCCGGGTGTTGGCCCTGTGTGCCTCGGTCGTATGCAGTCCTGATTGTGGCGCTCACCTGCACGGCGCCAAACACGCATACGATCATCATTGGCACCAAGGCAGAAGCGACTCTCATCGCTGAAGACGACAGGTCTCCATTCGTCCCTCCATTCACGCCTGTCGCGACACCACTGGAGGCGGGCTGCACGATGTTGGGGCGTGAGCGGAAGACGGCCTAACTGTGTGCGGGACCGTAGCCCAGCTTCATGGAGATGGTTGCGAATGGTCCTCGCCGATACCCCAGGAGCAACAGTGTCCCTAATTTGCTGGGAAGTGGCGGTGCGGTCCCCTACGGCACTGCGTAGGATCCTACGGTCTTGGCGTGCATCCGTGCGTCACTGCGGTCCAGTCCCAGGTCGACGGGCACGTGCACCTTCCGCCGACCACTGGCGACAACATCGATGTACTGTGGAGACCTCACGCCCCACGTGTTGAGCAATTCGGCGGTACGTCCAACAGGCCTCCCGCATGCCCACTATACGCCCTCGCTCAAAGTCCGTCAACTGCACATACGGTTCACGTCCACGCTGTCGCGGGATGCTACCAGTGTTAAAGACTGCGATGGAGCTCCGTATGGCACAGCAAACTGGCTGACATTGACGGCGGCGGTGCACAAATGCTGCGCAGCTAGCGCCATTCGACGGCCAACACCGCGGTTCCTGGTGTGTCCGCTGTGCCGTGCGTGTGATCATTGCTTGTACAGCCCTCTCGCAGTGTCCGGAGCAAGTATGGTGGGTCTGACACACCGGTGTCAATGTGTTCTTTTTTCCATTTCCAGGAGTGTATATATATAGAGAGAGAGAGAGAGAGAGAAATAGTGTGTCCATACTACGTCTATATATATATTTGTAGACGTAGTATGGACACACTATTTCTCTATAGCGCTTTTATATATATATATATATATATATATATATATATATATATATATATGCAGGGTGGTCCATTGATTGAAAAATAGTGTGTGTCCATACTACGTCTACATGTATATATATATATATATGCAGAGTAGCGGTCCGCCCCCGTTAGCTGAGGGGTCAGCGTGACAGACTGTCAATCCTAAGGGCCCGGGTTCGATTCCCGGCTGGGTCGGAGATTTTCTCCGCTCAGGTACTGGGTGTTGTGTTGTCCAAATCATCATCATTTCATCCTCATCGACGCGCAGGTCGTCGAAGTGGCGTCAACTCGAAAGACCTGCACCAGGCGAACGGTCTACCCGACGGGAGGCCTTATCCACACATTTCATTTCATTTATCTAGAGTAGCTGCAAAGTTATTAAAGAAGCTCATTGCCATTGTCTCAGCTTTTTCTTTTAGTGTGTTCTGTCCATATTTGCTGTTGTGAATGAAAATTTCCAGTTCTTTTTTAAAGGCTGAGTTTGTGGTCTTTGTTCATTTTGTGAAGCGTTATTAGATTGTCCTAGGTGTTATCAAGGAAATGTCCTGTGTCCTGAATGTGTGTAGCTATGGCACATTTACTGGATGAGTTATACCAAAGTACATTAATGTGTTCTTTGGATCTAGTTCGAAAGCTTTGCCCAGTCTGGCCTGCATATTGTATGGAACATTGATTGCATTTTATCTTGTGTATACCAGAGTCAGAGAATTTATCTTTATTGGTTTTTGTATTGTGTGGGAGTCTATTGTGTAATTTTCTGTCTGTGGAAAAAGCAACTCTTACATTGTATGGTCTTAATACATTAGCAACTTTTTGTGAAATGGTACCAAAGAGGGGTAGGCATACTGTCCTGGTGTCTGTCGGTTTGTTGTTCTTATTTATGTTTCTTCCTATTCCTTTCTTAACTTTCTTAGATATTTTCGCTATGAGTGTATTTTGAAAACCATTCGTAGCTGCTATCTGTCTGGTGACATCAATTTCATTTTGGAGCGTTTCCTTACTTATTTTTGTGTTATGGTCAACCTTGGTAGAATCTGCTGCATTGTTTGTTTCTACTATTATGTCCTTGAGGTGTGTATTGCTAAGTGGCTTTTCTAAGTTTCACTGCAGGCCTTTCTGCAGTAAACTTAGTCCTGAAATACAACTGCAATGGCGCATAACGTAAACGGTGTAATAAAACGAGAACTCAATGGCACAAAATCCAACAAAGTAAAACTCTTAAAACCATAAACAAGAAACTAAAAAACATGTAGCAATAGCAACAAAAACATACAAGGACAATACGTTGGTGAATGTACATGAACAGACTTATATTGAGAAAACATTAGAATTCTGTAACAAAAACAATACTGATGAGATAAAAAAGACTCAACAGACAAATTTCAAACTGAGATGAAGGCACTCTTGAAGAAAACTGACTTCTTACTTAACTGAGAAAGAGAAATACAGATGTGTATCCATGAACCCAAAAGCACAACTGTGGCCACATTTAAAGATTCACAATGAGGACTGTCCTACATGACCAAGTGGTAACTCTAGAAACAGCCCAGGCTACAAGTTGACATATAATCTAAATGAGATTCTGAGGAACAAATACATAGTTGAAACAAACTACTCTGTCGAAAACAGCTATAAACCAGCACATGATCTACTAAACATTCGTTTTCATGCCATATGCCAGATGATATCACTAGATGTACCAATTTATACACAAACATTCCTGTAGATGAAGCAGTAGGAGTTATTGAACACAATCTCATAAAACACAAAAGACTACCAGTGGCTGAAATAGTTGAATTCATTGATTTACTTGAACTGACATTTAATTACAACTATTTCACTTTCAGTAATAAAGAATACAAACAACCGAATGGCTTAGCAATCAGCCCTAGAGACCATGGCTGACATGTTCTTTAACCATGAGCAAAAATTATTCAATAAGAACAGCAAAT